>NC_092125.1:140364831-140967581 GCF_043159975.1 Macaca nemestrina | reverse complement strand
AAAATAGAAAAATTAGGCCGGGCGCGGTGGCTCAAGCCTGTAATCCCAGCACTTTGGGAGGCCGAGACGGGCGGATCACGACGTCAGGAGTTCGAGACCATCCTGGCTAACACGGTGAAACCCCGTCTCTACTAAAAAATACAAAAAACTAGCCGGGCGAGGTGGTGGGCGCCTGTAGTCCCAGCTACTCGGGGGGAGGCTGAGGCAGGAGAATGGCGTAAAAACCCGGGAGGCGGAGCTTGCAATGAGCTGAGATCTGGCCACTGCACTCCAGCCTGGGCGACACAGCAAGACTCCGTCTCAAAAAAAAAAAAAAAAAAAAAAGAAAAATTAGCCAGGCATGGTGGTGTGTACCTATAATCCCAGCTACTCAGGAGGCTGAGGCAGGAGAATCGCTTGAACCTAGAAGGCAGAGGTTGCAGTGAGCTGAGATCGTGCCACTGCACTCCAGCCTGGGCAATAGAGTGAGTCTCTGTCTCAAAAAAAAAAAAAAACCAAAATAGCCCTACAGTATAATCCAGCAATCCCACTGAAGGGTGGGTGGGTGGGTAGGTAGGTAGATAAATAAGACAGAACGATAGATAAGATAGATCCACAGGAAATGAAATCAGTATGTCAGAGAAACATCTGCACTCCCATTTTCATTGCAGCATTGTTCACAATAGCCAAGATACGGAATCAGCCAAAGTGTCCATCAACAGATACATGAATAAAGAAAATATGGTATATATATTTTATATATATATATAAACAGTGGCATATATTCAGCTTTAAAAAGACGGAAATCCTGTTATTTGTGACAACATGGGTGAATCTGGAGGACATTAGGTTAAGTGAAATAAGCCAGGCACAAATACAAATACCATACAATCTCACTTATATGTGGAATCTTAAAAAAAACTTGGGCCAGGTGCAGTGGTTCATGCCTGTAATCCCAGCACTTTAGGAGGCTGAGTTGGAAGGATTGCTTGAGGCCAGGAGATTGGGGCTGCAGTGAGCTCTGATTGCACCACTGCACTCCACCCTGGGTGACAGAGTGAGACCCTGTCTCAAAAAAAAAAAAAAAAAAAAAAAAACAGAAAAACAAAACAAAACAAAAAGAAGTATCTGACACCTAGAAAGCAATAAATATTAGTCATTATTATCATCATCAAAACAGATTTAAGTGTTCTTACCACATAAAAATAAGTATATGAGGTAATGCATATGTTAATTAGCTCGATGCAGTCATTCCACAATGTACACGTATTTCAAAATGTCATATTGTACTCCATAAATATATGCAATTTTTATTTGCCAATTAAAAATAACTTTACGTAGATATCCTAAATTGCTTCTTCCCTTGGCCAAGTAAATCTATGTCATTTAGAATGAAAAGAATTTCCTCTCCTTTCATATTTCACCTGTAAGGCTTAATTAAGTACTTTTGTTCCTGAGAAAGGGACCAAGCAACCCCTCTAGGCCCAGCCCCTTGCTCCACAGTTTCCTCTGTAGTTCTGGAAGTGAATTAAAGCTAACGCCCAAGCCTGCTCAGTGGCACATTGCACTATTCACGCTTAGCCAGTCTTAGTGCTTCCCAGATAACACTGAATTCCAGGACAAATGGAAGCGAGGAAGAGAATTTCAGTAACAAGTGGTAGGTCATGATTTAATGCCTGATGAATTTGAAGCTCATCTCACACCTCACTGATGGATGTTCTGAAATATTCTGGCAGGAAGATGCAGAATGTGTGGCCTGGGGGAGGGGGAATGAAGAAAATGTTTCCTCCATTCTTCTAAAAATGAAAGGAGGGGAGCCCAGCACAGTGGCTCACACCTATAATCCCAGTCTCTCAGGAGGATGAGGTAGGAGGATTGCTTGACGCCAGGAGTTCAAGACCAGCCTGGGCAATATAGCAAGACAGTAAAAAAAATTTTTTTTAAAGTAGCTGGGTATGGTGGCACATGCCTGTAGTCCCAGCTGTTAATACTTTGGAGGCTGAGGCAGGAGGATTACTTGAGCCCAGGAGTTCGAGGCTTCGGTGAGCTATGATTGCACCACTGCAGTACAGCCTGAGCGACACTGCAAGGCCTTGTCTCTTCTCAATCAAATGAGAGGAGGAAAATTTTGTGAAGAAGAAAAACATTTCAGTAATCACAATAAATAGTTGTCCTCTTAAACTAGTTCTTCCTTCAACAAGTAATTATTGATGATCTACAGTGTAACAGGCACGAAGGATACAGTGAACACAATAGATGAAGTCATTGTCCTCATGACATTCACATATTTTTGGATGGAGATAGACAAGCAAACAAATAGACAATTATTAAGGATGATGGAGAAAAAGCAAAGAAAGGAAGTAGAGAGGTGAGACTGAGGTTGGATTTTAGAGGGAAAGGTGACATTAAACAAAACTGAATCACATGAAGGATCCTACCATGCAGAGAACTGAGGGGGAATATCCCCAAGCAAGCGTCTAAAGTGGGGAGAACTTAACCTCAGCACAAATTGAGATATGGTTGGCCAGTATGATTGGAATGGAATGAGCCAGGGAAAATACTCTCTCCAGCTGGAAACTTTATGAGATAGTTTTGGTTACTAAGCATCCTCTATCCACAAGTGGTCCAGTGTGCGAGAGATTTTTCATAGACCAGCCCCTGAATATCCTAGAGCCAAATGGTTCCTTTAGATTTCTCATCTCCTGTTGTAATTGCTCTAATCATCAGAGTGATAGTATATAAAGCATTACATTAATGACTGAGTTATTCATTTTAAATTAAAACTGTAACGCCGGGCGCGGTGGCTTACACCTGTAATCCCAGCACTTTGGGAAGCCAAGGTGGGCAGATCACCTGAGGTCAGGAGTTCGAGAGCAGCCTGGCCAACATGGTGAAACCTCATCTCTACTAAAAATACAAAAAAAAAAAAAAGTAGCTGGGCATGCTGGTGGTGCACCTGTAATCCCAGCTACTCGGGACTCTGAGGGCTGAAGAATTGCTTGAACCCAGGAGGCGGAGGTTGCAGTGAGCGGAGATCATGCCATTGCACTCCAGTCTGGGCGACAAGAGCGAAACTTGGTCTCAAAAAATAATACTTAAAGCTGTATATAATTAGTATAGGGGTTGGCAAACTTTGGTAAAGGTCTAGATCGTAAATGTGTTTGTCTTTGCTGGCACTACAGTTGCAACTACTTGATTCTGCTGTTGCAGCATGAAAGCAACTATAGAATATGTAAATAAATGGTTATGGCCATATTTGAAATAAATGGGAAGCCCAATTTGGCCTGTGGACCATGGGTTGTCCATGGACCTATTATATTACATTGAGAAGCCAACAAGAGAGATTATAAAGAATCAGGGGTAGGAGAAGAACCATGACTAAGAGGAGGAGAATTCTAGGAAGGGAGGAAGTGATCAGAAACATCCAATACTTCAGTTAACTAGGAAGAGAACACAGAAGAGGCTTTCAGAAGTGGAAGTTAGGAGACCATTACTGACCATGAAAAGAACAGTTCCCGTATTAAGTCTGTTCATTTTTCACTGGGCCTGTTTCTATGCACATATAGGGACTGCGTTGCTCGGTGCTTTGTGGTTTACAAAGTCCTCTTGCATGGTCACTACTAACAAAAGCACACTCCGAATAGAACCTTGTCTCCAAGCTCAGTGCTTGGACCTCTACATCAGATAGGTCCTCAAACTCGAGTTAGTCCAATGATACCTACCATTAGGGCAGTATGTGCCCTAAAAAGAATCCCAGTAGTTAGTAGCATCTTTGGCAATAGCTACAACCAATTCTTATAGTTGATCAAAACCACAGTAGGCGGATAAAATGTTATGATCTCGCTTCTGATTCATCTATGCAAGGAGACACGGAGCCTCTTGCTACAGAGATAACATGGAATTCAGAAAATGCCCAGTAAGCAGCCAGACTGGAAAAGCTTGCAGGTAGTTAATTGCTATTAAGTGATAAAACATTAAAGTTGATGGGTGAGAGGGGGTGAGGGATTAAAAAAACTGCACATTGGATACAGTGTATACTGCTTGGGTGACGGGTGCACCAGAATCTCAGAAATCACCTCTAAAGATCTTATCTATGTGAGCAAAAACCACCTGCTCCCCCAAAACCACTGAAATAAAATAAAATTTAATAAATAAATTAAAATAGATGGGGCAAGGAATCTGTGCTATTAAGTAATAAAGCATTATTCAATTTTGAATGTAAATTACTTTGGAAATAAAAGCAAATCATAATACTCTTGAATGAATCATTCATAAAATTATACATTAGATGTTCAGGGTTCAGCATCTTAAAAATAATACAAGTTTTACATGACTCCAGAAGTAGTCCAACTGGATTAATATTTAGAGATACACAGGAACTGTTCCAACTGGATTAATATTTAGAGATACACAGGAACTATTATAGTATTTATTCACTTATACATCACCTAATTCCAAAAATAATTTGTCAACTTATAACTCTTAGAAAGCTAATACAGTTGGTTCTTTGTACACAGGGGTTCTGCAACTGTGGATTCAGTGAACCACAGATCAGAAATATTCAGGGAAAGGGCCAGTGCAGTGGCTCACGCCTGTAATCTTAGTACTTTGGGAGGCTGAGGCAGGTGGATTGCCTGAGCTCAGGAGTTTAAGACCAGCCTGGGCAACATGGTGAAAGCCTTTCTCTACTAAAAATACAAAAAATTGGACAGGCGTGGTGGCTCAAGCCCGTAATCCCAGCACTTTGGGAGGCCTAGGCGGGCGGATCATTTGAGGTCAGGAGTTGAAGACCAGTCTGGCCAACATGGTGAAATCCCGTCTCTAGTAAAAATACAAAAATTAGCTGGGTGTGGTGGTGGACACCTACAATCCCAGCTACTCAGGAGGCTGAGGCAGGAGAATCACTTGAACCCAAGAGGCGGAGGTTGCAGTGAGCCAAGATAGAGCCACTGCACTCCAGCCTGGCAACAGGGTGAGACTCTGTCTCAAATAAATAAATAAATAAATAAATAATTGGATGGGTGTGGTGGCGTGCACCTGTAGTCCCAGCTACTCAGGAGGCAGAGGCCTGAAAATCACTTGAACCCAGGAGGCGGAGGTTGCAGTGAGCCAAGATAGCACCATTGCACTCCACCGTGGGTGACAGAGTGAGACTCTATCTCAAAAAAAAAAAATTAAAATATTCAGGGAAAGAAAAAACTGCATCTGCTTTGAATACATATGGACATTTGTTCTTGTCATTTTCCCCTTAAAAATACAGTATAACTATTTACATAACACTTACATAGTATTAGATGTTATAAGTAATGTAGAAATGATTTAAAGTATATGGGAGGGTGTGCATAGGTTATATGCAAATACTATGCTATTTTATATCAAGGACCTGAATGAACACCCTCAGAATTTGATTTCCATGGGAGGTCCTGGAGCCAATCCCCAACAGATACTGAGAGATGACTATATTATATAGATCTATAATCATTTATATTCCATTAGGGACTGATGGAGGAGGAGTCTTTTCAGTTAAAGATTAAAAGGGAAATACAAGGGAATAAATAAGATTAAAGGAAATCTTATTTCCTTACTGGCTAAACTTTCCAAGAGTATAATTATGCAGCAACAGTTAGGGCTCACGTGTTAAGAATAGTCAGGAAATCCTGTCTCCAGATGCCTGAGGATTGCTATCTATCTGTTTGATGACTTGCTGTAGAAATCTCTAGGCCCCAAGTTGATATTCTTGTCTCCACCAGACACCAGACTTTGTGTGATTTCTCTATCAGCACTTCCTTCTGCCTCCCAACTACTTGCCATTTTTATATCTGTAGTTCTGTAGTTCTCTAAAGCAAATTTAAATCATTCTGTTCCTTCTGCATGTTCATTGAGGGCTTAGTACACATAAGTCAGGCAAGTAACAATTTATAGCACTTTATAGTCTACAAAGAATGAAAGCTAGCATATTAGCTAAGAGTTTGGGCTTTTTGAGATAAATTGTTTAGGTTCAAAGCCCCAACCTGCTACTTACTATCTTTGTGACCTTGGGGAAGATACTTCTATTTTTTAGGCCTTTATTTCCTTGTCTGTTAAATGGAGGTGATAACTACATCCCTTAGGATCTCTATACAGTTAAAGGAGATAATCCATGTTTAGAACATAGTACATGGTAAGTACTCATAAGTAGCACATGGTAAATGTTAGTTGATAATATAACCAATACTATACTTGATAAAAAGAGCTATTCCTCTACAGTATCCCATTTGAATTTTTCAATAATCTTTTAAGGTATTTTAGTATTATCAGCCCCATTTTATAGATCGACCCTAAGGCTTTGAGATGCAACTTGCCCCAAGTCATACAAGCATTCCTGGCAGGGCTAGGATTAGAATTGGGTTGTGTAGGCCAGGCGAGGTGGCTCATGCCTGTAATCTCAGCACTTTGGGAGGCTGAGGCGGGTGGATCACGAGGTCGAGAGATCGATTCCATCCTGGCCAATATGATGAAACCCCTTCTGTACTAAAAATACAAACATTAGCTGGGCGTGGTGGCACATGCCTGTAGTCCAGCTACTCAGGAGACTGAGGCAGGAGAATCTCTTGAACCCGGGAGGCAAAGGTTGCAGTGAGCCAAGATCATGCCACTGCACTCCAGCCTGATGACAGAGCGAGACTTTGTCTCAAAAAATAATAATAATTGGGTTGTGTACATAGTTCCTCTAGGGCTTGTAGTTAGACTGGGAGGGAATAGGTTTCATCTCAAAAGCCAGCCCTGAACAGTTGAAATGGTTGTTCGGAGTCCTGTTTTGAGAATTCTCAAAGCAGGTCCTAGCTCATTAAGAAAAGAATGCCTGATGGATGAGCAGTATTTGCCATGGGCTCAGAAACATGTAGTGGGATTGTGTCCTTGCTTTCCTTTTGTGTTTGTATGTTTTCTCCTAGCTAAAGTTTCTCGTTAATCCAAGGATTTCTTTATAAACAGAAATTTTAGTAATTTTTGATTTTAGTAATTTATAGAATCATTTTAGCCTTACAGGTTGTCTAGAGAATTGTTATTATTTCTAAAACAGTTTGTAACTAAGGCAGTTGATAGAGGGGCAGCTCTTACAAGCTGTTTCTCTGTAATAACTCTTCACATTTGCTATTCTCATATAGGCACACAGATTGAGAAATCTAGTAGTCACCATTTATTTCTAAATTAAGTTTGGACACTTGTTTTAAGTACTAATTGCAGTTTGAGAAAGAATTGAGAAAACCTTATTTTCACATATGAGCCAAATACTAATCTCCATGAAAGTCAGAGAAGTTGTTTTGGATATGTCAAATAAATATCACATTATTTATTTATTCATCCATCCATTCATTTATTTTTGAGATGGAGTCTCACTCTGTTGCCCAGGCTGGAATGCAGCAGTGTGATCTCTGCTCACTGCAACCTCTGCCTCCTGGGTTCAAGCGATTCTCCTGCCTCAGCCTCCCAAGTAGCTGGGATTAGAGGTGCCCACCACCACGCCAGGCTATTTTTTTTTTTTTTTTTTTTTTGTACTTTTTAGTAGAGATGGGGTTTCACCATGTTGGCCAGGCTGGTTTTGAACTCCTGACCTCAAATGACCTGCACACCTCGGCCTCCCAAAGTGCTGGGATTACAGGCATGAGCCATCACACCCGGCCAGTACCACTTTAAATATACACAAAAACTAGGTTTCTATGGAGTTGGCATATTTGATTCACCCAACTTGGACTTCCTGGTTTTATTTTAGCCAGTGTTATCCCATCCCTTATTCTTGGTCTTATTATGGGGAAGTAGCAACTTATATTTTAAATGTTGACATCACTTAAGTACTGGAAAAGCTAGAGTTAGCTTCTGGGTTCCACCTTCTCTACGGGAAAATGCCTCAGAAAAAAAGCTGGCCACAACTCTACGTTTATCTCTATACCCAGCTCGGGCTTGGCATTGGAATACTTGGGTAGTCCTATTTCTCAGTATGAACTACCTTTGGGGAATATGTGCAGACAAAGCTCATGAAGTCTGAGAACTTGGTACTCCATCCCCTAGCTGCAAAGAAATACAGGAGAGATGGTAAAGGAATGCACAATAGCAATTTTCCCAGTTATAATTCTATGGATTTCATTGGACCATTGCAGTCATCTCATCTCCAGTTCTTGCGAAAATACTTCAGGGATATAGAGAATTTCCCACCTCCTCTGGAAGTCCTGGCCATCTTTAGACAATTCTGACAAATTTTCCCTTTTACTTCTACTTCCAGTATAGGATGGCTAAGCAAGGAAGAAAATCTGCCTCTCAGAAAACACTTATATTCCACACTGACTACTGTGGAACTGATCTGCTCTGATTTCTTGAGCTTTATTGATTTAAATTTGAGAGTTATTTTATTTTTATTAAATATGCCCAGGCAGATAACCAAGGTTAAATAAATATCTGAAAGAGCTTTGTGAGAAGTATAAAACTATTTGGGGAGAAAAGAATTTTCTCCCAAAAAGCTTTCTAGGAATGTAACTTGTAAGAACTCTGAGACGCATACTCTCTAGAGAAAAAAAATATATATATTTATGAGAAGTCAAGGTCTTTAATCTTTGTAATTAGAATAGATATTTCTCAGTTTTTTTTTTTTTTTTTTTTTTTGAGACGGAGTCTCGCTCTGTCGCCCAGGCTGGAGTGCAGTGGCTGGATCTCAGCTCACTGCAAGCTCCGCTTCCCGGGTTTACGCCATTCTCCTGCCTCAGCCTCCCGAGTAGCTGGGACTACAGGCGCCCGCCACCTCGCCCGGCTAGTTTTTTGTATTTTTAGTAGAGACGGGGTTTCACCATGTTAGCCAGGATGGTCTCGATCTCCTGACCTTGTGATCTGCCCATCTCGGCCTCCCAAAGTGCTGGGATTACAGGCTTGAGCCACCGCGCCCGGCCATTTCTCAGTTTTTAAAAATCATGTACTGATCACATTTCAGTTTAAATTACTTTTAAAATTCCATTGTGCAGAGTCAATCTTTAGGAGTACTTACTGCAAATGGTTAGAGAAAAAAAGCATAGTTTCTTACAGAATTAGTATGAAGTGCCTTACGAGACGTAATTCATTTATTTAGTGTTTTAAAAAGAAAAATGTTAGCCAGGTGCGGTGGCTCACACTTGTAATCCCAGCACTTTGGGAGGCCAAGGCGGGTATATTGCTTCAGGTCAGGAGTTCAAGACCAGCCTGGCCAACATGGTGAAACCCCATCTCTACTAAAAATACAAAAATTAGCCAGGCGTGGTGGCACACACTTGTAGTCCCAGCTACTCAGGAGGCTGAGGCAGGAGAATTGCTTGAACCCGGGAGGTTGCTGTGAGCTGAGATTGCACCACTGCATTCCAGCCTGGGTGACAGAGCAAGACTCTCTCTCAAAAAATAAAAAATAAATAATAATAATAATAAATAAATATAAAAATGTCGACCAGGCACGGTGGCTCACGCCTGTAATCCTAACACTTTGGGAGGCTGAGGCTGGTGGATCGCCTGAGGCCAGGAGTTCAAAACCAGCCTGGCCAACATGGTGAAACCATGTCTCTACCAAAGAAACAAAAATTAGCCGGGCATGGTGTCGAGCACCTGTAATCCCAACTACTCGGGAGGCTGAAGCAGGAGAATCACTTGAACCCAGGAGGTGGAGGTTGCAGTGAGCCGAGATTGTGCCACTGCACTCCAACCTGGACGACAGAAGCGAGACTCTGCCTCAAAAAAAATAAAATAAAATAAAATTTCATTCAAAAGATAATCTTGTTTTGTTTATTATTGTCTTTTTAGGTGATATAATCCAAACATCTAATATAAGTATGTTTTTCAAGCAGTTCTCAGCTCTAAACTCCTTTTGTAACCTCCCTTTCCCAAATGGAAAGAGTTCATTTTCTGAGCAGAATTTTAGTAGTTTTTGCTGGAATGAAGAACAACAAACATATTATAGATTTAGGCTTTTATACCTCTTTCATACTTAATGTTTGATCTTTCAGTCTTTTCCTGAGACTTCACTTCTGCCTTTGTTAGTAAAGCCTTCTCTCTGGGAGTTTTGTTAAATCAAAGATACCTTATTATTCTCATAAAATTTTATCTGCCATGTTGAAGATAGGAGTCCCTTTGCCCTTATCATTTCATGGATATGCATTTAGTATTTTTTGTTGTTTCAGACTGACCCCAATTCTTGGCATTCAGAAACATTCTCAGGAAGGTATGGTGTTTACACGGTTTCTAGACACCCTGCTTGAAGAATTACATCTAAAGAATGAAGACCTTGAAAGTTTAACCATCATATTTAGAACCAGCTGTTTACCAGAGTGGTAAGTTGGATTGTGTTTTATTCTGTTTTTTATTCTTCATTTGTTGCCTACGTGGATTGGCTTTTTTTTTTTTTTTTAAATTGGAAATTGTAAAAACCAAGTACAGACCTCAAGATGCCCTCAGTTTGCTAAGGAAGGACATGGTATCCCTTAGTTCTCAGCTGCCTCAGTCACTTCCTGTCTACTTACTTTGTGCCCCATATTTGTTGCATTCCTCTCTTGTAGGCTACAACAGTTCTGTTTTTTGCAGTCCAGGAAATGCCGCATTATCAGTTTCATACTCAAGCATAGGCTATCCCACATGTCCCATCTGATAAGTTTCTTCCCAGGAAGTAGCAGTTTACTTCAACCCAGCTACTGCAGTGATCCATTGGGAACATCCTCATCCTACTGCCCCTTTCAGTGAAATCACCCCCTACCCAGCCAATACCTTAGTCATTTCATGTACAGATAAGCAGGTGAATTTACAAGTCTGACTCTGTTGAATCCTAACTCTGTTCTGAGATACACAGCCCTCTCCTACTATCCCAAACCCTTTCCTCTTTCAGAACTGCCAGTCGGAATATTCCCTTCCATGTCCTGGCTTAATCCTAACTTTCCATCTATTCCTTCCTTCCTTCTCATTTCACACAATTCCAAAGTGCATGCTCAGATAGGTACTGATTTAATGTTATAATTGAGGGAATTCATCCTAAACTACCAATGAGATTCTCTCAGGGAGCATTTTCTTTTTTCTTCTTCTTCTTTTTTTTTTTTAAACATTTTTTAAATTATAAAAGCAATACAAAATGTTGTAAAATAAAAATTAAGCAATACAGATTGCATTAAAAGGAACATTCCCCCTCCACCTCTGCCTCTAATCCCATCTCTTTCCCAGAAGCATACTTGATGTCTGTCATTTAATATTTTTTTATTTTTTGAATTTTTATAAAACAATCTTTTTTTTTTTGAGACAGAGTCTCACTTTGTCACCAGGCTGGAGTGCAGTGGCGCCATCTCAGCTCACTGCAACACCTGCCTCCCGGTTCAAGCGATTCTCCTGCCTCAGCCTCCCTAGTAACTGGGACTACAGGTGTGCACCACCATGCCTAGCTAATTTTTGTATTTTTGGTTTTTTTTGTTTTGTTTTTTTTTGAGATGGAGTCTCGCTGTGTCTCCCAGGCTGGAGTGCAGTGGCGTGATCTCGGCTCACTGCAAGCTCCGCCTCCCGGGTTCACGCCATTCTCCCGCCTCAGCCTCCCAAGTAGCTGAGACTACAGGCGCCCGCCACCACGCCCGGCTAGTTTTTTTTTTTTGTATTTTTAGTAGAGACGGGGTTTCACCATGTTAGCCAGGATAGTCTCGATCTGCTGACCTCGTGATCCACCCGCCTCGGCCTCCCAAAGTGCTGGGATTACCGGCTTGAGCCACCGCGCCCGGCAATTTTTGTATTTTTAGTAGAGATGGGGTTTCACCATGTTGGCCAGGATGGTCTTGATCTCTTGACCTCATGATCTACCTGCATTGGCCTCCCAAAGTGCTGGGATTACAAGCGTGAGCCACCGCACCCAGCCTATAAAACAATCTTTAACCAAATCTCTAAATATACAGGAAGGATATTTGAAAGAGGTGATTTTGGTGATTAAGAAAGAATACCGGACCGGGTGCGCAGTGGCTAATGCCTGTAATCCCAGCACTTTGGGAGGCTGAGGCAGGCGGATCACCTGAGGTCAGGATTTCAAGACCAGCCTGGCCAACATGGTGAAACCCTGTCTCTGCTAAAAATACAAAAATTAGCTGGGCGTGGTGGCAGGTGCCTATAATCCCAGCTACTTGGGAGGCTGAGGCAGGAGAACCACTTGAACTCAGGAGGTGGAGGTCGCAGTGAGCCAAGATTGTGCCACTGCACTCCAGCCTGGCTGACGGTGCAAAACTCCATCTCAAAAAAAAAAAAAAAGGAATTAGCACTGTAATTGCCCCTCAACTTATACCCAATGGTCTTTTCAAGTGATCCTGCTACTCTGAGGACACTATATAGCAAAGGCTTTTACTGAAGGCGTGAACTTGGGTTGGTTTGTATAAGCATAGCATTCAAAGGCCCTTAAAGAATACAGAGAGGCTGGAGGTTAAACCAATCATACTCCTCAGTCCATGACATCTTTTGTACATTGGTTGAAAGGTTTCTTGGCTGGGTGCAGTAGCTCATGCCTAAAATTCCAGCACTTTGGGAGGCCAAGGTGGGAGGATCACTTGAGCCCAGAAGTTCAAGACCAGTCTGAGCAACAAAGTTGCCCAGTTTTGTAGAGATCCTGTCTCTACAAAAAATAAAAAAATTAGCAGATATGGTTGCCTACAGGTGGCACCTGCCTGTAATCCCAGCTACTCGAGAGGCTGAGGCAGGAGGATTTCTTGAGCCCAGGAGTTTGAGGCTGCAGTGAGCCATGATCACACCACTGCAATCCAGCCTGGGCACCAGAGCAAGACCCTGTCTCAAAAAAAAAAAAAAAAAAGAGGTTTCTATTTCAGACTGAGAGCAAACAGTGCCTAGCCAGAAGTCCTTCTAAACCTGCTGTAATGAATAGATATCAATTAAAAATCATTTTAACTAGCATATTTTAAACTTGTACATAAACAGATGGTGTTAAAGTAGTTTTAAGGACTTTCAACAGTAGATGTTTTAAGTGGACTTAATAGTTCCCCTATGATCATTATTTATTTACATTGTTCATTTGCTTAAGTAATCAAAGGTAAATCTTGGCCCAGATTACTTTGTCAGTATTATAAAGGATTATGAATGAATAACCCTTATTACATAATTTTCCATATGAGAAATGAAGATGGTTGTGAGTGGAAGGATAGAAGGTTTTTTTGTTTGCATGATTTTGGTATGCCATGGTAAATTCATTTGAGTCTAGAGATTTTAATATCTAGTAACCTTTTCAAGATTACTACCTAGTATATTAATATGCTTTCAGCTGTGAATAACAGGAAAAAAAATCCATTTCCAACTACCTTTTGTTAATGTGGTATATTAGTTAACTTTTGCTACTAACAAATTTTTCCAAAAAAAAAAAAAAAAAAGATGTTTGTGGCTTAAAGCAACAAACATTTTTTATGTCACAGTTTCTATGAGTCAGGAATCTAGGTGCAGTTGAACTGGGAGCCTCTGGTTCAGGGTCTTTCCTGATGTTACAGTTAAGCTATCAGCCAGCGCTATGATGTCACCTGAAGGCTAGAATGGAAGATCTCCTTTCAGGCTCATTCAGGTGGTTGTTGGCAGGAATTGTTGGCAGGATCGCGCTCCTTATAGACTGTTGAACTCCGGGTCTCAGTTTCTCACTGTTGTCTAGAAACCTCCCCTAATCCCTTGCCCATAGGCCTCTCTAGAGTGCACCTCACAGCATGGCATGTGGCTTCCCTCGGAGTGAGCCAGTGAGAGAGGATACCCATGATGGAAGCCACAGTCTTTTTGTATTAATAACTAATCTCAGAAGTGACATCCCATCACTTTTGCTGTGTTCTGTTAGAAACTAGTCAGTAGGTCTAGCCCATACTCAAGGTGAGAGAGAGGATTATACAAGGGCATGAATACCAGGAGACAGCAGCCATTGGGGGTATCTTAGAAGCTGTCGACCAGAGGGGCAAAAATGTTCAGTAGGCTCCAGTTTTATATACAGCATACCACACTGTCTTGGTGAGAGTCTTGAACTTCATGCTGATTGAGGACACCCCTGAACCAATTCATGGGGTCATGGGAATGCTGTGACGAAATCATTCTGGCAAAGGATGAGGGAAGGAGCTAATGAAATCATTCTGGTCAAGGATGAAGGAAAGAGAAGGGCTTTTCCAGTTGACCTAGATCAGTCAAAACTTAGCCCTCAAGTTGAATATGAAGCTCAGTCTATTCCACCCAAACTGTTGTTGGGTAGAATATACATAATGGGGAAAAAATGGAATGAATATTGACAAGACATACAGTGTCTACAACAGCTAGTAAAATACTTTACATATTTTTTGTCGTTTTGTTTTTTGGGTTTTTTTTGAGATGGAGTCTTGCTCTGTCACCCGGACTGGAGTGCAATGGTGCAATCTCGGCTTACTGCAATCTCTGCCTCCCGGGTTCAAGCAATTCTCCTGCCTCAGCCCCCCAAGTAGATGGGACTACAGGTGCATGCCACTGTGCCTGGCTAAATTTTTTTTTTTTTTTTTTTTAATTTTTAGTAGAGATGGGGGTTTCACCATGCTGGCCAGGTTGGTCTCAAACTCCTGACCTCGTGATCTGCTTGCCTTGGCCTCCCAATACATGTTTTATTCAAAGTGTCCTTTTTTTGCTTCACAGATATATTCCATGAAGACAAAATAGAAGATGAACTTCTATTCACCGTTTCTGGAATTCTAGCCACCATGATGGTCTGGTGGTGACTGATAACTAGAGCTTTATTCCAAGACAGACCTTTACCTCTTTAAGTTTCAACCTCCCATCTCCCAGTCCCTCAGTCTCCAACTGCAGAGGATGGCCTCCCCAGATAGAGGAGAGTCATTACTCCAACAAGGATAACCAAGTCTTTCATCCCTAGCTACAAGGCATAGTATTTTTATTTGAAAATGAATGTTTAAGTATTAAATTGAAACTTGAATGAATATTCAAGAAAATATAATGATGTCTACTTTTTCTGGATGATTCCAGCCATCATATCAGTTTGCCAAAAAAATGGAGAAAATTATGATTTTGACCTCCCAATCTAAATTCTAAATTCTAAAGATCAGTAAACAATTAGGTCAATAAATGCAATTTAAGATGAAGCCATTTGGAAGTCTAGTCCAAAACAGGAAAATCCCAGAACTGTCTGGACTCACGGAAATGTTTTAAATGGAATCTGTAGTTTGTTTGCAGGAGAGACAATTTGTAGAATTTAGATTGCTTTTCAAAATGTGTATCAAGTAGGCAAGTTAATAGTTGAGGGGGGCCGCAGACAACTTGGGGAGCTTTACTGGAAGGCCAAGGAAATACTCTTGGACACTGGAGGAAATGACAGCTGCTGAAGCCCAATCATGGAAAAGGACCAGAAAGCAGCCCACTGGAATGGGGAGCTTAGTGGGCAAGGAAGTAGGGATATAATTTCTCTTCTTGGCTCCACCAGTAATTAGCTCTGTGGCCCAGTCACCTAAACCTTCTGGACTTCAGTTCAGGTTGTATGGCAGTAGGCCAGAGAACTGGCAGTCGGCCATAGAATTGGCATATAATCTTTATGGAGAAGGACTGCAAAAACTAAACTTTATCTCTGTGTGGACAAAGGCTACTGTCATCCTGTTGTTGCTCTGGGGTCACTTTGACAATTTTTTTTAAGCTCATTTGATTGTGTAAGGGTCTAACCACAACAAAAAATCGTAGTATAATAGAATTAATCAAGTTCAGCAAGGTCACAGGCTACAATAATCAATATACAGAAGATCAATTGTGTTTTCCATTCAGAAAACTCCAAAAATGAAATAAATAAAATTGTCTTCACAATAGCACCGAAGAGAATTAAATACTTAGGAATAAATTTAACAAAAGAAGTACAAGACTTGTATAATGAAAACTATAAAACATTCGAGAGGGCTGGGCATGGTGGCTCATGCCTTTAGTTCTGGCACTTTGGAGGCAGTGGCAGGAGGACTGCTTGAGCCCAGGAATTCAAGACCAGACTGGGCAACAAAGTGAGACCCTGTCTCCACAAAAAATAAAAATTAAAAAAAAAAATTGAAGATGGCTGAACAGGAACAGCTCTAGTCTACAGCTCCCAGCAGGATGGACACAAAAGATGGGTGATTTCTGCATTTCCAACTGAAGTACCTAGTTCATCTTACTGGGACTGGTTGGACAGTGGGTGCAGCCCACAGAGGGTGAGCTGAAGCAAGGTGGGGCATCGCCTCACCTGGGAAGCACCAAGGGGTCAGGGGATTTCCCTTTCCTAGCCAAGGGAAGCTCTAAGTGACTATACTTGGAGGAGGGGTACACTCCTGCCCAAATACTGCTCTTTTCCCATGGTCTTCGCAACTGGCAGACCAGGAGATCCCTCTCATGCCTGGTTCAGTGGGTCCCATGCCCACAGAGCCTTGCTCGCTACTAGCGCCAGCACTCTGAGATCGATCTGCGACATGGGAGCTTGGCGGGGTGGGGCGTCCCCCATTGCTGACACTTGAGTAGGCGGTTCTATGCTCACGGTATAAACAAAGTGGCAGGGAAGCTCAAACTGTGTGGAGGCCACCACAGCTCAGCAAGGCCTATAGCCTCTCTAGATTCCACCTCTGGGGGCAGGGCATATCTGAACAAAAGGCAGCAGACAGCTTCTCCAGACTTAAACATCCCTGCCTGAAAGCTCTGAAGAAAGCAGTGGTTCTCCCAGCATGGCGTTCGAGCTCCAATAATGAACAGACCTAAAGTGGGTCCCTGACCCCCATATAGCCTGACTGGGAGACATCTCCCAGTAGGGGCCAACAGTCACCTCATACAGGTGGATGCCCCTCTGGGACAAAGCTTCACAGGAAGAATCAGGCAGTATTATTTGCTGTTCTGCAGCCTCCGCTGGTGATACCCAGGCAAACGGTCTGGAGTGGACCTCCAGCAAACTCCAACAGACCTGCAGCTAAGGGGCCTCTCTGTTAGAAGGAAAACTAACAGAAAGGAATAGCATCAACATCAACAAAAATGACATCCACACCAAAACCCCATCCGTAGGACACCAACATCAAAGACCAAAGGTAGATAAAACAACAAAGATGGGGAGAAACCAGAGCAGAAAGGCTGAAAATTCCAAAAACCAGAACGCCTCTTCTCCTCCAAAGGAACACAACTCCTTGCTAGCAAGGGAACAAAAGTGGACAGAGAATGAGTTTGATGAGTTGACAGAAGTAGGCTTCAGAAGGTCAGTAATAACAAACTTCTCCAAGCTAAAGGAGCGTGTTCTAATGCATTGCAAGGAAGCTAAAAACCTTGAAAAAAGGTTAGACGAATGGCTAACTAGAATAACCAGTGTAGAGAAGAGCTTAAATGACCTGATGGAGCTGAAAACCACAGTACGAGAACTTCGTGAAATATACACAAGCGTCAGTAGCCAATTCGATCAAGCAGAAGAAAGGATATCAGTGATTGAAGATCAAATTAATGAAATAAAGTGAGAGGACAAGATTAGAGAAAAAAAGAGTGAAAAGAAACGAACAAAGCCTCCAAGAAATATGGGACTATATGAAAAGACCAAATCTATGTTTGATTGGTGTACCCGAAAGTGATGGGGAGAATGGAACCAAGTTAGAAAACACTCTTCAGGATATTATCCAGGAAAGCTTCCCCAACCTAGCAAGGCAGGCCAACATTCAAATTCAGAAAATACAGAGAACACCACAAAGATACTCCTCGAGAAGAGCAACCCCAAGACGCACAATTGTCAGATTCACCAAGGTTGAAATGAAGGAAAAAATGTTAAGGGCAGCCAGAGAGAAAGGTCAGGTTACCCACAAAGGGAAGCCTATCAGATTAACAGAGGACCTCTCGGCAGAAACCCTACAAGTCAGAAGAGAATGGGGGCCAATATTCAACATTCTTAAAGAAAAGAATTTTCAACCCAGAATTTCATATCCAGCCAAACTAAGCTTCATAAGTGAGGGAGAAATAAAATCCTTTACAGACAAGCAAATGCTGAGAGATTTTGTCACCACCAGGCCTGCCTTACAAGAGCTCCTGAAGGAAGCACTAAACATGGAAAGGAGCAACCAGTACCAGCCACTGTAAAAACATGCCAAATTGTAAAGATCATCAATGCTAGGAAGAAGCTGCATCAATTAACGGATGAAATAACCAGCTAGCATCATAATGACAGGATCAAATTCACACATAACAATATTAACCTTAAATGTAAATGGGATAAACGCCCCAATTAAAAGACACAGACTGGCAAATTGGATAAAGAGTCAAGACCCATCAGTGTGCTATATTCAGGAGACTCATCTTACGTGCAAAGACACACATAGGCTCAAAGGATGTAGGAAGATCTACCAAGCAAATGGAAAGCAAAAAAAAAAAGCAGGGGTTGCAATCCTAGTCTCTGATAAAACAGTTTAAACCAACAAAGATCAAAAGAGACAAAAAAGGCCGTTACATAATGGTAAAGGGATCAATTCAACAAGAAGAGCTAACTATCCTAAATATATATGCACCCAATACAGGAGCACCCAGATTCATAAAGCAGGTTCTTAGACACCTACAAAGAGACTTAGATTCCCACACGATATTAATGGGGGACTTTAACACTCCATTGTCAATATTAGATCAACGAGACAGAAAATTAACAAAGATATCCAGGACTTGAACTCAGCTGTGGACCAAGCGGACCTAATAGACATCTACAGAACTCTCCACCCCAAATCAACAGAATATACATTCTTCTCAGTGCCACATCACACTTATTCCAAAATTGACCACATAACTGGAAGTAAAGCACTCCTCAGCAAATGTAAAAGAACAGAAATCACAAAAAACTGTCTCTCAGACCACAGTGCAATCAAATTAGAACTCAGGATTAAGAATCTCACTCAAAACCGCACAACTACATGAAACTGAACAACCTGCTCCTGAATGACGGCTGGGTAAATAACAAAATGAAGGCAGAAATAAAGATGTTTTTTGAAACCAATGAAAACAAAAATACAATGTACCAGAATATCTGGGACATATTTAAAGCAATATGTAGAGGGAAAATTATAGCACTAAATGCCCACAAGTGAAAGCTGGAGAGATCTAAAATCAACACCGTAACATCACAATTAAAAGAACTAGAGAAGCAAGACCAAACACATTCAAAAGCTAGCAGAAGGGAAGAAATAACTAAGATCAGAGCAGAACTAAAGGAGACGGAGACTCAAAACACCCTTCAAAAAATCAGTGAATCCAGGAGCTGTTTGTTTGAAAAGATCAGCAAAAATGATAGACCATTAGCAAGGCTAATGAAGAAGAGAGAGAAGAATCAAATAGAGGCAATAAAAAATGATAAAGGGAATATCACCACCAATCCCACAGAAATACAAACTACCATCGGAGAGTACTATAAACACCTCTACACAAATAAACTAGAAAATCTACAAGAAATGGATAAATTCCTGGACACATACACCCTCCGAAGACTAAACCAGGAAGAAGTTGAATCTCTGAATTAACCAATAACAGATTCTGAAATTGAGCCAATAATTAATAGCCTACCAACCAAAAAAAGTCCAGGACCAGACGAATTCACAGCCGAATTCTACCAGAGGTACAAAGACAAGCTGGTATCATTCCTTCTGAAACTATTCCAGTCAATAGAAAAAGAGGGAATCCTCCCTAACTCATTTTATGAGGCCAGCATCATCCCGATGCTGGCAGAGACACAACAAAAAGAATTTTAGGACAATATCCCTGATAAACATCAATGAGAAAATCCTCAATAAAATACTGGCAAACCAAGTCCAACAGCACATCAAAAAGCTTATCCACCACGATCAAGTTGGCTTCTTCCCTGGGATGCAAGGCTGGTTCAACATACGCAAATCAATAAACATAGTCCATCACATAAACAGAACCAGCAACAAAAACCACATGATTATCTCAATAGAAACAAAAAAGGCCTTCAAGAAAATTCAACAGCCTTTCATGCTAAAAACCTTCAGTAAACTAGGTATTGATGGAACATATCTCAACATAATAAGGGCTACTTATGACAAACCTACAGCCAATAGCATACTGAATGGGCAAAAACTGGAAGCATTTCCTTTGAAAACCAGCACAAGACAAGGATGCCCTCTCTCACCACTTCTATTCAACATAGTTTTGGAAGTTCTGGCCAGGGCAGTCAGGCAAGAGAAAGCAATAAAGGGTATTCAGATAGGAAGAGAGGAAGTCAAATTGTCTCTGTTTGCAGATTACATGATTGTATATTTAGAAAACCCCATTGTCTCAGCCCAAAATCTCCTTAAGCTGATAAGCAACTTCATTCAGCAAAGTCTTAGGATACAAAAATCAATGTGCAAAAATCACAAGTATTCCTATACACCAATAATAGATAAACAGCCAAATCATGAGTGAACTCCCATTCACAATTGCTACTAAGAGAATAAAATACCTAGGAGTCCAACTTACAAGGGATGTGAAGGACCTCTTCAAGGAGAGCTACAAACCACTGCTCAAGGAAATAAGAGAGGACACAAACAAATGGAAAAACATTCCATGCTTATGGATAGGAAGAATCAATATCGTGACAATGGCCTTACTGCCCAAACTAATTTATAGATTAAATGCTATCCCCATCAAGCTACCACTAACTTTCTTCACGAATTGGAAAAAACTAAAGTTTATATGGGACCAAAAAAGAGACTGCATAGCCAAGACAATCCTGGGCAAGAAGAACAAAGCTGGAGGCATCACGCTACCTGACTTCAAACTTTACTACAAGCCTACAGTAACCAAAACAGCATGGCACTGGTACAAAAACAGATATATAGATGAATGGAACAGAATGGAGGCCTCAGAAATAACCACACATCTACCACCATCTGATCTTTGACAAGCCTGACACACACAAGGAATGGGGAAAAGATTCCCTATTTAATAAATGATGTTGGGAAAACTGGCTAGCCATATGCAGAAAACAAACTTGACCCTTTCCTTACACCTTATACAGAAATCAACTCAAGATGGAACAAAGACTTAAACTTAAGACCTAGGACCATAAAAATCCTAGAAGAAAACCTGGGCAATACCATTCAAGACATAGGCATGGGCAAAGACTTCATGTCTAAAATACCAAAAGCAATGGCAACAAAAGCTGAAATTGACAAACGGGTCCTAATTAAACTAAGGAGCTTCTGCACAGCGAAATAAACTATCATCAGAGCGAACAGGCAACCTACAGAATGGGAGAAAATTTGTGCAATCTATCCATCTGACAAAGGGCTAATCTCCAGAATCTACATAGAATTTAAACAAATTCACAAGAAAAAAGCAAACAACCCCATCCAAAAATGGGCAAAGGATATGAACAGACACTTCTCAAAAGAAGACATTTATGCAGCCAACAGACATGAAAAAATGCTCATCATCACTAGTCATTAGAGAAATGAAAATCAAAACCACAATGAGATACCATCTCACACCAGTTATAATGGCCATCATTAAAAATCAGGAAACAATAGATGCTGGAGAGGTTGTAGAAAAATAGGAATGCTTTTACACTGTTGGTAGGAGTGTAAATTAGTTCAACCATTGTGGAAGTCAGTGTGGTGATTCCTCAAGGATCTAGAACTGGAAATGCCATTTGATCCAGCAATCCCATTACTGGGCATATACCCAAAGGATTATAAATCATTCTACAATAAAGACTCATGCACACGTATGTTTATTGTGGCACTGTTCACAATAGCAAAGACTTGGAACCAACCCAAATGCCCATCAGTGATAGATTGGATTAAGAAAAGGTGGTACATATACACCATGGAATACTATGCAACCATAAAAAGGATGAGTTCATGTCCTTTGCAGGGACATGGATGAAGCTGGAAACCATCATTCTCAGCAAATGGTCACAAGATTAGAAAACCAAACAACACATGTTCTCGCTCATAAGTGGGAGCTGAACAATGAGAACACATGGACACAGGGAAGGGAACATCACACACCAGGGCCTGTGTGGGGTGGGGGGCTAGGGGAGGGATAACATTAGGAGAAATACCTAATGTAGATGACAGGTTGATGGGTGCAGCAAACCACCATGGTACATGTATACCTATGTAACAAAACTGCATGTTTTGCACATGTAACCCAGAACTTAAAGTATAATAAAAAATAATAAATTTTAAAAACATTAACCAGGCATGATGCTGCACACCTGTAGTCCCAGCTACTTGAGAGGCTAAATTGGGAGGATTACCTGAGCTTGGGAGGTTGAGGCTGCAGTGAGCTGTGACTATGCCAGTGTACTCCACCCTGAGCAACAGAGCAAGACCCTGTCCCAAAAAAAGAAAACTTCAGAGAGATTAAAGAAGGTATCAAGAAATGTAGATACAATCCATGTTCATGAATTGGAAGATCAAATGTTAAGATAGCAGTTCTCTCCAAATTAATCTACAATGCAATCCCTATCAAAATCACAGCAGGCTTTTTTGAAAAATTGACAAGCCAATCTTAAAATTTGTATGAAAACATAAAGGATTCAGAATAGCCAAAATAATTCTGAAAATGAAGAAATAATTCTGATCCAGAACTTACTACAAAGCTACATTAATCAAGACAGTGTGGTACTGATATAAAGTACAGATCAGTGGAACAGAGTCCAGGAATAAACCTTCACATTTATGATCAGTTGAGTTTTGACAAAAATCCCAATGAAATTATGTAGAAAAGATGGTCTTTTCAACAGATGGTGCTAGGATATTTGGATATCAAATGCAAAATAAATTAATGTAGATTCTTCCTACCATATGCAAAAATAAACTCAGAATTGATCACAGACCTACATGTGAGAGCTAAAACTATAAAACATGTAGAAGAAAACATGGGAGAAAACCTAGATGACCTTGGTTTAGGAAGAATTCTTAAGACACTAAGCACAATTCATAAAAGAAAATATTAATAAATTGGACTTCATTAAAATGTAAAATTTTGTTTCAAAGAACACTATTAAGAAAATTAATTGGCCTGGGGAAGTGGTTCACATCTGAAACCCCTGCACTTTGGGAGGCCAAGGAGGGTGGACCACTTGAAGTCAGGAGTTTGAGACCAGCTTGTACAACAGAGCAAAATGCCATCTCCACAAAAAATACAAAAATTAACTAGGCATGATGGCGTGCTCCTGTAGTCCTGGCTACTCAGAAGGCTGAGGTGGGAGGATCTCTTGACCCTGGGAGGCAGAAGTTGCATGCAGTGAGCTGAGATCACACCACTGCACTCCAGCCTGGATGACAGAGTGAGACCCTGTTTTTAAAAAAAAAAAGAAAAGAAAAGAAAAAAAAAATAATTGAAAAATCACAGACTGGGAGAAAATATTTTCAAATCATAAAAAGTATCTGATAGAGGACTTGCATCTAGACTATGTAAAGAATTCTTAAAACTCAAAAATAAGGCAGACAACTTAAAAATGGACAAAATGTTTGAGTAGATATTTCAGCAAAGAAGATATACAAATTGCTTAGCATATGAAGAGCTGTGTACTATCACTAGTCACTAGGAAAATACAAATTAAAACCAAAATGAGATACCATTTTGGACCCACTAAAATGACTATAATAAAAAAGACAGACAAAGATAATTGTTGGTGATGATGTGGAGAAACTGGAGCCCTAATGCATTGCTGGCGGGAATGTAAAATGGTGCAGCCACTTTGGAAAACAGTTTGGCAGTTTCTTAAAAAGATAAACATAAGTTTACCATATGATCCAGCTATTCCATGAGAAGAGAAGTGGAAATGTGTTCACATCAACACTTGTAGGCAAATGTTCATAGCATTGTCATTCATATTATTCAAAAAGTAGAAACCAAATGACCATCAACTACTGGAATTTTTTTTTTTTTTTTTAAGAGATGAGGCCTCACTATGTTGCTTACTGTGAAGTCAAACTTCTGGGCTCAAACAATCCTGCCTCAACTTCCTCAGTAACTGGGACTGCAGGCAGGCACCAACATACCCAGCTTATTTCTTTTTCTTTTTCTTTTTTTTTTTACTGGTGGATTTCTTTAAATGACATATCTATACAATGGAGTAGTGATATATGCTACAATATGGATGCATCTCAAAAACGGTATGCTTAGCGAAAGAACTCTGATGCAATATCCCACATATGGTACGTTTCCATTTACAGTCCAGAAAAGGCATATACTAAATTAGCAGTTGCATGGGTCTGATGTGAAAACATGGATTGCCTGCAGATGGGCACAAGGGATCTTTTTGGGGTGACAAAAATGTTCCAAAACTAAGCTGTAATTTTTGCATAACTTTGTGTGTGTGTGTGTGTGTGTGTGTGTGTGTGTGTGTGTGTGTGTATGTGTGATGGAGTTTCCCTCTTGTTGCCCAGGCTGGAGTGCAATGGCACGATCTCGGCTCACCACAACCTCCGTCTCCTGAGTTCAAGCATTTCTCCTGCCTCAACCTCCTGAGTAGCTGGGATTACAGGCATGCGCCACTATGCCTAGCTTTGTATTTTTAGTAGAGACAGGTTTTCTCCAGGTTGGTCAGGCTGGTCTCAAACTCCCGACCTCAGGTGATCCGCGTACCTTGGCCTCCCAAAGTGCTGGGATTACAGGCATGAGCCACCACGCCCGGCCATTTTTGCATAACTTTATAAACTTTAAAAATAATTGATTTGTGCACTTAAAACAGGTAAAGTTTATGTGTATAAATTATACCCTAATAAAGCTATTAAAAATCAAAGATGATGACAGGGCCTCTCTCTCTCTGACCTAGTGACACCCACCAGGGTAAAGAGAAAGAGAAGCTGGCCAGGCACAGGGACTCACACCTGTAATCCCAATACTTTGGGAGGCCAAGATGGGCTGATTGCTTGAGTCCAGGAGTTTGAGACCAACCTGGGCAACATAGCAAAACCCTGTCTCCACCAAAAATAAAAAGTTAGCCAGGCATGGTGGCATATGCCTGTAGTCCCAGCTACTCAGGAGTCAGAGGGGGGAGGATCTCTTGAGCCCAGGAGGCAGAGGTTGTGGGGAGCCAACATTACACCACTGCACTCCAGCCTGGGTGACAGAGCAAGACACTGTCTCAAAAATTAAAAATTAAAAAATGAGGGAAGCTGCTGTATCTCCACTTCTTCCCTCTCTGTGCCCAGAGATACCTCTTCAGTTATCTCCCATGCCCTACAGGTCTAGAGACCTTAGGTGAGGAGCCAGTAGCTCAGTATAGAAACGAAGGATCCAAGTGGACAACTGCCACCAAGTCACCACAGGGCCAGCTGCTTTGGGTGGGTGCTGCATCTGCCTCCCACACACTCCTGCCAAGTTTATGTTACTTTGGGAGGACTGAAGCAGAATTCAGTTCAAAGTACTTTGCTGGATTTTGGTTTCTAAATATTTTCCAATAAAAAAGAACCCAGGCTTCTTGGGAGAATGGCTAGGTTCTAAGACTAGAGCCAAGAAAATGCAAGATAAGCCTGGAGCATCTTGTAGTACCAGAAAGTAAGCAGGTGCTCAAAAACAAAAGGACAGAAGCATGTCAGACAGACACAGGAGCCAATCTGAAAGAGCTCCCTGGCCGGGCATGGTGGCTCATGCCTGTAATGCCAGCACTTTGGGAGACTGAGGTGGGAGGATCACTTGAGCCCAGGAGTTTGAGACCAGCCTGGACAACATAGGGAGACCCCCTCTCTACCAAAAAGTAAACAATTAGCCAGGCATGGTGGCACACACCTATAGTCCCAGCTACTCAGGAGGGTGAGGATCACTTGAGCCTGGGCAGTCACGGCTTCAGTGAGCCATGATTGTGGCACTGTACTCCAGCGTAGGCAACGGAGTGAGACTGTCTCAAAAAATAAATAAAATTGCTAAATAACTGAAGAGTGTAAGTGGATTGTTTGTAACACAAAGGGTAAGTGCTTGAGGTGATGGAAACCCTATTTACCCTGATGTGATTATTATACATTGCATGCCTGTACCAAAATATTTCATGTAACCCATAAATAATATACATCTACTATGTACCCACAAAAATTAAAAAATGTTTACAGGAGTGAACCACCGCACCTGGCCAGTGGAGTCTTTTTAAGGTATTATTTAGCATCTTCTGCTTATAGTCATGTCCAAAAACCAGCTGATCTTCCTACTCATTAGGGGACAAGATCAAATCTCTAAAAAATTAACCTAGCCCAAGGTAAGTGGTACTATTCTGAACTTTGAAAATCTCTAGTAGCCTCACATTATAAGCCCTTCGTAGAAAAAGAAAAGTAAGCATTTCTAGAAGCGCATTTTTGTTGGACTGAGGGTGGGGCAAGGAGCAGGGGTGACTTTCATCTGAAATGTACCTAGAGAGACCAGAGTCTGAGTTGGGACTGGCTCCTGGGACTTCGCCATCCAGGCCAAGAAGCATGCTCCAGTGTGCATGCACTCTCATCAGAGCCCTAGTCAGGAATCCCAGCCACTCCTCTCCTGTGCAGCACAAGCTGGAGGATAAGGTATGGGGCAGTGACTGTGTGGGGCTGCCTGTGTGATTCCTGATGAAGAAATGCCTTGATGAAATTTATTGTTCCCCAATAAAGCTCATTTTCTGTGAGAATTCATGTGTCCTTTTCCAAATTAAACTAGCAAAATATGAACTTTTGTAAAATGTCATTTTGTAAAAAGCCAGCTAGTTTTCTACTCTCTAAATTTTCAGGCCTTTGCCTGTCCTTCCCTCAGCAAAAATACTATGTTTTGGAAAACATTACCAGTAAAGGAGCTGGGAGGTGGAATTGGATCAAAATACCTTTAGATGAAAGCAGCAGCACAGCCATTCCCTTTAAATGAGCTGGCCTCACCTCTGGGGCCTATGAAGAAAAGCCTGCTTCAAGGTGATAGTTTTCATTTTGCTTCCCTGCACCTCTGTAGTCATAACCAAAGTGAAGGACAATATTGCATGACTTCAGAAGAAAGCCATCCAGCCGCCCTGCAACATGTTCAGGAAATTCTGAACTCCCTTGGGGCCTGCAAAACTCCCTATGTCTTACAGACCAAAAGCAAGTTCTCAGTCACCTAGCTCTAGTTTGCATAATTAAAGAAAGTGGAAGCTGGTTATTTTCTGGGTGACCCTTCACCCAACCAAGCTCATAAGGACTTGTGACAGAAATAAGATAGCAATAAGTTTTAGCAACAGTGAAAACTTCTCATTTAGATGAGCAGGAAAAGCCAGTCCCCTGGATGCCCACCTGACCCCTACCTTACTGGAGTCATACAGCCAAGGCAGTGTCCACTTCAGGTACTGTAATGTTTTGGAAGTTGACACACATATAATTTAATGTAATTTCATGTCATTAATTTATAAGACTTTTCAGAGAAGCAATTTAGTAATATCTTCTGTAATACCCATCTTCATTTTTTCATAGCCTATGATCTGTCACCTTGCTCACTCCCAAATCCTTACCTCTTATCCTTCTCACATCGTCCCATTAACACATTATCCATCTTTGGGGGAAAAAAATAAAGACACCAAATTTTAGACAGAGTCACTTTCACTATGGCCACAATGGGAGAAAAGACAGTCCACCTTCAAAGTCACCCAGAATGGCTGTAACCTCTCTTGTCTGGGTTGGGCATCCAGATAAGATTTTCTTCGTACAAAGAGTCTTGCTACTAGGAAAAAGAGTTTGAAAATCACTAGTCTGTCTAAATCTCTCACTTTAAAAAAAGCACAAACTAAGACTCAATAAGGCTTATCTTCCACAAGATCAGCCAGTTTTAGCAGAGCAGTTGCTAAAACCCAGGTCTCAAACTCCTTGTCTATGGCTAATCTAAGCAACAAAAAGCCCAGTGAGCTCTGGAGAGAGGGAGCTAAAACAGGACTCAATCAAAACCCACTTGGGATTAGGGAGGCCACCCTGTGTGAATGAGCTAAACTGAGATTCCCTCCCCTTCACCCCGGCTTCCTTTGAAAAACAAGGGTCACCGCCAGAGGGAGAGCTGAGTTTGCGGAGGGGATCCTGGTTGGCGTCAGAGTACACCTTGGTTTTGTTTTGTGGCGTTTTTTGAGACAGGGTCTCACTGTCACCCAGGCTGGAGCATGGTGGCAGTCATAGCTCACTATAGCCTCAAACTCCTGGCCTCAAGCAATCCTCCCACCTCAACCTCCAGAGTATCTGGGACTATAGGCACGCACCACCATACCCAGCTAATTTTTTTTTTTAATTTTATATTTTGTAGAGACAGGGTCTCACTCAGTTACCCAGGTCTCAAGCACTATGTTACTCCTTGCCTCAAGCAGTCCTCTCACCTTTGCCTCCCAAAGTGCTGAGCTTACCACTGTGGCCAGCCACAAGTTGGTTTTAAGGTCCAGAATTTTTTTTGTTTGGAGCCTTCACACTTAGTTTTAGTTTGAGAGACCGTGAACCCACCAAGCAGCCCTTTAGCTCAGCGTTTGGAAAAAGAACTCTGTTGCTTTAGGAGTTTCTCTGGGAAATCCTCTAGGGCAGAGAAGGAAAATTTACCAAATGGGAGAGTGTATTAGTCTGTTCTTACATTGCTATAAGGAAATACCCCAGACTGGGTAATTTATAAAGGAAAGAGTTTTAATTGACTCACAGTTCCACATGGCTGGGAAAGCCTCAGGAAACTTACAATCATAGCAGGAGGCAAAGGAAAGAAAGGCACCTTCTTCACAGGGCGGCAGGAAGGAGAAGTGCAGAGTAAAGTGGGGCAAAGTCCCTATAAAGCCAACAGGTCTCATGAGAACTCACTATCACGAGAACAGCATGGGAGAACCACCCCCATGATCCAGTCACCTCCCACGAGGTCCCTCCCCTAACACGTGGGGATCACAATTCGGATTACAATTCAAGATGAGATTTGGGTGGGGACACAGAACCAGACCATATCAGAGAGAAAGCTATTACTGAAGACCTTTCTAACTCACTTCTGTAAAGATCAATTCAATAAAACCAGCAAACACGCATACTTTGCTCTCCTTGTGATTAACACCTTGACTTTTTTGTGGAAAGTAACACCCCAAGAAAGCCAGCTACTCATGTTGGCAATAAAGGTAAAAATATCTATGGAATAAGGACCATTTTTAGAAAGACAATACTTTCCCTACTAAGTTCTAGTACCTTTTTTGTAGAATTCTTAGGACTTTCTATATACACGATCATGTCATCAGCAAATAAAGATTATTGTACTTGTTCTTTGCCAACCTAAATATCTTGCCTTACTGCCCTGGTTAGGACCTTCAGAACAATATTGGATATAAGTGGTGAAAGCACACATCCTCCCCTTGTTCCTAATTTTAGAGGGAAAGTACTCAGTCTTTCGCCATTAAGTACAATGTCAGCTCTAAGTTTTCCTAGAGACCCTTTCTCAGGTTGAAGATGTTCCCTGGTATTCATAGTTTGCTAAAAGGTTTTTGTCATTTTAAATCATAAATGAGTGTTGAATTTTGCCAAAGGCTTCTAATGCATCTATAGAGATGATCCAAGTGTTTTTTCCTCCTTATTTCTGCTAAGGTTGTATAATTATACTCATTGGTATTTTAAATGTTAAATTAACCTTGCATTCCTGGGATAAGACCCACTGATCATGATGGATTTTCCTCTTTGTAAATTGCTGTTATTTATGTTTAGTCTGTTCAGGATTTTGCCTATGTTTGAAGGATATTGGTTTGTAATTTTTCCTGTAATGTCTTTGTCTGGTTTTGAAATTAAAGTAATACTGGCCTAATAAAATGAGTTGGAAAGTGTACTGCCCAATTATATTTTCTGAAACTTCTGCATGGATGAAGGATTCTATTATTTCTTCCTTAGATGTTTGATACAATTCACCAGTGACATCATCTTGGCCTGTGAATTCCCCTTATGAGCAAATTGTAATTATGACTTTAAATATTTTCATTAAAATATGTATATTTAGGAATTTTTTTTCTTGAGTCATTGTTGGAAACATGTTTCTTCCAATGAATTCTTCCATTTCATCTATGTTTTCAAATGTATTTGCATAGTCATTCATAATATCCTCTTACTATCCCCTTAATTAATGTAGAATCTTAGTAGTGTTTTCTCTTTTTTTTTTTTTTAAGAGACGGGGTCTCACTGTGTTGCCCAGGTTGGAGTGCAGTGACTATTCACAGGCACAATCCCACTGCTAACTAGCACAGGAGTTTTTACCTGCTTCATTTCCAGCCTGGGATAGTTCACCCCTCCTTAGGCAACCTGGTGGTCCCACGCTCGCAGGAGGTCACTATACTGATGCCAAACATAGTGCAGACACCTGACTGGCATGCATATTACAGCCAAGAACTCCTGGGCTAAGCAGTGCTCCCACCTCAGCCTCCTGGATAGCTGGGACTATAGGCATGCACCACCGCATCTGGCAGTGTTATCTTTTTTCCCAGATACTGGTAATTCACGTCTTCTTTTCTCTTGATCAGTCTCAAAAGAAAAGAGCCAGGTGTGGTAGCTCATGCCTGTAATCCCAGCATTTTGGGGGGCCAAGATGGGTGGATCACTTGAGGTTGAGTTCAAGACCAGTCTGGCCATGGTGAAATCCCATCTCTACTAAAAATACAAAAATTAGCCAGGCATGGTGGTGGGTGCCTGTGATCCCAGCTACTCGGGAGGCTAAGGCAGGATAATTGCTTGAACCTGGGAGGCAGAGGTTGCAGTGAGCCAAGATCATGCCATTGCACTCCAGCCTGGGCAACAGATTCTGTCAAAAAAAAAAAAAAAGAAAAAAAAGACTTTATTTTGCCTTCATTTTTGAAGGATATTTTCACTTGTTTTCAAATTGTCCTTTTTTTTTTTTTTTTTTTTTTTTTTAATCCTTTTGGCACTTCAAAGATACCATTCCATTGTCTTCTGGCTTGCATAGCTTTAGACAATGAGTGTGCAGTAATTCTTATCTTGGTTTCTCTGTATATATTGTATCTTTTCTTCCTCTGGCTGCTTTTAAAATTTTTCTCTTTATCAGTTGTTTTTCAGCAAATTGATTATATGCTTTGGTGTGAGTTTGTATGTGTGTAGGTTTATCCTGCGTGGGGTTCATTGAGTTTCTTGAATTTTTGCATTAGCATTCTCATCAAATTTAGAAAATTTTTCACCAGCATGTCTTAGTATTATTTTTTTTCTTTTTCTTTTTTTGAGACAGGGTTTTACCCTGTTGCCCAGGGTAGAGTGCAGTGGCATGATCTTGGCTTACTGCAACATCTGCCTCCTGGGTTCAGGTGATCCTCCCACTTCAGCCTCCCAAGTAGCTGGGACTACAGGTGTGTGCCACCATCTCTGAGTTATTTTTTGTAGTTTTTGGAGAGATGGGGTCTTGCTATGTTGCCCAGGCTGGTCTTGAACTCCTGGGATCCAGTGAGTCACCTACCTCAGCCTCCCAAAGTGCTGGGATTACAGGCATGAGCCACCGTGCCCAGCCAGTATTATTTCTTAACATTCAGAAAATGCTTAACAAGGTTGAGCATGGTGGCTCACAACTCTAATCCTAGCACTTTGTGGGGCTGAGGTGGGCAGATCACAAGGTCAGGAGTTCTAGACCAGCCTGGCCAGCATAGTGAAATGCCATCTCTGCTAAAAATACAAAAGTTGTCTAGGCATGGTGGTGGGCACCTGTAATCCCAGCTACTTGGGAGGCTGAGGCAGGAGAATTGCTTGAACCAGGGGGGCAGAGATTGCAGTGAGCTGAGATGACACCACTGCACATCAGTCTGGGTGACAGAGTGAGACTCCATCTCAAAAAAAAAAAAAAAAAAAAAAAATTTAATGAGACCCCAGTGCAGATTTCTGGAGCACTTCTGCATAACACCCCCTTAGCTGAATTTCTTCCCAACTTTCAGCTGCCTCACCCTCCCTGAACTATTCCAATATCTCTGTCTCTCTCTCTCTGCCTCTCTCTCTCTCTCAGTCTCTCTCTTCAACTCAGTGAGAGGATTTTGCTCTGCTTAGGATCTCTCTCCTTGCTCCATGGTCTGAAATGTGCCTCCAGGTAAAAACCTAGATGATAGGCCGGGCGCGGTGGCTCAAGCCTGTAATCCCAGCACTTTGGGAGGCCGAGACGGGCGGATCATGAGGTCAGGAGATCGAGACCATCCTGGCTAATACGGTGAAACCCCGTCTCTACTAAAAAATACAAAAAACTAGCCGGGCGAAGTGGCGGGTGCCTGTAGTCCCAGCTACTCGGGAGGCTGAGGCAGGAGAATGGCGTGAACCCGAGAGGAGGAGCTTGCAGTGAGCTGAGATCCGGCCACTGCACTCCAGCCTGGGTGACAGAGCAAGACTCCGTCTCAAAAAAAAAAAAAAAAAAAAAAAAAAAAAAAAAAAAAAACCTAGATGATAATAGAGCTCACTTGATTTGTTTCTCCTTTCTCAAGAATCACAATCCTGTGCTACCTCTAATTCAATATCAGAAAACAGCTGTTTCATACATCTTGCCCAGTTTCTTCTTGTTTACATTGACAGGATAAATATTGTCCCTAATACTTCATCATGGATTAAAGACAAAAGTCATTTATGCTTTTTAAAAACTTATTTACTTTGGCAGGCTGAGGTGGGTGGATCACTTGAGGTCAGGAATTCAAGACCAGCCTGGCCAACATGGCAAAACCTCAACTCTACTAAAAATACAAAAATTAGCTGGGCCTGGTGGCATGTGTCTGTGGTCCCAGCTATTCAGGAGGCTGAGGCACAAGAATTGCTTGAACCCAGGAGGCAGAGGTTATAATAAGTCAAAATCACCCCACTGCACTCCAGCCTGGGTGACAGAACGAGATTCCATCTCAAAAAAAAAAAAAATTACCAACAAATTTTGGGAGGTAGTATGGAACAAACATATGTGTTAAATCTACCACATATAAATGGAAATCTACTTCTTTTTTTTTTTTTTTTTGAGACAGGGTCTTACTCTGTCACCAAATTGGAGTGCAATGATGCAATCACAGCTCACTGCAGCCTCAACTTCCCAGGGCTCAAGCCATCCTCCCAGTTCAGCCTACTGAGTAGCTGGTACTACAGGTGTGCACCACCAGGCCTGGCTAATTTTTTGTATTTCTTGTAGAGATAGGGTCTCACTTTTTTGCCCAGGCTGGTCTTGAACTCCTGGGCTCAAGGGATCCCCTAACCTCAGCCTCCCAAAATGCTGAGATTACAGACATGAGCCACTGCACCCAGCCTACTTCAATTTTTAAAATTATAAACATAAGACATAATAGTTTCAAATTAGTAATTATTCCAAAACAGAGGAACAGGATCGTTTTCACCAGGCGTGGTGGCACACACCTGTAATCCCAGCACTTTGGGAGGCCAAGGCAGGTGGATCACCTGAGGTCAGAAGTTCGCAACCAGCCTGACTTACATGGTGAAACCCCATCTCTACTAAATACCAAAAATTAGCCAGGCATGGTGGTGCATGCTTGTAATTCGAGCTACTTGGGAGGCTGAGACGAGAATCGCTTGTACCTGGGAGGCAGAGGTTGCAGTAAGCCAAGGTCGCACCATTGTACTCCAGCCTGGGTAACAAGAGCAAAACTCCATCTCATTAAAAAAAAAAAAAAATTGTTTTCAACTTTTTGCCAAGGAGTCTGTGGTCATCTTGATAAGGATTGGCTTGAGCCATAAGTCAGTTCCACATGCAGTTGTTTTCTTCACTTACTTTCAACAGGATCTTTTGATAAAAGAACTATGCCAGGTTTGTTCTGCCTTCTCTCCAAGCCCTATGCTTGTCATTAGTTTAACTTAAGCTGATATTCAAGCATCCTTACAGTAGTATGACTTGTATATGTTTTTGCTCTAAATACAACTTTAATTAATACCTCTGTAATTTTGGTCTCTGCTCTACCTTTATTAACAAATTAATCCATATCCTCACATACTCTGGAAAATGTCCATTCATTTACCAGAGAAGTAACCATGTTTTTTTTAATTTTGATGACCTTTGCCACTATCGGACAAAGCGTCACAAGAAACAATATCCTTACGGACCATTCATAACCCAATAAAGTCCAATTTTCAGATATTCAGCACTGTATTTCCTATTTGAACTCCTCTTTTTCAGCTACTGTGCAAAATCAACACTCCTGCTGATTATGTTGTCCTAGCTCATAAAGATTCATGGTGTATATTCATAGTGTAATCCTATTAAGTATTTACATTACAACATTATTCTCTATTGCACTATTGACAACATTATTCTTCATCATTAATTTTACTCTTTGATGAACTATTTTTGAATCATGAGAAATAATGCAACACAATAGTAACAACAAAAATGTAGACTTTGTCTGGATGCAGTGGCTCACGCTTGTAATCCCAGCACTTTCGGAGGCTGAGGCAGGAGGATCACTTGAGTCCAGGAGTTTGAGACCAGCCTAGGCAACATAGCAAGAGCCCATCTCCACACACACACAAAAATTTTTAATTAGCCAGCCAGCTGGGTGCAGTAGCTCACGCCTGTAATCCCAGCACTTAGGGAGGCCAAGGCAGGTGGATCACCTGCGGTCAGGAGTTTGAGACCAGTCTGACCAACATGGCGAAATCCCGTCTCTACTAAAAATACAAAAAATTAGCCAGGCGTAGTGGCAGGCGCCTGTAATCCCAGCTACTTGGGAGGCTGGGGCAGGAGAATTGCTTGAACCTAGGAGGCGGAGGTTGCAGTTAGCGGAGATTGCGCCATTGCACTCCAGCCCGGGCCACAAGAGCAAGACTCTGTCTCAAAAAAAAAAAAAAAAAATTAGCCAGGCATAGTGCCTCATGCCTGTGGCCCCAGCTATTCAGGACACTGAGGTGGGAGGATTACTTGAGCCTGGGAGGTTGAGGCTACAGTGAGCCATGATCATATCACTGCATACTCACCTGGGTGACAGATAGAGACCCTCTCTCAAAAAAATAGATTTTTATGACTAATATTTTAACACTCATAATGTGAAGCATATTCAAAATAAACTATAATTGATAACTGAAATTAGCTATGATGAACTAGCCAATACAGTCCTTGCAGTAAATATCATGAAACAATTATTAATAAAATAATAAAAGTTCTATGATAGTTGTAATCTTTTTCTCTTTATCTTCTTTTAATGAGACAGAATCTTGCTCTGTCACCCAGGCCGGAGTACAGTGGCATAATCTCAGCTCACTGTAACCTCCACCTCCTGGGTTCAAGCAATTCTCCTGCCTCAGCCTCCCGAGTACCTGGGACTACAGGCATGCACCACCATCCCTGGCTAATTTTTCTAGTTTAGTAGAGACAAGGTTTTACCATGTTGGCCAGGCTGGTCTTGTACTCCTGATCTCAAGTGATCTGCCTGCCTAGGCCTCCCAAAGTGCTGGGATTACAGGTGTGAGCCACCGCGCCCAGCCAGAAAATCTTAATCTTATATTTTTATTTATTTATTTATTTATTGAGACAGAGTCTTGCTCTGTTGCCCAGGCTGGAGTGCAGTGGCATGATCTCAGCTCACTGCAACTGTGCCTCCTGGGTTCAAGCAATTCTCCTGCCTTAGCCTCCTGAGTAGCTGGGACTACAGGTGTGCACCAACACACTCGGCTAATTTTTGTATTTTTAGTAGAGACGGGGTTTCACCATGTTGGCCAGGCTGGTCTCAAACTTCTGACCTCAGGTGATCCACTGCCTCAGCCTCCCAAAGTGCTGGGATTACAGGCGTGAGCCACTGCACCTAGTCCTTAATCTTATATTTTAAACAGTTAAGTGTATATGAACAAAACTGTTTCACTGGTCTTTACTCTGAAACTATCAAACCAGTTGCAAACTCCTTGACAGACCACCAGAGTTCTGTGGACAACCTTTGAGAAACCATGTTCCAGGATAGGCATTTGTATCTCTAATCAGTTGTAGTAATTACTGATTTTCAGGGCTTCACACATAGAAGGCATTTAATAACCATTTAACAAATGATTAGTCAATATTTATTGATTTTGTTCATATGTTAAGCATTATTCTAAACACTGAGGATATAGCAGTGAAAAGACATTGTTTCTGTCTGGAGGTGCTTCCTCTCTAGTGGTGAAAAGCACACAATACAAGGAACTACAAGTTCAAAAAATATTATTGATATAAAGTTCTATGGTTGAATGTTCCCTTGAAAACTCATGTTGAGCCCCAGTGCAGTGGCTTATACCTGTAATCCCGGCACTGTGAGAGGCCAAGGTGGGGGCATCACTTGAGCTCAGTTGTTTGAGACCAGCCTGGCCACCATGGTGAAACCCCCATCTCTACTAAAAATACAAAATTAGTTGGGCATGATGGCACACGCCTGTAGTCCCAGCCACTCAGGAGGCTGAGGCAGGAGAATCACTTGAACCCAGAGGTGGAGGTCGTAGTGAGCCAAGATTGAGCCACTGCACTCCAGTCTGAGTGACAGAGCAAGACTCTGTCAAAAAAAAAAAAAAAAAAAAAAACCAGCAAAACCAAAACTCATGTTGAAACTTAATTGCCATTATGTCAGTATTGAGAGGTGAGACCTTTAAGAAATGATGGCATTATGAGGGCTCTGCCTTCATGAATGGATTAATGCCATTATCACAGAAGAGGTTATCATGGGAGCTTGGCCCCTTTTTTCTCTCTGTCTCAAACACTGGTTTGCCCTTCTCCCTTCCACCATGGAATAATATAGCATGAAGGCCCTCATCAGATGCCAGCACCTTGATATTGGATTTCCCAGCCTCCAGAATGGTGAGAAATAAAATTTTTTTTTTTTTATAAATCATAGTCTGTCTTGTTCTGTTATAGCAACACAAAACAGACTAAGACATAAAAGGAAATAGTATAATGATATAAAATGTGACTTGAAGAGGGCAAGAGCTACTTTAGATGGATGCTCAAGGAAAACCTTCTGATGAGGTGACATTTGAGAGCAGAGAGCAGAGTGATGAGGAGAAGGCAAACATTGAGGAGCTGAGACCATTCTAGGTAGAAGGTCCGTACGTGCAAAAGCCCTAAGGCAATAGTAATGGTCTGACCTTTTGGAAGAACTGAGAGAAAGCTGAGGTACCTGAAGCAGAATGAGCAAGAGGAATGATGGAATGAGAAGAGGCTGGGAATACAGCCAAGTGCTAGATTAGCAGAGACTTGTGGGCTGTGGTGAGGACTTTGGGAGGCTACTAGATGACTGTAAGCAGGGGAGTGACAGGAGCTAATTTACCTTCATAAAAGACCGCTGGATAGTGCATGGAGTATGCAGGGGTTGGAGACAGGCAAAGTGAGAGTAGAGAGACCAGCTACAAGGGTTTTTAATAATCCAAGCAAGAGGTGTCTAGGGTGGAAGCAGTGAGGATGGAGAGAAGTGGATACATTTTGGAAGCATTTTTTCATATAGAACAGGTAAGGCTTGCCATGCATTGACTGAATTAATCAAGGAGTCCATTAATGAATCATTACTAAAATGGGGTGATCCAGAGAAGAAAGGTCAGTGTGTGCTGTGGAAGTTAAGGAATGCTTTCTGGGGGAGGCAGAAGGAGAGCTGGGCTTGAGAGATGAGCTAACTATAGCTGAAGAAAAGTGAAACAGTAGGGATCTGATCTTAAACAACATCAATGAGGTGGGAATGAGCTTCCATGTGTTTGAAGGATCTTGAGAACCTGCCTGCTAGCTTGGTGTGGGTATTGGTTGCTGAGCAAGATGATAGGATAGGGTGAGATGGGAAGAGCCTGGATGTAGTAGATCTGGAAAGCCCAGATGAGAGAACCTTGTACCTACCCTCTACTTAATCCCCAGAGAGGTGTATCATAGGCTTCCTATCAAGCTGACTGGCATAGAGCCCTTTCTCCAAGTTTTATTCCTGGACCCAGACATTCACTTTATTGCCTCCCAGGAGAGGTTCAGTGTGATCACTGACCTGCTCAATGTCAAGGTGACTGGTGAGTCAGTGGGCTTGGAACTGGAACAGGTCCTTGTCACATTTACCATCCCTGGCAGATATGGCAACACCTAACAGTCTATAAATGCCTCAGTTAACAAGTAAAGTATCCCATAAACTCTGAGCTATGGAGGCATCAGTTTGTCTCTGCCAAAGGTGGTGAGTTTTTGCCAACACCAGATGGGAAGCACCTCCAGGGCTGCCTGTCCAACCACCCACCCCCAAAGCAGCAGCAGCAGCTCCTCCTCCTCCTTCTCCTCTTCCTTGCCCCCACCCCACCCCTCGCCCAGCAGGCTGGCAGCCCAGCCTTTCCTGTCTCCACCAAGGAAGGTGTGTGTCCCACAATTCCATGAAAGGGCCCCTGTTACACCTGGAGAGGAGGCTTGGATTTTAAAATGCGAGACTCTCTAAGAGACCCTATTTAGGTGGTCAAGCTTACATTTCCAGGCCCTGTCACCTCTGTGACTATAACAGATACTTCCCTGCCATGTGGTTCCAGCTCAACTGTGAGCTCTACAAAGGCAAGGATGATGCTATCTCATACCTGCTTGTCCCCAGCAGCTGACATAGTGAGTGTTTAGAATGCATTCACTGAACAAATGATTGCCCATGATGTGGACTTAGGGATGGGACACAAAAACTGCTCAATGCCTATGCAGCTCCTCTGGAGGTCTGCTCACCACCTCCATGGAGTAACAGCTGGCTTTTACTCAGTTGTACATTATGGTGGTAGGCACATTTCCCACATTAGTTCATTTAATATTCACAACATTCACCTTTTATGGGGAGCATTCTTATCTGCATTTTACTGATGAACAAACTGAAGGTAAGATGAGTTAAGGTCACACTGCTAGCAAGAAGCAGAGCCAGGACTCCCACCCAAGGCTGACTGACCCCAAAGCCCTCATCCTTTCAGTTTGAAGGCCTAGAGTGCTTCTGTGAGCAAAGTCACTGGAGTCTTCCACCTGCCACTGGGATGGCAATACAGCAACCCTTTAGCTCCCCCTCCCACCTTGGCAGGAAGCGGTTTATCAGATTAACAACCTGCCTGCTCCCAACGTAGCGACCAGTGCTCTAAGGAAACAGAGTTGGGCTGGGCTCAGCCTTCTGTGGGGCTCAGTCTTCTGTGGGGCCAAGGACACAGGGATGCCCCAGGCCTTGGAACTGGGGTGCTACCTTGTGATTTTCCCCTTCCCAGTGGGAGATCCTAATGTATCCTTTAACATCAATGTCAGTATGAAGTAATAGGAACTACACAGAATTTGGAGACAGACAGACATGGGTTTGAGTCCTGACAGGCTTTGTGCCCTTGGACAAGTAGCATAGCCTCTCAATTCTCAGTTCCTTCAGCCAAAGAATGGTTTCATGACATCCTGGGAGTTATCTTCAGTATTAAATGAGATGGCATGTTTAAGGAGCTCACTCCACAACTGGCACCTAACGGTGCTTTTAAACAAGAGTTTTCCTTTCCTCTCAGCTGGATAGGGCAACCATTATTGGTCCCACTTGTCAGATGCGCAAACAGGTGCCAATAGGTTGAGTGGCCTACAGCTAGAAGAAGGGTGCCATCCCCTAACGCACAAGCCAAGGCTCTTTCTGCTGCTTTTTATCTGGCTCCTCAAAGCCAAAACAGTTTGTTCTCCCCAAAACTGCTGATTTTGCCTTGAATACGTAGCGGTCTGGGTCCTCTTCCTTTTCTCCTTGCTCCCTTTCCTCATATTCTTATTTTACCAGTCTCTTTGCTCACAAATCAGACTTATCAGCATAAAGCAATAGAAAGGGCCATGGGCAGAATGGGAGGTAAATACAGTCCTCTCCACAAGGAAGACAAGCCCTGTCTATTGGTGCACAGTCATGACTCACCCCAGGCCTTTTATGAGGGCCAGATGCTGAGCATGTCTGAATTGCTTCAAATTACTTCTTCTTCAGTGTGTGCTGGTGGTGGGGAGGGGAACAACCAACATCTATATATATTTATACATTTACCAGGAAATGTGTTTATATTGTTTTCCAATCAGGTTTTACCACAAGCTGGGAGTTCCACACCTAATGAGTAGGCCAAACCCAGCCCATTGTCAACAGAGAAAAGTACATCTCAAACATGAAAGATTTCAAATCAAAATGGATATTAGAAGAGCATGATTCTTGACATTGTTGAGCAGCCGGAGTTGTCTCCAGCAACTGACAGAGTGAGTAGTAGTTGTTTCGAGGCTGTCTTCATCCTGGATACCTTAGGAGCAAGGCAATGAAGGCTTCCAAGGAAGGAAAGCATCTCTTTATGACCTGCAACTGCTATACATTCAGACCTTTGTAAATCCCTAGTGTGGCTATTTACCACTGAGAGCCCATCCCTGAGTTGGCCCGCAAGGCAATAGCCCTACCTCAACCTGTCTGTTGCTCTGGGGCCACAGCCTGGGTCTTCTCTAAGACAACTTGAACCTAGAGATCTGTATAGACCCCTCATATCCAGATGTTACTTGTTACTTTCTTTTTTTCTTTCTTTTACCTTTTTTTTTTTTTTTTTTTTGAGACGATCTTTCTATGTCACCCAGGCTGGGGTCTAGTAGCACAATCATAGCTCACTGAAACCTTGAACTTCTGGGCTCAAGCAATCCTCCTGCCCCAGCCTCCCAAGTAGCTGAGACTACAGGTGCGCACCACTGTGCCCAGCTGATTTTTAAATTTTCTGTAGACAGGGTTTCACCATGTTGCCCAGGCTGGTCTCGAACTTCTCGTCTCAAGAGATCCTCCCGCCTCGGCCTCCCAAAGTTCTGGGATTACAGGCATGAGCCACTGTGCCCAGCCCAGACATTACATTTTGTAGTCTTCAGTCAGTGTCCAAAATATAAGCCTTCTCATTTGTTCTTTCTCACATTCTCATCACCACACTGTTCTGTGTCCTCTCCCAAACACCAGCTGCTCCCTTTCCCTTTCCCTGCAAGGCTTTCCTCTGTGCACACTGGATCCTCATTCTGTGGCAAATCAATCCCCTTCATCCTTCATCTTCTCACAGAATGTTATCTCCTCATCTTGGCCTCCCTAAGGCCAGGTCATCCCGAGTCACAGGTGTGACTATCAGCTGTTTTCAGTGATGGTTTTTTATTCTGCTACACCTGTATATCTACCTGGGTCAGTAGATTGTGCCCACAGGTAGGGTCAGTGCTCTCACATTCCTGTGCTCCTCTAGACCATTACTCTCCTCCCCCAGGGAACTACCTTGGGGATCACACCATCTGGCTACACCAGCTTCCCTGTATTTTGTGTCTCCTGCCATATTCCTGCAGTCCAGTGTGTAGTGGGAGGACCCTCCCAGGCCATGCCTTACCCTTCTCATATTGAGTGACCCTCATCTCCCTTCCATATCCATCACCCACTGCCATACTCACACTATCTGGTTTTTAATCCCTCTGAGATCACTAGTCCCTTTATGCCTCCTCCTCCCAGCCTATCATCCCCCAAACAGCATTCTCTCCTTTCCAACATAGCTTAAACTATTCTCTCATCCACACCCTCCATGCCTGGTACTGATACTCTGCTGCCCCCCAACCTCCTGCACCATGTCCTGTTTGCCTTCTCCTTTCTGTACTGGTAGCTAAGAAGAGCTACAGAAGAAAATCACATGCCTCTACCACCCCACAAATGTGCCTGCACAGAGGCTGCTGACTACCAACCCTAATATGTCTATTACCACCACCTTAGGATCTTGATTTGGAATAAAAATATTTCCCAGCATCCCTTAGAGCAAAACATGGCCACATCACTCAGCTCTGGTCAGTAACATGTGAGTAAAATTATTATGTGGCAGCTTTTAGGACATTTCTTTAAAATACACCCGGAATGTACCCTTCATCTCATCTTCCTCTCTTCCATTCTTCTTGGAACATGGATATGATGGCTGGAATTCATCCTGGACCATAAGGATAAGGGTCACACCTGACAGATGGCAGAATGGAAAGCTAGAAGCAGTCTGGGTCCCGCAGAACTGTAGAACCTGGATTGCCTACAATAGGCTTTCTTTTATATGAGAAAGAAAGAAATGTCATTCTGTTTAATCTACCGTTTTTAGGTCACTGTTACTCACAGCTCCTCACAATGGAACTGACTTCTACTAACACAATGCCCCACACACACAGTTAATTCTTCTGCTTTTCCTTGGTCTGCTTCCTTTCCTGACCTACTCAGGCTCTAGGGCAAGACAGTGTCTCACAGTTTTCAACACACTCAACTGCCACCCCTTAAATAATCTCACCAAGTGACCTTCCAGTCTTTAGTTAGGTGGCTAGATACAAGATAAACATTTTAAAATTCATAACCTTTCTCTATTTTACCAGCAAGCACTAGCAAAGGAAATGGGGAAAGTATTACACTTAGGCAGCCACAATTATAACACATTTAGAGATCTGTTTCATACAAAGACACTGAAACCTAAAGGAAGAAAATGTATTAGAAGATATAAAACAATATCTGGGTAATAGAAAGCTATGCCATTTTCTTGGAGAAAACCTACTAACTTAAAAAATGTCAATTTTGGCCAGGCATGGTGCCTCATGCCTGTAATCCCAGCACCTTGGAAGGCTGAGGCAGGCAGATTGGTTGAGTCCAGGAGTTCAAGACTAGCCTGGGCAACATGGTGAAACCTCACTTCTACGAAAAGTACAAAAATTAGCTGGGTGTGGTGGCATGCACCTGTAGTCCCAGCAACTCAAGAGGCTGAGGTGAGAGGATCACTTCAGCCTGGGAGGTTGAGTTGTGATCACGCCACTGCACTCCAATCTAGGCACCAGAGTGAGACCCTGTCTCAAAAAAAAAAGTCAGTTTCCTAAAAATGTGTGTGTCTGTGTGTGTGTGTGTGTGTGTATGATTAGTTCCAATTAGAATCCCAACAATGTTTTTAATAGAATTTTATAAAGATCCCTGAAAAGAATAAATGACCGAAAATACTAAGAAAATTATTTAAAAAGAACAGCAAAGGGGATTTGCCTTACCAGAACATATTATAAAGTCAAACGGAAATAGAGAAATAGATCAGTAACAAAATAGAAAATCCACAATCAATGGATGTATTTATGAAAAGTTACCACGATGCATGTGAAAGTCTAATTTGGTAGGAAAGAAAGTTTACTTTTTTAATGGTGTACAATGTGATATTTTGATACCTGTATACATTGTGAGATGGCAAAATCAAGCTAATTAACATACCCATCACTTCACATACTTATCATTTGTTTTTGTAATAAGAACATTAAAATACACACTCTTAGTAATTTTCACGAATATAGGCCATGGCTGAGTGCAGTGGCTCACACCTGTAATCCCAGCACTTTGGGAGGCCAAGTCAGGAGGATTGCTTGAGTCAAGGTGTTAGAGACCAGCCTGGGCAACTCAGCAAGACCCTGTCTCTAGTTAAAATAAAATTTAAATTTAAAAAAAGACACTATGGCCAGGCGCAGTGGCTCACGCCTATAATCCCAGCACTTTGGGAGGCTGAGGCGGGTGGATCACCTGAGGTCCGGAGTTCAAGACCAGCCTGCTCAATATGGTGAAACCCCATCTCTACTAAAAATACAAAAATTAACTGGGTGTGGTGGCAGGCACCTGTAGTCCCAGCTACTCTGGAGGCTGAGACAGGAGAATTACTTGAACCCGGGAGGCAGAGGTTACAGTGAACTGAGATTGTACCATTGCACTCCAGCCTGGGTGACAGAGCAAGACTCCGTTTCAAAAAAAAAAAAAAAAAGACTCTTATCATTCAGAAAATAAGAAAAAAAAAGAATACAGGCCAGGCTTAGTGGCTCATGCCTATAATCCCAACACTTTGAGAAGCCGAGGTGAAAGGGTCACTTGAGCCCAAGAGTTTGAGACCAGCCTACACAATATAGTGACACTGTCTTTACTAAAAACGAAAAGAAATAGCCAGGTGTGGTGGCACATACCTGTGGTCCCAGCTACTTGGGAGGCTGAGGTGGGAAGATCATTTGAGACCAGGAGGTCAAGGCTGCAATGAGCTGTGTTCATGTCACTGCACTCCAGCCTGGGTGCCAGAGCAAAACCCTGTCTTCAAAAAAAAATGCAAAAAGAATACAATACATTCTTGGAAGGCTGAGTCAGGAAGATCACTTGAACCCAGGAGTTTTAAGACTGCAGTGAGCAACCATATCATGCCACTGCACTCTAGCCCAAGCAACTAAGCAAGACCCCATTTCAAAAAAAAAAAGTATAATCCAATAAGTATATTAGCCTGACCCCAAAACTGTGTGCGTGTGTGTGTGTGTGTGTGTGTGTGTGTGTGTGTGTTAGGGCTTGAAGAAGTCTTCCATGAATAAGTAGCACCCTTCTTCCTTGCCCAAGGGTCTGAAAAAGTTGAGAGTAAACAATGAATAAATACAGGGCCAAAATATCCTTTTTTCTTTTTCTTTTCTTTTCTTTTCTTTTTTTTTTTTTTTTTTTTGAGATGGGGGTGTCACTATGTTGCACAGGCTGGTCTCAAATTTTGAGCTCAAGTGACCCTTCCAGCTTGGCGCCCCAAAGTACTAGGATTATAGGTGTGAGCCACCATGCCTGGCCTTTTAACATTTTATTTATTTTTTTTTTTGAGACAGATTTTTGCTTTGCCACCCAGGTTGCAGTGTTGTGATCATGGCTCACTGCATCCTCAAGCCCCCACAGGCTCAAGTGATCCTCAGCCTCAGCTTCCCAAGTAGCTGGGACTATGGGTACATGACACCATGCCTGGCTAATTTAATTTTTTTTTTTTTTTTTTTGTAGAGATGGGTGTCTCACTTTGCTGCCCAGGATGTTCTCAAACTGGTGGGCTCAGTGATCCTCCCATCTTGGCCTCCTAAAGTGCTGGGATTACAGGTGTAAGCCATCGCACCTGGCCCAAAATATCCATTTTAATGATGTGGCTCATTCTCCTACCAGCAGACTGTCACTCCTTAAACCCCTCCTCTGTTAAATTCTGGATTGCCCATAGCCAGTCCAAATATCTACATCCCAACAAGATGACTCTTTGGGTAACTAACTCTCAAAATCTGTAGTTTTTCCTCATTTCAGTAGTTGTGAGTATACCTCTGTCCCTGAACTGATCACCATGACAGGCAGAATGGGAGATGTTGATTGGCTTAAACAATCAGAGCCCTGCCTGGAGCTTGGGGAGGAAAATCAGTCGTACCAATGAGGGGGTGGAGTGAATTTCCCAAATGAGACTCCAAGAACTGCCCTCAAGAGAAGAAGGGAAGTAAGCCCAGGCGAGGTGGCTCATGCCTGTAATCCCAGCACTTTGGGAGGCCGAGGTGGGCAGATCACCTGAGGTCAGGAGTTTGAGACCAGCCTGGCCAACATGGTGAAACCCTGTCTCTGCTAAAAATACACAAATTAGCTGGGCATAGTGGCAGTCATCTTTAATCTCAGCTACTCTGGAGGCTGAGGCAGGAAAATCACTTAAACCCAGGAGGCAGAGGTCACAGTGAGCTGACATCATGCCATTGCACTCCAGCCTGGGTGACAAGAGCGAAACTCCATCTCGAAAAAAGAAAAAAAAAGAGAGAGAGAGAAGAAGGGAAATAGAATTGGGGAGCTAACCAGCAAATGCCCCCTACACACGGGTGTGAAGTACCCAGAACTGGAGAGCCAGGTCACAGTCAAGCTGAGACCTGAAAGAGAGAAAGGAGTTAACAGGAAAACAGGGATAGAAGACATTCTGGGCAGAGGGAACAAAGGTACAAAGCTTGGAGGTAAGAGATAATATAATGCATGCAAGAACTGCTAGTATTTCAGTATGCCTAGTGCACAGAGTGATAAGAGATGACAAGAGAACATGCTGAATGGGTGAGCAGAGAGCAGACAAGGATTGTGAGCTCTTTGGTGATGGGATGGAATTTATATCTCCTAGGCAGTTTAGCACAGGCTTCAGATAAACAGACCTGGGACGGAGTTCAAATCCCAACACTGTCCTTCAATGATTTTGGACAACCTCTCTGAGCTTCAGTTTTTTTAATGTCTAATTTTATGATCTATAAAACACAGCTATTAATAGCTCTTTTTCAGAGTTGTTGAAGGGTTATACAACAGGATATATGTATGGCCTCTGACATATAGATAGTCTGGATAAAAAGTAACTGTTATTATTACTATCACTGCTTCTCTCAGGCCTGGCATCTCTACCTCAAAAACCAAACAATACCTAAGTAAACATTTGTAGACTGAAGGGCTGGCATCCCCTGTGAATCAGCCTTGCCCCTGTACCTAGCTCCATATTCTAGCAACCCTTTAGCCCCTGATCCCAGTTCTGCAGTGTCCTCCTCAATCTCACAGTGCTCACAACTGCCAAGCAAAACCCAAAGCACAGGTATCAAAAGACTGGGACCCCAAGCTGTTGGGCCTGCAGAGATGATGGACTCTGCCCCATATGTGTACTCTGACTGGCAGGTCCTGAAATGACACAGCAACCAGGGCTCAGGAGGGACCAAGAGACCAAGGAGGACACAGCTGCCTGAGGAAGATTAGAAAAAGCTTGTCTGAGTGAGACATCCCAAAGGTGGTTTTTGTTGGCCTCCTCCAGAGCCTAGGAGACTAACTCTTACTGGTATATATTCTGGGATCTTAGCACCCCTTTCAGGGCATTTGGAAGTGAAAAGGATCACCATGTATGAAGATCTGGATGTCAAATCTGTCACTATCTATCTCCCCAGAGGCTGAAGGCCTTTAGGTGTCTCTATTCAGAAGCTGCTGGACACAGACCTTTTTCAGACATCCCTAAAGGGTCTAGGGAATTGGTAGGTGTTGACCACATTATACCTGCCTGATCATCAGTGTGCACAGTGCATAAGAACTTGTACATGGAGGCCACGTGTGGCGGCTCACACCTATAATCCCAGCACTTTGGGAGGCCAAGCAGGGCGGATCACTTGAGGTCAGGAGTTCGAGACCAGCCTGGCCAACATGGTGAAACCCTATCTCTACTAAAAATACAAAAATTAGCCAGGCAGGCCGGGCGCGGTGGCTCAAGCCTGTAATCCCAGCACTTTGGGAGGCTGAGACGGGCAGATCACGAGGTCAGGAGATCAAGACCATCCTGGCTAACCCGGTGAAACCTCGTCTCTACTAAAAAATACAAAAAATTAGCCGGGCGAGGTGGCGGGCGCCTGTAGTCCCAGCTACTCGGGAGGCTGAGGCAGGAGAATGGCATAAACCCAGGAGGCGGAGCTTGCAGTGAGCTGAGATCCAGCCACTGCACTCCAGCCTGGGTGACAGAGCGAGACTCTGTCTCAAAAAAAAAAAAAAAAAAAAAAAAAAAATTAGCCAGGCATAGTGGCATGTATCTGTAATCCCAACTACTCGGGAGGCTGAGGCAGAAGAATCACTTGAACCCAGGAAGCGGAGGTTTCAGTGAGCCGAGATCATGGGCCACTGCACTCCAGCCTGGGCAACAGAGCAAGATTCCACCTTAAAAAAAAAAAAATATATATATATATATATATATATATATATATATATATATGCAAAGTGCTAAATATGAACATCCTTCCTAAATATTAGTTCCTTTCCTTCCTTTGATGCTATCAGGTTTTTTTCCTTACTGTTGGGTTCTTTTCCCTATTCTTCAGCACCCATCCATCTTGTCTCCTATTCTTGCTGTGTACTGACTGTCAGGAAGCTTCACAGTGCTGTCCTCTTGGATTAACTTCCTCCCAACCCAAGGCACTTGCACTTCAGAAGACTTGGCAAGTAAAAAGAGCCATAATCATTCAGTCATGCAAACTGAGCACTCCATGCTAGGTCTTACGCTAAGTGAAGGAAATACCAAGGAGAATAAGGCAGTCTGTTCCTCATGAAGCTCCACCCCAGTGAGAGACACCAGCACAAAAGAGCTCATAATAATGCTGTGTGAGAATGCAGTGACTTTGGCAAAGAAGGACCTACCTATTGGGTGTGGGAGCCTCTAGGAGGAAGTAACACACCAGATGAGTCTTAAACGATGAGTAGATACTGGCTAGAGGCGGGAAGGTGAGGGGAAGCATGAGCAAAATCAAGGAGGAGACCTAGAGCCCGGCATGTGCAAAGAAACATGGGCAGTTCTGCATTGCTGGAAAATAAAGTGACACATAGCCTACAGTAGATGGCCAATTAATATTTGTTTGGGTAAGCATAGAAAGAGACTGATGGACAATACATCAAACTGTTCAATACAATGAAGTTGAGAACAGGAGGCAAGGAAATCCTTCAGTTTTCACATTATACACTACCATGTTGTTTGAAATTGTTATAAGCATGTATCAATTTTATAATTTAAAAATACACTTTTGGCCTGGTGTGGTGGCTCATGCCTGTAATCCCAGCACTTTGGGAGGCCAAGGCAGGCAGATCACCTAAGGTCAGGAGTTCAAGACCAGCCTGGCCAACATGGTGAAACCCCGTCTCTACTAAAAATACAACAGATAGCCGGGTGTGGTGACAGGTGCCTGTAATCCCAGCTACTCAGGAGGCTGAGGCAGGAGAATTGCTTGAACCCAGGAGGCAGAGGTTGCAGAGAGCCAAGATCGCACCATTGCACTCTAGCCTGGGTGACAGAGTGAGACTCCATCTCAAAAAAATATATATATACTTTTTTGAAAATAATAAAAAGTTAATTTTGGCTGCAATGTGTAGAACAAGTTGGAGTTGGGGTAAGTCTGGAAGCAGGGCAGATGATGGTTTGGTTTTTTTGGGGGTTTGTTTTTTTTGGTATTTTTAGTAGAGATGGGGTTTCACCATGTTGGCCAGGCTGGTCTCAAACTCCTGAACTCGTGATCCACCCCCCTCAGTCTCCCAAAGTGCTGGGATTACAGGCATGAGCCACCATACCTGGTTGATGAAGGAGTCTTAAACCAGAGAAGTGGCTATAGGTGTCAGGAGAAGGAAAAGTCAAAAGCTTCAAGATTGTACAGCTGTGTGGGTGGTGGTACCTTTACTGAGACAGAGACCATGAGGGAAAAACAGGTCTGGGTTAGGAGGGCAGGAGAGGTAGAGACAATGAGAGCAGTTTTGTCCATGTGGGAGCTGAGGTGCTCATGGGATACCCAGCTGGTAACTTGACTATATGAGTCTGATGTTTAAAAAGAGACAAGAGGGGCTGGGCACAGTGGCTCACTCCTGTAATCCCAGCACTTTGGGAAGCTGAGGCGGGCGGATCACGAGGTCAGGAGATGGAGACCATCCTGGCTAACATGGTGAAACCCCGTCTGTAGGCCGGGCGCGGTGGCTCAAGCCTGTAATCCCAGCACTTTGGGAGGCCGAGGCGGGTGGATCACGAGGTCAGGAGATCGAGACTATCCTGGCTAACATGGTGAAACCCCGTCTCTACTAAAAATACAAAAAACTAGCCGGGCGTGGTGGCGGGCGCCTGTAGTTCCAGCTACTTGGGAGGCTGAGGCGGGAGAATGGCGTGAACCCGGGAGGCGGAGCTTGCAGTGAGCCGAGATCACGCCACTGCACTCCAGCCTGGGAGACACAGCGAGACTCCGTCTCAAAAAAAAAAAAAAGAAACCCCGTCTGTACTAAAAATACAAAATTAGCTGGGCATGGTGGCACATGCCTGTAATCCCAGCTACTCGAAAGGCTGAGACAGGAGGTCACTTGAACCTGGGAGATGGAAGTTGCGGTGAGCCGAGATCGTGCCATTGCACTCCAGCCTGGGTAACAGAGCAAGACTCTGTATTCACAATAGCAAAGACTTGGAATCAACCCAAATGTCCATCAGTGACAGACTGGATTAAGAAAATGTGGCACATATACACCATGGAATACTATGCAGCCATAAAAAAGGATGAGTTTGTGTCCTTTGCAGGGACATGGATGCAGCTGGAAACCATCATTCTCAGCAAACTATCGCAAGAACAGAAAACCAAACACCGCATGTTCTCACTCATAGGTGGGAACTGAACAATGAGATCACTTGGACTCAGGAAGGGGAACATCACACACCAGGGCCTATCACGGGGAGGGGGGGGAGGAATTGCATTGGAAGTTATACCTGATGTAAATGACGAGTTGATGGGTGCTGATGAGTTGATGGGTGCAGCACACCAACATGGCACAAGTATACATATGTAACAAACCTGCACGTTATGCACATGTACTCTAGAACTTAAAGTATAATAATAATAATAATAAAATTTAGCTGGGCATGGTGGTACACGCCTGTAGTCCCAGCTACTTGGGAGGCTGAGGCAGGAGAATTGCTTGAACCCGGGAAGCTGAGGTTGCAGTGAGCTGAGATGGCACTACTGCACTCCAACCTGGGCAACAGAGCCAGACTCCATCTCAAAAAAAAAAAAAAAAAAAAAGAGAGACAAGAAGAAAATGTAAATTTGAGACATACCAGCATGTAACTCATTAAAACCAAGAGGATAGGTGATATTACACAGGAAAAATATAGCAAAGAAGAAAAAGAGTGGGTCTCAGATGGACACCAGCCTTTAAAATCAGGCGGAAGAGGCCAGGCAAGGTGGTTCATGCCTGTAATCCCAGCACTTTGGGAGGTCAAGGCGAGTGGATCACCTGAGGTCAGGAGTTCTGGACCAGCCTGACCCCATGTTGAAACCCTGTCTCTACTAAAAATACAAAAATTAGCTGGGCGTGGTGGTGTGCACCTGTAGTCCCAGCTACTCGGGAGGCTGAGGCAGGAGAATTGCTTGAACCCAGGAGGCAGAGGTTGCAGTGAGCCAAGATCACACCACTGCACTCCAGCCTGGGTGACAGAGTGAGACTCTGTCTCAAAAACAAAAACAAAAAAAAAAAAAAGAAAAATCAGGCGGAAGAAGAATCCATGGTGACAGAGAAAGAACAGCCAGAGGAGTAGGAAGAAAACCAAGAGGTTATGCTTCCTTGGAGGAAAAATGGTTTGGAAGAGGGAATAGATACCAGTGTCAAATACTTCTAAGAAGTCAAGGAAAATGAGGCCCCAAAGTGACCTTGACATGTCCATCAAGACCTCTGGGTTTCCTGGGAGTGTCACTCAGAATAATCCTAGGTAGGAAGGACAGATACTGGAGCTTCCATCCTGCTAATGGCTGTATGTGTGAGCTGACTTTTGCCTTTTCCTTTCTTATCCCAATACTGCAGGACCCAAACCTTATCACTACACTTAGTCTGGCCTTGTACATTCTGAGTTCTAGAAAGTCTCAAATGGAAAAGGCTGCGAACCACACTTGGGCATCCTGAAAAAGGCGCCAATCCTGGAACATCCCTAACTTTCTTTTTGACCCTGAGTAAGCCATAGTTCCTCTGTTGGCCTCAGTTTCCCCATTAGTAATTAAGAAGGTCAGAGGGAATCATCTTTAAGGGCCCCCTCCCAATCCTCATATTCCCAATCCTCATATTCCATGATCCAAGAAACCCCATGAAGAGACAGCCTAGCTTTTTCTGAGCAGGGAGCATTTGGCTTTGGCCAGGTGCGGTGGCTCACTCCTGTAATCCCAGCACTTTGGGAGTCTGAGGCTGGCAGATCACAAGGTCACATGGACACCATCCTGGCCAACATGATGAAACCCCATCTCTACTAAAACACAAAAAGTTAGCCAGGCGTGGTGGTGCACGTCTGTAGTCCCAGGTACTCAGGAGGCTGAGGCAGGGGAATCGTTTGAACCCAGGAGGTAGAGATTGTAGTGAGCCGAGATCATGCCACTGTACTCCAGCCTGTACTCCATCTCAAAAAAAAAAAAAAAAAAGATCTGGCTTCCTGGATGGATGACATGGCTGACGCCTATAATCCCAACACTTCGGGAGGCTGAGGCAGGAGAATTGCTTGAGCCCAAGGAGATTGAGGCTGGACAACATAGTGAGACCCTGTTCAAGATCGGCCTGGACAACATAGTGAGACTCTCTCTCTACAAAAATAAAATTTAAAACTTAGCTGTGCATGGCGGCACATGCTTGTAGTCCCAGCTACTCGGGAGGCTGAGGCAGAATTGCTTGAGCCCAGGAGATTGAGGCTGCAGTGAGACATGATGGCCCCACTGTACTCAAGCCTGGGCGACACAGTGAGAAGCTGTCTCAAAAAAATAAATTAAAATTAAAATTAAAATTAAATTAAATAGTAAAAATCTGGCTTTCTGATGTAAAAGCTCAGAGATCACAGGCTGTGGTTTCCTTTTTTTTTTTTTTTTTTTTGAGATGGAGTTTCGTTCTTGTTGCCCAGGCTGGAGTGCAATGGTGCAATCTTGGCTCACTGCAACCTCTGCCTCCCGGGTTCAAGCAATTCTCCTGCCTCAGCCTCCTGAGTAGCTAGGATTACAGGCATGCGCCACCACGCCCAGCTAATTTTGTATTTTTAGTAGAGACAGGGTTTCTCCATATTGGTCAGGCTGGGCTCAAACTCCTGACCTCAAGCAATCTGCCTGCCTCAAGCCTCCCAAAGTGCTGGGATTATAGGCGTGAGCCACCGCGCCAGGTCACAGGCTGTGTGTTACTTAGCCATGGGCAACAAAGCACGAGGCTTTGAGTGGCTGCCTAACTCTCCAGCCAGGTGCGGAGCAGTTACCCAGATTTCAAACACAATGATGAAAGGGTATCACCTGAATAGGTATTTGACTTCAGAGAACGCCCAACCCTTTAAGTCTCTTTTTGGTGCCCCTGTACAATGAGAGATAGCATAGGATTGGTGGTTAAGTACAGCTTCAAATCCCCACTTATGAGCTGTGTGACTTCAGGCAAGTTACCTAGCCTTCCTGTGTTTTGCTTTTCTCTATCAAAAAATTTAAAAAATAATACCTACTTCATAAGATTATGACTAAATGAATTAATATTTATAAAGTACTTAGAACAGCACCTGGCACATAAGAAACATAACACATGATTGTTAAATGAAATACTGTACACATACAAGCATGCACATGCTGTTTCACCTGTATTTCTGCCCTGTCTCTGGGATATCAGCTTCATTTTCCACACACAGTTCTCAGGCAGCTCCATGCACCACCCTCATGCTAGCAAAACAGACAAACACTATCTTTGTACTGTATCACATAGGGAAAGAGAGACACATCTTTTTTTTTTTTTTGATTTGGAGTCTCGCTCTGTCACCCAGGCTGAAGTGCAGTGCAGTGGCGGGATCTTGGCTCACTGCAACCTCTGCCTCCTGGGTTCAAGTGATTCTCCTGCCTCAGCCTCCCAAGTAGCTAGGATTACAGGCGCAAACCACCACGCCTGACTAATTTTTGTGTTTTTAGTAGAGACAGGGTTTCACCATTGGCCAGGCTTTTCTTGAACTCCTGACCTCAAGTGATCCGCCCACCTCGGCCTCCCAAACTGCTGGGATTATAGGCATGAGCCACCGTGCCCAGCCAAAAGCACGTCTCTTCTAATTGCTGCCACAGAACAGAAAGGAAGCTTTTCTTTCCAAAAAACTGTTTATTCTCCAGTTGCCTAAGGAGAAACAGAGCAGGTCAAAACGGAACAGGTCAAAATTCCCATGCTAATCAGTAGTGGGATTTCGCCTATGAATGGGCACTGCACTCCAGCCTGGGCAGCACAGCAAGAACCTGTTTAGAAATTTTTTTTTTGTTTTTGTGTTTTTTTCATTAAAAAAGATTTAGTAGGTTTTCTTCTCACTTGCTATAATTGGAGGAACCTATTCCTGGAGGTAGGATGAGGTCAGTCCCATCCAAACCTATGGCTCAACAGAAGACAGTGGACAGGTCCCCAGAGGAAGATCAGGATATAATTTGACAGAAGGGTGGAAGATGTTTACTACAAGTCTCTGCTAGACACCAAGCACCATGCTACATTCTGGAGACATAATGTTCAAAGATACAATTCCTGCCTTCCAGGAGTTCACAGGAGAACAGTGATGAGGAAACAGTTATAACACAGCACAAGGAGAAAAGCATGAACCTGAGAACACATAGGAGCTCATCCTGCTCAGCCACTCCAAGGGGTGAAGGGTCATAAAAGAGTGAAAGTGGGGGGTTGTCATGGAACTCCCCAAAAGAGGTAAATCTTTTAAACTTTTTTTACGTTATTTTTTACATACAGCCTCCCATAGGAGAAGGGAGTGAAATCTTGAAGGATAAGTAAAGCTTTATCAAGTGTAGTTGGAAGAAGGGATTTCTAAGCACAGAGCACCACATCAACAAAAGCATAAAAATTTCAAGAAAATGGGAGTAGCTGAGAATGACTGGACCATAAAGTACATGTAAGAGCCAAGGAGAAGAGAAAGCAGTCAGGAGAGAGTGGTGACACACGAGGCTGGAGAGGTGGGCAGACCCCAAAATCAGGCCGTGCTGACATTTATGCCAAGATTTAAGTGGCACTGACATAAACTCAACAGTTGAGATCTGGGTAGGTGTAAAGCATGAGGAAAAGGTCAGGCAAAAAAAAAAAGGAACCAGAAAAAAAGCCTGAAAATGTGTTACCATAGAGGTGGAAGGACCAAGTAAAACAGAAGAAAAAACATTTAAAAGGGAAAGATAGGAAGTGGCAGTTGCTGCAAAGAGATTAGGGAGGCTAATTCCTGAGAAGATTGTGATTAGTAATTAATATTGAGCTTGACCTCTGATAGAACAGTTTCAGTGATAGTGAAAGGGTCAGGAATTCCAAATTGCTTGGAATTTAGTGAATGGGATTTAAAGTTGAAGTGATGACGGTAGGCTACTCTTTCAAAATATTTATGTTTGCAAAAGCTATGTATCCAAATACTTAAAATATGCATTCAGTAATTCCCCTTCAGAAATTTATATTAAAGAAATAGTCAGAAATATGTGCAAAGATGTATCACAAAGGCTTCACTTTATTAATTATAGCAAATAATTGAGAATAACCTTGTGGTTATGGTTTAAAATGGCTAAATAAATTATAATGCATCCATATAATGAAAAGTTTAATGCAATGATTAAAAAATGATGTTGCAGAATACTTACTGGTACAGTAAAAGTGTCAGATTACAAAATACAACATCCAGAATGCTCTCAATATTGAAATAAATGAATATTATATATGCATAGAAATAAGATTTGAAGGATATAAACCAGAATATGAACCTCAGTAGTTACCCCCAGAAGTGTCATTACAAGTGTTTGAAACGTGTGTAGTTATTTGTACTTTCTATTTTCTACTATAAATATATATTACTTTTGTAATGAAAAATACTAAGAGCTTGACAATAGAGAAAGGAGGAAGGGATTAGCTTTGAGGGAAACATGGTAGAGGCTTCTATAGTTCAAGGAAGATTTGAGCTTGTTTATGGGTCAAGAGAAAAGAGGGGAGAAATTGAAGCTATATGAGAGGAAATAATGGGAGAAGCTCTGCCCTGGGCAGAGAAGAGGGGACCTGGGGACGAGGGCCCTGGGGAGATGAGGTGAGGATGGCAAAGAACCCAAAGGCAGCAGGAAAGATAACTGTTCACGGATGCATGATCACCTGCCACTGTGTTGAGAGCAGGGAGGGGATTAAGGAGATGGAGAAGAGTGGAAAAGGTTTATAACAGCTGCTGTGAAGAATTAGGAAGTCAATTAGCAATAAAAAATAAAAGTCTCCAAGGGAGGGCCCAGCTGCCACTGAGGAGCAGGACTTGATTCCATTGCCAGTTAATTTACTAACTGCAGCTAAAGAGGAGATATGTGGCCTGGATCCATCCAATGAATGTCCAAAAAATATCCAGAAAATGTGACCCAGAATAACTACAATCACTAAGGACTATACTAACATATTAACTAATTTAAGTACTGCTTCCTTCTTCCAGTTTGGTCCCAGGCACTTGTACATCTTCACTATAATTATTATTTTTAAAAATAAGTAAGGGAGGTGAGCAAAGTTAGTAAAATGAAAAAGAATTTAAGAAAATGACATTTTATCAGCCAAAATGAAGAAGTGTCAAGATACCACTAACACTTTCAACCAAAAGACAAAGCTGTTTTCAGGGCTGCTGGTGCTTGTTCACATCTAGATGAATGTTTGTAGAAGCTTTCCTAGTGTCTGATAGTAAACATTTGCTTTGCTTTGGCCTTACAGGTAGGTGATTACAAGGGATTCTAGTCACATAAATAAATGATACCAGATTTTTCCAATCTGGCCAGTATAATCATTATAATTCACCTGGAAGGAAAAGTATGAAGAAACTCAAGATTGCTAGCAACCAAGCAGAATCCTCTTATAATGTAGTATGTGCTTAAGGAAATCATTTCCTGGACTGAAGGAAAAGAGCTACCATCTGTTAAGCACCTACTATGTGCATGTTCTTTGTTAAGCCCTTTATGTTCGCTATTTGTATGTAATCCTCGCAACAGTTCTGCAAGGTAGATATAATTTTCCTCATTTTACAAATGACAGAAGAAGCTCAGAGGTGGTAAATGGTAAAAATGATAGTACCTGCCTCATAAAACTGTGTATTAAATGAGGTAACATCTGTAAAGCATTTAACACATAGCACTTAGCATAAGCATTAGTTGCAATAATGATTTAGCCATAATAATATACCAGCATTTACGCTATTGTTTGACAAAATAAGATGGCTCTTCTTATCACCATCTTTACTTCACAACAAATGAAACTGGTTTACCCAAGGTTCCAGTAAGCTCTCTATAGTCAATATTTCAGTAATCACTTTCACTAGGATCTACTGGGCCTTCATGCTTCCACACTGGATTTGAATTTACGTTTTCTCTGTGTTCCCAGTCAAATAACCTTGCAATCCCTTGAGCACACATCACTGGGGAGGAGGACAACCCACAGAAGCAGCTTAGTTAGGCTCCAGTCAAAATAAATTTGGCATCAAAAAAGTGCTGCACATAGGGAAAGGAAAATCTTTTCAGCAAATGGTGTCAGGGAAACTAGATGTCCCCAGCCACAAGAGTGACGTTGGACTCTTACATTATATCATACACAAAAGTTAAATCAAAATGGATCAAATACCTAAATATGAGACTGAAAACTATAAAACTCTTAGAAGAACGTGGAGGGAAAAAGTTTCATGACATTGGATTTGGCAGAGTATACTTAGATACCAAAAGCACAATGAAAGAAGAAATGGACTGCACCAAAATTAAACACTTTTCTGCATCAAAGGGCACTATCAACAGAGAAAAGGCAACCCACAAAATGGGGGAAAATATTTGCAAATCATTTATCTGATAAAGGATTAATACCTGGAATATATAAAGAACTCCTATAACTCAAGAACATAAAAACCAAATAGCCCAATTAAAAAATGAGCCACAGTCTCGAATAGATATTTCTCCAAAGAAGATATGCAAAGAGTTAATATGCACATGAAAAAGTGCTTAACATCACTAATCACTAGGGAAATGCAAATCAAAACCACAATGAGGTCCGGGTGCGGTGGCTCACACCTGTAATCCCAGCCCTTTGGGAGACCTAGGTGGGTGGATCACGAGGTCAGAAGTTCAAGACGAGCCTGGCCAACATAGTGAAACCCCATCTCTACTAAAAATACAAAAATTAGCCAGGCGTGGTGGCATGTACCTGTAGTCCCAGCTACTCAGGAGGCTGAGGTGTTTGAACCCAGGAGGCGGAGGTTGCAGTGAGCCAAGACCGCGCCATTGTACTCCAGCCTGGGTGACAGAGTGAGTCTCCATCTCAAAAAAAAACAAACAAAAACAAATAAACAAACAAAAAACACAATGAGACACCACTTCACATCCATTAGGTTAGCAATTATCAAAAATTGAAAATAGGCAGGACACAGTGGCTCAAGTCTATAATCACAGCACTTTGGGAGGCTGAGGTGGGAGGACTGCTTGAGTCCAGGAGTTTGAGACCAGCCAGGGCAACATAGCAAGACCCCTGTTTCAATTCTTAAAAAAAAAAAAAAAGGGAAATAACAAGTAGATGTGGAGAAATTGGAACCCTTGTGCACTGCTGACAAAAATGTAAAATGGTGCAGTTACTATGGAAAACAGTATGGTGGTTCTTCAAAATATTAACCATTGAATTAGCACATGATTCAGCTATTCCACTCTGGGTATTTTCAAAACAGAATTGAAATTAGGGACACAAACAGATATTTGTACACCAATGCTCATAGCAGCATTATTCACAATAGCCAAAAGGTAGAGATAACCCAAATGTCTACTGACAGATGAATGAATAAACAAAATGTAGTATATACATATAATGGAATATTATTCAACCCTAAAAAGGAAGGAGATTCTGGTACATGTTACAACATGGATGAACCTTAACAACATAATGCTAAGTAAAATAAGGAAGACACAGCCGGACGCAGTGGCTCATACCTGTAATCTCAGCACTTTGGGAGGCCAAGGCAGGCAGATCACTTGAGGTCAGGGGTTCAAGACCGGCCTGGCCAACATGATGAAACCCTATGTCTACTAAAAAACACAAAAAATTAGCTGAGTGTGGTGGCGGGTGCCTGTAATCACAGCTACTCAGGAGGCCGAGGCAGAAGAATCACTTGAACCCAGGAGGCAGAGGTTGCAGTGAGCTAAGTTTGCACCATTGCACTCCAGCCTGGGCAACAAGAGCGAGACTCTGTCTCAAAAAAAAAAAAAAAAAAACACATAAAATAGGCAAGACACAAAAGGACAAATATTGTATGATTTCACTTATATGCGGTACTTAGAGACATAAGGTCAAATTCATAGAGACAGAAAGTAGAAGAGTGGTTGCCAGGGGCTGGCAGAGGGAATAATGGACAGTTATTGTTTATGGACATAAGGTTTCAGTTTGGGATGTTGAAAAGTTCTGGAGATGGATAGCCATGCCAGTTGCACCACAGTGTGAATGTACTTAATGCCACTGAATTGTACACTTAGAAATAATTAAAATGTCCAGGCGTGGCGGCTCACACCTGTAATCCCAGAACTTTGGGAGGCTGAGGCAGCAGATCACCTGATGTCGGGAGTTCGAGACGAGCCTGACCAATATGGAGAAAAAAACCTGTCTCTACTAAAAATACAAAATTACCTGGGCATGGTGGTGCATGCCTGCAATCCCAGCTACTTGGAAGGCTGAGGCAGGAGAACTGCTTGAACCCGGAAGGTGGAGGTTGTGGTGAGCCGAGATCACGCCATTGCATTGTGGTTGCCTGGGTAACAAGAGCAAAACTCTGTCTCAAAATAAATAAATAAATAAATAATTAAAACAGTAAATTTTGCATTTTATGTGTTTGTGTATATATGTATATGCATATATACATATATTTTTTGTGTGTGTGATTCTCCTGCCTCAGCCTCCAAAGTAGCTGGGACTACAGGCACGTGCCACCACACTCAGCTACTTTTGGTACTAATATTTTTAGTAGAGATGAGGTTTTGTCATGTTGGCTAGGCTGGTCTCGAACTCCTGGCCTCAAGTGATGCACCCACGTCAGCCTCCTAAGGTGTTGGGATTACAGGTATGAGCCACCACACCCAGCTGGTGCATTGTGTATATTTTATCACAATTTTAAAATGTAGTTAAAAAAAGTGCTGCAGATTAAGAAAAAAAAAAAAAAAAAGACAAGAAAGGAGTTCATTTAAAGCTTCACAGCGACTATCTTTGGAGTGTGGATTACAGGCAACTTTGATTTCTTCTTTATATTTTTTCTTATTTTCTACATTTTCTTCGATGAGTTTTTAAAATAAGGGGAAAAAGTTTTGGGTTTTTAAAATATCAGTTATATTTATTTGATTGCACAGCTCCCTCTTTCCTACTTCACCCCTCTTAAAAGTAGATTGTGTATAAGCTATTTTAAAAGTAGATATGTATGGCCGGGCGCGGTGGCTCAAGCCTGTAATCCCAGCACTTTGGGAGGCTGAGACGGGTGGATCACGAGGTCAGGAGATCGAGACCATCCTGGATAACACGGTGAAACCCCGTCTCTACTAAGAAATACAAAAAACTAGCCGGGCGAGGTGGCGGGCGCCTGTAGTCCCAGCTACTTGGGAGGCTGAGGCCGGAGAATGGCGTGAACCCGGGAGGCGGAGCTTGCAGTGAGCTGAGATCCGGCCACTGCACTCCAGCCTGGGCTACAGAACGAGACTCCGTCTCAAAAAAAAAAAAAAAAAAAAAGTAGATATGTATAAGCCATTTTACACACACACACATACACACACAAACTTATTTTTAGAGCAGTTTTAGGATCACATCAAAACTGAGCAGAAAGCAGACAGATTTCTCATGTCCCCTGCCCCACATGTGCACAGCCTCCAAGTTTTGGGTTTTTTTAACTGCTGTCTCTCCACTGGGATGACAATGGAAATAATGTCATCAAGCACCAATTTTTAAAATGCCAACAGTGATTTTCTCCAGAACAAATATGGAGTTTATCTTAATATATGCGTTAAAACAGTTAAAAGTATTCTGAAGAGCAGACAAGCAATTTTGATACTTTGGGGAAGATTGATTGGGAATTTTTTTTTAAGATGATTGTTCACTTAAAGCAATAAACTTTAAATTACATAATACATACTGAAGACATGATCCAGTCTCTCTTAATCAATTTAACAGACATTAGTTGAGCACCCAGGATGTGTCAGATCTGAGCCTCAGTGCCCAGAAAACCCTTACCCTTTGTGCCTAAAATGTAAGGGGGTGGATCTTGACTGCTGAAAGTTGTCTCACTCTTCTATCACCACTTCCACCCCAGGGGTAACTATTATAAATAAACTGAAGTATACGCTTCTAAATCACTTTGCAATGCACACCACATAAAAATACTCTTTTTACAAATATAGTTACAAAAATTACTTTTTATGTTTTTAAATTTTTATTTTTATTTATTTTTTATCAGTTATTTTTATTTTTATTATTTTTAATTTTTTTTCTTATACTTTAAGTTCTAGGGTACATGTGCACAACGTGGAGGTTACATATGTATACATGTGCCATGTTGGTGTGCTGCACCCATGAACTCGTCATTTACATTAGGTGTATCTCCTAACGCTATCCCACCCCATGACAGGCCTCAGTGTGTGACGTTCCCCATGCTGTGTCCAAGTGTCCTCATTGTTCAGTTCCCACCTATGAGTGAGAACATGGGGTGTTTGGTTTTCTGTCCTTGTGATAGTTTGCTCAGAATGATGGTTTCCAGCTTCATCCATGACCCTACACAGAACATGAACTCATCCTTTTTTATGGCTGCATAGTATTCCATGGTGTATATGTGCCACATTTTCTTAATCCAGTCTATCATTGATGGACATTTGGATTGGTTCCAAGTCTTTGCTATTGTGAATAGTGTCACAATAAACATATGTGTGCATGTGTCTTTATTGTAGCATGATTTATAATCCTTTGGGTATATACCCAGTAATGGGATTCCTGGGTCAAATGGTATTTCTAGTTCTAGATCCTTGAGGAATTGCCACACTGTCTTCCACAATGGTTGAACTAGTTTACAATCCCACCAACAGTGTAAAAGCGTTCCTATTTCTCCACATCCTCTCCAGCACCTGTTGTTTCCTGACTTTTTAATGATTGCCACTCTAACTGGTGTGAGATGGTATCTCATTGTGGTTTTGATCTCCATTTCTCTGATGGCCAGTGATGATAAGCATTTTTTCATGTGTCTGTTGGCTGCATAAATGTCTTCTTTTGAGAAGTGTCTGTTCATATCCTTTGCCCACTTTTTGATGGGGGCTGTTTGTTTTTTCTCTTGTAAGTTTAAGTTCTTTGTAGATATTAGCCCTTTGTCAGATGGGTAGATTGTAAAAATTTTCTCCCATTCTGTAGGTTGCCTGTTCACTCTGATGGTAGTTTCTTTTGTTGTGCAAAAGCTCTTTAATTAGATCCCATTTGTCAATTTTGGCTTTTATTGCCATTGCTTTTGGTGTTTTGGTCATGAAGTCCTTGCCCATGCCTATGTCCTGAATGGTATTGCCTAGGTTTTCTAGGGTTTTTATGGTTTTAGGTCTAACATTTAAGTCTTTAATCCATCTTGAATTAATTTTTGTATAAGGTGTAAGGAAGGGATCCAGTTTCACCTTTCTACATATGGTTAGCCAGTTTTCCCAGCACCATTTATTAAATAGGAAATCCTTTCCCCATTTCTTGTTTTTGTCAGGTTTGTCAAAGATCAGATGGCTGTAGATGTGTGGTATTATTTCTGAGGGCTCTGTTCTGTTCCATTGGTCTGTATCTCTGTTTTGGTAACAGTACCATACTGTTCTGGTTACTGTAGCCTTGTAGTATAGTTTGAAGTCAGGTAGTGTGATGCCTCCAGCTTTGTTCTTTTGGCTTAGGATTGTCTTGGCAATGCGGGCTCTTTTTTGGTTCCATATGAACTTTAAAGTAATTTTTTCCAATTCTGTGAAGAAAGTCAGTGGTATCTTGATGGGGATGGCATTGAATCCATAAATTACCTTGGGCAGTATGGCCATTTTCACGATACTGATTCTTCCTATCCATGAGCATGGAATGTTCTTCCATTTGTTTGTGTCTTCTTTTATTTCGTTGAGCAGTGGTTTGTAGTTCTCCTTGAAGAGGTCCTTCACATCCCTGGTAAGTTGGATTCCTAGGTATTTTATTCTCTTTGTAGCAATTGTGAATGGGAGTTCATTCATGATTTGGCTCTCTGTTTGTCTATTACTGGTGTATAGGAATGCTTGTGATTTTTCCACATTAATTTTTGTATTCTGAGACTGCTGGAGTTGCTTATCAGTTTAAGGAGATTTTGGGCTGAGACGATAGGGTTTTCTAAATACACAATCATGTCATCTGCAAACAGGGACAATTTGACTTCCTCATACCCTTTATTTCTTTCTCCTGCCTGATTGCCCTGGCCGGAACTTCCAACACTATGTTGAATAGGAGTGGTGAGAGAGGGCATCCCTGTCTTGTGCCAGTTTTCAAAGGGAATGCTTCCAGTTTTTGCCCATTCAGTATGATATTGGCTGTGGGTTTGTCATAAATAGCTCTTATTGTTTTGAGATACATCCAAGCAATACCGAGTTTATTGGGAGTTTTTAGCATGAAGGGCTGCTGAATTTTGTTGAAGGCCTATTCTGCATCTATTGAGATAATTATGTGGTTTTTGTCTTTGGTTCTGTTTGTATGACGGATTACATTCATTGATTTGCATATATTGAATAAGCCTTGCATCCCAGGGATGAAGCCCACTTGATCGTGGTGGATAAGCTTTTTGATGTGCTGCTGGATTCGGTTTGCCAAGTATTTTATTGAGGATTTTTGCATCGATGTTCATCAGGGATATTGGTCTAAAATTCTCTTTTCTTGTTGTGTCTCTGCCAGGCTTTGGTATCAGGATGATGCTGGCCTCGTAAAATGAGTTAGGGAGGATTCCCTCTTTTTCTATTGATTGGAATAATTTCAGAAGGAATGGTACCAGATCCTCTTTGCACCTCTGTAAATCTGTCTGGTCCTGGACTTTTTTTGGTTGGTAGGCTATTAATTATTGCCTCAATTTCAGAGCCTGTTATTGATCTATGCAGGGATTCAACTTCTTCCTGGTTTAGTCTTGGGAGGGTGTATGTGTCCAGGAATTTATCCATTTCTTCTAGACTTTCTAGTTTATTTGGGTAGAGGTGTTTACAGTATTCTCTGATGGTAGTTTGTATTTCTGTGGGATCGGTGGTGATATCCCCTTTATCATTTTTTATTGCATCTATTTGATTCTTCTCTCTTTTCTTCTTTACTAATCCTGCTTGAGTCTAATCTATTTGAATCTTGCTTGAGTCTATCAATTTTGTTGATCTTTTCAAAAAACCAGCTCCTGGATTCATTGATTTTTTTGAAGCGTTTTTTGTGTCTCTATCTCCTTCAGGTCTGCTCTGATCTAAGTTATTTCTTGCCTTCTGCCAGCTTTTGATCGTGTTTGCTCTTGCTTCTCTAGTTCTTTTCATTGTGATGTTAGGGTGTCAGTTTTAAATCCTTCCTGCTTTCTCTTGCGGGCATTTAGTGCCATAAATTTCCCTCTACACACTGCTTTAAATGTGTCCCAGAGATTCTGGTATGTTGTGTCTTTGTTCTCATTGGTTTCAAAGAACATCGTTATTTCTGCCTTCATTTTGTTATGTACCCAGTAGTCATTCAGGAGCGGGTTGTTCAGTTTCCATGTAGTTGAGTGGTTTTGAGTGAGTTTCTTAATATTGAGTTCTAGTTTGATTGCACTGTGGTCTGAGAGACAGTTTGTTATAACTTCTGTTCTTTCACATTTGCTGAGGAGTGCTTTCCCTCCAACTATGTGGTCAATTTTGGAATAAGTGCAATGTGGTGCTGAGAAGAATGTATATTCTGTTGATTTGGGGTGGAGAGCTCTGTAGATGTCTATGACGTCTGCTTGGTGCAGAGCTGAGTTCAATTCCTGGATATCCTTGTTAACTTTCTGTCTCATTGATCTGTCTACTGTTAACAGTGGGGTGTTAAAGTTTCCCATTATTATTGTGTGGGAGTCTAACTCTGTTTGTAGGTCTCTAAGGACTTGCTTTATGAATCTGGGTGCTCCTGTGTTGGGTGCATATATATTTAGGTTAGCTCTTGTTGAATTGACTCCTTTACCATTATGTAATGGCCTTGTCTCTTTTGATCTTTGTTGGTTTAAAGTCTGTTTTTTCAGAGACGAGGATTGCAACCCCTGCTTTTTGTTTTGTTTTGTTTTTCCACTTGCTTGGTAGATCTTCCTCCATCCCTTTATTTTGAGCCTATGTATGTCTCTGCATGTGAGATGAGTCTCCTGAATATAGCACACTGATGGGTCTTGACTCTTTATCCAATTTGCCAGTCTGTGTCTTTTAATTGGAGCATTTAGCTCATTTACATTTAAGGTGAATATTGTTATGTGTGAATTTGGTCCTGTCATTATGATGTTAGTTGGTTATTTTGCTCATTAGTTGATGCAGTGTCTTCCTAGCATTGATGGTCTTTACAATTGGGTATGCTTTTGCAGTGGTTGGTACTGGTTGTTCCTTTCCATGTTTAGTGCTTCCTTCAGATCTCTTGTAAGGCAGGCCTGGTGGTGACAAAATCTCTCAGCATTTGCTTGTCTGCAAAGGATTTTATTTCTCCTTCACTTACACAGCTTAGTTTAGCTGGATATGAAATTCTGGGTTGAAACTTCTTTTCTTTAAGAATGTTGAATACTGGCCCCCATTCTCTTCTTTCTGGCTTGTAGAGTTTCTGCCAAGAGATCAGCTGTTAGTCTGATGGGCTTCCCTTTGTAGGTAACCCGACCTTTCTCTCTGGCTGCCCTTAACATTTTTTCCTTCATTTCAACTTTAATGAATCTGACAATTATGTGTCTTGGAGTTGCTCTTCTCGAGGAGTATTTTTGTGGCATTCTCTGTATTTCCTGAATTTGAATGTTGGCCTGCCTTGCTAGGTTGGGGATGTTCTCCTGGATAATATCCTGAAGAGTGTTTTCCAACTTGGTTCCATTCTCCCCATCACTTTCAGGTACACCAATCAGATGTAGATTTGGTCTTTTCACATATTTCCATATTTCTTGGAGGCTTTGTTCATTTCTTTCTACTCTTTTTTCTCTAAATTTCTCTTCGCACTTTATTTCATTCATCTTATCTTCATTTACTGATAACCCTTTCATCCACTTGATTGAATCGGCTACTGAAGCTTGTGTATGTGTCATGTAGTTCTTGTGCCATGGTTTTCAGTTCCATCAGGTCATGTAAGGTCTTCTCTACACTGTTTATTCTAGTTAGCCATTCATCTAATCTTTTTTCAAGATTTTTAGCTTCTTTGTGGTGGGATTGAACATCCTCCTTTAGCTCAGGGAAGTTTGTTATTACCAATCATCTGAAGCCTTCTTCTCTTCTCTCAACTCATCAAAGCCTATCCAGCTTTGTTCCACTGATGACGAGGAGCTGTGTTCCTTTGGAGGAGAAGAGGCGCTCTGATTTTCAGAATTTTCAGTTTTTCTTCTCTGGTTTCTCCCCATCTTTGTGGTTTTATCTACCTTTGGTCTTTGATGATGGTGATGTACAAATGGGGTTTTGGTGTGGATGTCCTTTCTGTTTGTTTGTTTTCCTTCTAAGAGTCAGGGCCCTCAGCTGCAGGTCTGTTGGAGTTTGCTGGAGGTCCACTCCAGACTCTGTTTGCCTGGGTATCAGCAGCAGAGGCTGCAGAACAGCAAATATTGCAGAACGGCAAATGTTGCTGCCTGATCCTTCCTCTGAAAGCTTTGTCTCAAAGGGGCACCCAGCTGTATGAGGTGTCGATTGACCCCTACTGGGAGGTGTCTCCCAGTTAGGCTACTCGGGGGTCAGAGACCCACTTGAGAAGGCAGTCGGTCCATTCCCAGATCTCAAACTTCATGCTGAGAGAACCATTACTCTCTTCAAAGCTGTCAAACAGGGACGTTTAAGTCTGCAGAAGTTTTTGCTGTCTTTTGTTCAGCTATGCCCTGCGCCCAGAGGTGGAGTCTACAGAGGCAGGCAGGCCTCCTTGAGCTGTGGTGGGCTTGACCCAGTTTGAGCTTCCCGGCTGCTTAGTTTACCTACTCAAGCCTCAGCAATGGCAGACACCCCTCCCCCAGCCTCGCTGCCACCTTGCAGTTCGATCTCATACTGCTGTGTAGCAGTGAGTGAGGCTCCGTGGGCATGGGACCCTTCAAGCCAGGCGCGGGATGTAATCTCCCACTGTGCCACTTGCTAAGACCTTTGGAAAAGCACAGTATTAGGGTGGGAGTTTTCCGATTTTCCAGGTACTGTCACGGCTTTCCTTGGCTAGGAAAGGGAATTCCCCAACCTCTTGCACTTCCCAGGTGAGGTGATGCCCCACCCTGCTTCGGCTCACACTCCATGGGTTGCACCCACTGTCCAACAAGCCCCAGTGAGATGAACCCGTTACCTCAGTTGGAAATGCAGAAATCACCTGTCTTCTGCGTTGCTCACACTGGGAGCTGTAGACTGGAGCTGTTCCTATTCAGCCATCTTCAGTTTTTATTTATTTCTTAGAAACAGGATCTTGCTCTTTCACCCAGGCTGGAGTGCAGTAGTGTGATCATAGCTCACTGTAGCCTCAAACTCCTGGGTTCAAGGAATCCTCTTGACTCAACTTCCTGAGTGGCTAGGACTACAGGCAAGCACCACCAGGCCAGGCTTTTTTTTTTTTTTTTTAGAAACAAGATCTTGCTATGTTGCCCAGGGTGGTTTCAAACTCCTGGCCTCAATCGATCCCCCCGCCTCAGCCACCCAAAGCTCTGGGATTACAGGCATGAACCACTGCACCTGGATCAAAAAATACTTTTTAAATTCCACATTATGTTACTGACATCTTTCTATGTTACTACATAAAGACCTACCTTTTTGTTTTAACAGTTACAGAGCATTTCAAAGTGAAGGTATTCCATTATTATTTATTATTTAGTTAGGCATGTCCTTATTGATGGACATTTAAATTGACTATAATATACAATAAAAGCATTTGAATATTTATCCTTGTAAGCACCTATGACTTTTTATTATTATTATTATTTTTAAAATTTTTATTTTAGAGACAGGGTCTTTCTCTGTCTCCCAGGCTAACATGCAGTGGTGTGATCATGGCTCCCTGTAGCCTCAATCTTCCACCTCAGCCTGTCAAGTAGAGCCATGCACTACAGCCATGCACCATCATACCTGGCTAATTTTTTGATTTTTATAGAGATGAGGTCTCACTGTGTTGCCCAGGTTGGCCTCTAGCACTTGGCCTCAAGTGACTCTCCTGCCTTGGCCTCTCAAACTACTGGGATTACAGGTGTGAGCTAATGCAGACAGCCTTCTATGACCATTTCTGAAGGACAAATATCTAGATGTGAAGTTGCTGGATCATGTCATACACTTTTAATTTATACTATTTAATTGTTTTTATAATCTATGTAGGCCACCTTAATCCATCTTATAACATGGTGTAAACACACAGAGTGAGAACTTTACTTTCAAAAGACACAAGACAAAGAGGGAACTTTGTGTCTTTTCAGGAAGCCCACAGAACTGGAGGTGGGTCAGGAATGTTTAGTGAAGGCAGAGCAGATTAAGGGATTTTATTTTTTGTGGTCATCAATCTTCTTTGTACCTCTTTCTTGTTTAGATAACAGGAAACCGTTTTGGACAACTGTCTATGGCTTGAACCAACAAATAAAGGGAAGACATTCTAACTGATGAAGCTGCTCAACAACAGAACCAGGAATCTTCTGAGACAGTGAGCTTCCCATCACTGGAATGGTTCAAGCTGAAGCCAAATGGCTTACAAGAGAGGCCACACAGTGTGTTGATTAAAAGCACAGTCCCTGGAGCCAGGATGCCTGGATTTGAATCCTAATTCTGATATATAGCTGGGAACCCTGGGCAAGTTTACTTGACATTTTTTGTGCCTCAGTTTATTTATTTATTTTTTTCCAAGATGGAGTCTTGCTCTGTCGCCAAGAGCTGGAGTGTAGTGGTGCAATCTCAGCTCCCTGCAACCTCCACCTCTCAGGTTCAAGTGATTTTCCTGCCTCAACCTCCTGGGTAGCTGGGATTACAGGTGCAAACTACCACACCTGGCTAATTTTTGTATTTTTAGTAGAGATGGGGTTTCACCATGTTGGCCAAACTGGTCTCGAACTCCTGACCTCGTGATGCACCCACCTCGGCCTCTCAAAGTGTGGGATTACAGGCGTGAGCTACTGTGCCCAGCCGTGCCACAGTTTCTTCATCAGAAAATAGGAATTATATACCTTGTAACAGTTTTTTTGTTTTGTTTTTAAATCCCCATAAAAGTTAAATCACCCAAAATGAAGTTGGGAGAGGGAAGACCCTGAGAATAAAAAACTGATCAGGAACTTTGGCTCTGAATCCCTCAGGCCTAGGTCCATTCCAGAGTTGTTAGGGGAGTAGCATCATAATAAGGAAACTAACAAAACAAAAATGTATTTAAATACTTCTAGGAAATTCTCTGCAGGGAAGTTGGAGGTCAAGTATCGTATCTCATCATGGTGAAGTGAAAAGAACACTGGATGGGAGTCACAGACTAGGGTTTTAGTTCTAAATCTGTCACTGTGCCACCTTGGTCAAGTGACTTCACCTGACTCTCATTTTCCTTAAAATAAAATCATCTCCATGCACTTTACACCCACTGGCTCCCCAAATCTTTGATTTTAACAATTAGTTACTCAAGTTCAGAAGATAGCTGTTGGTCAAGCCCCTCACACTACGGAAAATTAAGGGCTGTCGTATGTACGTAAAACCCCTCCATCAAGGAAGCAAATCAAGGGAATCCCAGAGGGCTGAAAAGTGGAATCGTGTGCTTATTAAGGATTCTGTTCTCTGGAGAACAGTTTGATGTAGATGTTTCTTTCTAACGATAGACTGTCAAAACTGGAAAGTACCCACTCTTACCCTCTCATTCTGCAGGTTCACAAAAGTTAACTAACCTGGCTGAGGTCATCCACCCAGGAAGTAGCAGAGATGGGACTAGACCTCATGTCTCCTGACAGATCAGAGTTTTGCCACTACCCTTGTTATTTGGAAGTGTGGGGCTCAGGGCCTAGCACACAGCAAGTGATCAGTTACATTTGGTTTTTAGTAAAATAGCATCCTGGACACAGGCTGGGCTGGGACTACAGTGAGGCACCTGGGTCAAGTACAACAAAATTTAAAAAGGGCAGGCAGCAAAATGCTCAGTATTCAAAACAAATAATATTTTACAAGTTGAGTATCTCTGATCTGAAATGCTTGGTATTAGGAGTATTTTGGATTTCAGTACAGGTTTTGTATTTTTGGGTTTTTGTTTTTGTTTTTGTTTTTTTTGCATATACATAACTAGTTATCTAGGGGATGGGACCCAAGTTTAAACACGAAATTCATTTATGTTTTCATATATACTTTATACACATAGTCTGAAGGTAATTTTATACAATTTTTTTGTTTGTTTTTGAGACGAAGTCTCACTCTGTCGCCCAAACTGGGGTGCAGTGGCACGATCTCGGCTCAATACAACCTCCCCCTCCCAGGTTCAAGTGATTCTTCAGCCTCAGCCTCCTGAGTAGCTGGGATTACAGGTGCTCACCACCACAACCGGCTAATTTTTTGTGTTTTTATTAGAGATGGGATTTCACCATGTTGGCCAGGCTGGTCTCAAACTCCTGGCCTCAGGTGATCTGCCCGCATCAGCCTCCCAAAGTGCTGGGATTACAGGAGCGAGCCACTGCACCTGGCCCACAATATTTTTTTAAAATGTGCATGAAACCAAGTTTGGGTACACGGAACCATCAGAAAGCAAAGGTGTCACTATCTCAGGTCCCATGTAGACAATCTGTGGTTGTTTGGCATCACTGTCACTCCCTTGGGGATGCTAAACAAACTGTGTGTTGTGCACCTGCGTTTTGACCGTGACCTGCGTTTTAATGTTTTGACCTGCGTTTTTGACCGTTTGATCACGAGATCGATTGTGGAATTTTCCACTTGTGGTGTCATGTCAGCACTCAAAAAGTTTTGGGGCATTTTGGATTTTGAATTTTCCGATTAGGGATACTCAACCTATAGTGCACTATTTTTTTTTTTTAAATCCATGATGAACAAAATACAAAATATAAAAATTTAATCAAAGACAGGATCTGACCCTGCACTTGGACAATCCTGTCTCACCCATCTCACCATACTCCCTAGTTCCAATAAAAGGTTGTTGACAAAAAAAGTTTGCAGATATGATTGTTTAAAAAGCTACACTAAAATATTATCCATTTTGGCCCGGCAGGGTGGCTCATGCCTGTAATCCCAGCACTTTGGGAGGCCGAGACGGGCACATCACTTGAGGTCAGGAGTTCGAGAGCAGCCTGGCTAACTTGGTGAAACCCCGTCTCTACTAAAAATACAAAGATTAGACAGGTGTGGTGGTGCGTGCCTTTAATCCCAGCTACTCAGGAGGCTTAGGCAGGAGAATCACTTGAACCTGGGAGGTGAGACTGCAGTGAACCGAGACTGCACCACAGCACTCAAGTCTAGGTGACAGAGTGAGACTCTGTCTCAAATAAATAAATATTATCCATCTTGATTTCCATACTTTTGTATGGCTCCTTAAATTGTGTGTCCAACGCATAATCTGGACTCTCAAGCTAGTCCTATCTCTGGGCACAAGAAATTCTGGGTCCTCAGGCCCAGGTCATCAGGGCATGCTGTACCTAGAATCCAAGGTTTCCTAACCTGGGGTCCATTCTCTACCCTGCCATGGGAGTCTGTAGGTGGGTTCCTCTGATTACAGGCAAAATACTGTGTTGATATTTCTCTTCCCAGGGAAATGGCTCTTAGTTTTCACCTAAATCTCAGAAACACCCCAAAAAGGTTAATAAACGCTGCCACAGAATGAGACATTGTTTGCTTCTAATATCCTCAACCTATCCCCCTTTACCAATCCCCCAAAATTTTCCTGTGTCCCCATTAAAACATACCACCCTGCACGTTTTTAGGTAGGGAATGGGGGACATAGGAAAATTTAAGGAATAGGCTAAGATATGCATTCCCACTGAAATGCAAATGACTTTATAAGACACAAAGCCCAGAGCACTGTTTGTTTACCGCAGCTCAAAAGCCTTGGTCCAGTGGAAAGTCTCCTAAGGTAGCAATTAAAGCATTCCCCTCAAATCACACCGGTCACCATGCGTCCTTGGAAGCCTCCTAACCCTTCCCTGGTGTGTCACAACACCTCCAGATGGCCACAATCAACACCCTTTCAACAGGTCGTGGGGCGTGAGCAAAGACAACACCTGCCTGAAAAGGTTATTATCTCCGCGAAGCCAGCAACTCAGCCAGCCAGGACACTGCCTTCCTTCTCAGGCATTCTGAAAAGCGCAGGCCTCGAGGCCGGAAGCGTGGGGGCGGTGCCTGCGCGGGGGCTCACGGGAAAGGGGCGGGGCCGGGACGCCGGAGCAGCTGCGCCGGTCCGAATTGAAAGTTGATAAGTGGCTCCCTGTTTCAAGCTACCAATGTTACTGCAATCGAACTGGCAAATATTTGCCTTGGGATTAGAGTGACTGAAAATATTTGGTTGGAGCCAGATGTGTCGCGTGTCTGTCCCTGAAATATTAGCTAAAGGAGTGATTTAGCAAAATAAAATGGTGGGTGGGGCCCCTGCCTGGCGGAGCTGTTTACTCGGAGTGGAGCTTCTAACAATCCCGGAGGGAAGGCGAACAGCTGGGAAGCAGGCCAGACCCAGAGGGAGAAAGGGTCTGTTTTGGTTTGGGGCGGATAGTCTTACATAAATCAGAGATGTGGGAATACACATCTTCCTTAAAAAGTTCTTTGTAACATTCTCAAAACAAATGGCTCGCTGGAGACAAACTGTGAAGTGGTTTTGTTATATATAATTGTAGAGCTCATCTGAAATAAAGGCGCTTGTTACTCTGGAACCAACAGCACCACTGAGCGGCTTGTCTGTTCCTGAGGTGTGGGTGAGCCAAGTCATACAGCCTAGTGTTATCCAACATGCCTACTGCTTCGTACCTAGCAATGTGGTCACCTCGGTTGGCGCATTGTCTAGCAGTGTCACAGCCAGCACAAACCCAAGATGCGTTATCATTAGCTCCATTTTGTAGATGAGAATCAGTTTCTGAGCCACAGCAAGATATGCCCAAGATCTCACAACTCGTAAGTAGCAGAGCTAGGATTGGAACCCAGACTCTCTCTGGACCCCTTGAGAGTCCAGGTGATTGTGTGATAGGTCCTGTAATTCTATACATGAGGGCACTGGGACTCAATCTGCTGATTGGGACACTTTGTGTGTCTGTGGCCAAAGGTAACCTCTTTCGCTGATCCTTGTTGCTAACTATGCAGTGCTGGGAGACGCTGTTTATGAGGAAAATAAAACTAAAAATAAAACAAATGCAACTACAATAAGCTGCTAGCAAAGAACTCAGAAGTGGGCCGGGTGTGATTGCTCACGCCTGTAATCCCAGCACTTTGGGAGGCCCAGGCGGGCGGATCACCTGAGGCCAGGAGTTTGAGACCAACCTGGCCAACATGGTGAAGCCCCTTCTCTAATAAAAATACAAAAATTAGGCAGGCGTGGTGGTGGGCGCCTGTAATCCCAGCTACTCAGGAGGCTGAGGCAGGAGAATCACTAGAACCCAGGAGGCAGAGGTTGGAGTGAGCCGAGATCACGCCACTGCACTCCAGCCTGGGCAACAGAGGGAGGCTCTGTCCCCCACCCCTCACCAAAAGAGAAAGTGAATATTTTATTTATTTATTTTTGTTTTCAAATGTAAAGGAAATACAAAGTTTGTAGGGGCACGGACTCGATAGAAATTTTATTTCCTAAGGGCAGACAAAGATTCAGAGGAGGCAGTCTGGGTGTGGTGGCTCACGCCTGTAATCCCAACACTTTGGGAGGCCGAGGTGGGCGGATCACGAGGTCAGGAGTTCGAGACCAGCCTGGCCAATATGGTGAAACCCTGTCTCTACTAAAAATACAAAAATTAGCTGGGCATGGTGGCGGTTGCCTGTAGTTCCAGCTATTCAGGAGGCTGAGGCAGGAGAATCACTTGAACCCAGGAGGGGGAGGTTGCAGTGAGCCGAGATTACACCACTGCACTGAAGTTTGGGCAACAGAGCGAGACCCTGTCTCAAAACAAAAAACAAACAAACAAACAAACAAAAAACAGAGGAGGCAAATCACCTATAACAGAATGTGTCCACTTTCTCTAACCCTAGTGTGCTTTTTAAAACTATAATCTGTGTCTAAAGACATAACTTTTGTTTTAAGAGGTTACTTTCCAATCAAATAGTTACTTGGTAACAACTGATTGCCTTTAAACAAATAATTTTTCTAGAACTGACTATTTACACAAGCCATGTAATATGAAATTACAGTTACCAAAATGTAATTTCCAGCTTCCCAATCACTTGGCCTAGAAACCTTGAAATTAGCTTCTGCCCACCTTTGCCACTCACATCCTGCTCAAAACTTTTAGTGGCTTCCATCTGTGATGAGACAACTGCCTAACTCTAGCCTGGCATTCAAGACACTCCTTGGTCTGTCCCAACCTAACTGAAAGCTCAAGCTGGGAGCCAGGAGAGTTTGAGGTCCAATTCCTTCCCCACCACTGAATAACTGAGAGGACCCCTGTCTCTGTGAGCCTTAGTGCCTTTATCTGTCAAATGAATGTGTTGGGATAAATGATTCACTGCCCTTTATAACTGGAACATTCCTGGCATCTGCTCTTCTAGCCTTCTTTCCTGTGTCTTCCCTTCATGTACCACATGCTCTGGCCGCTGTACACCCAGGACACTTCACGTGCTCTGAACATTCCCACTTCTGACTTCCTGCCTTTATTTAGAATGCTCCTTCTCCTTCTTCTCCAGATGACCAGATCCTTCAAAGACTCAAAGATACTGCCAACCCCCCAGGAAGTTTCCTCAGTTTCCTTGATAGGAAGTCATTTATTCAGCTGAGGAATTGCATAGCCTGGTATCTGACATCAGCACCACCACCCCCTTTTGAGCACACAGCCGTATGTGGATTATTTACATACTATCAGGGTCTAGGTCATCTTTGTGTCTTCCCTAATGCCAGGTTAAAAGAAGCCATTTAACTAAATAACAGCAGGTAATAAATGGGTATTAAATGTTAACCAGTATTAGCTACCAGCAAGTAGTAAATACATATTAAATTGTAAACGACTATTTTTAATACTGATGATGATAATAACAGATGTTTGTTAAATATGTAAATGAATGAAATAAATTGCAAACCAAAAAGCCTATGAAAATATGCCAAATTTTGTTGGGCTGAGTCCCTGGAAATAAAGTCAAAGGATATACATTCCCTGGAAACATCCAGGAAACAGAGACAGTATTTGGGGCCAAGATTTCCAGCTGTACATGTGCAGATGTGTTTAAATTTAAAGACGACCCATAGGAATCTTAAAGTTTTGAATGGGTAGTTTACATCAGATTTTAATCTCATCACCTCAAAATTCTCCATTCTTCCTATTTGAATAAATATCCTCACATATTGAATACTTTTTAAAAAATGAAACTTTAAAGTTTCAAAAACAGCATGACTCCTTTATTAGTTTAACTGAAAATGGTATATAAATAAATTTCAAATTCAGTGGTCAAATATGACACCAAGCTACCTCAAGTATTTTAATATATAAATATCTACAGGTACATGCCTGGTTGGAAACAGTCATTGCAAATGAATGAAGGCAAGAAGCTGCTATTGAGCACTGTGGAGTAAGACCCGCAGTTATGGAAAGAAAGTGTCTCTGGGTCTCAAGTGTCTCTTTTTGCTTTTGAGACGGAGTTTTGCTCTGTTACCCAGGCTGGAGTGCAGTGGCAAGATCTTGGCTCACTGCAGCTTCCACCTCCTGGGTTCAAGCAATTCTCCTGCCTCAGCCTCCTGAGTAGCTGGGACTACGGGCGCCCACCACCATGCCCAGCTAATTTTTGTATTTTTAGTGGAGACAGGGTTTCACCATGTTGGCCAGGCTGGTCTTGAACTCCTGACCTCAGGTGATCCACCCGCCTCAGCCTCCCAAAGTGCTGGGATTACAAGTGTGAGCCACTGCTCCCAGTTCAAGAAAACATTTGACCATGAATTCAAATCAGCACCAAATCTTCACCTTGGCTAGTGAGAGGGCACAGCAAGCATCAGTGAGGCTAGGAATGGAGAAATGTTTCTAACACTGCCTTTCTTTTTTCTTTCTCTTTTTCCTTTTCCTTTTCTTTCCTCTCCCTTTCTTTTCCTTCCTTCCTTCCTTCCTTTCCTTTCTTTCCTTCTTTTTCTTTCTTTTCCTTTCTTTCCTTCTTTTCTTCCTTCCTTCCTTCCTTCTGATCCAAAACTAATGCAAAGTTATATAAAATTCAAACATTGCAGAGTACATAACACATATATCGTAATCTCCCCAAGTTCCATCCCACTTCAGCCCATCCCCAAGTAATCAGTGTTAACATTTTGGTGTACTTGTATGTTCTTCCAATTTTTTTCCCTATGTATACTAACATTATTATTGTAGCATTGATTTTTACCACTATGCAATCATACTTTATATACCACTCGGGAACTTGCTTTGCTACATGTCAAATCGCTAGCATTGTGACATATGGATGTGCCCATGTCTTTGCTGAGCAGATATCACCAAGTTTTCACTGTTTTAAATAATGCTCTGGTGAACATCTTTGTGTATTATATCTTTTGCTTATGACATTACTTTCAGACAGGGCAGACTCCACCTTCAAAAGCTGTGGAGGAGGAGATTCAGCAAATTTCTCAGTGATAAAGCAGTTAGTCAGCAGAGTAGTTTCAAGGCAGATTAGATAAACCATACATGAGAACAGCAGAAGGAATCCCACCACACCCACATTCAAGGGAACTTTCCCAGAGGCTTGGATAAACCCAGCTCTCTGCCCTCCTGCCTCAGCAGCCACCACACAAGACCGGATTTATCTTTGGAAACCAAGCCAGTTATCTTCCATACCCAGTTCTTTCTGCAACACCTAGATCTGGAGGGCATTATCATATCACAATGTGTGTCAAATGCCTAAAAGGCAGGCTATCGCATCTGTGAATTAGAAGGATGATTGGTATGAGGAGTCAAGAAGTTCAACATTGAAGACTTTCAGTGGTGGGGGGGGGGCAGTGAAGTGGGGGTACATTCGAAAAATCTTTGTATAATTAGGAGAAAGGTTGGCAGCTTCACACCCATCTAGTAGCCCAGACCCAGTGCTTCCATGCAGAGCTCTGAGCCTACAGGCTCCTCGGAGAGCCTCTGGAAATCCTTCTAACTGGCTGGAAGGCTGCCTTCCCAAGCAAGGCTCCTCTGAATGGGGGTTTGCTTTGTCCCTGCTCAGACAGCCTCCAAACCAGTCAGGTTCTGGTATGAGAGAGAAGAGCCCCTGCTTCCTATTTGGTGAGCACTGAACTTCTGAACTTGTGAGTGCTTATGATGTTGTGAGGGCTGCTCACTCAAATAAACCATTTCTGACCTTTTTCTTTTTTTTTTTTTTGGCTTGGGTCAAATTTCCTCTTTCTCTGGGTTCTTGAGGATTTCAAAATACAGTATCATCCAATTTGAACTTCTTCAACCCTCTCATTTTATAGACGAGGAAACTGGGGCCAAATCAGGAAATGACTAGCCTCAGGTTACACCTTGTGAGTAACGGAGCTCTTCAGTTCCTCGGCATTCCTTCCTGCCTTTGAATCAGTATCATCAACTCATTAACATCAGGAGCGATCAGAAGGAGTAGGACTTGCCTATTAAAGGGTACCTGTCTTGAATGCCACAGAGAGATTTATCAGAAAGGAATAACAGTAATAATAATAAATTATTACATGTAATATATTTTTATTTTTAATATAATAATTATTATTATAATGATAACATGCCAGGCACACTAGTCTAACTGCTCTAGAGCCTGTTAGTATGTTTTGCTTTTTTCTCTCTTTCTCGCTTTGCATTCTTATGAATTGATGTTTTTTTTTCCAATTTCATTTCCCTCAACTTGTTTGGAAAGTATATTCATTGTGTTTCTTATTTCAGGGGTTACATTCAGTTTAGCATTCTGACTTAACGTAAATTCTGAAGTTGATATCTTTACCTTACTCCTAAATAATCAAGAACCTTGGACAACTTTAATTCCAGTATGAGCCCAGTATGTTAATTCTCTTTTTTCCCTCCAAAAGTTGAACATTGTTATAGTTTGGTGTTCCATAGTTAATGTTTGCTGAGATACGCCCTCATATTCCATATTCACTGCTCCTTTTATTTATTCATTTTTTGAGACAGGGTCTCACTGTGTTATCCAGGCTGGAGTTGAGTGGCGCACACAGGCTCACCGCAGCCTTGACCTCCTGGCCTCAAGTGATCCTCTCACCTCATCCCCCTGAGTAACTGGGACTACACGTGCATGCCACCACACTTTTTTTTTTTTTTTTAAGAGATGAGGTCTCACTATGTTCACCTGGCTGGTCTCAAACTTCTGGTCTCAAGTGATCCTCCAGCCTTTGGCCTCCCAAAGCATTGGATTACAGACGTGAGCTACCACGTCCATCCACTCACCACTCTTTTTTGCATCTTGGGCTTTTCAGTTTTTATTCTGCTAAAGTATATCCTTTAGGATTTCCTTTAATGAATCTCTTTGGGTGGCAAATTTTCAAGTTATTGGGGAGGGAGATGTTTTCATTGTTTTTCTCTGTTTTGTTTGCCTAAAAATATTCTTCTTTTTTTTTTTTTTTTTTTTTTTTGAGACGGAGTCTTGCTCTGTAGCCCGGGCTGGAGTGCAGTGGCCGGATCTCAGCTCACTGCAAGCTCCGCCTCCCGGGTTTACGCCATTCTCCTGCCTCAGCCTCCGGAGTAGGTGGGACTACAGGCGCCCGCCACCTCGCCCAGCTAGTTTTTTGTATTTTTAGTAGAGATGGGGTTTCACGGTGTTAGCCAGGATGGTCTCGATCTCCTGACCTCGTGATCCGCCCATCTCGGCCTCCCAAAGTGCTGGGATTACAGGCTTGAGCCACCGCGCCCGGCTTTTTTTTTTTTTTTTTTTTGAGACGGAGTTTTGCTCTTGTTGCCCAGGCTGGAGTGTAATGGCGCGATCTCTGCTCACCACAACCTCCACTTCCCAGATTCAAGTGCTTCTCCTGCCTCAGCCTCCCAGGTAGCTGGGATTACAGGCATGCGCCACCATGCCCAGCTAATTTTGTATTTTTAGCAGATGGGGTCTCGAACTCCCTACCTCAGGTGATCCACCCGCCTCGGCCTCCCAAAGTGCTGGGATTGCAAGCATGAGCCACTGTGTCTGGCTGAAAATATTCTTTATATAATTCGTTTTTCTTGAAATATAACCTGACTGGGTGTGAAATTCTAGGTTGATAGCTATTTTCTCTCAACACATCAAAGAAATTATGACATTGCGCTGTCTTAGTTGCTCTTAAAAAAACCATTTTCTTGTAGGTGATTTGTCTTTTCTCTCCGGAAGCTTTTAAGATTCTCCTCTCTCTCTCTCTCTCTCGTTTATGTGAATATCCAGCAGTTTCACTATGATGTCTCTAGCTGAAAAGTTTCTTTAATATATCCTGCTTGAGATTCACTGGGTTCCCTGGATCTGAGAAATACTGTTCTTTTCCATTCTCATTATTATTTCCTTTTGCAACTGTTTGCTGACTTTCATACTCTAGTCGTAGTCTCTTTATAATACATCCCTCTTTCTACTCTCTCTAATACATGTGGACAATATCTTCAGATCCAGTTTTTAAATTCTTTCTTCAGCTATGTTTAGTTTCTTTTTAGTGCATTGAGATTTTTAAAAGCAGCTTTATTGAGGCATCAACATAAAATCAGCTGCACATATCTAAATTGTACATTTTGATAGATTTTGATATGTGAATGTGCTTATGAAACAATTACTACAACCAAGACAATGAATAAATCTTCCACCTCCAAAAGTTTCCTCATGCCCCTTTCTAACGTTTTTCTCTCATCTTTCCCTACCCTCACTCCCCGCCAAGCAACTGTGAATTTGCCTTCTGTCATTATTAGTTTGCATTTTCTAGAAATGTATAGTACAAAATCATACAATACAACTTCTTTTTTTGGTCTGGCTTTTTTCACTGAGCAAAATTATTTGAAAGTTTATTCATGTGTTTATCAATAGTTCATTTCATTTTATTGCTGTATAGTGCTCCATTGTATGAATAGACCACAGTTTATCTTGTCATTTGGGCATTTCCAGTTTGGCTATTACAAATAAAATCGCTATAAACATTCATGTAGATCTTCAAATTTTTTTTAAATTTCTACTGGTACATAATAATTGTACATGTTTATGGAATACATGTGATATTTATTTATTTATTTTTATTTTTCTTGAGACAGAGTTTCACTCTGTTGCCCAGATTAGAGTGCAGTGGCACGATCTTGGCTCACTGCAACCTCCACCTCCTGGGTTCGAGCGATTCTCCTGCCTCAGCCTGCCAAGTAGCTGGGATTACAGGTGCCTGCCACCACGCCCAGCTAATTTTTGTATTTTTAGTAGAGATGGGTTTCACCATGTTGGCCAGGCTGGTCTCTAATTCCTGACCTTGTGATCCACCCACCTCGGCCTCCCGAAGTGCTGGGATTAGAGGCGTGGGCCACCGTGCCCAGCACGTGTGATATTTTAATACATACATAAAATGTGTGATGATCAACTCAGGGTATTTAGAGTATCCATTACTTCAAACAGTTCTTTCTTTCTGTTGGGAACATTTCAAATCTTCTCTTCTAGCTATTTTGAAATATACAATAAATTATTGTTAACTATAGTCACCCTACTATGCTATTGAACACTAGAACTTATTTCTTCTATCTAATTCTGTGTTCATATCCATTAACCAACCTCTCTTAATTCCAACCCACCCCTACCCCCATACAGACATCCTTCCCAGTCTCTGGTATCTATCATCCTACTTTATACCTCCATGAGATCTACTTTTTTAGCTCCCACATATGAGTAAGAACATACAGTATCTTTCAGTGCCTGGTTTATTGCATCTAACGTAAGGATCTCCAGTTCTTTCCATGTTGCTGCAAATTATGGCTTTTTATGGCTGAATAGTATTCCTTTGTGTATATATGCCACATTTTCTTTATCCATTCATCTGTTGATAGACACTTGGGTTGAATCCATATCTTTGCTATTGTGAATAGTGCTGCAATAAAGACAAGGATGCAGGTACCCCTTTAACATACTAATCTCCTTTCCTTCGGATAAATATCCAGTAGTGAAATTACTGGATCATATGAGAGTTCTATTTTTAGTTTTTTGAGAAACATCCATACTGTTTCCATAATGGCTGTACTAGTTTACATTCCCACCAACAGTGAGTAAGAGTTCCTTTATAACCACAGCCTTGCCAACATTTGTTATTTTTTGTCTTTTTGGTAATAGCCATTCCAGCTGGGATAAGGTGATATCTCGTTTTGGTTTTGATTTGCCTTTCCCTGTTGATTAGTGATGTTGAGTTTTTTTTCATATGCCTGTTGGCCATTTATATGTCTTCTTTTGATAAATGTCTATTCAAATCATTTGCCTACTTTTTAATGTTTTTTGTTTGTTTACTGTTGAGTTGTTTGAATTCAGTATCTATTCTGAATATTAGTTCCTTTCTGGATAAATAAGTTTGCAAATATTTTCTTTTATTCTACAGGTTGTCTCTTCATTCTGTTGATTGTTTCTTTTGCTGTGCAGAAGCTTTTTACATGTATATACCTTTTTTTCCTTTTTTTTTTTTTTTTTTTTTGAGATGGAGTCTCACTCTGTTGCTCAGGCTGGTGTGCAGTGGCTCAATCTCGGCTCACTGCAACCTCTGCCTCCTAGTTTCAAATGATTCTCCTGCCTTAGCCTCCCAAGTAGCTGGGACTACAAGCGCCCACCACCACGCCCAGCTAATTTTTGCATTTTTAGTAGAGATGGGGTTTCACCATATTGGCCAGGCTGGTCTTGAACTCCTGACCTTCTGATCTGCCCACCTCAGCGTCCCAAAGTGCTGGGATTACAGATGTGAGTCACTGTGCCCAGCCTAGATGTATATATCTTTTTACAGACATGCGCTTTCATTTTTCTTTGGGTATATATGTAGGAATGAAATGGCTGAACTATATAATAGGTGTATGGTTTTTTTTTTTTTTTTTTTTTTTTTGCTCTTGTTTTGTTTTTTCAGATGGAGTCTCGCTCTGTCACCCAGACTGGAGTGCAGTGGCGCAATCTCGGCTCACTGTGACCTCCACCTCCCAGGTTCAAGAAATTCTCCGGCCTCACCCTCCCAAGTAGCTAGGATTACAGGCATGCGCCACCACGCCTGGCTAATTTTGTATTTTTAGTAGAGATGAGGTTTCTCCATGTTGGTCAGGCTGGTCTTGATCTCCTGACCTCAGGTGATCCGCCTGCCTCGGCCTCCCAAAATGCTGGGATTACAAGTGTGAGCCACTGCACCTGGCCTGCAATTTTTAAATGTTAAACCAAGCTTGCGTTCCTGGAATAAAATTCTCCTGGTTACAATGTATAATCCTTTTTATATATTGTTGAATCTGATTGGCTAAAACTGTTACAAAGTTTTGCATCTATGTTTATGAAAGATATTGGTAGACTGAGGCAGGAGGATTGCTTGAGCACAGGAGATTGACACCAGCCTGGGCAACATAGTGAGACACTGTCTCTATAAAAAATACATTTTAAAAATTAACCAGGTGTGGCAGCATGAGCCTGTAGTCCCAGCTACTCAGGAGGCTAAGGTAGGAGGATTGCTTGGGCCCAGGAGTTTGAGGCTGCAGTGAGCTATGATTACATCATTGCACTTCTGCCTGGGCACCAGCAGGGAAAGCCCTGTTTCAAAAACCAGAGAGAGAGAGAGAGAGCGAGAGACAGAGTCAGTAGTTTTCTTGTAATGCCTTTCTCTGGTTTTGGTATCAGGGTAATGCTGGTTTCACAGATTGTGATGAAAAGTATTTCCTTCCCTTCACTTATCTGGAAGAGTTTTTATAGAATTTTTATTATTTCTTCTGTAAATTTTTGGTAGAACAAGGAAAAATGGGGAGGTATTGGTCAAAGGGTATGAAGTTTCAGTTACATAAGATAAATTCTAGAGAGATCTACCGTAGAGCATAGTGCCTATGTTAACAGCACTGTATTATATACGTGAAACTTTGCTAGGAGAGTAGATGTTAAGTGTTATCACACATATATACACACAAATAATAATCATAAATAAAGAGGGCAGGAAATGACTTTTGAAAGTGATAGACATGTTTATGACATTTATTAGTGATGTTTTTTATAGGCATATACTTATCCCCAAACTCATCAAGTTGGATACATTAAATATATACAGCTTTATGTACTTCAATAAAGTGGTTAAAAAATATTTAGGATTGTGCAGGTGCCATGGCTCACACCTGTAATCCCAGCACTTTGGGAGGCTGAGACAGGAAGATCACTTGACCTCAGCAGTTTAAGGTTACATAGTGAGCTATGATCACACCACTACACTCTAGCTTGAGTGACAGAGTGAGACCCTGTCTAAAAAAAAATTAGGATTGTGACATTTTCTTGGAGATTCGTCTCCTTTATCTCTGTGAAATGACCTTCTTTGTCTCTGGCATATTCTTTGCTATGAAATCTGTTTTGACTGACATTAATATAGCTTTTTTTCTTTTCTTTTCTTTTTTTTTTTTTTTTTGAGACAGTCTTCCCCTGTCGCTCAGGCTGGAGTGCAGTGGCATGATCTGAGCTCACTACAACCTCTGCCTCCCAGGTTCAAGCGATTCTCCTGTCTCAGCCTCCCGAGTAGCTGGGACTACGGGTGTGTGCCACCATGCCCAACTAATTTTTTGTATTTAGTAGAGATGGGGTTTCACTATGTTGGCCAGGCTGGTCTCGAACTCCTGACCTTGTGATCTCGCCTTGGCCTCCCAAAGTGTTGGGATTACAGGCGTGAGCCACTGCACCTGGCCAGCTTTCTTTCAGTTAGTATTATCATGGTATATCTCCTTCCATTCTTTTAGTTTTAATCTATTTGTTTCTATTTTTAAAATGAATTTTTTTGAAGGCAACATATAATTAGATCTTGCTTTTTTATCTACTCAGATAATCTCTGACTTTGAATTGGGGTGTTTGGAATTGTCATGTCCAATACAATATGTGTAGCAACTAGCCATATAATCCTATTTAAATTTAAATTAATTAAAATTAAACACAATTTTAAAATCAGTTACACTAGCCACATTTCAAGTGTTCAGTAGCCACATGTGGCTACTATATTGAACAGCACTGGTTAAGTCATTTGTATTTATATATAATGGGGATTATTGTTATGGTTAGGTTTGAGTTGTAACATTTCACCATTTCTTTTCTTTTCTTTTTTTTTTTTTGAGACAGAATCTCGCTGTGGCATGCAGTCTGGAGTGCAGTGGCACGATCTTGGCTCACAGCAACCTCCAACTCCTGGGTTCAAGTGATTCTCCTGCCTCAGCCTCCTGAGTAGCTGGCATTATAGGCATACACCACCATGCCTGGCTAATTTTTGTATTTTTAGTAAAGATGGGATTTCACTATGTTGGCCAGGTTGGTCTCAAACTCCTGGCCTCAAATGATCCTCCCTCCTCGGCCTGCCAAAGTGCTGGGATTACAAGTGTGAGCCACCATGCCTGGCCTCTCCATTTATTTTTTATTTGTCCCATCTGTACTGGTTTTATTTCTAGAAGTTATATTTACTTTCAAATCTGCTTGGTCTTTTTTTTTTTTTTTTTTCTGGAGACGGAGTCTTGGTCTTGTCACCCAGGTTGGAGTGCAATAATAGCACAATCTTGGCTCACTGCAACCTCCGCCTCCTGGGTTCAAGCAATTCTCCTGCCTCAGCCTCCCGAGTAGCTGGGATTACAGGTGCCCACCACCAGGCCTAGCTATTTTTTGTGTATTATTAGTGGAGACAGGGTTTCACCATGTTGGCCAGCCTGGTCTTGAACTCCTTGACTTCAGGTGATCCGCCCACCTTGGCCTCCCAAAGTGCTGGAATTACAGGTGTGAGCCACCATGCCTGGCCCTCCGTGGCCATTCTTTGTTGTCATTATTCTCTGCTCATGTTTTCAAGCACTTATTTTATCTCTTTAAACATAATAGATTATTTCATATCTGTTTTCCAACATCTGAAATATTTGTGAGTCTATATTTGCTGAAATTTGTTTATATTGATTCTCATTTATGGTGCCTTGTTTTCATTGGATGTCTTGTGATTTTAAAAAAATATATAAGCTGCCTGTTCTTCTTGGAACTTAACCTGTAGGAATTCTTTGAGATCTGGATTAAAGTTAAATCCTTCCAGAGAAAGTTGTTTTTGTTTCTATCAGTTGTCCCAGGTGCTACCAATCTGGGACTATAATTAAACTATAGTTAGTTTAAAATTTTAGACTGAATTCTCACAAACACACATGAAGGCCAACTTGCTTTATGAACTGTCAGGGAAGATTTCCATTCCCTCCACCAGCGCCAAGGTGGAAATAGGCATTTCTTCATTATCTCCTTCGGTGCAGAGTGACTTCTTATTCATCCTTACACTGAGGGTATAGAGGGGCGAGTTTCCTAAGATTCTCCACCTTAGGCTTTAACTCTTGATTCTGGGCCTCTGTCATACAGCTTCACACAGCCTCAAAGAAGGAAGGACTCTCCAGAATTTGAAAAAAGCCTGTTTCCCCAACCAGATTTCCTACTTTCACTACTGTTTCTGAAATCAACAAATTCCTTATTTTGGTGACAGATCAGTGATTTATTTATAATTATGTAAGAATACTTTACCCAGAATTTTGGTTGTTTCAATCTAGAGAGCTATTCAGGATACCTAATCTATGATACTGCCAGAAACGGGAGTTTCCAGACCTGTTACGTTTATTTTTTTATTTTATTTTATTTTTTGAGACAGAGTTTCATTGTATTGCCCAGGTTGAGGTGCAGTGGCTCCATCTCGGCTCACTGCAACCTCCACCTCCTGGGTTCAAGCAATTCTCCCACCTCAGCCTCCCAAGTAGCTGGGATTATAGGCATGCGCCACCACGCCATGCCCAGCTAATTTTTGTATTTTTAGTAGAGATGGGTTTCACCATGTTGGCCAGGCTGGTCTTGAACTCCTGACCTCAGGTGATCCACCCGCCTTGGCCTCCCAAAGTGCTAGGATTACAAGTGTGAGCCACTGCTCCTGGCCAGGCCTGTTACATTTCAAAGCCATTAAGAATAATAGGATAATAACTATTATATGTTGATTGTTTCCTCTGGGCCTGGCATCTTGCAAGTATCTGCAATCCTCACAACAACCCTACAAGTAGGAATTATTCTTCCCATGTATTCCCAACAGATAAAGCGACTAGGATTAAGTTGTCCAAAGGCACACAACTAGTCAGCAAAGGAATTTGAATTTTGCTCTTTGCAATCAATTTTGATCTACTTTTCTTGTTTTTTGGTTTTGTTTTGTTTTGATTTTTGTTTTTTGTTTTTGAGACAAAATCTTGCTCTGTCGCCCAGGCTGGAGTGCAATGGCATGATCTCGGCTCACTGTGACCTCCGCCTCCCGGGTTCAAGCGATTCTCCCATCTCACCCTCCCAAGTAGCTGTGATTACAGGCACCTGCCATCATTCCCAGCTAATTTTTTTGTATTTTTGTAGAGACGGGGGTTTCACCATGTTGACCAGGCTGGTCTCGAACTCCTGACCTCAGGTGATCTGCCTGCCTCGGCCTCCCAAAGTGCTGGGATTACAGGCGTGAGACACCGCACCTGGCCTTGATCTACTTTTCAAGCCATAGAGATGGTTTTCTTAATATTGACAGAACACAGTGGCTTTCATATTTCAGAGGAGGCACTGAAAGCAAGGTAAGCAGAGAAGAGATTTTATGGGGTAAGTCTTTCCACTTCAGAGTTCCAACACATGGGATCCCATCAGCTCACCCCATATCCATGATAGGTTTTATCAGATTCAGAATGCTCTATAATGAAATAATCGTGCAGAAACTGACTTTATGATATTGCCAGTCAGAACTCTCAGATCTCCCTTGTTCTCTATTATTTCCAAAGGTGATCTTTGTTTGCTTGAGACACAAAACCAGTTCCTTCTTCTGAATTGTCTTTTAAACCCTCATGGATCTAATGGGACTTTCTCTCAAATAAAGACTTTAGATGTCATTTTCTTCATTTTGGGGGGGTTGGTGGCTTTTGTCCTTAGCAGCTGTGGCCTTAGACTTTATCTAGGTTTGCAATCAGGAAGCTGTGATACTTCCTGAGACTGTTCTGGGTAAAATTTACACAATACAAATTGAGTTCTCTTTCTTCACTTTGGAGTTGCTCTGGGCTCTTGAAAGGACAGGCTGTGCTCTGTCCAGTTAGCTACAGGTTGAATCCAACAGTTGGTAAGAACCAGCCTCTGTGGTTTACAGCTACTTGTGCTTCCTGAGCAACATTCTTGGAGAATTTGGAAAGAAGGCAATGATTAGGATTAGAGTCTAGAAAACCGTTAAGAAGGAGGAAGTTTATCAACTTAGTGGGAGTAAATCTCTAAACCACTCTCAGAATGCTAACACGCACAGTTTCTCTTTGCCATGACCAACTGGCAGGCTGTTGAAGGAAACCAAACTAATAGCAGAGGCAAAGGGAGAAACTGGAGAAGAATAATCATTTAAAAATATTAGCATCCTTTGACCAAAAAAGTCAGGAATGGACTTCGTTAGGTGCCCCCCCCCCCTTTTTTTTTAATATGAGATGGAGTCTTGCTGTCACCCAGGCTAGAGTACAGTGGCACCATCTCAGCTCACTGCAACCTCCACCTCCTGGGTTCAAGTGATCCTCCTGCCTCAGCGTCCCAAGTAGCTGGGATTACAGGTGTGTGCCACCATACTCACCTAATTTCTTTTATTTTTATTTTTAGTAGAGATGGGGTTTCGCAGTGTTGACCAGGCTGGTCTCGAACTCCTGACCTCAAGTGATCCACCCACCTTGGCTTCCCAAAGTGCTAGAATTACCCTAGTGCCACTTATTACACACAAGTTTTTCCATTTGTGAAATGCTCCCAAAGTTGTAACCATCATTCTGTATTTATTTCTTCACTTATAGACAGTGTCTCCTTCTGTTGCCCAGGCTGGAGTGCAGTGGTGCAATCATAGCTCACTATAACCTCCAACTCCTGGGCTCAAGCGATCCTCCTGCCTCAGCCTCCCACAGTGCTGTGATAACAAGCATGAGCCACTGTGCTTGACCCTATCATTCTATATTTAAAAGTTATTTCCGGCCAGGCATGGTGGCTCAAGCCTGTAATCCCAGCACTTTGGGAGGCCGAGACGGACAGATCACGAGGTCAGGAGATCAAGACCATCCTGGCTAACACGGTGAAACTCCATCTCTACTAAAAAACACAAAAAACTAGCCGGGCGAGGTGGCGGGCACCTGTAGCCCCAGCTACTCTGGAGGCTGAGGCAGGAGAATGGCGTAACCCGGGAGGCGGAGCTTGCAGTGAGCCGAGATCATGCCACTGCACTCCAGCCTGGGCGACAGAGTGAGACTCCATCTCAAAAAAAAAAAAAAAGTTATTTCCTTGCTGGGTACACCTTGGAACTCTCTGATGAACTAATCTACTTTTATATTTATGGATACATTTTTAATATTATTTTAAATACTCTTAAAAGTTTCATGAGCTTATTATTGAGTTTGTGTGCTAGGAGTCTAGTTTCTGGGCCTTCATCCCCAGAGTGCTGTCTTTGTTTCATGTTGGTGAGAGGACTTAGAGAAGTAGGAAAGGGGGAAATACACAAGTTGGAGTCTGTGTAAGCAGATTTGGTAAATGAAAATGAGAGAACAGGGTGGCCTGAGGTTTGGGATGATGTCTGAATTAGAGTGTTCAGCTTTGCTGGCCTCCACAAACAACAGTAATATAGAACAAAATGTCAACTCACTGCCTATCAGAAAATAGCATAAATAATGCCTTTGATGACTATAGCATCTGACCTCTGAAATTTAAAGTATTGTCTCATTAAATCCCATAACACCCCCTGTGAAGTGAATAGGATAGGTATTAGCATTTCCACCTGAAACCCCTTATTTCAGTTAGGAGTAGATTAGGGGTAGGGAGAAGAACAGAAGAACCAGATGTCTAGGAATGAGACTGCCTGATCCTTGTAAGGCTGAACTTGTCCACACATCTCATGCCTTTTCACCATCACACGCCCAGAAGACCTGATTCAAATCTTGTCTCCACCATTTAGTACCTCTCTGAGTTTCAGTTTTCTCATGTATAATACAGGTGTAATGACAATCATCTAACAGGAGTGTTAAATTGGGAAAATATTGGCAAAACGCTTGACACATAATAGATGTTTAAGATATGTATGATCTCTTCCCTTCCCCGACAGTTCACAAAACCGAAATTATTATCGAATGTTTCTATAATTGGAAGGGAATAAAAGTAGTAGAATATCCCTAAGGTTGGCAGATACCACAGTCAAACCACACTCCATTTAAGATGTGCTAAACAAGGTATTTAAGAAAGTGACCACATGGGGGAATAAAAGAGACATTTATAATGGCAACCAAAAGAGGCAAACCCCACAAGGACACAATGAAAACTGAAACCACAATAATCTCTAAATAGAGAAGTAATAATTGTAGCCTATATTTAAGTGTACGGGAAGCAAGGGTTTAGGTGGGTAGGGTTGTCTGCCATGGCAATCATGCTTATTATTTCAAAATTTGTGGAGAGAACTAGAACTTTTTTTTTTTAGTCACAAAACATTTCAGGTCTTTCCAGTCTTATAGAAAAAAAAAAAAAGTGCAGAAATAAAAGAAGTAATAAAAAGTGAGGCTGGGGAGTGGGCCAGGGCAGGAGTATACAGGTAGAGTCAATTGTATAGATAAAATTCTTTTTTTTTTTTTTTGAGATGGAGTCTCGCTCTGTCACCCAGGCTGGAGTGCAGTGGCACAGTCTCAGCTCACTGCAAACTCCACCTCCCAGGTTCAATCAATTCTCCTGCCTCAGCCTCCCAAGCAGCTGGGATTACAGGCATGTGCCACCATGCCTGACTTTGTATTTTTAGTAGAGACAGGGTTTCACCATGTTGGGCAGGCTGGTCTCAAACTCCTAACCTCGAGTGATCTGCCCGCCTCAGCCTCCCAAAGTGCTGGGATTACAGGCGTGAGCCATTGTGCTTGGGCAACATAATAAAAATTAGTAATTAATTTGCAATAGGTGGTTGAAATAGGTGGTCAAGTTACAATAAAAAAGAATAATCAATATCTGCAAGGACTTCTGTCTACAATCAACAATGAAATGTGTAATCCCACTTTCCAAATGCTGCCAGAAAACATATTTGCACTTCTGATTTTAGAGTCAATAAGTTAGTTAACAAAGAGTACAGCTTTGCCTCTGGACATTAGTAAGTTGCTGGCTCAGGTGCCTCATACAATTGTACTTATTTGGGGACATAGAGAAGCCTGGTCTCCATCAGGCAGATGGAAACAACTTGGGCTATGGCATCAAAGGGCACCAGGCAATGGAATAGTATTGAGCTTGGGAGAGGTGGTCTGTAAATTGCTGCCATCAGCAATGAGTGGCTAATTTCTTAAATATCCTTGTGAATTTTTAAGAGAAAAAAAATACACCAGGATAGACTTAATTGAATGTATGTGATTTAATAAGAATAATAATAAGATTATCAGGGTTTCCAGAATAAAAATTTGTCATGATGTAACTGAGAAATAAAATCAACCAGTGACGTGGGCTGACCCCAAAGAAATAGTACAAATAATCTGAGATCAGCCTTGAAAACCAGACTGCCTGGGGTTCAATCCTAGCTGTTTCACATATTCACTATGTGAACTTGGAAAGATGGTTAACTTTTCTGTGCCTTAGTTTACTCGCCTATAAAATGGTGATGATAATGATAGATACTTCGCTTCATAGGAATATTGCTAGGATTAAATGAGAAAATGTATGCAGAGCATTTAGTCCATTTCTTAACATAGAGCAAAGTCTTAATAAGTGGTGGTAGTTATTCATATTAGAAGATATCAATAATGATAAAAATAGTCATGACAGCAGGCTATTTATTGAGTGCCCACTCTGCACCAGACTCTTGACATAGATGATATGGTATATATTTTTTTGCTGCAGATTTACCTTACAAATTGGGTTTAATTTTTAAGGTGCGGTGGTGAGCAAAGGAAACCAGACTTTTCAAAGGGACAATGATCACAGTGAAACTGAAAGCATAAATTAAGGAAAGATCAATTATGCCCTTTTTTCAGGGACAAGTTTCAGGAATCCAGATTTTCGTTATTTGATAGACACACAAGGAGTAGCTCTAATTCCTAGACTCCATTGGACTAAAAAGAGACAGCTTCACTCTCCAGTTTAGAAATGGCTGTTCATACTCTGAAATTGATCATCATCTAATGTAAGTACGGTATGGCATATCTCTAAGATAATTGGAGAAAGTGCAACCCAACTGAACGCTGATGGCAGATGCTGCCTGGCTTGGAGAAACAGCAATTGCATTCTTAGTTTTAACCTTTCTGGGCCCCAAGCTTAGGATAATATAGTCTGTTATTGGCCTGTTTCTCATATTCTGAAATTTCTAGTGCCTACCTTGTAAGATAAAAACATTACTGGCCAGGCGCAGTGGCTCACACCTGTAATCCCAGCACTTTGGGAGGCCGAGATGGGTGTATCACCTGAGGTCAGGAGTTTGAGACCAGCCTGGCCAACATGGTGAAACCTCTACTAAAACCACAAAACTTAGCCAGGCATGGTGGCGCATGCCTGTAATCCCAGCTACTCAGGAGTCCGAGGCAGGAGAATCGCTTGAACCCGGGAGGTGGAGGTTGCAGTGAGCCAAGACGGCGCCACTGCACTCTAGCCTGGGTGACAGAACGAGACTCTGTCTCAAAAAAAAAAAAAAAAAAAAAATTACTGAATACATAAATATATGTATGAACTCAAACATACTCCCATCTCCCCATCCAAAATCCTATTGCACTGAACTTAGGCTAAATTTAACAACATTTAAGTAATATTTATTCATTCAAAAAAAATACTTGCTTTATAGGCCCTAGAGATGTAGTAGTAAATAAGATAGACATGATCTCTGACTCATGGGAAATCAGATAATAAACAAGAAAACAAGTAAATAAATCACAAATCATCAGAAAATGCAGAAAGGAAGGCAATTTGTGAACACAATGACTCTGACACAAGTCAGCCTTTTGTGAAGCCCTCTTCCAGGCTAATCTGGGTTCAGGATGTATATAGTCTCGGTCTGTCTCAGATGGTACTCTAACATTTTAGAGGAGGAGCCCTAGGGGTCAAGGCTTTTCACAGCATGAGAATCAGAAGGAGAGGAAATAAGGGGGAAGTGTCATGGCCACATTAGTGTTCGCACACACACACCCAGGAAGGGGTGCCGGCACTATGACCTAGGGTAAGGCTATACTCTGTAGGGGTGTGGGTGTCATCCTGATTCTTGGGAACCTCAGGAAGTGAATGAATTTGACAGGCACTGCAGGTGTTGGCTAGAAAATCCTTGGGGGAACTCTGTTTTTTGTTCTTCCGTCTTGGACTGGGAGAGACCACCTCCAAGCTTGGTGTTTCCAGCGCCCAGCCAAGGTTTTGATAGAATCATAGGACTTAGATGGTCAGAGCTGGAAAGTCCCTTCGAGAGCATTTGACACATCCTCCTCACTTTACAAAGAAGAAAACAAGCTCAGAGACAGGATAACCCCCAAGTTTAAAAGCTAGCTAGGGGCCAGGCATGGTGGCTCATGCCTGTAATCCCAGCACTTTGAGAGGCCAAGGTGGGAGGATTGCTTGAGGCCAGGAGCTCCAGACCAGCCTGGGCAACAGGAAACCCTGTCTCTACAAAAAATAAAAAAAATTAGTGGGGCATGCTGATGCACATCTGTAGTCTTAGTTGCTTGGGAGGCTGAGGCAGGAGGACTGCTTGAGCCCAGGGTGTTGAGGCTGCAGTGAGTCATAATGGTATCACTCCAGTCTAGCCTGGGTGACAAAGCAAGATCCTATCTCTAAAAACAAAAAAACAAAAACAAAAACAAAAACTACTTAGGGCTCTGGCCAAGACTGGTTAGATGTTCACCATTTTTTCTTCCTTAACAGAAAGGAAAATTACATTTCCCAGCATTCTTTGCAGCAAGGTTGGGATTTTGTGTTGGGGTCTGATCAAAGGAAGGTGAACAGAAGCAATCTATACATTGCCCAGTCTGGCTTTACAAAGGTCCCATATGATCCTCTACACACCTTCTGTCTTCATTCATCAGCCCTAAATGCAGACAATGAAGGAGAGAACAAGAAATTCCTGAAAGATGGCAACACTACAAGATAGAAGGAATTGGGAGCTCTCAACCATCAGTGAAGAAAGCAGTCTGAACACACTCAAATTCACTGTGATATGTTAATTATTTATTTATTATGTAAGCCACTGCAATTTTGGAGTTATTAGTTACAGCACTAGCGCTCTTTACTCTGATAAACATACTGGCAATTTGGAGACCATGATGGTTAGTTTTTGTGTCAATTTGAATGCGTCTCAGGTGCCTAGACAGTTGGTTAAACATTCTTGCTTGGTATGTCTCTGAGGGTGTTTCAGGATGAGATTAACATTTAAATCAGTAGACTGAGTAAAGTAGACTGCCTTCCCTAATGTGGGTGGGCCTCATCCAATCAACCATAGATCTGAGTAGAACAAAAAGACTAAGAGGGAACTTTGCCTGTCTGACTGCTTGATCTGGGACATCTGTCTTCTCCTGGTCTTGAACTGGAACTGTATGCAAATAAGTAATCAATATACCATATTTATGGATCTCCTGGGTCTCCAGCTTGCCAACTGATCTCCTGACCTCCAAATTCAATGCAGTTTTTAACTAAACAATTCTGCTTCTCCAAGCTGACAGAAGGTTCCCTAGGAAAGTTCAGATCCACTTCTCATACTTGGAACCTGCCAGTCTTGGACCAACAGTGACCAGTGGAAAATAAACCTCCATAATATAGACCCCAGGGGGTTCTTAGTGATGTACAAAGGATAAGTGTGTGGGTCCCCTGAAATCAAATCAGCTAAACCTTTGACACTAGCATTTGAATTGCAAAGAGTCTCCCAGTTCATTGTCCACTGTTTTTTGTTTGTTTGTTTGTTTGTTTGTTTGGAGACAGGGTCTCACTTTGTTGCCCAGGAAATTAAAAAAAGTTTCAGGAACAGGTCTCATTATGTTGTCCAGGCTGGTCTTGAACTCCTTGCCTCAAGGAATTCTCCCACTTCAGCCTCCCTAGTCACTGGAATTACAGGCGTGAGCCACAATGCCCAGCTCCTGGATTGAAAGAGTTTTGAAGGTCATCTGATTCTACCTTTATTTTAAACTTTTTATTTTATGTTATTTTATATAGTACCTAAACATATGATGTAAACAATAACCATGCAAAGATGGCATGCAAAAATATTACACTGTGGTGGGACTCCCTCAGCCCAGTTAAGAACCTGTTACTCTTGTTTATTAGAGTCCCATGAACAGTGGTTTTTAGTACAGGGAAAGAGGAAGTCGAGTTTGTGTGATGTCTCTGGGAAGGTATATTCAAGACGTGAAACACAGACAATTCTACTAAAGGTTAATGAAAGGATGGTTTCTGGCTCTCCCAAAAAGTCACAAGAGGCATCCACTCAGATCTTCCTTACTCTGAGAAAAACTGAAGAACTGCTATTGCAGCAAATCTTATAAAGGCATGCCAATCAGTTCTTCTCAGAAAGGGCAACCTAGGAAATTGTCTAATTCATATTAAAAGACAGAATTGAAACTAGGCTTCTGACTTTACCAAAAATTAAAAAACTTCTCAATGAAGTTTGTAAAACTAGCATCAAGAAACAAACCTAACTTCCTGCTTTTGGGTCTCCTCTACAGTTAAAACAAATGCAAGCTTTAAAAAACCTTGCAAGATAGAATCCTTCCCGAATACCAGCCTGGGCAACCCTGTCACTAAGGAAAAAAAAAAAACCAACTAAACAAACAAAAAACAAAAAACTAAAGACAATGAGTACAATAGAACAATGATTTAAAAAGGAAGAATTCACCAGGAACACGTAATAGTTCAAAATTTTATGCACCTAATAACAACCATCAAAATAGGTAAAAGTAAAAGAGTTAACAGAATTCAAAGGAGATTTTTCTCAAGTTCACATGGAAAAAAGAAAAAAGAACTCAAAGGAGAAATTTATAAGTTAATAATCACCATGAGAGATTAAAACTTATATCTCTCAGTGACTGGTTGATTAAGCAGACCAAAATTATTTAGGATATAGAAAATTTGAACAATATAATCACAAGCTTAATCTAACAGACATAGAACTGGCACTTGGCAATTTGAATATATACATTCTTTTCTTTTCTTTTCTTTTTTGAGATGGAGTCTCTCTCTGTCGCCCAGGCTGGAGTGCAGTGGCGCGATCTCGGCTCACTGCAAGCTCTGCCTCCCGGGTTCACGCCATTCTCCTGCCTTAGCTTCCCGTGTAGCTGGGACTACAGGCGCCTGCCACCGTGCCCCGCTAATTTTTTGTATATTTAGTAGAGATGGAGTTTCACCGTGTTAGCCAGGATGGTCTCGATCTCCTGACCTCGCGATCTGCCCGTCTCGGCCTCCCAAAGTGCTGGGATTACAGGCGTGAGCCACCGTGCCCGGCCTATGCATTATCTATAAAAATTGACCATGGAGAAGGCCACAAAATAAATATCAACAAATATTAGAGAATTAATATTATGCAAGTCAGGTTCTCTGATCAAAATATAATTAAATTATAAATCACTTACAAAAATTACTGAAAAAACATGTTTAGAATTTTATTTTGCAACTCTAAGCCAGAGATATTTAGAAATTTTAAATATACTTCTAAATAATACATCTGTCAAATAAGAAATATTGTTAGATAAGATATAGAAATGAATGACAATGAAAATATGCTGCAAAAACTAATAAAATAGGGACCTTTGGCAATATTAAAGAAAAAAGATAAAGGTACAAATGAACAATATTGGAAAGAAAAACTGAACATCATTATAGGTGGAGTAGACATTTTTTAAAAATCAGAGCACTCTATGAAATGTTTGTGGCAATTAATTTGGATACTTAGAATTAATTTGGATGCTTATAAATATGCTAAATATGCTGATTGATATATATAAGTATACATTATATATAAATATATATCATATATAATATATATGATATATATAAAAAGCTGTATCATATATCACATATATGTATCATATATATATGATACAGCTTTTTTTTTTTTTTTTAAACGGAGTCTCGCTCTGTTGCCCAGGCTGGAGTGCAGTGGCCGGATCTCAGCTCACTACAAGCTCCGCCTCCCAGGTTCACGCCATTCTCCTGCCTCAGCCTCCTGAGCAGCTGGGACCACAGGCGTTCGCCACCATGCCCAGCTAATTTTTTTGTATTTTTTGTAGAAATGCGGTTTCACCGTGTTAGCCAGGATGGTCTCCATCTCCTGACCTCGTGATCCAGCCGTCACGGCCTCCCAAAGTGCTGGGATTACAGCCGTGAGTCACCATGCCTGGCCATGATACAGCATATTTAAGAAAAAATTAAAAACCTGAATAGACTTATAGTAACTAAAACTTAAATATATCCTCCTCTTTGCTATTCCTCATCAAAAAATCCCAGGTGAGTTCTATCAAACATTCAAAGAACATATAATCCCAGTCCTTCACAAATTGATCCAGAAAACAGAAAAAGAAGAAATGTTACCCTGTTCATTTTGAAACATGTTAAACCTTGGCCAGTATAAGAAATAAAAATTATAAGCCAATTTCACTAGTAAGTATAAATGCAAAAATCTTAAGTAAAGGTCAGCAAACCAAATCAGCAATGCTGTTTAAATGACTAAGTTGGAATTTGTTCCCCTCTAGGTGGGGGTTTGTTCCCCAAATAATACAAGGATAACTTAAAACATTAGAGTAAATTATAAATATCATTTGCCATGTTGACAAATTAAAGGATAAAATATTAAAAATATATTGATTCTCTCAATAGATGCAGAAAAATCATACAATAAAATTAAATATCCATTGATTAAAAACACACGTACACAAGTGGAAATTCTTACCAAACAGAAACAGAAATTCCTAACCTCATTTTTAACAAGTTATCTACCAAAAACCTACCAAAAACATCACATAAAATTGTGAAAAACTAAAAATATTTCCCTAGAATAAGGGAATAAGACAAAGATGCCTGTTATTCAGCCCCTATACAATATAGCCGTGGCCAGTGCAGTGAGGCAAGAATAAGATGGAAAGAATGAAATAAAGCTATTGTCACTTGAATATCTTAGGGCTATCTTACTTTGAAAATCTAAAATAATCTGCAAAAACCAAAAAAGAGGGTTCAGCAAAGTTGTAGGATGTAAGATCAACATATAGAAAAATTAATTTTGCTCCCATACATCAGCAATTACAAAATTCAATTTTCAAAAAAAGAACTAGTAAAATAAGTTTAAAAAGTAATTAAATTATGCAGACAATGACAAAGTGTTATTGAAAGACATAAAAGAAGATTAAATAAGTAATCAATATACCATATTTATGTATAGGAAGAATCAATAGCAAAATAATTTCAGTTCTCTCCAAATTAAATAATAAATGTAATACAAACCAAAATTCCAACAGAGTTTTTCACATGCAAGAACGAAGGGCCAAAGGTAGCCAGGATATTCCTGAAGAGGATGAAGCAGGTCACAAGGCAGCCTTCCCTACTAGCTATTAAGAGTTTATTATAACTTAAATTATTTAAGACACTATGGCTTTGGCACAGCGATAGACAAAATGACCAGTGGAACAGATCAGCAAGCCTGGAAATAGAACCATACAGAAATAGAAACTTGCCATATGACAGAGGTGGCATTACAATCAGAGGGAAAAGGATGAAAATAGCAATACATAATGTTGGGATAATTGATTATCCATTACTAATGGTGAAGACAATTTTTAAAATTAGGTCCTACTTTATACTATACACATACAAGTGGATTAAAAAGCTAATGTTTCACGCCTGTAATCCCAGCACTTTGTGAGGCCGAGGTGGGTGGATTACCTGAGGTCAGGAGTTTGAGACCAGCCTGGCCAACATGTTGAAACCCTGTCTCTACTAAAAATAAAAAATTAGCCAGGTGTGGTGGCACATGCCTGTAGTCTCAGCTACTTGGGAGGCTGAAGCAGGAGAATCGCTTGAACCTGGGAGGTGGAGGTTGCAGTGAGCCAAGATTGCGCCACTACACTCCAGCCTGGGCGACAGAGCAAGGCTCTATCTAAAAAAAAAAAAAAAGAAAAGAAAAGAAAAGAAAATCTAATGTTACAGGCATAAATTTAAACACTTTTAGAAGAAAATATAGGGAATCTAATGACCACCAGCTAGGGAAAGAGTTCTTAACTGATATGTAAGAAGCATAAACCATTGAGGAAAAGACTAATACATTTGATTACACACAAAAACAAAACAAGCAAACAAATCCTGTCTTCAAAGTGAAAAGGCAAACCATAGACTGGGATAAGTATGTAACACATTTAACTAATATAACAGTGAGTGTTTAGAATATATTTAAAGAACAAATTGATAAAAAGCAAACAAACAACAGAAAAATGGACAAAGTACATGAAGAGGCATTACATAGGAAAGGAAATCTGTCAGGCCCATCAACTTATAAAAAGATACTCAGTCTCACTAGGAATCAGGAAATGCAAATTACAATGACATTCACATCCATCTGATTGGCAGACATGTTTAAAGTTTGACAATACCAAGTGTTGGTAAGATTTGGAGTAAGAGGAATTCTCCTACATTGTTGGGGAGACTGTAAATTGGAACAACCTTTTTGAAGAGCAGTTTGGTAATATCCAGCATTTTCATTCCCAGCAATACATCCTAAAGAATCCCTCACAAAAGAGATACGCAAAAGGTTGTTTGCTTCAGAATCATTTGTAATAGGAAAAACTGGATATGACCCAAACTCTCCCAACAGGAGAATAAATTACCAAGTATTCATCCCATGGAATTCCATATGCAGTGGTTAAAATAAAGGAAGTAAACTGCACATATCAACATGGATAAATCTCAAAAACAACGTGTTAAGCAAAAAAACCAGAAAAGTGCAGAAGTATAAACTGTAATACATTTACATGAAGTTAAAATATGCTAAATTATATATTTACATAATTATATATTTATATATACATATGAATACAATTATATTATATGCTTATATAATTATATATTACTTATGGAATTATGCATAAATTAAAGGCATACAAATATTCATGGAAATTATATATACTGATTTTGGTATAATGGATGCCTCTGAGGAGGAAAGAAATGGGGCTAGAGAGGAACATATCCCAGAAGAAATTCAACTATACCTGTAACATGTTATTTCAAAAATAAAATCTGAAGTAAATATGGCAGAACAGTGGGTACACTGATGTTTATTATTCTCTGCAATTTCCAGTATGCCTAAAATGTTTTATTCAAAAAGTGAGTAACATTAAACTTCAGAAAAGACTTTTTCTCAATGATTGATAAGATTCCCAATAAAATACTAAGATTTCAATAAAATTTGGTCATAAAATTGTCCAAATTCTCATTGTGAAATATCTATTTTAAGTATGTGTCCATATAATAAAGAGCTATCTAGACAAAAATTATAAAATATAAATATACGCACATGTGCCTAAAGACTAGAAAGGAACAAACTAGAAAAGAACACATACAAAAAGAACATAAGCTTTTAAGCTAGAAGGATTTAGGGTGCAATTTCTTTAAACTTTTTAATTTTTAAAATCTGACTTAATGAATGGGAAAAGAGGTTAAAATAAATGTATTATATACTTCCTAAAAAGTTTTTTCTGTAGAAATAATATGGCAGCACAGATTTAAACAAACAGTGTACTCTAGAAATGCACAGTAAAAAGTAGTGAAGTTCTTCCAGATTTTCCTCTGAGTTCATTTCTTTCTGTTAAATGATCAGGTTGAACAAACAGGCACACAGCAAAGTGACTTGGGTCAAATCACTATCACCACCCAGTTTTCAAGGGCAATGGCAGTCAAGAAGTCGCCGGGGAGTGATACTCTGCTATCCCTTTAATTAAGGCGGGGCTTTTAAAACTCAATTGTTCCATTCGTGTCTCAAATCAATCAGATGAAATTCACCTTTTACGTGGCCTGAATCCTGATAGCTCAGCACACTTGATAGGTAATTTAATCATGTCTGGTGTAGATGAACGCAAACTCAAATTAGCTGCTGAAAGAGTTGGTCTTCTCAGAGATAGCTGTGCTTTTCCACTTTTATGCAAGAGCTGAGCTTCACCAACTGGCTAGCTGGAGGTGTTATTAAAAATTTAGTGAAAGAAACAAAGGTGTGCTCTTGTGTCTCTTGTTACCCTTTCTACTGTTACTCCAGCAGACAAAAGGCATAGAGCCTGCCTCATGAATAATGTGACATGGAATATTCACAATCTATTTTTAATGGAGTCAAGTAATAACATTAAGAGAGATATTTGCAATCTTCAAATTTCACACGGTAACAGGCACAGTAATTTGTTTTGATTCTGAACTGGGGATATCAAGATACATTTTTTACCAGAAAAAAAAAAAAGGCATACACTTACCATCAAAATTACAATTCCTCACTTAGAGCATAAACAGGGATAACGAAAATGGTCCAAATGTTCTAAATGTCATAAGGGAAGAGCAGGACAGCATAGACACCTAGATTTCAATCAGTTCTACTTACCCCTCAGTGCAACTTCTACACTTTTCAAACCAGGTTGGAAATAACCAACCAGTACGCAGGGTGACTTCTGTGGGAAGGATGTTTTTCTCATCTTTATTCACTGGGAGGTTTGTCTCCCAGGACACTAGGAAGTGGTTCCTGGACGCTGCAACTGTTCATCATCCATCAGTTCTGAAAAACTATCTTCAACTCCATTACAGAGCAAACAAATTTAAATTCTGAATGAGAGTAAACTGACATGGAAAGACATGGTGCTGGAAATCAGGTGAGGACAGCCAAGGACTGAGATTTGGAGAAACTGGAGAAAAGCAGCATTCAAGCCCCCCTTCCCCGTCAACCTGGAGAGAAAGTCCTGTGGATTCTATTTGTTTCTCAGGCTCTCAAGCAACCGCTCTTCTCTTTGTGCTGTAGAGAGCAGAGCCAGCCCCTGGGATGAAGAAGTTTATTTTCTGTTTATTCACTTACCATCTCAGTAAATATGTATTAATCTCCTACTGTGTGCCAGGCATTATTCTGGGAACTGAGGATTCAACAAGGAATACATAAAGCTTCCTAAGACATTGTCCTCACTGCTATATCTCCACCCACTAGAAGAGTGCCCAGCACATACTGGGTGCTCAATCATATGTGTGAAATCAATTGGAGTTGGAAATGGGCAATCTGCTGGTACTCAGCATGGGGCACGCATACCCTGAATGTCTGGCTGGGAGGTGTTAAAGCACTAGTAGTAGGGATTTTGGCCAGGACTTTATTCTGGTTTCATTCTCTTAAAGGATTGACTTATGCAAAAAGCTCCCACAGGTGGGACAGAACCAGAAATAACCCAGATCCTCATGTGCCTTTAGATTTGTGACTTGCATTAGGGGAGGCAGCTAACCAATCTCATACTTTTTCTCCTTTCCAGTCTCCACAGAATCAGAGCAGTCAGGGTTGGACTGGAATGACAGAGCTGTCTCTGTATTACTTGATCAAGGAAACCAGTATTGGGGAAGTCAAAAGATTTATCCAAGTCACATGATGTGTTGGTGACAGAGCTGTGACTAAAACTAAAACCTAGACCTAAAACCTGTGATTTCTTTATTCATCTGGGAGTCTTCAGGCCCATAAAAAAATATGTTGACATTTTCAGAGGAAAGAGCTTACTTATGTGCCTGTGGAACCATCAGGGGCTCTACATGGTAGGAGCTTAGTTTTGTACACCTCCTAGTTTTTCTCTTATGAAAGAAGTATCTCTGAGGTATAGGAGCAAAGGAGAAAGTATATGGAAACCAGAGCAATTGCATTTTACTCTTCTGGATATTAGCTTATCTGCTTCACTTTTATACTCCACTGCAGTTTCCTTTAGTGCCAGTTTTCCCCCACAAACTAAAACAAAGGTCTTCCCCAAATTCCCTGCCTAAAGGAAAGGCAATCTGTAATAGTCTTAATACTTTATTAACTTAAAACATCACTCTAATAAATATGTATTAACAAACATAATGCATACCAGAAGATCTAAAAACATTTACCAACCTCATCAAAGTGAAAATACCACTTTTTCCCCCCTCTATGGTACACATGGAGGATCAAAGAGTTGAAGACAGAGCCTTCATTCCCACATGCCTGCTAGCTCAGACATCTTTAAAATATCAGCTTAACAATAAAAAACTGAATATACACACATATCTTTGAAGTAACTGTTCAGCTACTTTTCTTTTTTACACCTGATAAAATCCAAAAGGGTCAAAAGGGAAGGTTTATAATTCTGTGTTGTCTTCTCAGAATTGCCTCCAAGACCCAGCCACTTGGAGGTGCAACCGTTAGCTTTTAAGGAGCAGTCAGGGGTTGTTTGTGACTTCAGTCTCTCTTCCCCAAAACCTAGCATGGTGCCTGGTACTTTGGTAGCCGGTGATCCATGAACATTTGCTGAGTGAATGAATGACATCTTGTCCACAGGCATTGTTCGTGCTTTTATCTCCACTGATGAGGCTTTCACAGGCCTCCTGAAGGGAGGACCTCTAATCCCCTCTCATCAACTTCTCTTCTGCCCCTTCTTGGGGGTAGCCTTGATGGTGCATCTCATGACTTCAAAGTATTAAATTCCTTCCCCAAGTCAGTTTCTGAATCAGTTTTTGAGGAGGAGAAATGATTCCTCCAAGATTTATAGGCAGCACCCAGAAGAAAGGAGTCAACAGACTCCCCAGAAGAAAAAAAAATAAAAGTTAACACTCACTCTTCTTTCTAGATAAAAATATTAGCATTTGTCCACCTTGTAAATGGTGATTCCTCCTCTTCCACACAAATATCTGGGGTAGGTCAAGAGGGGGAGGGAAGAAACCTGAAGGGCATTCCTGTCTGCAGATTAGGGCTGGAAATGGGAGGGACTGTGGGGTCTAAGATTTATTCTGGTCCCCATTTGACCTTGCCTTTGTCTTCAGGTGTAGAGGAGCCTATTTGTGTCTGAAGCCTAGAGAGTCGCTTGGTTCTCACTTTCGGCTGCACTTTGAAAAGGTACCTCATCTCCTCTGGCAGCTCCAGGAGGTAAGGCAAAGGAGGAGCACCCTGGTGGGATCTGCAGACTGGACCTGGGGTCTGGAAAGTCAGAAGGGAGTGGTGGCAAGCAGGGAGCAGAGTGGTGGCAAGCAGGGAGGTTGCCCTCCGTAGTGTTGTGTAGCTGCTGCTTGCAGCCAGCCAGGGTGCTCATTTGAGCCCGTGCTGCGTCTCCCGGTGCCTTCGGAGGTCCACCTTCCTCTGGAAACCCTTCCCACAAAGGTCACAGCCAAAGGGCTTGAAGCCTGTGTGTTTGCGGCTGTGGGTGATGAGGTTGGAGCTCTGGCTGAATGCCTTGCCGCACACCTGGCACTTGTGAGGCTTCTCACCTGTGGAGATGGGAGTAGGAGGGGAGAAAGTATGAGCCTATGATAAAGCTAGAGGGGACCCACTGTGACCCACATGCTCTCGGCAGCAGCTGGCTGCACCACAGTCTAAGGCCTTCAAGCAACTTGGAGGGTGACGTGTTGCAACATGAACTGACTCCCAGCCTGCAATGCGAGTCCCTGGAAGCCCCATGGGTGCACCAGGTGAAAGGGAGACTTTCTGAGTGGGGGTTCCCAGCCAAAGGCCTCAAACGGTTTCCTGCTAAACGGAAACAGAGCAAAGGCCACGTGCCCTCCCCAGCTGAATCTACCCCGGAGGACTCCCCTGACTTTATAAGCCATGAACACCCAGAGCAGATGTTCAACAGGAAGGGGGAGGAAGCTGTCCTAAAACCGTGTGACTCTGTTCTAATTCAGAGGAAGTTTTCAAATCTGAATTTCCAAGTGGGTGTTAGTTTGTATGGATCAGTGAGCCTGTCTTCTTTCTTGTTCTTAAAGGACAGCAAAGTATATCTGGAAAAACATCTTAACATGGACTGACTTTCTTTCTTTCTTTCTTTCTTCTTTTTCTTTCTTTCTTTGTTTTTTAAGTTCCAGGGTACATGTGCAGGATACGTTTTTCAATATCTTATTTTAAAAATCCACATTGGGCCACAAAGTATTAAGGCAGCTGATACTTTTCTGTCTTGATTTTTCCTTAATTTTATGAGGTTAATAACATGATTCTTTATATACCAGCAATTCTTCACCACAAATTAATAAATAAGAGAACACAAAAAGGTTTTGTCTTGTTCCCTACCTCATGTGTTGTTAGGTAAATGGCATGAATTTCCAAATAGCCCAGCATGGCATTACAGTCAGGGCTCAGCCTTGGAAAAAATATAAAATAGATGAAGTTTGTTTTTGAGGAACCCTCTGTCCTCTTTGCTACACTCTTTTCTGTTTTCATGCTTCAGATTTCCTCGATAAGAAACCACCCATCAAAATGTATTCTATTCCTTTAGGGTCAAACAAATCTGAGAAACAAATTCTAGGTATAACGTAAATGTTTGATAAGGGCTTAATGTTTTATTCAGTCAAGATCCTAGTTGCATTTTGATAAGTGTCCTGAATACCTTACTTATAAGGAGTGAATTACATGGAAATTTCAGGTAAGAGGGAATGATTAAAGTAGAATACTTTTCTGGGTTTTCAATGGAAATATATACATTACCGAAGTATATTTATAAACATCAAGGGTGGGCGTTTAGAATACACTGTGATTTGTTCTAAATCAGTATTCATATTCTACAATAAAATTTTCAGAAATTCTGGGTCTCATGTAAATGTCTTTTGACTATTAGAGTGTTCTTGGCATTAAAACTCCCACCCGCACATAAAGTGTTAGGCAAAGAGTTGAGGATTAAAAGCCAGAGCATTACATGGCTCCAATATTCATTCAGTCTGACTTTTGATAAATCATTCACTCTCTCTGAGTTTCAGGATGGTAAGAGCAGCTCCGTCTACTTTATTGAGTGGCAATAAGAATCAAATGAAATGATAGATTTGAAAGTACTTTGTAAATTGTAAAGCATTATAATAGGTAAGGAATTATTATTATGGCATGAACTTGCAGATATTTTGAAAAGGGCAATAAGTGAACAGAAGCTTTCTGTGTCTACCAACCTTATGACTCTGAACATAAAATACAATAAACAGTGGTCAAGAGTGGATATTTGAGAGGTCAGACCTGAATTTGAGCTCTGGCCCTGTCATTTGCTAGCAGTATGACCCTGGACAGATTACCTAGCCTCTTTTTTCATCTCTCAAATGGGGAGAAGTAGTCGTCTCTACCTCTCAGAGTTGTTGTGAGCATAAAATGAAATAATGCATTTTAAAAATGCTTAGCAGAGAGTTTAATCATATTTGCCATTATTTGTTCCTCTTCAATCAGAATAAGCTCTCAGACTCCTGAAAATGCAGCCAGAGAGGCCACACGAGTCCCTCCCACAAAAGGCCCGGTGGTTAGAGAAAGTCCTCAATCTCTAGGTAAGCTTTAGAGCAACTCTCTAAGAGGACCCTGGAGCTTCATGTTTCACCCAGAGCAGGCAGCAGTGGAAGCAGCTGCTAACCTAAAGGAAAATGTTCTTTCCAAGGATAGAGTAACTGTGAGCTGACCTGCTGAGTGGCCTTTCAGACACAACCCCAAATCAAGGCAGCTCTGGGGAGAATTATCACTATAAATGAACCAAAGAACCCACCCCTTTGTTTTCTTTAACACAGAGCAGGGAAAAACTCCATCAGAAAGGCCTCATCCACCACTCACTGGGGCCAGAAATCAGAGAAGATGAGTAATGTTGACCTCAGGGTGTTTCCTACAAGCCAAGGGTCTTCAGCTTACCAGTGTGGATGAAGGTGTGTTTCTTCATGTCTGACTTCTGGTGGAACCTCTTGCCACAGTACTGACAGGGGTAGGGCCGAGTGTCTGAGTGGATGAGCAGGTGTGTGGACAGTGTGGATGACCTCTTGAAGCTCTTCCCACAGATCTTACAGTCAAAGCTCCGTTCCTGCAGAGAGAGAGAGATGTGGCACTCCTACTGCGGTCAACTAGACTGCTGCTCTCCTCACCCTTGAGCTGACCCTAAAATCCCTTGAACACTTTTTCTTTATTTTTTTGAGACAGAGTCTCCTCTGTCGCCCAGGCTTGAGTGCAGTGGTACGATCTCAGCTCACTGCACCCTCCACCTCCCAGGTTCAAACAATTCTCATGTCTCAGCCCCTCTGAGTAGCAGGGACTATAGGCACACGCCACCATACCTGACTAATTTTTGTATTTTTAGTAGAGACGGGGTTTCACCATGTTGGTCAGGCTGGTCTCAAACTCCTGGCCTCAAGTGATTCGCCCGCCTCAGCCTCCCAAAGTATTGGGATTACAGGCGTGAGCCACCATGCCCGGCCCTTCAACACTTTTTCTACCAAAATGTTCTTCACCCACAACCTTCCACACCCCATGGCAAAAACATATCCACACCCTGCTTTTTTTGACACCCATTAGCACACACTTCTCCACCCTCCTCAACAGGAGGCTTAGACCTCAGTCACTTGAGATGCCACCTCCCCCCAGCCAGTGTGGGTGCTGGGGGAGACGGGCTGATACTCTTTTTTTTTTTTTTTAGATGGAGTCTCACTTTGTCACCCAGGCTAGAGTGCAGTGGCATGATCTCGGCTCTCTGCAGCCTCTGCCTCCCAGGTTCAAGCGATTCTCCTGCCTCAGCCTCCCAAGTAGCTGGGAATACAGGCACATGCTACCGCGCCCAGCTAATTTTCGTATTTTTAGTAGAGACGGGGTTTCACCATCTTGGCCAGGCTGGTCTGGAACTCCTGACCTTGTGATCCACCCGCCTCGGCCTCCCAGAGTGCTGGGATTACAGGCTTGAGCCACCGTGCCCCGCCATGGACTGATACTCTTTTTAGCTACAAGTAGGCATTCTCCTGAGATATCTGTTGGTATATTTACTTGCTCATCTACTCTCCATCTCTCAGCTAAACTATGATCTCCATGTGGGCATGCTGTCAAGGACCTGATGTGCTGTAAGATTCTTAAGTACTTGGCACCTAGAAGTTAGGCAACAAATGTTTATTAATGAATGAATGAATACATAGCAGGGGTGGGGCATGGTGGCTCACGCCTGTAATTCCAGCATTTTGGGAGGCCCAGGCGGGTGGATTACTTGAGGCCTGGAGTTCGTGACCGGCCTGGGTAACATGGCGAAATCCCGTCTCTACTAAAAATACAAAAATTAGCTGTGCCATAGTGGCATGCGCCTGTAATCCCAGCTACCTAGGAGGCTGAGGCACGAGAATCACTTTAACTTGGCAGGGGGAGTTTGCAGTGAGCTGAGATTGTGCAACTGCACTCCAGCCTGGGCAACAGAGCTAGACTCTGAAAGAAAGAACATAAAGAAAAGAAAAGAGAAAAGAAGGAAGGAAGGAAGGAAGGAAGGAAGGAAGGAAGGAAGGAAGGAAGGAAGGAAGGAAGGAAGGAAGGAAGGAAGAAGGCAGGCAGGCAGGGAGGGAGGGAGGAAAGAATAGCGGGGTAAATATGCTACTAGATGCTCTAAATGAGCTGAGATTCCCGCCTTTTCAGTCGAGAGGGGTCAATGCAAATTAAGTGACAACAATTTGGTGAAAAGAACAGGCACAAAGAAATAGAGCTAATAAGTCTGATATATCAGCAGCACGAATCAGTGCATATAAACCTACCTCAAGCCCAAAGTAACAATGAGGATCACACTCTCGAGCCTCACCGTGGTGTGACACCAAAATCTAGGGCTGCCTCAAGGCCTGAGCCGGCCACGATCCTCCTTTCCCTACACACATGCACCAGGGCAAGGGGACGTAGCGGAGAGGTTGGGGGAGGAAACTGGGGGAAGTCGGGAAGAGAACTTCCAGGCAGAGGGTGGCTGGTGCTGCACCGGGGAGATGTAGAAGATCTCTGAGCAGGGCCGCGCACGGCGGGCGGTGTGCCCCCGCGCTTACCTGCGAGTGCACGGCTTTGTGCTGCTCCAGGCTCACCGCGTGCCCGAAGGTCTTGCCGCACATCTCGCAGGCAAAGGGTCTCGTACCGCTGTGGGACCTGCGCACATGCACCTCGAGCCCGTGCGGCGTGGAGAACACCTAAGGCGGGTGGGGCCGGAGAGAAGGCCGCTGAGAGGGGCCGAGGGGCGCAGGTGAGGCCCAGGTAGGGGAAGCAGGTGCAGGGCAGTCGAGGTGGTGAGCTCGTGAGCCTCACCTTGCTGCACTTGATGCACTTGTAGGAGCCGCCGCCCAGCAGCAGGCGGGTGCACAGCAGCTCCGACTCCACCTTGACGCCAGCGCCCTTGTCTGCGTGGAGCCCGTGACCACGCTCGGGGTACAGCAAACCCGCCGCTGCCGTGGGCCTCTCATACAGCCCGGCTGCCGCGGACCCGAAGTCGCCGTAGAGCCCTAGGCCAGGGCCAGCGGTGGCACCGGCCCCTGCGCTGCAGCTCCCTGGCGCCCCGGCCCCCGCGCCGCCGGCAGCCCGCTTTGGGCCGTACAGCGCGGCCGGGTGGCCCGGCTCCGGGGCGGGTTCACAGAAGAGGCCCAGGCCAGCACCGCGCTCCAGGGCCCCACACGGTCGGTAGCTCTGCACCAGGTGCCGCAGGTCAGAACCCGCCAGGCCGCTCCATGAGTACGGTTTGAAAGGCAGGGGGAAGGGCTGGGCTTCGTCCAGCGATGGGCACATCGACTTCTCCGAGGCTGTGGAGGCACAAGGGAGCGTCCGGTCAGGCTTCAGACCGCAGAGCGGAGGCCGCCGGGCTGCGGCTGCGGGCGTGGCGTGTTCGCGGACTGCGGGGCACCCAGCGCTTGTAGAACACTGCGTGCGCCAGGCGCGCCCCAGGGTAAAACGCAGCCCGGGCCCTGGGGCCTCGCGGGCCACTATAGAAGGCAGAGCAGCAAACGGATCATTGAAAAGACCTCGGGAGAGGAAAATTCTATGCGAGGGCAGCGGAAGCGCTCGACGTTCCGAGGATCTTTTCTGGCTGGACGCGCGCACCTGGAGATCCTATAGGGAAGGGCACGTCTATAAATGCCCGGAGTTGAGCTGTTAGGGAGGAGAAGGCCGTTCGGCCCCGCACAGCACTCAGGGGCGGAAGGGTCCAGCCACCAGCGCAGGCACTCTCCCAGCCCCTACATGTTCCCACTCAATTCTTTTTCTTCCCAGAATCCACAAGGAAGGAGGTAGAGGGTCCATAAATGCGTCCCCGAACTACCCGAAAGGCTGGCATCTGAATAAACCCGAAGGTATTAAGATTTCACGAAGTGCCCAGTGTACGTAGCAAAGGTGCAGCAGGAAAGGGGCTTTTGGGCTTAAATTGCCAGCCAGATACTCCCCATTCCTGTTATAGTTTGATGGAGGTGGGGAACCCGAATTTCTCAGAGAATAACTGTATAACTCGTAAGGTTTAGCCACCACCTGCAAGGAGACGGCTCTCTGAATTAGCGGCCTGCTACGCCCCCACCCACGTGAATTTTGCTAAAACTAGTGACCCCAATGCATGTGAGTGCATACAGCATTTACAAATGTGTGTGTGTGCGCGCGCGCGCACTCTCCCGCGGAGGGAGAGCGCGGGCCAGGGAGGAGCGCAGAGGGCCCACGCGCGCACACACACACACACACACACACACACACACACACACACACTCTCCAGTTCAGGCTGGCCACTTCAGTGAGAGGCTGTACCCGGAGTTTCGTTCGGATGGTTCGGGGCGCGCCCAATCCTTGCCCGGCCACTTGACGCCCTGGCAGGAAGAATCCTCCCGCCGCCGGCTCCCAGACACATTTGCTGGAGCTATGGTTTTCGCCAAGTCAACTCACTGATTGTGGGACGGGTGGTGGTATCTTTTAACACTAGCAAACATGTTCTGGGTATAACCGGCCCTTGACAGAATCCGGCTGGTCTGATCATTCCTTCCCCAGGCCGGGACCCAAGACGCCCCCACCCAACGTGCAGTTTGCCTGAAGCTGGATTGCTCGCTGGAAATGAAACCCAGAGAGCAGGCCCCTGAGGCTGGGTTAGTCTGGCAAAACGAAAAATGAAACAGGCCCCCAATCTGCGCCTGTGAAGACCAAGCCGCGGGCTGAGATTTTCGTCCTGCCCCCTCCCTGCCGCCCAGCGCCTAACTCCTCTGCCTGGCCAGTTCTGCCCTGGTCTCCGTTTGTTTGAGGTTTGGGGTCTAGATTGCAGGATCCTAGCACTTTATAAAACAATCAAATCTGGTCAGAAAATGAAAGGTCGGCGTTGCTGCCAGTAGAAACAACTGGTTTGTTTTCCCTCACCGGCCAGCTCCGCGCAAACGAATCTAAGCGACGAGCAGCTAGGCTCCCTCCGCCTGGGATGGAGGCAGCAGCCCCAGCGGGCAAGCTGTCCAGGTCCCAGAGAAGACAGATGCCTCCTTTCCCTACGAATCAGCTCCCTCCTCCTGGAAAGACTCTCCAACTCCCCGTAAGCATATCTACGCCCAAGGTCGCCCCGATTTCCCCAGCACTGCCGGGTCCCTGCAGCTCCCGCCCCAGAGGTTCCCAGTGGGTTCCTACCTGGAGACGCGGAGGGTGACGGAGGCCTCCAGAAGTCCTCAAACTCCGAGCTCCGTTCGCAGACGCTGCCCTCACAGCTGTCTGGGGATGCGGAGGCTCTGTCTGGGGCTTCGGTCAGCTGCGATTCGGGGGACAAACGGTCCCGGGACTCCGCCTTCGCCCCGCCTGCATTTGAAGTGCTGTCTGCAGAGAGGAGGCAGGTGAGGGGCTCAGGCTGCGACCGGTTGAGTCTGAGGGTTCTGAAGGCTCCCCCAAACCCCCTACCAGGGCACCCGAGCATCTTCCCCTCTCCACCCAGACCCCGGCCGGGAACTCTCTCGGATCCGAGGGCAGACGCAGAGAGGCCGTGGCACCTAGGAGACAAACCCGGAGGAACCAGCACAGTAGGAAACAAAAACGGCCGCAAAGGGGACGTTGGGGCAGCCCCTCCCAGCTCCCGACTAATGGTGTGTCGAGGTGCAGTCGGTGTCTGCGGGAGCAGCCCGGCCTGGCCCCCGCGCGCCTCGCACCTGCTCGGCTGGGCGCCGGTACATTCTCTAAACGGAGGGAATAGTCTGATCCCGGGGAGCGCGGCTGGTGGTAGCTGTGAGCCTTCTTGCTTTTGACGAGAAATGAGCGCGGCATGGTGGTCCGGCGCTTTCCCCACTGCGCCCCAAGAGTCCCTGGAGCCGCTGTCACCCACGGTCACTCCGAGGGCTTGCTTAGCCCCAGCCCGGCGAAGACCTGAGAGGGAAAGAAAACCGGGTGGAAACGCGGGTCAGTATTCTCCGGTGCTGGGGACTGGGCACCCAGGCGGAGGGAGAGCGCGGGCCAGGGAGGAGCGCAGAGGGCCCACGGGAGGAGGGGCTTGGCCCCGCTGCGCCGCGCTTACCAGGTGGCACTTGGACAGGTGGCGCGAACCCGCCGTCGTTGCCGCCACTGACACAGCTCAGCGGTAAAACCTGTCCCTGGGCCCTGGCTCAGGCCCCTTTCCTCCTCCCTGCCCACGCCCCCCAGCTCCTCCCCTTTCCTAGCCAAGTTCGCTCTGGCAATCAAACTCTCTGGAAAGCCGTAGTTCCCATCGGGTAGGTTACCCCAACTCATCTACTCAGTGCCTGCCTGGCTGTGCTTTACGGCTGGCGAGGGAGGGCGGGGACACGCGGATCGGTTGAGGGGCCGGGGATGCCCAGTGGTCGAGGACCCGGAAGGGGCAAGGAGCCAAGACATCCAAGACCCAGCTACAAACTGGAGTGAAAGGGCGGGGGGTGGGGGGGAATGGAACACAAGATAAAACTGTGGGGCGGCGGGGGGAACAGCAGCAGAGGGACTGGGGACAGCAGAGGCCAGAGAAAGGAGGTGGGAGAGCAAAGGGACAGGAAAGTGAGGGGAGTAACAGAGGACCAACCCCCGCCCCGGGAGAAACTCGCATCCGGTGATCTCACTCGCCCCTCACTCGTGCCCCACGTAGGAGAAACTTTGGCCCCGGACTCCCGGGTGCGGCGGGCACCGGTCGAGGCTGCGGCGAGCCATCCCCGACCGTGGAAACCTAACCTCGGGAATCAGGTCCTGGGAAAAAGCACTTTCCTTTCTGCTCACCAAAAAATCTTGTCCTAGGGAAGTGGAGCCCGATCCGCGAACGTTGACTGGGAAATGCTAGGTGTCCCGAGTCGGTAGTGCACCGATAATTTAGCAGACAAATAAGACAGGACGCCAGAGCGCGCAGGCTGCATTGGCAGATAGCAGGGGTCGGGCCCGGGCCTAGGAGGGGACTAGCTGCCCGGGGCGTCGCTCTCATTAACCCCCAATCAGTTCACCTAATACCAGGTCGAAATCTGAGCCCGGCGGGAGGGCGTGACTGCGCCTGCCACTAGGCTCCAGCCGGCTCCAGGGGCGGGACTCCACAGTCGAGGTGGTCTGGGGTAAACGAATCTGCCTTCCTCCCGGGGTGAAGGCGATAGGGACCTGGTTCACACGTGAGCTGCAATACAGCAGTTCTCCGTGGCCTTGGCTGGTTCAGAAATGAGGGTGCTGGGAACTCTGGGCCGGGGCAAGACCTGCAGTCCTCCGGCTTCGCGCCGTTTCCAATGCCGGACTAGGAGCCCCTCGGCTTCCTAGGCAAGATGCCGGCCACACAGTCTACGTCTGTCCGTTGGCGCTCTCAGCTCAAAATGAGTCCTACCTAGGGGCCTTGGTCCCTGTAGGGTGCAGGACCCCTGCCCCAGATCCCCAGCCCCATTGTGTCCCCTTCTCCGGAGGAATGGGAGTAGACCTGGGAGAAAAGACGCCTGGGACGTGTCGCGGGGCACCAGCGACGTTTCCCGCTACCCAAGCGCCCGAATACCCTAGGGGTGAGAGTGCCATCCGCCTCCCTCCGAGTTGACTCCCAGGGCTAGAGCTTTGCCGCTTCCTGCACTTCTCATCCGTACAATTAGACGCCACAAACCCCAAACCCAATTCTTTAAACAGCCGCGAAACTCGGAAGAAAAGAAAAACGGAGTGGCGTTGTCCCGAGGGTCCCGCTGCGGCTTGGACCCACGTTGGCTGGGAGCTGGACAGATGGGGTCGGGGTAGCTGTCAGCGCCGGAGCTGGGTCTGGGCTGGCGCCACGAGAGACCAGGCGGACGCGGAGGCCGCCTTCCCACCCGGGCTGTAAGCCCACGCCTCTCTCGCACCCCGGCCCGCTTTGCTGGTTCCTGTGGGGAGGGACAGAGTTTGGAGGAGACAGGGGCCCCGGGGCCTGGGCCGAGCGCGTGGGAAGGCAACCCCGCGCTGCAGCTGGCGCGGGAGGTGGGGCGGCCCCTCCGCGCGCTCAGGCCTCTCCTCACCGTCCGGGCCCGGGAAGGCGGGAGCCGAGGGCGCTAAGGGGGCGGCCTCCCGAGCGCAGCTGCCGCCGCCTCCCCACCAGATGTTTCCTTTCCGGGTGGATTTGGCTCCCCTGCCGAACCACCAGACCGCCTGCTGCGCGCCCCCAGCTCCAGATTTCCAGCCTCGCTGCGCGGGTCGCGTCCTAACCCAGCTGCCGGAGCTCTCCGGGCTCCCGCACGGCGGTCCGCAGCAGGTGGGAACCCGCCTGCGTCCTCAGGTCGCCCCCGCAGCGCCAGCGCTCCGCGAGTCCCCGCGGCCGCCCCCACCAGGGCAGGAGGCGCAGAACAGACTCGGCGGACCTACCTGCGGGGTCAGGGCGCGGGCACCGCGCTAGGAGAGTTTTCAAACGGAATCTTGCTTTCGGGAGAGACTGCTCTGTCTCTCTGACTTAAAAAAAAAAATTCTCCTTCCGAGCTCAGCCCCCAAAACCACAAGCTTCACTTCCTGAGCGTTACTGAATCGCTCGCATAGCCCTCCCAGACCTGCTCCCAACCCCCGTCGGGCGACCGAGCGCGCTCCTTTGCGCAAGTGGTCAGGCGGGTGGGGGACCTGGCCTTTCCAGCCCGTCCCGCGCGCCCCTTAGTCGTCCTCCCAGTTCTCTCCCTGTGGGTCGACAGGGGATGGGGGAAACTGGAGGTCCGTACACTCAGGCACTAGAAATGACTCGAAAGAAAATCAACTATTCTTGGCTCCAGGGAGACTTCCGCAGCGAGAGAAGCCACAGATTCAGGACACAGATTGACTGGCAAGAGAGGGGTGGGGGCGCCCCGCTCCGAGGACCCTCCCCGCCCTTCAGGCCTCGGTCACCCGCTCCCCCTGCCCTACCCCGCCGCCTCCTAGGGCTGCACCACCCCCGGGTCGGGACCGTGAATCACCGGCCCGCGGTGCCGCCGGCCTGGAGCCCGGCAAGTGGCCACGGCGTCCGCAGAGCGAAACCTGCCCCGCGGCCCCGAAATAGCTTGTTGTGGAAACACTTGGGGATAAATACGCCCAACGAGGCTGAAAATACCTTGACACCCAATCCGAGAGGTTTGCTCATTTCCCTTTGGATTTAGGTAATGGTTAAATTTGGAAGATGTGGGCGAGCGCCGAGCCCCCGGCGCAGAGGGCCCTGGCGGCGCGTCCCGCGGGCGCCCGACGGGACCGGTGGGCGCACCCTCCCCGCGCGGAGCTCGCCGGCTCTCGACCGGGTCCGCTCAGCCTTCGACTAATTTCCGGTGGTCTAAGCTGCGAAATTAAAGGCCGCGCGGGGGCAGCGCCGGCGGCTGCTCGGCTGACTCCGCCCTGCCGGGGCAAGCCAGGGAGAGCGGGACCTCGCACGCGGACTCTGCCACCGCGTGAGGTCATTCCCTGGCACTGGGTGCTGGCGGGAGCAGTAAAGCGCCATAAAAGCACAACTTGATGACTATTTCAAAGTAAGCCTTCTTCGCTTGGATTGTATGTTTCATGAGGGTAGGCACTGGATCTTCATCTTTATGTCCTAGGCAGGCTCTTAAAAGGCTGTGAACTGAGTAAGTAAATGAGTGGGGTTAATTAATTAATTCTATTAAAGAACAGGGAGAAAAAACTTAAAACCTAGCTCATAGATACATGAACAAATGCAGCAACCTCCAGCGCTAGACTGTATGCCATGACCTATAGTGTGTGGCCTGCTGTATATACTCAAAGCCTACACCCTTTGCTCATTGGAGTGGATGGATGTTGTAGTCATGTTACTTTTCAAAATGAATCGAGTTGGATTTTGATCACAACTTCGTGCACAATAAGCCTCCAATGTCAGACACACACAAGGAGAAGGGATTGGTGCTCTCCAGTTCTTGCAAAATAACTACCATGTTTTAGGTTAATCTTAAATTGTTATGGGGAGGAAGCCCTTAAAGCTCTTTTTCTAGAAATAGTTTTGAAATTATTCTTATTTTGCATTGTAAATTTAAAATTTTGCAGGGAATATTTGGTTAGTATAGCAGTGCTTCGAGCATGTTTTCATAAATTACACGTTTTGTTAAGCAATGGCCTGTGCCCCTATTGTATGCCAGGCGCTGGGCACATCTTGTCTGCCTAGCTGTCCTACTTCATTTGCTCAACACATCCCTTCTTTATATATAATTGCAGAGGCAAGCAATCTTGGTCAGAAAGGAAAATTAAGGACATTTTGTTAATACTTTATTTATTGTGTGCTTTGTCTTGGCCTAAGGTATAAAAATCTCACAGTAGTACAAAAACAAATCTTTCCCGTATTCCCTTCTCTCCTACTCGGTAGCAGAAAAAAAACAAAAACAAAATTTTAGAATGAAATTATAAATGGGACAAAATGAAATTTCTTATCAACCAAGTTCTAGAGAAATGGTTAGACTATTTCCTTTGCACATTAGCAAGTTCAAAGTCAAAATTTCTTGAAAAGGTGTGGTGACTATTTTATAGTTTAGTTGAGTGTTGCTATTTGAAGTCTCAGAAAACTTGAGGGAGCCCCTGAAGGGGGCAGATAAGCACCTTGAGCAGTGAGCAGTATCACCTTAGAATAAAGTCCTTTCATTCAGATTTAGTCTAGTCATCTTGCTTTTCATTTGCCCTTCACAGACTCTTGGGATTTCTGAGTTTGAAAAAGAAAACTGAGAACTGGAACAGGGACACACAGAGAGGAGCAGGTGGGAGGGAGATGGCACTGAATTTCCCTTTATATCTTTTACATGTTGAACCATGTGTATGTAGTACTAACTCAAATAAATACATGTTTAAAAAGTATTTAACAGGTATTCACGTTTAAAAAGTATTTAACAATACTTTTTAACAACACAACACTCCTGGATGTACAGTGTTGAAGTGTGACTCCCACACTTGGGGAAGAATAGAAGAAAGGTAAGAAGAGGGGAACCCAGAGAGGTTAAGAAACTTGCCAAGGAACAGTGAAGAGCTAGGACTAGAAATAATGATACAATGAACCCACCTCTGACTTCCTGCTTCTCCAAACTACCTCTTGCTTCTGTTAAACTAAGGGCAAAGAGAGTAAGCCACTCCTTCATGAACATTTTTAGAAGCTACAAAGACTCCCTCTCTCTCCATATATTCCTTTGGAACTGAAATAGATCTAATGGTAAGCAAAATGCATACCTGAGGCATAATTTTCTGTAAATAGGGTCTTTCCAAAGAAATAATTTTACTTTTACTGACTTTTCAGTAATTTACTAATTGTTTCTAAATAGCAATAATAATGTATCTGTAGCTGCCAAATAATAACTGACTTTCTCATACCACAAACATTTCCAAGCCTTGGCCAGTAGCCCATTTATTTCAAGCAGCCTCTCATAGATCAGAATTTCCCTACAACAGAAGATTTGAGACACTAAAAAAAAAAAAAAAGGTGGAGATGGAGTCTCGTTATGTTGCCTAGGCTGGTCTTAAACTCCTGGCCTCAAATGATCCTCCTGCCTCAGCCTCCCAAAATGCTGGGTTTACAGGCGCGAACCACTGTGCCTGGCTGAGACATTTTCAAAAAGAAAATTGTAACAGGATATTACCAGTCTCTTCTTTATTTTTTCACAAAGCTTTACAATTATGATCTCTGTCCTTTGCGGGACGGCATGGGAAAAGTGGGTGATCCTGAAACCCTAGGGGGGGCAATACCCCCATTTCCAGCATACATTTCTATGTTTGCCTAATTTGATTCTCACCATGATGATACCAGGAAGGGAAAAAAGAGTTTAGGCATTTTAAAGCTAGTAAGATGTGATTGTCAATCTCTGTTCTGCTAGTACCAGCTTTGAGACCTTGGGTAAGTTAGCTCAACTTCCAGCCTGTTTCTCACCTGTGAAGTCGAAATACTGGTACCTAACCATGCAAGACTGTGGAGCAATCTTTTTTTTTTTTTTTTTTTTTGAGATGAAGTCTTTCTCTGTTGCTCAGGCTGGAGTGCAGTGGCATGATCTGTGCTCACTGCAACCTCCACCTACCGGGTTCAAACAATTCTCCTGACTCAGCCTTCTGAGTAACTGGGATTACAGGCATGCACCACCATGCCCAGATAATTTTTGTATTTGTAGTAGAGACGGGGTTTTACCATGTTGGCTAGGCTGACTCTTGACCTCGTGATCTACCTGCCTCGGCCTCCCAAAGTGCTGGGATTACAGGCATGAGCCACCATGCCCGCTGGAGCAATCTTTTAATTTGCACTCTTTACCTATGCATTTCGGCAGCAAGAGGGTTCCAATGTTCCAATGAGGGTTTCTGAGTTTTAAATATAAACATATAAGAAATTATGCTATATTATTCATATATTATAAATAATAATATAAATAAGAATATATTACAAATTATGCTACATATATATGATAAGAAAATAAAACCCTGTAAAACAACTTTCAAGTATTATTGCTCTATTATTTAACAAAAATTTTAATCATATCACAGATACAACTGAGTAGTCTGCTTTTCCCCCCGAATATTATTATTATTTTTCTTTTTTCTATTGTCCTTATTTTCCTATTTCCTTTAATGGAATATAAACTTTTTATAGTAAAAATTATTTAAATAAAAATAACGACAATCATCTTCCTTGCTTTTTATATACCATCTTTCATCATTTTCAATTGCTATAAAAAAGTTCTATCAACTAGTTTACTATAATTTACTCAGTCACTCTCATCTTAATATTTAGCTTGTTTCCATTTTTTACTATTTAAGTAATACAATGAAAGTATTTTTGAATATAGCTTTCCCTACATTTGGAATTATTTCCTTAGGATATATTTTTAGGGGTGAAATTTCTAGATCCAACAGTGATTATTTTTATGGTCCTTGATACATACCAGAACAAGTTTTATGGATGGCGCTTATGTAATGCATAAGCCAAAATAATTCATATCACTTAACAGTTAAAAGACTACAAAAATAAACTAAGGAAAAGTTAGACCTGGATTGAAGACCAGATATAGAACTGGTCTTTATTTTATGTACAGGAAGTACTTGTTAGAGCCACACCCTGTCATATTGCCATGGTTTTATCCTCATGTATACTAACAAACTGTTTAATTTTTATCTTTGGATTAGCTGTCATGATAGGTGTAGTCAAATTGAAATAAGAATTACATATATTTTAATTGTATTAATTCAAGGAAAATAAATGCAAAGTGGTAATTGTGTGATGCCTTAACTTAAATGATAGGTAATAAAATTATCCCCTTCTACTCTTATAAGAAGCAGGCTATCAAAATAGAATTCCACTGACACCATAAGTCAGAATATTATTTAATGGTACCATCATTTGTGGGAAGTGGATAATGTTTTTTTGTACCAGCTTATGCAAAAATTGGGAAATGAAGTAAAGGAGAAACACGGAGATAAACAAGTTAATAGAAGAAGACTTATGGTATAAGAACCAACTTTGTATTAATATTTTTTACTTTTCAAACATGAAGAAAAACATTATTTGCTTTTAATAAACATTTTGGGACTGATATATTTAAATCTCATCATATTTAAAAATATTATCTATTACTATAAAGTTTAAATTAGGCTTTTACATAAAGGATTTCAAACATCTGAAGAGGGAGGAGGCTGTCAGCTTTGGTGTTCAGAGTTCAAATAAGAAAATTGTTAATCTCACCACATACGTATTTTTACATTGTTCCTAAGAATAGATTGAATGAAGTGTCATCTTACTGTGGGCTGCGTGATATGACTCCTCATAGAAACATACCTAGTGTGAACTTTTATAGGAAAAAAAAAGGAGTATAGTTTGCTTGGTGAATGGAAAATGAAACGAGAGAAAATGCAAAAATTATCTTTCTTTCGAGTTTTTCATCATTTCCTCCAGTATGTTTGGTAATTAGTTCGCCGTACCCCAGATGAAACCCTTCACTTTAAAACAGTACAGCCTATATATTGTAAATTTTAAAAATTACTCACAAAACACAACTCCCTTAGAGGAAATATATGACCCCATATCTGGAGTAAGGTGGGAGTTGAGGCTTCTGAAAATCTCTGGCCACTGCTGTCTGCATGAGGCAGGGCTTGGAGGATCAGCCCACATGAACACCCTCAGGCTCGCCCAAAGAGACAGACAGACAAAAGGACAGCATGAACCGGTAATAGGTAGATGCAGCCCACTGGGTGTTCCACCTCTGCTGCTGTCCTGGGCCTCATGGAAGAGAAGGAAATGCTGGGAGTTCTCCAAGGTAGGCATTCTGGTCATTTCTATTTTATGGATAAGGACACCAGTGGTCCATACATGTGAAAGGAAGGGGAAAAAAGCGGGAGACACCAGTGGTTTAAGAAGCCCAGGTTCTGATAACTAGCAGCTTTCTTATTCCAACCAAGTCTGTTGATTCCAAATATTGTTTCTTTCCACCAAATCACATGACTTGTTTCACATCCAGCATAGGGTAGAAAAGCTTGGAGCCAAAAGTCACGTGTCTGTCACAGACATGAGAGGTGATGAGGATGGGATGGTAGAGAAGAGACACATTCCCTCCCCTCCTGCTGCAAGGCCCAACCCATCACTCCAACAGTGTGGACTTGGCGGGCATGCTGCTCATCCAAAGGTCAGAAAATAATAGCATTTACAGGCTGGCCATGGTGGCTCACGCCTGTAATCCCAGCACTTTGGGAGGCCAAGGCGGGTGGATCACAAGGTCAAGAGATCAAGGTCATCCTGGCCAACATGGTGAAACCCCGTCTCTACTAAAAATACAAAAAAATTAGACGGCTGTGGTGGTGGGCGCCTGTAGTCCCATCTACTTGGGAGGCTGAGGCAGGAGAATGGCGTGAACCTGGGAGGCAGAGCTTGCAGTGAGCCGAGATCGTTCCACTGCACTCCAGCCTGGGTGACATTTCCCCGTCTCGGGGAAAAAAAAAAAAAAAAGCATTTAAGTTGCTGAAAGCAGCATATTATGTTAATTCAATAGAACATTTGTAAAGTAAACAAAATAAAAAGTAAAAATACAGCTCCATACCTCACTACCTTAGTTCAACCTCTAGTAACATTTCAGAGTGTTTTCCCCCAGTCTTAAAAAAAGAGTCTAGGTATGTATTTTACATACTATGATGATATTGTATAATTGTCCATTTAGATGATGTGCTGTGATCTTATTTATTATGTTACTGGACAGGTGGATTATTTCCCTTTTTCCCTACTATAAATGATGCTGTGATTTTTTTTTTAATTGTACCTGGGTTTCTCTATATGTAGGATTCTTTCTTTAGGATTGATAACCAGAAGTGATTCCCCTCCTAGATCAAAGATTAGGAGCCTCCCTTTTGTTGTGTTTTGTTTTTTATGTGTTTGTATATTTGCTTTGTAGAGGTAGGCCCACTATGTTTCCCAAGCTGGTCTGGAACTCCTGGCCTCAAGGTGATCCTCCTGCCTTGGACTCCCAAACTGCGGGGATTACAGGTGTGAGCATCCATGCCCAGCTAAAGGCTAGGAATTTTGTCAAGTCTACGGACACATATTGACAAATAATTTTCCTGAATGGTTGTAATAATTACACCCCTGCCAAGAAAAATTATAAATACCACAGTAGCTAAGAGGCAGAAGAGTGTAGCAATTAAGAGCGTGGACTCTAAGCCAGATTTCTAATGTGTGGAAATTTTGGCTCTGCCTTCTTCTATCCTTAGACAAGTTCCTTAACCTCTCTGTACTTCAGTTTCTTCATCTGCAAACATGGTTACAATAACAACACCTACTTCATAGGTTCTTGTACAGATTCAATGAGTTAATACATGTAAAGCATACAGTAGGCATTTACTAAGTGTTAGTTATTGTCACTATTACAACAGGCACTATTGGAGGCCCTTTTTATATACATTATCTCTAACCATCCCATTGAACAGGCTGTGGGAATAGACTCAGAGAGGCTTGCCTTCCCCAAATCACATAGCCAGAGAAGGACAGAGTCCCGATCCAACGCAGGCCAGCCTGACTCCAGAGCCTGGACTACTACAAGATGTAGGCCTCAAGGCCTCTCAGTGTAGGAACAGTAGCTTTGTGCACTACAGGCAGCCCCTGAGACTTGCCAGGAGGCATTTTTATATGGATTTCTTTTTTTTTTTTTTTTGAGACAGCGTCTCGCTTTGTCGCCCAGGCTGGAATGCACTGGTGCGATCTCGGTTCACTGCAACCTCCGCCTCCCGGGTTCCAGCGACTGTCATGCCTCAGCCTCCTGAGTAGCTGGGATTATAGGCACCTGCCACCACATCTGGCATGAGCCACCATGCCTGGCCATTTTTATATGGATTTCTGATATCCCAATTAGACCTGAGAGACTCAGGCTGCCTTCCCCAGCTCATGGACCTTATTTCCCACAGGAGGCTTTCCAAGGGTCACTTCCAGCTGTCATGGTCTGTGTCCCCATAAAACCAAGCAGTTCATCTGAGCTGAGTCTGGTAGAGAAGTGTTAGGGGATCATTGCCTCTTCCTAAAATATTCTCAACTGTTCTTACTGTCTGGCAAGGAGCAATTTATCAGTAGGGACTATCATGAGTTTTCATTTGAGCTTTAATTAAAACACATGAAGGGCCGGGTGCAGTGGCTCACGCCTGTAATCCCAGCACTTTGGGAGGCCAAGTTGGGTGGATCACCTGAGGTCAGGAGTTCGAGACCAGCCTGGCCAACATGGTGAAACCCCATATCTACTAAAAATACAAAAATTAGCCAGGCGTGGTGGTGCGCACCTGTAGTCCCTGCTACTTGGGAGGCTGAGTCAGGAGAAACGCTTGAAACTGGGAGGTGGAGGTTGCATTGAGCTAAGATCATGCCATTGCACTCCAGCCTGGATGACAGAGCAAGACTCCATCTGAAAAAAACAAAAAAACAAAAAACAAAAAAAACCCATATGAACATACACATACCCCTCCCTGCACACACACATACACATACCCCCGACCCAGCATCAGCTGGAGAATGAACAGAACTTCTGTACAAATCAGAGATTCGCTCATGTACCTCACAGTCACTTTGTTCGATAGTGGAAGAAATAATGGGTTGGTAGCAACAAGGAAACACCAGGGATAAACTCTGCTCAGGATGCTGACCCAGGGGTGACCAGTGTGGAGGTTGGTTTAAAAGCAGTCACTGAAGCCTGAAGAATGGAAAGACCCAATGCTGGCACATGTCCTAAAGGAGGACAGAGTTTGTGGACTCAGTTGTACAGTTCAATTCAACAAATATTTACTGAACAATCTTTGTCCTACGCCGTGCCAGATGTGAGGTACATAGACTGGATATGGGGTCTCTGCTCTCCTTCAACTCAGAAGTGAATGTAGGAAGGAAGTTGAATAAAGGAGAGAATAAATAAAGAATGTTTCCCTCCTATCCCAGGCCTCTGAGATGGCTGTCTGGCCTGGGACACAGGACTTTTCTTTTGACCAATCAGCACTTTGCACAGTTGCCACTATAGTTCTGAAACCCACCTGATATGAGGCCAGGGTTAGGATTTTGCAGCCTCAAAATATTCTACTGACTGCAGAATAATAAGATCTACTTTTTGCACAAAAATATTTTTGCCTCTGGTTTGGGAAGCATTTAGCAGTTTGGATTATAGAAAGGCATTTGGCATATTCCACAATGCTTCTCTATCCCAAACTACTCATTGTTTTTGCTGGGATTCTTTGAGGAGGAAGTTGGAGGGTAGGTGGAAATGTTTTCCTTCCTTCCTTCCTTCCTTCCTTCCTTCCTTCCTTCCTTCCTTCCTTCCTTCCTTCCTTCCTTCCTTCCTTCCTTCTTTCCTTCCCTCCCTCCCACCTTCCTTCCCTTCCTCTTACCCTCTCTTCCCTCCCTCCTTCCCCCACTTCTCTCCTTAATCACAAAATTGAGATAACTACGACTATTAACTATCCTTGGTACCAGAAAGAACAGACATATTTCCTGCTGCGATCCTGAACAGTAGTTATTGTGATAGAAATGAATAGTGTTCTTATACAATCTTAAAATAGAGGCAACAAAAGTTATTTCCCATAACACTCAATATACATTGTTGACATCACACGAAAGTGCAATTTGGTAAAAACTATACTTTGGGAAACTCTGACACTGTCTAGCAAGGTACCAGCTGTCTACTGATCTGGTTTAATCCACGGATATGTTTGAGACTAGACTGTCTGAAAAAGTACATAAGCTGATATATGCTTCAAATAATCCTCTCTGAAATTGCTTCTCCTTACTGAGTTTTTAATAAATATTTGATGACAGGATGAGATTATGCTCTCAGTGAAATCCTGGAATTCTATTCTGTGTTGTTTGAATTCAGATCCATATGCCTTAATAGACAATTCAAAGGTAGGTTTGACCTGTTGTGAAAGCTGAGGTACCTAAGAATAGCCGGCTGTATCAAAGGCTTTCTCACCCACAAGGGAAAACCAAAGTCAGGTGTAAGCTTTACCCCAGAAAATTGTTTTGAGTCTGCATAGCACACAAATGAGACCCTACAAGGTCACATCCATAGAACAGGACCAAAAGAGTATTTCCCCAAATTTGCAAATAGAGAAAAGTTTAAAGAGTGGGTACAATGAACTTCCAAATAATCCAACTAAAAAGTTTAAGGAATGGTACAATGAACTTCCAAATAATCCAACTAGATTTGACATCAACATAATTTTAACATTAAACAAAATTTAAAATATTAACACCAATAGAAAAAAATCTTAATTTAATCGTGAGTTATTAGTATGAGTAGGGCTACTTCTTGTCACGCCCTCCAGGATTATTTGTGATGTACAGGGAGGTAATTAAACAAAGTGACTTTTATAACATTGTTATTTCTAAACCAATTAAAAGATGAAAAATACCTACCAGATACCTACCAAATGTAAATTTGCAAATATAAAATATATTTTATTTTGTAAATATCTAATCTTTCTGACAGTGATTAGCCAAAAGGGTTTTATCAGGAGATCTGAGTTTCAGATCATAAGAATTATCTTATCTGCATATAGAATAGTGCATGCCTTTCTGTTTTCTACACTAGAAATGAGTTGTCTTGCTCATCTAGGAAAACTTTTCTATTGTTCAGGTTTGTTCTTTTTTTTTTTTTTTTTTTTTTGAGACGGAATCTTGCTCTGTTGCCCAGGCTGGAATGCAGTGGCACAATCTCGGCTCACTGCAACGTCTGCCTCCTAGGTTCCAGCAATTCTCTTGCCTCAGCCTCCTGAGTAGCTGGGATTACAGGCATATGCCACCACACCCGATTTTTTTTTTTAATTTTTTATTTTTTTGAGATGGAGTTTCGCTCTTGTCGCCCAGGCTGGAGTGCCATGGTACAATCTCAGCTCACTGCAACCTCCACCTCCAAGTTTCAAGCAATTCTCGTGCCTCAGCCTCCAGAGTAGCTGGGACTACAGGTGCCTGCCACCACACCTGGCTAATTTTTTTTTGTATTTTTAGTAGAGACGGGGTTTCACCATGTTGGCCAAGCTGGTCTTGAACTCTTGACCTCAAGTGATCCACCTGGCTTGGCCTCCCAAAGTGCTGGAATTACAGGCATGAGCCACTGCACCCAACCACGTTCTTTGGTTCTCCACATAGAGTCAAAGGTATTATGTAGACAGTCACTAAACTCCTTGCCTGGAACAAATGGTGAATCAGGAGTGTCAAATGCATTTATTTTGCATAACTCTCTAAACAGTTCATGCCAAGGACTATCAGTGTTCTCCATACTATTAGAATTAGAGCCCTTAGCATTTTTGGGTCTAATCATATTAAGCAGCCAACCCCAGAAACCCAAAACCAACAAAAGAACTCCATCCTTAATATTCTGTTCCTCTAGAACCACTCCTGGTACCAAAATCTGTATTAGTCAGGGGTCTCTAGAGGGACAGAACTAATAGGATACACACACACACACACACATGCACACACACGTATATATATAAAGGGAAATTTATTAAGTAGTGTTAACTCACACGATTACAAGGTCCCACAACAGGCCGTCTGCAAGCTGAGGAACAAGAAGACAGTCCGAGTCCCAAAGCTAAGAGCCTGGAGTCCGATGTTCAAAAGCAGGAAGCATCCAGCACAGGAGAAAGATGTAGGCTGGGAGGTTAAGCCAGTCTAGTTTTTTCACATTTTTCTGCCGGTTTTATGTGCTGGCAATTGATTAGATGGTGCCCACAGATTAAGGGTGGGTCTGCCATTCCCAGCCCACTGACTCAAATGTTAATCTCCATTGGCAACACCCTCACAGACACACCCAGGATCAATACTTTGTATCCTTCAATCTAATCAAGTTGACACTCAGTATTAACCATCACAATATCCAAGTCAAGATCTAGAATATGTCCAGCACCTCAAGTGCTTTACTGAATTTGCATTTTAAATCAGTTGCTTAAAGTGGGAGACCATTACTGAGCTCTGGTTAAAGACTGGCTTGGGTGCTCCAAAAATCTGGGCCATTGACTATGGTTTGTAGAGTTAGGTAGAGTGGGCTTCCCATGAGCCAACTTACATCTGGGATGCCAGTCCTTCATCTTTCCTTGGAGATTGTTCACATTGCCAAATCCTCAGGTCCTCCCACAAGTTCACAGCAAAGGATGTTTTATTGTTTATTGCTTATTTGCATGGAAAATATTGAACATCTTTTTTTTAAATTTTATTTTACTTTAAGTTCTGGGATACGTGTGCTGAACGTGCAGGTTTTTTACATAGGTATACATGTGCCATGGTGATTTGCTGCACCTATCAACCCATCATCTAGGTTTTCAAACATATTTTTAAAAATCAAACTCTACCTAAGAGAATAGAAAAACACACCCAAAGTACCTATCACTCAGCTTCAGAAGTAAATCCATGGCTAATCTTGTTTCATTTTTGTCCCCTGCACTGCTTCCCTCCTCCACCAGACTACTTTGAAGTAAATTCCAATATCATATCATTTCTTCCTGAAAATATTTCAGAATGTCTCTACAAAGAATAAGGAGTCTAATTAAAATAAAGAGCTTCTGCACAACAAAAGAAACTATCACCAGAGTGAACAGACAACCTATAGAATGGGAGAAAATTTTTGCAATCTATTCATCTGACAAATATCTAATATCCAGAATCTATAAGGAACTTAAACAAATTTACAAGAAAAAAGCAAACAACTCCATTAAAAAGTGGGCAAAGGACATAAACAGACACTTCTCGAAAGAATACATACATGTGGCCAACAAACATGAAAAAAAGCTCATCATCACTGATCATTATAGAAATACAAATCAAAACCACAATGATACCACCTCATGCCAGTCAGAATGGTGATTATTAAAAAGTCAAGAAACAACAGATGCTGGAGAGGCTGTGGAGAAATTGGAACGCTTTTACATTGGTGGGAATGTAAATTAGTTCAACCATTGTGGAAGACGGTGTGGCGATTCCTCAAAGACCTAGAACCAGAAATACCATTTGACCCAGCAATCCTATTACTGGGTACATACCCAAAGGAATATGAATCATTCTATTATAAAGATACACGCACAAGTATGTTCATGCAGCACTATTCATAATAGCAAAGACATGGAGTCAACCCAAATGTACATTAATGATAGACTGAATAAAGAAAATATGGTATATATATGCTATGGAATACTATGCAGCCATAAAAAGGAATGAGATCATGTCCTTTGCAAGGACATGGATGGAGCTGGAAGCCATTATCTTCAGCATACTGACACAGGAACAGAAAACCAAACATCACGTGTTCTCACTTATAAATGAGAGCTGAACAATGAGAACACAGGGAGGGGAAGAACACACACTGGGGCGTGTAGGTGGGAGTGGGGGGAGGGAGAGCATCAGGATAAATAGCTAATGTATGTGAGGCTTGATACCTAGGTGATGGGTTGGTTGGTGCAGCAAACCACCATGGCACACATTTACCTATGTAACAAGCCTGTATGTTGTGCACATGTATACTGGAACTCAAAATAAAATTAAATTAAATTAAAAGAAAAAAAGAATAAGGAGCCAGGTGCAGTAGCTCATGCCTGTAATCCCAGCACTTTGGGAGGCGAAGACAGGTGGATTACTTGGCCCAGGAGTTTGAGACCAGCCTGACAATATAGTAAGGCCCCATGTTTACAAAAAGTAAAAAAGAAAAAAAGAAAAAAAGAAAAAATTAGCCAGGTGTAGTGTTGCACACCTGCAGTCCCAGCTACTTGGAGGCTGAGGTGGGAGGATCAGTTGAGCCCAGGAAGTTGAGGCTGCCATGCCACTGCACTCCAGCCTGGGTGACAGAGTGAGACCCTGTCTCAAAAAAAGAAAGAAATAAAAGAAAAGGAAGGAAGGAAGGAAGGAAGGAAGGAAGGAAGGAAGGAAGGAAGGAAGGAAGGAAGGAAGGAAGGAAGGAAGGAAGGGAAGGAAGGAAGGAAGAGAACTGTTCCTAGCAACGGCTTTTGAGCAAAAGGAAAATTATAGAAAATCTTTAATTTTATATGGGTCGAGTAGCCATTCCAGATTTTGGTTTAATTCATTCATTAATTTAAATTGGTAAATAAAGATGGTATATATTTATGATGTACAACATGATATTTTGAAATATATATACATTGTGGAAAGGCTAAATCAAGCCAATCAACATGTGCATGACCTCACATACTTACTATTTTGTAGTGAGAAAATTTAAAATCTATTCTCTTAGCAATTTTCAAATACAGAATGTTATTAACGATAGTTAATACTTAGTAGACAATAGTTAATTGTCACCATGTTGTACAACATATCTTTTTAGCTTACTCCTCCTGTCTTATTGAAATTTTGTATCCTTTGACCAGCATCCCACCCCACCCCCTCCCCCAACCTCCTGGTAACCACCATTCTACTCTCTGCTCTTATGAGTTCAGCTTTTATATATTCCACATATAAGTGAGATTGTGTGGTATTTGTCTTTCTGTACTTGACTTATTTCACTTAGGGTTTTTCATCATTAATCCTACTAAGCTTTCATGGCTACCCAGCAGTCCTTGACAAATCATTTACTAGGAAGATGATGGCCTCATCTGCAGTGAAAACTGGCAATGAGTTTTCTATATCCAAAGCAGTTTATTTAAAATTCATCTAATGATAAATCACCAGGTATCTGAAAGCTCTCAGTCATTTCACTCTTCTCAGTGCCGTGACCACTCTAATCTCCAGGTATGCTGGCCCTAGGATAGGGATGATCTTAGTTAAACCAGAGAAAGGATAACTCTCTGTAATTCATAATATTCATTCTAAGGATGGTAAGAAGCATGATAGCAATAACATGTGCTGTAACTACAATCTATGAAGTCATCCGATTAGAGAGGAAAATTTCCCCAATTATATTCAATATCATAAATTTCCATTTGTAATGAATATAAGTTTTCAGCCTAAACATTAGTGGAGAAACTGGTAGAATTGAATAAAGTCTGTGGTTTATACTATTGTACAATTCTTAATTTCTTAGTTTTAACAAATGTACCATGATTATATTAGACGTTAGAGGAAGTTGAGAGAAGGGTATATGGAAACTCTCTACTATCTTTGCAACTTTTCTGTAAATCTAGAACTATTCCAACACAAAAAATTTATTTTAAAAAGCACTTGATTCCTACCTCTTACCATATGCAAAATGATTCATCAACCTAAATGTAAGAGCTAAAACTATAAAAGTCCTAGAGGAAACATAGGAGTGAATCTTGGTGACCGTGAATTAGGCAACGGTTTCTTAGATATGACATCAAAAGCACAAGCAACCAAAGGAAAAATAGATAAAATAGACTTCATCAAAATTAAAACTTTGTGTTTCAAAGCACACCATCAAGAAAGTAAAAAGACAACTCATGGAATAGAAAATATTTGCAAAATTTGCAAATAATATATCTAATAAAGGATTTGTATGCAGAATATATAAATAACTCTTACAATTGAGCAATAAAAAGCAAATAACCCAATTTTTTAAATGGGCAAAGGATTTAAGTAGACATTTTCCAGATTATATATATGAAGGGTCAATAAGTATATGAAAAGATGCTCAACACTATTAGTCATTAGGAAAATGTAGATCAAAACCACAATGAGATTCCACTTCACACCCACTAGGTTGGTTAAAATAAAAAAAGACATAAAGTGTTTAGCCTGATTTAATCATTCTACATTGCAAACATATATCAAAACATCACATTGTATCTTATAAACATATATAATAGTTGTTTTTCAATTAAAAATAAAATTAAATGATATTAAAAAAACAAAACAAAGAAAAAATATTAAGTGATGATGAAAATGTGGAGAAATTGGAACCCTTATCATATATTGCTGGTGGGATGATAAAATACTCCAGACACTCAAAACAGTATGGCAAATTCCTCAAAATGTTAAACATGGAATTATTATATGACCCAGCAATTCTACTCCTAGGTATATGCCCAGCAGAATTGAAAACCTATGTCCACACGAAAACATGTACATAAATGTTCATTGCAGCATCGTTCATCACAGGAAAGAAATGACAACAGACTAAATCTTCATTAACTGATGAATAGATTAACAATATGAGGTACACCCATATGATGGAACATTATTCAGCAAATAAAAAGAAAAAAATAATGAAGCACTAAGAGATGCTACAAAATGGATTAGCCTCAAAAACATTATGCTAAGTGAAGCACACACAGAAAGCCACATTCTATTATTCATTTATATGAAATGTCCAGAATAGGCAAATTCATAGAAACAGTAAGTAGAATAATGGTTGCCAGGGGCTGGGAAGAGGAAATGGTAGGTAGTTGCTAATGAGTATTAGGTTTCTTTTTTCATGATGAAAATATTCTGAAATTAGATAGTGGTGATGGTTGTACAACTCTGTGCTGTATTATGCAATTGTACACTTTAAAAGGTTGAATCTTATAGTGTGTGAATTATATCACAATAAAGCCATTGTTTCTAAAATGTACTCAGAGTACTTGTTGGCACAGAGTAAGTACTATGTTTCCAAATATTCACTGCCCTCTCCCTGGGATGTCTTAGCATGTGACTTACCTTAGCCAATGAAATGTGCCTCTGGCTGTGCACAGTGGCTCACACCTGTAATTCCAGCACCTTGGGAGGCCGAGACGGGTGGATCACAAGGTCAGGAGTTTGAGACCAGCCTGGCCAACATAGTTAAACCCCGTCTAAAATATACTAAATATACTAAAAATACACACACACACACACACACACACACACACACACACACACACACACATTAGCCGGGCATGGTGATGTACTCCTACAGTCTCAGCTACTCGAGAGGCCGAGGCATGAAAATCGTTTGAACCCAGGAGGCAGAGGTTGCAATGAGCCGAGATCGTGCTACTGCACTCCAGCCTGGGAGACAGAGTGAGACTCCAGGTAAAAAAAAAAAAAAAAAAAAAAAGAAAGAAATGTGCCTCGAAATTATGTATATTACATCCAGGGAGAAGCTTTGGGAGCTAGCATGTGGTTCACTGTATCCCTTTGCCCTCTACCATAACACTCAGCAATGTTCAAAATAGGAGTAGCATCATCAGCCTGGGTCCTAGAGTAAAAACAGCATAGAGCAGAGCCACAGCCAGCATTTGATGGACACACAGTATGAGTGAGAACTGATGTAAACTACTGAGATTTTAGAGTATTTGTTTTTTTTTTTTTTTTTTTGAGACGGAGTCTTGCTCTGTCGCCCAGGCTGGAGTGCAGTGGCCAGATCTCAGCTCACTGCAAGCCCCGCCTCCCGGGTTCATGCCATTCTCCTGCCTCAGCCTCCCGAGTAGCTGGGACTACAGGCGCCCGCCACCTCGCCCGGCTAGTTTTTTGTATTTTTTAGTAGAGACGGGGTTTCACCGTGTTAGCCAGGATGGTCTCGATCTTCTGACCTCGTGATCCACCCGTCTCGGCCTCCCAAAGTGCTGGGATTACAGGCTTGAGCCACCGCACCCGGCCGAGTATTTGTTAACACAGCAAAATCCAGCCTATCCTGACTAATGCAGGATATTACCGTATAATAATAACTACTATTATCATTACCACGACTAGCAATCAGGAAGTAGAGACTGTTGTGCAATCACCTCAAACAATACCTCCAATGTGCCACACATGGCAAACATGTGGAGATACCATGTGGACAGAGGACGCAGGTGAGAAGTCAAGTCAGAAGGAACACTCTCATCAATAACGATTTACCGAGCAGCCTGTACTGGTTCTGGGGAATTCAGAGATGCCATGTACAATCTCTCTTTCTCAGGGAACTCAGCTAACAACAGCAGCTACTGTTGATTGAACACTTACTATGTGCCAAGCCCTTCAGGCTCCAGTACATGCATTGTCTCCAGTCTCACCAAAGAGCAGTTTGGTGATGAACAAGAAACTTCTCCAATTTTCACCCACAAATAAACAATTCTATTTTAGAGAAATTAGTGAAGCAAATGAAAGGTTGTGGGATCCGTTTAAAATAGCTGCAGAGTGTCAGCGGCTGTGAGCCAGACCAAACAGCACACCTTCCCACACATCCTACTTGGGCCTGTGATTACTCAAATCCCAGCACTGGCCTGGGGAGCTGCCCACCAGGAACATCCCTCCACAGAACAACTAGAAGGCAGCTTGCCAGAAAAGGGCAGAGCTGGACCTGCCTTCAGCCTCTGAATGGACTAAGAGTTAATGGGTGGAAATGCATGAAATTGTTCTTTAAAAATTTGTGCTTAACATCATGACTCCCATGCTTTGGTTTTCTACCACTTCACCTGGCTGTTTGCTTTTGTAGTTCTGGCACTAGTTCAGCCGCGCCGAGGGAGCTGGGAGAGGGAAATGGCTCACAGACTCCTGGGAAGCTGAAGCTTGATCTTAAGTCTATTTGGTGGTAAGGAGGCTGCAGAGACAAACATTCATTCATGTGCTAAATGTTTTAAAACTCTCTCTTTGTAAATGGAGCATGGTAAGTCTAATTCTGCACTCCAGTGACAGGCACAAGGACAGATGCTGGACCTTGAGACATACAAAAGTGACAAAGCAGGCTGATGAATAAGATGTCATCTCTTCTACCCATGAAGAAGTCATCCTGGTTGAGGTTAGGCTGAGACACAAAATTGTGCCTTGAATGTAGAAGTACAGCAAGTACCAAGGGGGTGCATCTTTTCCTGTCCTGGGGCGGGAAGGGCATAGGTGACACCAGAGACTAGGAAAGCTTCTGCTGGAGGGGAAGAGCCCCTCGGTGGGGAGAAGAGACAAGATTTGACTGGTTTGCTGTGGAGGGGGTGGTGTGCAGTGGCTGCCGTCCCGCCCTCTGAGGCAGAGGCAGGGAACAGTTAGGAGCTCCCAGGTGCATCTCAACTGCCACACCATCTCAGCCTTGGAGTCTCTCATGTGTACAGTATGCATTTCCTTTAAAAAAAAAATCAGAGAAACAACATCTTTAAAGCCAACCAGTTTCTTTCCACCTGACTCTGCTTTCTCCTGTAACGGAGGACAGCCTCAGAGAAGACGCTATGCGGTCTCTGAAAAAGTGGCCAACCGTAGGTAACAGGGGAGTGAGGACACAGCAGCCTTCTGATCTCACCGTGGACACAGTAGCGAACTGACAGTCAGTTCAGGAGGATTTAAAAACGTTCTCTGGGCCTGGTTTAAGATGCCCCATTTTCAGACATTCTTGGTAAAATCTGGAGTGCAGGAGAGATGCAGCTATAGACCCAGTTAGGTGACATCAGCAGGTCACCTCTGAGCAGGTCATAGGGTAGGAGAGAATGGGACGTGGTACATAAGGGTTGTGGCAGGGTCACGGGCACCATCCTGTACACAGGGTGGGGAATGGGCAGGGATGCAAAAGAAGTCCCTCCCCCAAGTTGGATGTAACCTCTGAATTCCCATGGCAGTGCATCTGTATTCCTGTATCTCTTGCCCCATGCATGAGGGTAGGAGTTGGTCTGGTTCATCTTTGCTTCCTCAACAGTGACTGATGGGTGCCTGTGCCAAAGCAATATTGTGTAATTAGAGGACTCCTGAGCTAGGCTGGCTGCATTGGAATCCTGGACTTTCTACTGACATTTGTATTTCACAGATGTTGCTTATCTCGTTAAAATAACGAAGACATTGAAGTAAAATGACTTCTTCAGTTATTCATGCATTCATTCAACAAATATTTATTGAGAGCCAAGGCACTGCTGGGATACAGATAAAAATCTCTGCACTCATAAAGCTTGCATTCCAGTGTGAGGAGATAAACCATAAACCAACGAATATGTAAAACGGGTAGGATGTCAGACTGTAATCAGTGCTATGGAGAAAAGCAAAGCTAGGAAGAGCCTTTTTCAACGGAAGGATCAGAAAAGACCTCCTGTGCAGTCTGAGCAGAGACCTGGTGGAGGTGGGGATCTGCCTTGTAGTATTTAGCTGAGCATCCTAGGAAGGGCAGGGTCCTGATGGGAGTCTGGTGTGTCCATGGATCAGCAAGGAGGTCATGATGTTCTGTTATTTGTCCAGGATTAATCAATACAAAGCTTCAGTCCCAGTCTAGTGCTGTAGTGCTAGAATTTTACACCTAAATATTTTCTTACTTCGTGGGCGCTGCAAATTTTATAACTGCAGGTTTTACTTTTTTTTCCTTCTAATTATCTTTATTTGAGTATCTTTAGTAAATAAGTTGACTTTAAGTTCTTTGTTTCTTTTGAGATGGGATCTTGCTATGTTGCTCAGGCTGGTCTTGAACTCCTGGGCTCAAGTGATCCTTCTGTCTTGGCCTCCCAAAGTGTTGGGATTACAGGCATGAGCCACCATGCCTGGCTGATGCTAAATTCTTAACATGCCTAGTATATTTTAAAAAATAATTTTAACCATTTTTAAATGTACAACTCCGTGGCATTAAATGCAATCAGTGTCGTGCAGCCATAACCACTATCCATCTCCAGAACTTTTCCAGCATTCCAAACAAAAGTTCTGTATCCATTAAGCCATTAACTCTCTTCCCTCACCTCCATTGCTGGGTAATGTCTACTCTATTTCTGTCTCTATGAATTTGCCTGTTCTAGATATCTCATATAAGTGGAATCATACTATGTGTCTCTGGCTTATTTCACTTAGCATGCTTTCAAGGTTCATCTATTTTGTAGCATTAGTAAAATTTTACTTTTTATGGCTGAATAGTATTCCATTGTATATGTAGGATATACACATTTTACTTACCCATTCACCTGTTGATGGTCATATGAGTTGTTCCCACATTTTGGCTATCATGACTAATGCTGCTGTGAACACTGGTGTGCAAGTATCTGAGTTACTGCTTTGAGTATATGTCTAGAAGTGGAATTGCTGGGTTACATGGTAATTCTACAATTAACATTTTTAAAGACCACCAAACTGTTTCTCACAAAGCCTACACCATTTTCCACTCCCAGCAGCAATGTACGAGGGTTCGTTTTTCCACATCATCTTTGCCAATGGTTTTTTTTTTTTTTTTTTTTTTTTTAGCTCCCTGATTTTCACAGGGCATATTTTCATTTTTTAAATAGCCATCCTAATAGGTGTGTGAAATGGTACCTCATTGTGGTTCAGATACTACTTTTTTCACTGACTACTGGAAATAGTCAAATTTGTGATGCATCTTTAATAGCGGTGTGTGTGTATATATATATGTGTGTGTGTGTATAATATATACACTTTTTTTTTTTTTAAAGAGACTGAGGCTTCCCATCTTGCCCAGGCAGGTCTCCAACTCCTGGCCTCAAAGGGTCCTCCCATGTCATCTTCCCCAAGTGTTGGAATTACAGGCATGAATCATGGTACCTGGCTGGTGTGTGTATACACACACACACACACACACACACACACACACATATAGTTTTTGTTTTTTGTTTTGTTTTTTTTTTTTTTTTTTTGAGACGGAGTCTCGCTCTGTCGCCCGGGCTGGAGTGCAGTGGCCGGATCTCAGCTCACTGCAAGCTCCGCCTCCCGGGTTTACGCCATTCTCCTGCCTCAGCCTCCCGAATAGCTGGGACTACAGGCGCCCGCCACCTCGCCCGGCTAGTTTTTTGTATTTTTTTTAGTAGAGACGGGGTTTCACCGTGTTAGCCAGGATGGTCTCGATCTCCTGACCTCGTGATCCGCCCGCCTCGGCCTCCCAGAGTGCTGGGATTACAGGCTTGAGCCACCGCGCCCGGCCTAGTTTTTGTTTCTGTATTTTACAAACCCTTGTGTCAAGGGCTGACTTTCAATATATTGCAGTGAGGGAGCTGCTCTGCCACGTACGAAACCCCAAATGATGTATACATTTTTGTTTGGCCCTAGTGACTCTTTTTATGACCCAATTCTAAATTTATACCAGTGGTTCTCAACTAGCAGTGATTTTCATTCTCTGTCCTTCCTGCTGGTGACATTTGACCATGTCTGGAGACATTTTGGGTTGTCACAACTAAAGGAGGGGGTGCTACTGGCATCTACTGGGTAGAGGCCAGGGATGCTGCAAAACATCCTACAATGTACAGGGGAGCCTCCCAAAACAGAATTATTTGGCTACTTCCAAATATCAGTGCCAGGGTGGAGACTCCCTGGATTATAGCTTGTCATATTTCAGGTATCTTCAAAACGTGCCTTAATTCCTTTTGGGAGTAAAGCAGAATATATAGTAAGCTCTTGTGAACTAAATGACGTTAACATTGTGATAAAGATGCAGAAGGTATAACTTTCCTTTTATGCTACTATCTATATGTGTACTCAAATTATATATAATTGAAATTATTTATTGAATTAGTTGCTAATTAATAACCTAAAGTACAATGTGAGATAAAAATACTGCTATTGATATTTCCAAAAAATTACCATGTTCCTGAAGGAAACAAATCTAGACATCTTTCACTGAAGATGGTCTTTCATTAAATTAAAAAAAATTTACTGGGCCGGGTGTGGTGGCTCATGACTGTAATCCCAGCACTTTGGGAGGCTGAGGCGGGCAGATCACCTGAGGTCAGGAGTTCGAGACCAGCCTGACCAACATGGAGAAACCCTGTCTCTACTAAAAATACAAAATTAGCCAGGTGTGGTGGCGCATGCCTGTAGTCACAGCTGCTCAGGAGGCTGAGGCAGGAGAATCACTTGAACCCAGGAGGCAGAGGTTGCAGTGAGCTGAGATTGTGCCATTGCACCCCAGCCTGGGCAACAAGAGTGAAACTCCATCTCAAAAAAATTCACTGAATGCAATCACGTGCCAGATTCTCTGTTTAGAACTAAAAATATATGGGTGGACCAGGTGGATGTAGTCCCTGTACCTTCAGAGCACAAACCTCGCTAATGAACATTTTGCATCAGGCCAACCTTTTTTTTTTTTTTTTTTTGAGATGGAGTCTTGCTCTTTTGCTCAGGCTGGAGTGCAGTAGTGTGATCACAGCTCACTGCAACCTCCACCTCCCAGGTTCAAGTGATTTTCCTGCCTCAGCCTCCTGAGCAGCTGTGACTACAGGCATGCGCCACCATACCTGGCTAATTTTTGTATTTTTAGTAGAGACGGGGTTTCACCATGTTGGCCAGGCTGTTCTTGAACTTCTGAGCTCAAGTGATCTGCCCACCTCGGCCTCTGAAAGTACTGGAATTACAGATGTGAGCCACTGTGCCCCACCCATTTGTTAACAGTGTTTTGATGCCCCTCCTCTTTTAAAGTTGAAAAGCTGAAGGCAACAGAAATTCTTATAAAATGGAAAACTTTAATTGTTTAAAGCAAAGGCACAAGTAAACATTTCAGGTTATTATACAATGTTACAATAAAAAATTCCAACAGTAAAATGAAACACATTATAACTTTGCTCCTTGGTAGTATACTGAATGTATTATTCTATCATCTCCTCTTTGGAGTGAAAAGAAAGGATAGGCAGATCAATGGATGTGATGTAAAAACTTGGATCATAAATAGCATCCACTATATCTTTAACCAGAAATTGAATTTCAGTAGAATTAAAATTAATTTTTAAAACTTAGTTTTGTTAATAATAGAGCAGCAATAACTTTCAAGCTAAAACTCATTGTTTTAATAAGTAAATAATTGATTTCATGAAATGTTCGCTGTCAATGTCTGGTATGTTAATGTACATTAATCAAGCTGGTCATGAAACAGTTTTACCAAAATATAATTCATATACTTATTTTACTTTAAACTTGAATATTACAGTGCATTATATAAAAGATAAATGAGAATAAGGAACTAAATTATTTCTTATGATGTCAGATATAATATACTTAAAAAGGTGTAGACCTTATTTTCAATCAAAGGCACTATCTGGAGAGTTAACAAGCTGCATCATGTTCAGAGCTGAGAAAAAGTTTTTCTCCTTCCCAAATAACTGGCCGATTAGTTGAAACCTGACATCTCAGCTAGCAAACACTGAATACCTAGTATCTAGCCAAAAAACAAACAAACAAACAAAAAGACGGTGGGGGTAGAAATTGTGTAAAGTTACATCTTTGACTTCTTTTCCCAGGAAGAAAAAAAATTTTTTTTTTTTTTTTAAAGAGATAGGGTCTTGCCATGTTGCCTAGGTTGGAGTGCAGTGGTTATTCATTCACAGGTGTGATCATTACACACTACAGCCTCAAACTCTTGTACTCTAGTGATCCTCCTGCCTCAGCCTGTTGGATAGCTGGGACTACAGGAGTGTGCCAATTTTTAAAAAGGCTGTTGAAGTGTTTTATTGATCTAAAAGTGTCTGTTTCATTAACTCAATGCAATTTCCATTTTATTCACATCACTTGTATCCTATACTCGCAGCTTGTCAACCCAGGATGGCAATGACAACCAGGAATGTAATTATCCCAAGGGAGCAAGCTTTCTTATTATGAGTCATTTCAGTCACTTTTCTCCCCTGAATATTACTCAACTCTAAGTGTTTAACTTAACAACATTTAAATATCACAAAGTGTCAGAGATTAAATAAAATTTATCAAGAGAACATTGTTCAATGCTTCAAAGTCTTCAACAACATACTTACATTAATTTGAATGAAAAGGAGTCAAACCAGGGCATGATATCCTATTGCATCCTAAAGGCCTGGAAGATTTTAAACTCTTCTGAGGTGTATTTGAATCAGATCTTCAAAGAAAAGAGTGTTATTTCTAGTTTTTTGTTGTCCAAATTACAAGTTTCAACGAATTAAGGTTTCCTTACCATGATTCTTTTAACACCTAATTCCTAATCAGAAATGGTACTTAAGAATATCAAAGTTTAGAATTCAAACATGATTCTGAAAATTTCTTATCTTAAAGTCAAATGATAACCTTTACTCAATAAAGTATACCCTTAAAGGTCTGTGATGCATGCTTTAAAGAACGGTGATGGGATTCTGGAATTCTTTCCTTTCTTTCTCCTTCTCGAAAGATACCGATATCTTTCTACAATTTTCTATGGAATAAGAGACTTCATCATATAAAATGGCTGGCATGTTTTCCCTTTTGAATAGTTCTGAGTATAAGATCCACCATGAAATTTTACGTTTCCAAATCATAAGCTTAATAGCAAAAGCAAACAATTTGACCTACCACTGAGTTAAACTGAAGAAGAAAAACCTGCATTTTAGAGTATCTGTTATCAAGGGTTAGCAAACTTTTTCTGTAAAGGATCAGATAAATATTTTAGGCTACCTGGGCCATATAGTCTCCCTCGCAATGACTCAACTCTGCTACTGTAGCACAAAGCAGCCATACACAGTATTTAAAAGGGTGAGGATGGGTGTGCCCCAATAAAACTTTACGTATGGATTTAAAACGGTGAGGATGGGTGTGCCCCAATAAAACTTTACGTATGGACACCGCAATTTGAATTTCATATAATTTTCATGTGACACAAAATATTAGTCTGTGGAACTTTTCCCCCAACTATTTAAAAAAGTAAAAAGTGGCAGCTGACTGGAATAGCTTGTAGGCTGCAGTTTGCTGACCCCTAGTCTAGATCATTCAGATCTCTTGATGTGAGGGTCAAAGCAATAATGTGGCCATGAATCATCTCACTTCACTTGGGCATTGATAGCCTTTTGAGCTGATAGTATAGAACTCCGAACGAAAAATCCCCAAAGCACAAGACAATCCTACGAGTAAGTAGTATCTACACTTACAAATTGTGTAGAGCTTGTAAGTGTTGATACTCGATATCTATCTGCATATATATTCAGGAAACATTTAAATCAAATTTATTTAAATTACATTGTCAAAAAAGCAGGGAACTGCCAGGTGTGGTGGCTTACGCCTAGTAATCCCAGCACTTTGGGAGGTCAAAGCGGGTGGATCACCTGAGGTCAGGAGTTTGAGATCAGCCTGGCCAACATAGTGAAACCCCATCTCTACTAAAAATACAAAAATTAGCCAGTCGTGGTGGCGTGCACCTGTAGTCACAGCTACTTGGTAGCTGAGGCAGAAGAATCGCTTGAACCCGGGAGGTGGAGGTTGCAGTGAGCCAAGATCGCACCACTGCACTCCAGCCTGGGTGACAGAGTGAGACTTCATCTCAAAAAAACAAAACAAAATAGGGAATTGAGAAATTCTTCAGCTGAACCTTTTCAAAAGCTTTGGTGTTAAGGAGATCTAGGTTAAAATCTTGGCTCTCACTGGGTGTGGTAGCTTGCACCTGTAATCCCCACACTTTGGGAGGCTGAGGCAGGAGGACCGTTTGAGACCACGAGTTCAAGACCAGCCTGGACAACACAGTAAGACACCTGTCTCCATATTAAAAAAAATCTTGCCTCTGCTACTTACTAGCTTGTAACCACAGGTAAGTCATTTAACTACCAGAATTTAGCCTGGTGTTAAGGACAGACACAGGGGTATGTTTTCAATTTCATTTCTCAGGCAAGCAAATACCTATAAAAACCTTCCTGGAAAGCCTAGTTCAAAATGTACCTGAAGGCTTAAGTCCTAGGTTTTGACAGAAAACTACTTATCTTTTACTCTATTTCATAATTTTTTTCTCTGCACGCAACATACTGTGCAAAACTGTGCCTCCATACATACTGAATTCTACTTTTCTCTTCCAAGGCTTTTTTCCATAAGTTAACAAAAAAAAAATTTTTTTTTCATAGGCTAAAATGAGAGTAGAAAGTACCCAGTCAACATATTCATGTCATCTTTCCATAGTGCAAGTATAATTTGGGTGTTTTCTCTAATTTATCAGTGACAGGCATCCTGTTTTCTTGGAAATAATATCTAAATGATAAAGGAAAAACTGGTAGGAAAGGATTCTTATGGCTTTATCTATAGAACAAAAACTAGAGATTCTGAAGATCACGTTCATAGATTATTTGTAGATATAATTGCTATGTTTCTTGGACCTTAGCCCATTACTTAAATTATATTCAGTAGAATATTAGCACTAACTAATATGTGCTATAACCTCTTCAGTCATGAAAAATTTAGTAGTTACATACACATGAAATAAGATTCCACCAATAGTGTTTTCGAACAGGCATCAGTTATGAATTTGCTAGTGCTGAATGCTAAGCAAAATACTAAAGCTCTTAAAATATTAGTGTTTTATTTTTAACTTTTCATTTAACCTATTATTTACAGAAGTCCTGTTAGATGCCAAAAGCAGTCATTTTGCAACATGTATGTTTTCATATAAAATGATGTTCAATGTTAGATGGTACAGATTTATAAATATGTACAAATAAACAGTATGTCTGTAGTTAACCTACTACTCTGGTAACCAACACATGGAAGCATCATATGCACATAAAAGTTAAACATTAAAACAAAACTTAAAACTCTCAAAACAGATAAGCATGAATTTGTGTTTATATAAAGTCTTTGCGTGTGGGGACTTTCAGTGGCCCACCAATAATTTTCATGGAAAAAAAAAAAACCTCCCAGATACAAACACACAAGGTAGGCTGGGTGCGGTGGCTCACACCTGTAATCCCAGCACTTTGGGAGGCTGAGGTGGGTGGATCACTTGAGGTCGGGAGTTCGAGACCAGCCCACCCAACATGGTGAAATCCAGTCTGTACTAAAAATACAAAAAATTAGCCAGGCGTGGTGGTGCGCACCTGTAGTCCCAGGTACTTGGGAGGCTGAGACAGGAAAATTGCTTGAACCCGGGAGGCGGAGGTTGCAGTGAGCTGAGATCACACCACAGCACTCCAGCCTGGGTGACAGAGTGGATCTCTGTCTTAAAAAAAAAAACAACAATAATAAAAACAAAACACAAGGTAAATCAGACGTATGTCTTGGTCAAATGTCTGTAGACAGCCACCTTGAGAACAAATTGATAAACATAAATATACAATTTGCTCACTGAGCATAAAATATTGCACAAGAGCAGTTTTGTCTGAAGAAAACTCAATTTTCCATAGTTTTGAACTTCAAAATGGTTCCCCCATATAGATATAGTTGCATTTTCTAAACAAGAAACATTAATATTCGGTAATACTGTTAGAACCTTGTTTTACACATTAACCATATACCAGTCTACTTTATGGCAATGGTAAGTCAGTGGTAAAGATTTGGCAAAGATAAAAAGGCAGATAAGACTGTAAAATATATATATATGTATATATATATGTACATATGAAACAAATTATTTCCAAAAATCCCTAATCATATGATAGCTGATCCCTTAAATAAATCCACAGTCTAGGTCACAGTGATGGTCAGACAGTGGTTGAATACGACTCTCTTCTTCTCGGGGGCCGCTCCTTTTGAACCACTTGATTGCTCTCTCTGGTCTCCAGCACACTGTCTTCTGTTTCGCTCTCACTACCATCTGCCACTGCGGGGTCCAAAGACATCGAGCCAGATTTTCCGTGCAAAGGAAAACCAACACCAGTTTCCTGTAAGGAATTATCTATAAAATCTTCATCGGAGGAATGGAATGATTCATCATCTCCTATTAAATGGTTGACAATGTGGATTCCATCAAAAGGCGGTTGGCCTGAGAAGCCCCTCTGGCCTTTTAGGCACCTGAGCTGTTAAAACAAAATCCAAATTAATATAGTCAAATGGGGGAAACACACACACACCAAAAAGCAAACATTTTTAAGACTCTTAGCAAAGTTTTAATAATTTGTAAATCATTTTCATCATTTACAGAACTATGGAGACATTTTAAGGAAGAAGGAAGTTTAAGGAAGAAGATGCCTTATTATTTTTCTATTTACAGGTATAATCATAGTTACTAATTTTTGAGTGCCTTCTATGTGTTATATAATGGGCTTATAACTTATTTTTATTTTTTTTTTTTGAGACAGGTCTCAGTCTCACTTTGTCACCCAGGCTGGAGTGCAGTGGTGTGATCTCAGCTCACTGCAACCTCCACCTTCCAGGCTCAAGCGATTCTTCCACCTCAGCCTCCTGAGTAGCTGGGACTACAGGCGTGTGCCACCATGCCTAAGTTTTTTGTATTTTTTGTAGACATGGGGTTTCACCATGTTGCCCAGGCTGGTCTCAAACTCCTGGGCTCAAGCAATCTGCCTGCCTCAGTCTCCCAAAGTGTTGGGATTACAGGTGTAAGCCACCACACCCGGCCTGTAACTTATTTTAATTGAATCATAACAACAGAGCTATGTGGTAGATTTTAGTATTTACTTTTCTCATTCTACAGATCAGGAAATGGAGACTCAGGAAGAGTAACTTACTAAGGACATATGTAGCTAGTAGCAGAGTTTACAGTCAAATTAAATCTTCAATATACTAGAGATAATATAATGGACTCCATGTACCTATCACCTAATTTCAACAAGTAACACCCATCACGGACAATCTTTTTACATTACACCCCTCTTGTTCCTGGATAATTCTGAGATAAACTCCAGACATCCTATCAGTTTATCTGTACATATTTTGCTGGCATTTCTAGAAGGTATGAACTTAAAAACCATACTATCACACACACTATCTTGAGAGAATGTCTCCATAGTTCTGTAAATGATGAGAATGATCTATAAATAATTAAAACTTTGCTAAGAGTCTCTATCCTGTTATAATAGCCCAAAGGCCAGCATATCACTGTCACTCACAGTGGGGGAGGACTGCTGCTTCCTACTCATGAGGTTTCCTTCTGCATGGGGGGAGTGCCAGTCCAGTATAGTATTTCTGCCTTCTCTCCCCAACTCCCCCTGGGGAGAAGGTGGGGCTTCTCTTAGTGGGGAGGAGGAGAGAGGAATGGTATGCCTCGCTCATCTCTTTTCCCTTTCTTCCCATCTTTTAGAACGAGGCTCAAGTACTCAATCCGTGGAGTTTTGTAGTATAAGACCCTCACATGAGAAGGCTTAAGGAGGTCAAAAGCTACCTGTTACTGGGTGGGAAAGTCTGACTAATTCTAGAGTTTAGTATTGAAAAAACTGTGCCACATTTAAATCTAAACCACATTTTCCAAAACCAGTTTTATCATAATTAAAACTGATTTATTTTCATCATCTGCCACTTCTTTGCTCAAGTTTCCTCAAACTGCCAAACCCACAACCATGATAGTACCAGTTCTACTCACATACAATTAAGTCATCAGCTCTGCCCTCAAGAGTTTATGTTTTAAATATAAAGCTTGATTTTGACATTCTGTCACTTATTTCATTTCTTTCACGCACCATGAATTTTCTCCTACAATAAAGTGAAGAGTAAAAAACCAAAACCAAAAACAAGAATTAGCTACCAAATATCTACTCTGACTATTAAGAATCTTGCTAAAATATGCTCCACGTCTCCTACCCTCATCCTTGGTTCTAAGGGACAAAGTCCTAGTCACAACCTTTCAATTCTTTAGATAAAGGCAATGTGAAATATTCAGGAAATATTACATACACTTTCAAAACTAACGGTTCTAAGAATAAAGACATTACAGCCTCGCCATAATACCTCCCAGCTTTCCAGAAAGACTTCCAGGAAGAAGTGAAGAAACCTCAGCACTTCCCTGCTTATACATGACAGCAAGAATCAACAGGGATGCTGGGACTCAGAACACTGATGTCTGGCCCAAACAGACCTTCAACTATAAAATTCCTGTGCCCTAGACCAAGTGGACAACTTTATAGTGAGGTACAATGTAATTTAAATAATACCATTCTCCTTGGCAGAACAGAGGGATCTATACTTGGAGTTGAATCTTTAGGAAAAGGGCATAGAGCACCACAAAGGCCTCCTCAAGTTTGTGATACCCACTGCATTGTTACAACTGCCACGTTCTGATGCAACATCCTATCGCCATATTGCAACACACGATTTATAGCTCCAAGTGTTAAATTAAGTCAGTTAATCTCTTCCTTTCTCTTTTTCCCCCAGACCTTTTTGAAGAAATCATATGGAACACGTGTCTTCCTTCTTCCTGGCTGTTATAAAGGAGGAGTATGGCAGAAGAACCACAACTTCCCAACTGTTTGGAAAGCTGCAGCTTTCCTTTGCTCTAACAAAATTTACTGCAATTAAAACATGTAGCCTCATCATCAGATGTAATTATAGAAAATTAACTATAGGTTGAAGGGTCATTTCCTCAACATCAAAGGAATCTCACTAACAGCTGTTAATATGGAATAGCAAAGGTAAAGGAATTTATTGGTGGAGAGAAAAAATGGTGAAGGTAAGCGACTATCTGGTAAAACTGAAGCTATCCCTGGTTATCTGTCCCTTAGACTTAGGTGTGTGCACACTGGATCTGATGAGGGAGGAGTCCTGTACTAGGCCTGGAAGTGGGCATTTGGGGAAGGAATTCCAGGGTACTGAGTACCCAGAATATGTTCTAGAAGGGGTTGCATGAACTTCAGGGTCTTCTGGGAGTCCTCATCCTGTGGAAACGGGTTTGGCTAGAAGAAAGCCACAGCTGGGCCCTCTAAAGTGTAGTCCTGGCTATCTGATCTAAATGGTATACTGCTTATCCTTATTACCAGACTGTCAGGGGCAAACTATATTTAGGCAACAACAAAAAGCAGGCAGACAATCAACCTTCCCAACCCCCCCCTTTCCTCCAAACAAACAAACAAAAATCCTTCATGGGTATTATCAGTAGCAAACTGAGATTAGCATATTTCAAAATGTAATCCACTAGTCATCTGCATAAGAACTGAGGATCTCTGTCAAAAATGTAGAAACCCTCTTGAGATCTAAGGATTCAAAATTCTGAAAGCGAAATCCCAGAACATACATTTTTTACATGCATCTCAGGAAATTTTGAAATACGGTCAGACCTCTATTATCAGTGGGACCCACATTCATGGATTCAAACAATTGTGGGTCCAAAATAATTAGGAGAAAAAAAAGGATGGTTTCCTCTGTACTGAACATGTACAGACTCTTTTCTTGTCATCATCCCCTAAATGATATAGTATAACAACTATTTACATAGCATTTACATTGGATTAGGTGCTACAAGTAATCTAGAGATGACTCAAAGTATATGGGTGGATGTCTGTAGGTTATATGCAAACACCACATCATTTTATATAAGGAACTTGAGCATCCATGGATTTTTGGTATCCATAGGGATCCTGAAACCAATCCCCCATAGATACCAAGGGATGACGGTGCCCTAAACTCTCAGAATCACTGTGGTAGACCCTCTGGTGCAAATAAAATGGGGCTGAGACAGAAATAAGTCGATTTAGCTGAAATGGAACTATTGATTATTTAGGACAAAAGTGCTTCTGAACTATGAACATCCGACTAGTGTCTGGTATATAGAAATGTACGTGATCTTTCCAGTAGTACAACCAAGCTGTTCTGGGCCAATTCTACCACCTGGTGGTTGACACAAGGAAAACTGTTTAAACGAACTTTTTCTGCAACTTTCTTCTTGTGGTATAGAGGTAGGGTCTAAAGACCTATATAATTAAAACGCCTGAATAACTCTGATGCACATCTCAGAATAGGGACCACTACTCTAGGCAATGGCTTTTGTTTGTACTTTGGTTTTGTTTGAAATCTCTTTGGGCTCATCAGGGAATCAGGAATCTGATAAAAACTACCCATTTGAAAATTACACATACATAATTTATCATATGCTTTTTTTTTTTTGGTAGGCGGGAGACAGGGTCTGGCACTGTTGCCCAGGCTGCAGTGCAGTGATGCAAACTCAGTTCACTGCAACCTCTGTTTCCTGGGCTTGAGCCATCCTCCCGCTTTAGCTTCCCAAGTAGCTGGGACTACAGGTGCCTGCCACCACACCTGGCAAACTTTTGTATTTTTTGTAGAGATAGGGTTTCGCCATTGTTGCCCAGCTGGTCTTGAACTCCTAAGCTCAAGCCATCTGCCTCCCTTGGCCTCCCAAAGTGCTGGGATTACAGGTGTGAACCACCATGCCTGGCCAAGTGTATGTTTTCGAGGCCCATTGTCTTTCCTAATTTTTGAATACATACTACATGAGTATCTTCAAACATTGAGCAACAACAAAAATTCTCTGTGAAATGCCAGTAAAAAAAAAAAGGTATTATATTTCCAGGTAAAATGAGACATGGGTTTTTTAAAGTCACTGAACGTGCGTGGAAGTATTTTTGAGACTCGCTAAGGAAATAGAGGCACCAGCACTCTCTGTAATTTTTAGTAAAAGACTCCTATCTGAGGGAATCTTGGGATTCCCCAAAAAAGGACCTCAGTTTGATCAACCTACAATGAAGGTCAACAAGTCCTACCCAGGAATTCAGAACACCTACTGGTCTTTAGTTCCCTAGTCTTAATTACCAGAGATTTGAGGATAGTATCTACGAGAAGCCAGGAAAAAAAGGCAATTAGGGGAGAAGAGACTATCTGGGAAGAAGAAAACTTGTAAAAATCATTTATTGCCTCTGCAGACACTGCATCTATGTAAAAATAACAGGATGCTATAAAAAAAAAAAAAAACAAAAAAAAAAAAACAAGAGGTCTTAGACATGAATTTCTCTGACCTGAAAGTAATGAGCTTCGAGACTGAAAAGGCCTATCAAGTGTCCAGGACAGTGGATAAAAATAGACCTATACCATGATACATCACAGTGAAATTTCAGGACACTTGAAAGAAAGAAAAGGTAAAGCTTCCCGCCAAAAACAAAAACATGGTTTATATAAAAGATTTAAGAATCAGAATGGCATCAGACTCTCCAACTGCAAAAGACAAAGCGGTGCCTTCAAAATTCTGAGAAAAAATAATGTCTACATTAAAATTTTTATATTTATCTTCAATTTTAAAAATACCCAAACTACCAAATAAATGTGAGGCTAAGTAAGAGTTAAGAGCAACAAGGCCTTTTTTTGTTTTGTATTTTAAACTTCTTTTGGGTCAATCATGAGATGTAGAATCTAATAAAACCTTTTTATGGTTTATCTCCCATAAACCATTTTTTCAGGAAAGTAGATGATATGCTCCACCAAAATAAAGTACATCAAGGAAAAAAGGCATCTTTTGTCCTTGACGGAAGAAAGAGGAAGTCCAGTACTAAAGTATGGCAAAAGGAATACCTAGGGTAATGAAAAATGTCCCCAACATGACAGCTGTGCAAGAGACCTATAGGCATCCAGCCCAGACTAGAGACTGCAGTGGTCAGAAGAAAGATTTCTTCAAGAAGATGAAATTCATAGAACACCTAAATTGTTGGGATAGAGGAGATTAACACATAAAAGGAGATTTCATGACACTAGAGGACAATTACACATAAGAGAACACACCAAGCAAATGAAAAAACCAAGGCAATCATTCGGGCCCATGTATACCGGCAAAACAGTCACATTAAGACACTATTTCCATATAACTGATGCTATTTGGCAATAAAAAGGAATGAAGTACCGATATATGGATGAACTTCAAAAATATTAAGCAGGCTGGGTGCAGTGGCTCATGCCTGTAATCCCAGCATTTTGGGAGGCCGAGGTGGGTGGATCAGTTGAGTTCGGTACTTCGAGACCAGCCTGGCCAACATGGGGAAACTTCGTCTCTACTAAAAATACAAAAATTAGTTGGGTGTGGTGGCGCACGCCTGTAATCCCAGCTACTCAGGAGGCTGAGGTATCAGAATTGCTTGAACCCCAGAGGCAGAGGTTTCAGTGAGCCGAGATCATGCCACTGCACTCCAGCCTGGGAAACAGAGTAACACTCTGCCTTAAAAAAAAAAAAAAAAATATATATATATATATATATATATATATATATGTATATAAAAATATATATATGAAAGTTAAGTGAAAGACACAGGAGACCATATATTATATGATTCCATTTATATGAAATGTCCAGAATAGGCAAATCTTAATAGAGACAGAAAGTAGATGAGTGGCTGCCTAGAACTGGAAGAGAGAGAAGAAGAAAGGGGGTGATTGCAAATAGGCATGCAGTTTCTTTTGGGGTGATAGAAGTATTCTAAAGTTGTGCATATAGTTGCAAAACCACACAAATATGCAAAACCCATTGAATTTTATACTTAAAATAGAATTTTATGATATGTAAGTTATATCTTAATAAAACTTTTTTTTTTTTTTTTTTTTTTTTAAAGTAGAGCCAGAAAAACAAGAACATCATTTTCCAACTCCCCTGATAACAACATCTTGGAAACATGTGAAAAATAAAACTTCCCAGGCCCTGTCTTCAGTCTCCACTCCAGAAGAAAGGCCTGAGAAGAGGCATACTTAAGCGCTTACGTGCTTGCTGTTCTGTTGTGAGTGACATTTATATAATTCTAATGATGTAAATGTAAACTAATGATGTACATCCTGTAAACTAATCTAACAAAAATCACTACATTAGTAGAATGGAGGGATAAAAAGTTTGTGGGTTCATGGTGGGGGGTGAGGAGGATGAAAAAGAGATAAATCCTTCGCTATGTAAAGATGCCAAAACTGAACACTCAAGAATTAGAGGCCAGGCACGGTGGCTCACATCTGTAATCCCAGCACTTTGGGAGGCTAAGGCGGGTGAATCGCTTGAGCCTAGGAATATGAGACCAGCCTGGGCAACAATGTGAGACCCTGTCTCTACAAAAAACACAAAAATTAGCTGGGCGTGGTGGCGTGTACCTGTAGTCCCAACTACTCAGGAAGCTGAGGTGGGAGGATTGCTTGAGCACAGGAGGTCAAGGCTGCAGTGAGCTATGATGCCACCACCACTGCATTCTAGCCTGGGTGATTAAGTGCGACCCTGTCTAAAAAAAACCAAAAAAACAAAAAAAGAATTAGTTTGAAAATAGTGGCCTGCAGAAAGCAAGTAAGAGATTGCTTCTTTTTTTTTTTTTTGAGACAGGGTATCACTCTGTCACCCAGGCTGGAGTGCAGTGGCACGATCTCAGCTCACTGCAGCCTCTAGCTCTCAGGCTCACTCCCACCCCAGTCTTCCGAGTAGGTACAGGCATGGGACACCACACTTGGCTAATTTGTGTATTTTCTTTACAGACGGAGTTTTGCTATGTTGCCCAGGCTGGTCTCAAACTCTTGGGCTCGTGCAATCCACCCACCTTGGCCTCCCAAAGTGCTGAGATTACAGGCGTTAAGCCACCCTGTCCAGCCAAGACTGCTTCTTTTTGTAAAAGTCTTTTAATTATTCTTTGGCTCTTTAAATTATGTGTATGACAAATGTAAACATTAAAAAATTAAAACCTCCACTTCAAAAGAAGAAATAAAATATATGCTTTATCCAAAATTCAAAGACTGACAGCTGGGTGTGGTGGCTCATGCCTATAATCCCAGCACTTTGGGAGGCCGAGGCAGGTGGATCACTTGAGGTCAGGAGTTCAAGACCAGCCTGGCCAACATATGAAACCCTGTCTCTACTAAAAATACAAAAATTAGCTGGGTGTGGTGGTGCATGCCTATAATCCCAGCTACTTGGTAGGCTGAGGCAGGTGAATTGCTTGAACCCAGAAGGCGGAGGTTGCAGTGAGCTGAGATTGTGCCACCTCACTGCAGCCTGGGCCACAAAGTGAGACTCCATCTCAAAAAAAAAAAAAAAAAAAACCAAAACCAAAACCAAAACAATTCAAAGACTGACATTAAATCATAATCAAATAGTGTCAAAAAATTATCAATGATTGCGTGGACTTTTTTTTTGCAGGCATTTTAAAAGCTTAACAGCATAAGAAACTACTGGAAATTGTCAAAAAATGGTCTTCCATATTTTAGTTTTATTATTTACTACATAAACTATACCTCAACTAAAGGCACCTTAGAAAATAAAGCAATTCTATAGTTCACAATCCAGAGATAATCCATTAACATTTTAATATAGCTTTCAAGATAATTTCTCTAACCTTACTTACTTTTCAAAAATGGATTGGTCATTACGCATGTTGTTTAATAACCTGCCTTTTTACTTAATAACATATCAAACATTTCTTGCTGTCATAATCTTTAACTGGCTGCATGGTATCTCATTTAGCAATGTGCCATCATCTGCTTAACCGATTTTGTTTGAAAATTTAGTTTTCCATCTCCTCACAATAGCACTGCCATAAACTCAGTTTCTGAACTCACAGTTCTTCAGAGCTGTCTTATTCTTTCGTTAAGATATATGGCCAAAAATATGAAATACAGCACGAGTTTTAACACTGAACTTTGAACACAGAACTTTGATTTCTATGTTTAAACTGTCCTCCAGAAAGGTGGTTAAGAATTTACACCCTTGCTGGGCATGGTGGCTCATGCCTGTAATCTCAGTATTTTGGGAGGCTGAGGCAGGCGGATCACAAGGTCAGGAGCTTGAGACCAGCCTGGCCAACATGGTGAAACCCCGTCTCTACTAAAAATACAAAAATTAGCGGGGTGTGGTGGCAGGCACCTGTAATCCCAGCTACTCGGAAGGCTGAGGCAGGAGAATTGCTTGAATCCAGGAGGTGGGGGTTCACTAGCTGAGATCACGCCACTGCACTCCAGCCTGGGTGACAGAGCAAGACTCTGTCTCCAAAAAAAAAAAAAAAAAAAAAAAAGAATTTACACCCTCAACAACACTGAAAAGTTCTGGTTTCCCTACAACTTTGCATCCTTTTTTGCTTTTTCATTTTTGTCAGTTAGATAAGTAAAAAGTTTAAAACATTCATTCATGAGACAGGGTCTCCCTCTGTCACCCAGGCTAGAGTGCAAGGACACAATCATAGCTCACTGCATCCTTGAACTCCTGGGCTCAAGTGATCCTCCTGTCTCAGACTCCTGAGTAGCTAGGACTTAACAGGTGCATGTCACCATGCATGGCTTTTTTTTTTTTTTTTTGAGACAGAGTGTCGCTGTGTTGTCTTGGCTGGAATAAAGTGACAAGATCATGGCTCACTGCAGCCTCAAAACTCTGGGCTCTAGCAATTCTCCCACCTCAGCCTCCTGAGTAGCTAGGACTACAGGAACACTCCACCACACCAACTAGTATATATTTTATTTCTGTAGAGATGAGGTTTCACTCCGTTGCCCAGGCTGGTCTTTAACTACTAGCCTCAAGCAATTCCCTCACCTCAGCCTTCCAAAGTGGTGGGATTACAGTCATGAACCACTGAACTTAGACCGTGACTAACTTTTTTTGTAGAGGCAGGGTCTCACTATGTTCCCTAGGCTAGTCTTGAACTCCTGGCCTCAAGCAATCCTCCTGCCTCAGCCTCCCAAAGTGCTGCAATTATAGGTGTGAGCCACGGTGCCTGGCCTTTAACTTTTTATTTTGGATATTTTTTTTAAAAAATAAAGTGAATAATTCAGTGAACCCCCATGTTGTCATCACCTTGCTCTAACAATCATTAAAATATGGCCACTTTGTTTCCATGTTAACATTCCCCCCTCCACCCTCACCCTGGCAACCACGGACTATTTATTTGTAAGCAAATGAAAAAGGATTTTTAAATAATGATCTTGGCCTGTTGAAATAGCTATATTTCAGCATTTTTAAAAATTTAATATATATATATTTTTAAAATTACATAATCAAATTCAGTCCTTCACATTATTTTATCTTCAAAGATGGGTATATAAAATAAGTAAAAACAAGTTTATGTTATAATCTTTGTTTCTTTCTAATGAATGTCTTCTAGTTTCTGTAACATTTTAAAATAATGTATTTCAGGTATTCATTAGATGTGCTATCTTCCAAATAACATCAGCAAAAAGAGTCACAACTACCAGAAAGACATTCTCATTGGCTATTCAATTCAGCGAGCCGCTCTAGAGTCCTTACTTCTGTGAGAATATTAGAGATGTTAAGAGTAGCCTTCTGACTTGCTAATTCTCTAGACCAGTAATTTGGTATGTATAATAACCGCCTGGGTGACTGGACGTGGTGGCTCATGCTTGGAATCCCAGCACTTTGGGAGGCCAAGGCTGGCAGATCACTTGAAGTCAGAAGTTCGAGATCAGCCTGGCCAAATGAAACCCTGACTCTACTAAAAATACAAAAATTAGCCGGGTGTAGTGGTGCATGCCTGTAGTCCCAGCTTAGCCCCAGCTACTCAGGAGGCTGAGGCAGGAGAAAGGCGTGAACCTGGGAGGTGGAGCTTGCAGTGAGCTGAGATCGCACCATTGCACTCCAGCCCAGGCGACAGAGCAAGACTCCATCTCAAAAAAAAAAAAAAAAAAAAAAAAAAAAAAAAAAAAAAGGAACTGCCTAGGTTTATTATTAAAAAAAAAAAAAAAGATTCTTGAGCCCTACTCTCAAACATGTGAATTCAGCAGGACAGGCCCGGGAGTTTGTATTTTAAACAAGTACCCCAGGTGATTCTGAAGAGGGTGGTTGGTCCATAGATCCTACTTTGAGATGCCCTGCTCTAAAGAAACTGGATTTGGGAATTGACTATATTAGACCATGTTAAGAAAATCTGACAAGGGTAAATAAATTTAGAGGTAAAGATTCCTTGTTAATTTATCACTTCCATTTTCACACTGTCCACTGACATATTTTTAAAATACTCTAGCCTAAATGTGGACACACAACCAACCAGAGCGGGGAAAAATCAAAATGAAAATAAACATGAGGCTAGTAAATAATACCTTTAAGATATGACCTAGTCTTGGGAGTTTACAGATACCTTCACCATCTAGTTTCAAATCTAGGCCCATTAAGGTGTTTTGTGGGATTCATCACTGAAGCGCACCCAATTTTAGACATCTCAACAATCACAGTCTACACTTCAGAGAACATGTGTGTTTGGGTGAAACAGCATCAGAACCTTTTCTTTTCTTCTTCCTACTAAGTGTCAGTCTTCAAGTTTTATTCCAAGGATCAGCTTCATATCCAGGTGACAAGCCACATCCTTTAAGGAATAATATGTCCACCCTTAGGAATATAATCTTAGTTTACAGACATTGATAGATCAACTACTTTTTTGTTTTTGTTTTTAGACAAAGTCTCACTGTGTTGTCCAGGCTGGAGTGCAGTGGTGTGATCTCAGCTTACTGTAACCTCTCCGCCTCCCAGGCTCAAGCAATTCTCCTGCCTCAGCCTCTTCAGTAGCTGGGATTATAGGCGCCCACCACCACACCCAGCTAATTTCTTTTGTATTTTTGGTAGAGACGGGGTTGCACCATGTAGGCCAGACTGTTCTTGAACTCCTGATCTCAAGTGATCTGCCCACCTTGGTCTCCCAAAGTGCTGGGATTACACGCGTGAACCACTGGCGCCCAGCGAGATGAAGTATTTTTTAATACAACAACTCAACAGCCATAGGAGAGACACATACATTGGGGTGTGTGTGTGGGGTAAGTTGGAGGGGGCATTTTGTTATAATAAGATATGAGTCAATTAAGAATCAGTGCCAATGACAATGTTTTATTTATTTAGTTATTTATTTTTAAGACAGAGTCTCAATCTGTTGTTCCAGGCTGGAGTGCAGTGGTGCAATCTCGGCTGACTGCAACCTCTGCCTCCCAGGTTCAAGCAATTCTCCTGCCTCAGCCTCTCGAGTAGCTGGGATTACAGGCCTACACCACCATACTTGGCTAATTTTTGTATTTTTAGTAAAGATGGGGTTTTGCCATATTAGCCAGGCTGATCTTGAACTTCTGGACTCAAGTGATTCACCTGTTTTGGCCTCCCAATGCTGGGATGACAGGGGTGAGCCACTGCACCCAGCCAACAATGCTATTTTGATAAAATCCCACTAATATACCTTGATGTTTCTTGACTAGGTTAGTAATTTTAGGTTGACTTTTGGAATATTCTTATGATAATTTGTTTGAAATTTGTGGATTAAAAATGATTAGGTGCCACTGCTAACATTTTAAAACCATTCTTCATGATCAGCTCATCAGACACTGGTACTATTATTAAACCATCAGTCTGTTGCTTCTTTCAGACCCAGGCTCTCATTAGAACAGTAGGAAAGTTTTGCTGTAATTATGTTCCCGTTTTATTTATTTATTTATTTTTTCTTAGGCCAGATATCCATACCAACCCAGTTTTAGATAGGTCTCAGAAGATTATCTCTATGGAAACCCAGGAACTTTAATATAAATGTATACACACAAACATACAAATGAAATATATGTTTCTTAGGGTCAGGCCCTTTCCAACACTTTGAGTAGGGTTTTGGCTTCTAGAACAACTGAGTCTGTACCAATTATTGTTTTTGTTTTTCTTTTGAGATGGGGTCTCCCTGTGTCACCCAGGTTGGAGTGCAGTGGCACTATCACAGCTCACTATAGCCTCCACCTCCCTGATTCAAGCAAGCCTTCTGCCTCAGCCTTCCGAGTAGCCAAGATCACAGACATGTGCCACCATGCCCAGCTAATTTTAAAATTATTTGTACAGATGAGGTCTTGATATGTTGCCCAGGCTGGTCTTGAACTCCTGGGCTCAGGTGATCCTTCCACCTTAGCCTCCCAAAGTGTAGGGATTACAGGCATGAGCCGCTGTGCCCAGCCACCAATTATTCTTTCTAGGTAGAAATTATCACATGGTGTCACATCTGAAAAGCCTAATTAGATACGAAAACATGTGCTTAAAATATGGAGGCAAGAGAGCATGGTAGGTCTGAAGAGCTGTTAAGAAGTTTAATATTAGTCTATGAAGGTGTTTGGGTTAGGGGGAGTGACATGGAGGAACCTTAAATGCATATTGCTAAGCAAAAGAAGCTTAGCAAAAGGCCAGATAGTGTATGATGATGACTATATGACATTCTGGAAAAAGAAAAATTATGGAGACAGTAAGCAGTGGTTGCAGGAGTTCAGGGGGGAGAAGTGGGATGAACAGGTGGAACATAGGAGATTGTTAGGCAGTATAACCATTTTCTATTCTACTGTAATGGTGGATACATGTCATTATATATTTGTCAAAACATATAGAATGTACAACACAAATGTAATGTACAACACTAATGTAAACTATGGACTTCAGTTAATAATAATGTGTCAATGTTGGCTCATCAATTGTAACTTATGTATTAAACTACTGCAGGATGTCAATTATAGGAGAAACGCAGAAGGTGTTGAGGGGGCATATGGTAACTCTCTTAATTTTCCACCTAATTTTTAATTATTCTGTAAATCTGACTGTCCCCCAAGATAAAGTCTACTGGTTAACAATTAGATGTTCAGTGTTTTTTCCTATGGCCACAATGCTGTAATGGCAAAATTGCTTGAGAAAAGTTTGACACTATGTGTGTTTCAAGAATGTATTTAGGGCCAGGCGCAGTGGCTCATGCTTGTGATCCCAGCAGTTTGGGAGGTCGAGGCAGGTGGATCACTTGAAGTCAGGAGTTCGAGACCAGCCCGGCCAAAGTGGTAAAACCCTGTCTCTACTAAAAATACAAAAATTAGCCAGGCAAGGTGGCACACGCCCGTACTCCTAGCTACTTGGGAGGCTGAAGTAGGAGACTCGCTTGAACCTGGGAGGTGGAGGTTGCAGTGTGCTGAGATGGTGCCACTGCACTCCAGTCTGGGTGAAAGAGTGAGACACTGTCTCGAAAAAAAAAAAAAAAAAAAAAAAAGGAAAAAGAAAATAATATATGTATTTAGGCTCATTTTAAAGTGAAACAAAACACAGGAAAATGCACAGATTTTAAGTGTACAAGTTGGTAAAATTTTACTTACATAAATAGTCATGAAATTATCACCCAGATTGAGCTATAGTGCATTTCCCACACCCCAGGAGACTCCCATGTGTCTTCATCCAGAAATTGCCCTACACTCTTCCGGTAACCATCATTCTGACATCTACCATCACACAATAGTTCTGTCTATTCTTGTATTTAATATAAAGGATTATATGGTATGCCTTTGTTTCTGTATCCTGTTATTCAACATTATGTCTGTGAGATTCACCAATGTTGGCATGTAGCATGGTAGTTCATGCTTTTTCGGTGTGGCACAGTATTGTATTTGTGATTACATCATAATTTATCCATTCTAATGTTAATGGCCATTTGGGTTGTCTCCAATCTATTACATATAACACCATTACAAGCATTCTTAAACATGTCTTTTGGTTAATATATGCACTCATTTCTCTTGAGTGTAACTTCTGCGTCATAGAGAAGATTTAGTAAATACTGCCAAACCATTTTCCACAGTTTGTAATAGGTTCCTTAATTTTTGCAAGAGAACTTTTACCTTACTTTCTGCCTAGTTAATTGTCAAAGCCAATTAATGGTCCCTTAACTGACCACACTGAGTAACTTAATTCCATGTTCTTAATAGAAAATACAACACTGAATTTTCAGCTATCCAATCATGTTAGTGAAGATATGGGAATAGGAAGTCTTGTACATTGCTGGTGGGAGTGTAAATTTGTATAAGCACTTTGGAAAATGGCTTTGCAGTATCGACTAAAGTTGAATGTCTACACCCTTCATACCTAGAGTAACTATACACTTCAGTGTGCTTGGGACAGTCCTAGCTTATCCCTGTTGTTACATAATAATTTTTAATTATTTTCATTCTCAAAAGTGTCCTCGTTTGAACAATTATAGTAGTCACCCAGCAATTCCATTCCTAGGCATACGAAAAACAGAAATAAATATATTACACCAAAAATTTTATAACAGGGCTCATAACAGTTTTATTCTTAATAACCCCAAACAGAAATAACTCCAATGTATACAATAGTCAAATGCACAAACTATGATATATTCGTAAGAGATGAACAGACTACTGCTGCATGGGACTACATGGATAAATATCAGCGCTGAGTGCAAGATCCAAAACCCCAAATAACTCATTCTATATGATTACATTAGTAAAATGTTAAAAACCAGGGATCTTGTTTGTGATATCAGAAGTCAGGAAAATGAGGAGATGAGGGAGAGTGTGTGGGAGCAGTGGCAAGGGCCTTCTGAAATCCCGGTAATGTTCTAGTTCTTCACCTGGCTGAGAATTAAATGGGCATGCTCATTTTTGTGATAATTCATCAAGCGAGACACTTATGGTGTGTATTTTTCTGTACATATCTCATACTTCAATAAAAATGTATCCTAAATAAAAGTCTAAGAAATAATATCTATAAAAGGTTGTTGGAAAGACATGCAATGCCATTCATTCTTCCACTAGTATATCTCTGGATCTAACCAGATGACCAGTAAGTTATGTATTTAGATCCCACTGTTTTTGCCCATTGCAAAATAGGTCTTTATATGTTAAACCATTAGCCTAACACTTTCCTGTTTAGTACATTTCCTTATGCTCTTCATATAGACCCATAAGAGAAATTTCTTTCAAAGTTTAGAAATAGGAAAAGAACAACTGGTTTGGCTTTGTCTTACTAGACACATTTTTCAACATGTTATGCTCCTTACTTTGCTTTGGCTACCAAATATGTGACCTACTTTGATACTGTATGCATTTCTGTTTGCTAATATTAACTCTCATCTTACTAGATTTCACCTTACCAATGATTCTTTTAACTGTTAGATTGAATCATACATTGCCACTTTTTAAGTGAATGTCAAGTATCAGTAATTTATTTTGTTTTAACCTAGTATTTGATTATTTTTGTGTCATGTATTCATACAAACTGCGTAAAAATCTATGGGGAACAAGGTAGGGTATAAATACAAAAATAAACATTTGTCACTGTGCATAATGAGTCTTAGTTTCAATTATTTGTTTTGTTGTATTCTAAGAATAAGGTCATTCATAAAACAATCAAATATGGCTCCACATTTATTGGTAGTTTGACCATTTAGATAATAATAGAAAGACTAGCCAGAACCAAATCCCTTATCCAATAACAAAATAAAAACAAACAAAAAATGTGCTTCTTTTATTTTTAAAGTCTTTTTTTGTTTTCTAGTATTATGCTGATATTGTTAAACTATTAGCATTTTTATAAACCATTTTAAAAATAATGTTTATAGTATTTAAATCAATGGACATATTTTCATAAATACTTTCATAAAAATTGTACTTATTGTATTTTCATAAATACTTTCATAAATACTGTACTTAACACATGATTGAATGTGTTATTAACACATGATTGAATATATATGTAGATAATTTTTTCTAAATCATATGATTTGACACTAGAGCTAAATATTTAAAATAAGTACTGTTTGGAAAAATATGGAATAATTGGTTGCTGTAGATGTATTCTATCTCTTCTGTTAGTCCCTTGATGGCAGGGATTATTTCTGAATCATTTTTATATCCTAGAACTTAGTACTCTGACTTGATAAGAGCAGGCACATTACTTGGTAAGAGCAGGCACATGAACTACACTGGAAAGATGGTAGGATTCTTGAAAAAGCCCTAGGTAGCAAGGCCACTGAGGCCAGACTGCCTCTCCAGATTCCCTCCTCTCTGGGCAGGGCATCTCTGAAAAAAAAAAACGGCGCAGCCCCAGTCGGGACTTATAGATAAAACCCCCACCTCCCTGGGACAAAGCACCTGGGGGAAGGGACGGGTGGGGGCACAGCTTCAGCAGACTTATACATCCCTGCCTGGCAGCTCTGAAGAGAGCAGCGGATCTCCTAACACAGTGTTCAAGCTCTGATAAGGGACAGATTGCCTCCTCCAGTGGGTTCCTGACCCCCGTGTATCCTGACTGGGAGACACCTCCCAGTAGGGGCCGACAGCCACCTCATACAGGAGAGCTCTGACTGGCATCTGGCAGGTGCCCCTCTGGGATTAAGCTTCCAGAGGAAGAAACAAGCAGCAATCTTTGCTGTTCTGCAGATTCCACTGGTGATACTCAGGCAAACAGGGTCTGGAGTGGACCTCCAGCAAACTCCAGCAGACCTGCAGCACAGGGGCCTGTCAGAAGGAAACCTAACAAACAAAAAGGCATAGTATCAACATCAACAAGAAAAAGGATGTCCACTGACAGATCCCAACTGAAGGTCACTGATTTCAAAGACCAAAGGTTGATAAATCCGCGAAGATGGGGAGAAACCAGCGCGAAAAGGCTGAAAATTCCAAAAACCAGAAGGCCTCTTCTCCTCCAAAGGATCACAATTCCTTGCCAGCAAGGGAACAAAACTGGATGGAGACTGAGTCTGATGAATTGACAGAAGTAGGCTTCAGAAAGTGGGTAATGACAAACTCCTCCGTGCTAAAGGAGCATGTTATAACCCAATGCAAGGAAGCTAAGAACCTTGAAAAAAGGTTAGACGAATTGCTAACTAGAATAAAGAGTTTAGAAAAGAACATAAATGACCTGATGGAGCTGAAAAACACAGCATGAGAATTTCATGAAGCATACACAAGTATCAATATCTGAATCGATCACGCGGAAGAAAGGATATCAGAGATTGAAAATCAACTCAATGAAATAAAGCAAGAAGACAAGATTAGAGAAAAAAGAGTGAAAAGAAACAAACAAAGTCTCCAAGAAATATGCGACCATGTGAAAAGACCAACTCTACATTTGATTGGTATACCTGAAAGTGATGGGGAGAATGGAACCAAGTTGGAAAAATCACGATATTATCCAGGAGAACTTCCCCAACCTAGCAAGGCAGGCCAACATTCAAATTCAGGAAATACAGAGAACAGCACACAGATACTCCTCGAGAAGAGCAACCCCAAGACACATAATCGTCAGATTCACCAAGGGTGAAATGAAGGAAAAACTGTTAAGGGCGGCCAGAAAGAAACGTTGGGTTACCCACAAAGGGAAGCCCATCAGACTAACAGCAGATCTATCAGCAGAAACCCTACAAGCCAGAAGAGATTGGGGGCCAATATTCAACATTCTTAAAGAAAATACTTTTCAACCCAGAATTTCATATCCAGACAAACTAAGCCTCATAAGCGAAGGAAAAATAAAATTCTTTACAGACAAACAACTGCTGAGTGATTTTGTCACCATCAGGCCTGCCTGACAAGAGCTCCTGAAGGAAGCACTAAATATGGAAAGCATCAGCCGGTATCAGCCACTGCAAAAACATACCAAATTGTAAAGACCATTGACACTATGAAGAAACTGCATCAATTAGCGGGCAAAAAAACCAGCTAGCATCATAATGGCAGGATCAAATTCACACATAACAATATTAACCTTAAACATAAATGGGCTAAATGCCCAATTAAAAGATATAGACTGGTAAATTGGATAAAGAGGCAAGACCCATCAGTGTGCTGTATTCAGGAGACCCATCTCACATGCAAAGACACACACAGGCTCAAAATAAAGGGATGGAGGAATATTTACCAAGCAAATGGAAAGACAAAAAAAAAAAAAAAAAAGCAGGGGTTGCAATCCTATTCTCTGATAAAACAAACAAAGATCAAAAGAGACAAAGAAGGCCATTACATAATGGTAAAGGGATCAATTCAACAGAAAGAGCTAACTATCCTAAATATATATGCACCCAATGCAGGAGTGCCCAGATTAATAAAGCAAGTCCTTATAGACTTAGACTCCCACATAATAATAGTGGGAGACTTTAACACCCCACTGTCAGTATTAGACAGATCAACAAGACAGAAGGTTAACAAAGATATCCAGGGCTTGAAATCAGCTTTGGACCAAGCAGACCTACTGGACATCTAGATAACTCTCCACCACAAATCAACAGAATATACATTCTTCTCAGCATCACATCACACTTATTCTAAAACTGACCACATAATTGGAAGTAAAACACTCCTCAGCAAATGCAAAAGAATGAAAATCATAACAAACAGCATCTCAGACCACAGTGCAATCAAATTAGAACTCAAGATTCAGAAACTCACTCAAAACCGCAAAACTACATGGAAACTGAACAACCTGCTCCTGAATGACTACTGGGTAAATAACGAAATGAAGGCCGAAATAAAGATGTTCTTTGAAACCAATGAGAACAAAGACACAATGTACCAGAATCTCTGGGACACATGTAAAGCATTGTGTAGAGGGAAATTTATAGCACTAAATGCCTATAAGAGAAAGCAGGAAAGATCTAAAATTGACACCCTATCATCACATTGAAAGAACTAGAGAAGCAGGAGCAAACAAATTCAAAAGCTAGCAGAAGGCAAGAAATAACTAATATCAGAGCAGAACTGAAGGAGATAGACACACGAAAAACCCTTCAAAAAAAATCAATGAATCCAGGAGCTGTTTTTTTATTTTTTTGAAAAGATCAACAAAATAGATAGACTGCTAGTCAGACTAATAAAGAAGAAAAGAAAGAAGAATCAAATGGGTGCAATAAAAAAAAAAAATAAAGGGGATATCGCCACTGATCCCAAAGAAATACAAACTACCATCAGAGAATGCTATAAACACCTCTATGCAAATAAATAGAAAATCCAGAAGAAATGGATACATTCCTGGACACATACACCCAAGACTAAACCAGGAAGAAGTCGAATCCCTGAATAGACCAATAACAAGTTCTGAAATTGAGGCAGCAATTAATAGCCTACCAACCAAAAAAAGTCCAGGACCTGTCCACAGTTGAATTCTACCAGAGGTACAAATAGGAGATTGTACCATTCCTTCTGAAACTATTCCAAACAATAGAGAAAGAGGGAATCCTCCTTAACTCATGAGGCCAGCATCATCCTGATACCAAAACTTGGCAGAGACACACACAAAAAAACAAAATTTCAGGCCAATAACCCTGATGAACACTGATGCAAAAATCCTCAATACAATACTGGCAAACCAAATACAGCAGCATGTCAAAAAGCTTATCCACCACGATCAAGTCAGTTTCATCGCGGGGATGCAAGGCTGGTTAAATATACGCAAATCAATAAACGTAATCCATCACATAAACAGAACTAATGACAAAAACCACATGATTATCTCAATAGATGCAGAAAAGGCCTTTGACAATATTCAACAGCCCTTCATGCTAAAAACTCCCAATAAACTAGGTATTGATGGAACGTATCTCAAAATAATAAGAGCTATTTATGACAAACCCACAGCCAATATCATACAGAGTGAGCAAAAACTGGAAGCATTCCCTCTGAAAACCAGCACAAGACAAGGATGCCCTCTCTCACCACTCCTATTCAACATAGTATTGAAAGTTCTGGCCAGAGCAATCAGGCAAGAGAAAGAAATAAAGCGTATTCAATTAGGAAGAGAGGAAGTCAAATTGTCTCTGTTTGCAGATGACATGATTGTATACTTAGAAAAACCCATCATCTCAGCCCAAAATCTCCCTAAGCTGATAAGCAACTTCAGCAAAGTCTGAGCATACAAAATCAATGTGCAAAAAATCACAAGCATTCCTATATACCAATAACAGACCAACAGAGAGGCAAATCATGAATGAACTCCAATTCATAACTGCTAGTAAGAGAATAAAATACCTAGCAATACAACTTACAAGGGATGTGAAGGACCTCTTCAAGGAGAACTACAAACCACTGATCAAGGAAATAAGAGAAGACACAAACAAATGGAAAAACATTCCATGTTCATGGATAGGAAGAATCAATATTCTGACAATGGTCATACTGCCCAAAGTAATTTCTAGATTCAATGCTATCCCCATCAAGCTACCATTGACTTTCTTCACAGAATTGGAAAAAAACTACTTTAAATTTCATATGGAACCAAAAAAGAGCCCGTATGGCCAAGACAATCCTAAGCAAAAAGAACAAAGCTGAAGGTATCATGGCTACCTGACTTCAAACTATACTACAAGGCTACAGTAACCAAAACAGCATGGTACTGGTACCAAAACAGAGATATAGACCAATGGAACAGAACAGAGGCCTCAGCAATAGCACCACACATGTACAACCATCTGATCTTTGACAAACCTGAAAGAAACAAGAAATGGGGAAAGGATTCCCTATTTAATAAATGGTGTTGGGAAAACTGGCTAGCCATATCCAGAAAGCTGAAACTGGATCTCTTCCTTACACTTTATATACAAATTAACTCAAGATGGATTAAAGACTTAAAGGTAAGACCTGAAACCATAAAAATCCTAGAAGAAAACCTAGGCGATACCATTCAGGACATAAGCATGGGCAAGGACTTCATGACTAAAACACCAAAAGCAATGGCAACAAAAGCCAAAATTGACAAATGGGATCTAATTAAACTAAAGAGCTTCTGCACAGCAAAAGAAACTATCATCAGGGTGAACAGGCAACCTACAGAATGGGGGAAAATTTTTTGCAATCTATATTTGCATCTGACAAAGGGCTAATATCCAGAATCTACAAAGAACTTAAACAAATTTACAAGGAAAAAACAAGCAACCCCATCAAAAAGTGGGCAAAGGATATGAACAGACACTTCTCAAAAGAAGACATTTATGTACCCAACAAACATATGACAAAAAGCTGATCATCACTGGTCATTAGAGAAATGCAAATCAAAACCACAATGAGATACCATCTCACACCAGTTAGAATGGTGAACATTAAAAAGTCAGGAAACAGCAGATGCTGGAGAGGATGTGAAGAAAAAGGAACACTTTTACACTGTTGGTGGGAGTGTAAATTAGTTCAACCATTGTGGAAGACAGTGTGGTGATTCCTTAAGGATCTAGAACTAGAAATACCATTTGACCCAGCAATCTCATTACTGGGTATATACCCAAAGGATTATAAATCATTCTACTATAAAGACACATGCACACATATGTTTATTGCAGCACAGTTCACAATAGCAAAGACTTGGAACCAATCCAAATGCCCATCAATGACAGACTGGATGAAGAAAATGTGGCACGTATACACCATGCAATACTATGCAGCCATAAAAAAGGATGAGTTCATGTCCTTTGCAGGGACATGGATGGAGTTGGAAACCGTCATTCTCAGCAAACTAACAGAAGAACAGAAAACCAAACATTGCATGTTCTCACTCATAAGTGGGAGTTGAACGATGAGAACACATGGACACAGGGAGGGGAACATCACACACCGGGGCCTGTTGTGGGGTGGGGGGCTATGGGAGGGATAGCATTAGGAGAAATACCTAATGTAGATGATGGGTCGATGGGTGCAGCAAACCACCATGGCACGTGTATACCTATGTAACAAACCTGCATGTTCTGCACATGTATCCCAGAACTTAGAGTATAATTAAAAAAAAAAAAAAAAGAAGAAGAAGAAAAAGCTCTAGGTACTATTTATTTATCCCATCCTTTTAAATGCTGAAGGAGAACATTAATAAGCAAACAGATGGGAGTACTAATAATACAAGACCCAAATAACATATTCGTTCTTACCTGATGTGGACTGCTTCATCATGTTATGCATTAAGAGACAAAGTATAAAAAGTAAAAACATGTAAAATTTATTTAAAAAATACTTAAGACTCTGACACACTCAGCACAAGTTTAATAGTTAACAAAATCTTTTTTTATAACCTCTAAATCTACTTTAACGAAATCTTAACTTTGCATTATCAATAAAGAGATTGGATTTTAGAATTTCTCTGTGTGTATTAAATAATGCTGGACCCCCCAAAACGTTTAGTAATGATAAAAGGAAAGCAATAAGTTATTATACAATTTACAAAGAATAAAGTATAAAAATGCAGTATAGTTAATAAGAAAACAGGAAACTGTCATGTTCATAGTCTGATGAAAGGTTTTGACAGGAAATAGCAGAGTTTCTTATTGTATGATAGTAAAAATTCAAACACTAAAAAAACACTATTTAAAAAAGATTACAGCTATTCCATGCAACTTATCATTGAAATTCTACAGCAGGGATAACTTGTGAAGATGAATATTCTGAAGCCCCAAAGGACTTCATAATCATTAAGGATACATAAATATTTCTAAATTTTTCATTAGTCTTCTTTATTGGCTAAACCACTAAATATTAAGACAGAAATTTCTTTTGTGAAACAGAGAAGTGTCATGGTTTTAGAGTTTTGTAGTCTTTAAATGTAGGTTCTTTAAAAGTGATACAGAAATCTGTGCTGAGAAAATATGATCGCCTGGGCAAGTGTCTGCGTGGCTAGAGAAGACAATGTGCTATGTGTCTGCTTTCTTTTAGCACATCATAGGACACTGGTAACTCGAAAAAGTTACGGTTTTCTTTTACACTTGATTTTAAAGAGACATAACAAGTTATCCTTCTTCAATTTTAACATCTGGGGTAATGGAGTTAATAATACAATCTTATAAATATATAATGCTTTACAGTTAAAAGTGCTTTCATGCATATTATTTCAACTTAAAAAAATTTTCCCCTGTGTGTGATTGGAGGTTGCACTGTGCAGACAACTACCACTTTCTGAGATTCAAAAGAATAAGAGGAAGGGCTGCATTGGGTATTTTGAAAGACAATCAATCCACAACAAAGTGGAAAAAAGTCATCCACACACCAAAAAAACCCCTAACCAAATGAACTTTGATCACTACTAGACAGGGTTTAAACCATTGAAGTGAATCATGTGATACCAAGTGAACTGCAAAACAGTTGCAGTAAGTTTCCAAGACTGAGTCATATCAGATTATAAAAGCTCCTATTTGTACATTTGAGTTGGTATAATCAATCTTTGTAAAACAAAGAGCTATACCTTTTTGAGCTAAACATAGCATTTCTGTAAGTGATATACAATATATAAAATTTTAAATAACAATGCATTTTACTTTTCATGGAAAGATCTAATAATCACATAGTTTGTATTTGTAAGTTCTAGAGGCTTTACTTTTTTTTCCATCCTCAGAGTTTGGTCAGTAATTTTGTTGGATTCCTTATAGAATACCTTTAATAGTTTTCTCAGTTTTCAAAATCTAAAATAAATTTAACAGGAGATGATATGCAAAATTTATTCTCAATTATCAACTTCTTTAAACACTGAATTGTAAACATGACAAAGATTAAACTACCAATAACCACACAAACAAAATGATTTCCAGAGATTCAGAACAGGAAATCAGTAAAAGTGATCGACTGGAGGTCATGATTTCTTTATTACTTTATTACATAGACAAGAGCCAAAATTCCAATCTATAGTACTTAAAAAAAAAAAAAAACTTAAAAAAAATTCAAGAATTTTATTGAAATAATACTAGGTACATAACGCTGAAAATGTTTTTGGTTTTAAGTAAATCATAAAAATATAAAACATTTAGAATGAAAAAATTGTAGATTTCACGTAAAAATGTATATAATGCAATAGCTAAAGCTGACGTTTTCAGAAGGAAAAAACATGCACCCACATTAATAAGTAAAAAAAGTTGAAAGAAAAGGAAAGTTTGGAATTGAAGAAACTTACAAGTGCACAATTTTTACCTGAGAAGAAGAGAGGGGGAGTCATTTACAGAGAATTCTTAATCTTTCTACAGTGCATACTTAGATGTATTCAGTATTGTGGGCAAACAAAATGAAACTGCCACTGAATGTCTTCTTCCTGGCAGCTGACACATCTTGATAAAACTGAAACCATTAACATTATTTAGAAGGTACTCTAAGGTCAACGGTGATGAGGCTAGGAATATGTGAGGCTCTATGTAAATTTATGACCAATTACAGGAAATAAATCACTTCACACTTGTTTCACTTTGAACTTTTAAAGCTACATCAAAGTACCATGTAGATTTCATTTGATTTAACCTTTAGCAAAATGAAGCATTTAAAAATTCAAACCTTTAGCAAAACACCCTCATGAAAATGAAGTACTTCTTTTCTATTTGGATTGAATTCTGTTAAGAGAAAATTATTGTTCTCTAAAGCTAAATCATGTGTTTTTTTTAGTCTATCAATCAATTAACCAAATATGCACTGAGTGCTTAGGTGACAAGTGTTGTGATGCTGGAAAGGCAAAGACAAATGACAGGGCTCCTGCCCTCAGTTAAAAATCTGAAGGGCAAGACAAAAAAACCAAACAGCCAATTCCAAGGTGGCACACTGTTAAGTAAACCCACAGGAGAAGCAATACACTGGCTAGAAGGGAGAATTCTTAGGGAAGGAGTAAGATGATGATGTTTGAGTTGGGTCTGTAAGGATGAGCAGAGGTGGAGGGAAGAGAAATCAGGCACAGGTGGCATGTGGCATGGGGAAAAGCCTAAGGCCAGAGAATGTATTATGTGTTAGGAAACTGCAAGTGGTTTGGTGTGGCTGGATATAGGTCTCAAAATAAGAGGTGAGAGATGAAACCTGAAAGAAAGCTGGGGCTAAACTATGAAGAATCTTATGCCATGTTAAATAATTAGAACTTTATCATGAAGGTTATGGGTGAGTCACTGAAGCAGTGGAATAGTGCCATTAGATTTTATCTAATCATTTATAATATCACACTGTGACTATATAATGTATAAGTGTCTTGTGGTATAGCTGGAACAATAAGGACACTTATTTAGCCCTTACTATGTCCCAGGCTCCATTTTAAGTGCTTTTCCAGCATTAACTTACTTAATTCCCCTAATATCTCCCACAAGATAATTGAGAGATGGAGGAAAACTTTTTTAGGTGTCAAATCACTCAAGAAATCTGATGAAAATCTTGAACCCATTCTCCCAAAGATTGGCCTATGTTTATACATAAAATATTTGTAAATACTTTAATAGACCCCATCCATGGGCCCCAGGTTAGGAAATTGTCCAGAAGAGAAATACTATGATTTTTAAAATGACTTTGAGATATAATTTGCATTCCATACAATTTACCCATTTAGAGTGTACAATTTGATGGCTTTTAGTATATGCATAGAGTTGTGCAACTATCACCAAAACCAATCCTAGAATATTTTCATCATGCCATAAATAAACCACACACTTCTTAGCTGTCATCCCCTGAAAACCCTCTCTTCCCCTCCAACCCCAAGGAACCACTGATCTACTTTCTTTCTCTATAAATTTATCTGTTCTGGACATATAAATGAAATACAATATGTGGCCTTCTGTGAATGGATTTTGAAAATTTATCATCCATGTTGTGGCACTTGATTCCTTTTATTGCCTAATAATTGATCATATGGATATACCACATTTTATTTATCCAGTCATCAGATGATTGACATCTGAATTGTTTCTACTCTCTAAATATTATTAATAATGCTGCTATGAATATTTATGCAGATGTTTTAGTGTAGACATGTTTTCATGTTACTTGGGTATATACCCAGGAGTGGAACTGCTAGGTCATATAGCAACTCTATGTTTAACCATTTAAGGACCTGCTATACTGTTTTCAAAGCGGCTGTACCATTTTACATTCCTATCAGCTGTGTATGAGGGTTCCAATTTTTCTACATCCTTGCAACATTTTTATTATCTGTTTTATTACAGACATCCTAGTAAGTGTGAAGTGGAATCTCATTGTCATTTTGGTTTGCATTCCCTTGATCACCGATGTTGTTGGGCATATTTTCTTATGTCCACTGGCCATCTGGTATATCATTTTTGGAAAACAGTCTATTCAGATCCTTTATCCATTTTATAACTGGGTTATTTATCTTTTTATAATTGAATTGTAAGAGTTCTTTATATATTCTAGATACAGGTCCCTTATCAGGGAAATGATTTTTTTCTCCCATTCTCTAGGTTGTCTTTTCACTTTTTTGATGGTGATCTTTGAAGCATGAAAGTTTTAAATTTTGATGATGTTCAGCTTATCTATTTTCTTCTCTGTTGCTTGTGCCTTTAGTGTCATATCTAAGACAATGAATTTTTCCGTAAGTCTCATTTCCCTTTCCTATAAAAACAGAAGCTTGGCCAGGCACAGTGGCTCATGCCTGTAATCCCAGCACTTTGGGAGGCCGAGGCAGGAGGATCACCTAAGGTCATGAGTTCGAGACCAGCCTGGCCAACATGGTGAAACCCCATCTTTACTAAAAATACAAAAATTAGCTGGGTGTGGTGGCAGGCACCTGTAATCCCAGCTACTTGGGAGGCTGAGGCAGAATTGCTTGGCCCTGGGAGGTGGAGGTTGCAATGAGCTGAGATCATGCCACTGCACTCCAGCCTAAGTGACAGAGCAAGACTCTGTCTCAAAAAACACAAACAAACAAACAAAAAAGCAGAAGCTTAATCTATAAAGTCAACCACTCTCACTTTTAGCATTCCATAGAAGAAAGCCTGAAAATCATTCTAGTCATATAGAAGTTGTTTCAGTTTTAAAAATATAGTGAAAAAAATATTTAAAAATCAGAAATCATGTATTTGATAAGGAACACACATTCAGAATGTGTAAAGAACTCTTGCAACTCAATTATAAAAAGAAAATCCAATTTAAAAACAGGCGAAGGATCTAAATAAGACATTTCTCTGAAGAAGCTATAAATGGCCAACAGGCATATGAAAACATGGTCAATATCATTAGCCACCAGAGGAATGTACATCGAAACCATAATGAGATGCTACTTCATTAAAAAGATAAATAATAAAGATAGTAAGAATGTGGATAAATCAGAACACTCACACACAGCTGGTGGGAATGTAAAATGGTACAGCTACTTTGGAAAACAGTAGGGCAGTTCCTCAAATAGTTAAACATACAGTTACCATATGACCCAGCAATTCCATTACTAAGCATATACTCAGACCAATGAAAACATATGTTTATATGGAAACTTGTAAATTAATGCTCAAAACAGTATTATTCATGATAGCCACAAAGTGGGAATAAAGCAAATATCTATCAACTGATGAATGGATAAATACGAGTATCAAAATAAAGCGAGTCACATGAATTTTGTTTCCCAGTGTATATAAAAGTTATCTTTACATTATACTGTAGTCTGTTAAGTGTGCAATAGTGTATGTTTAAAAACAACGTATATACTTTAATTAAAAATAGTTTATTCCTAAAAAATGCTAATGATCACCTGAGCGGTCAGCAAGTAATAATCTTTTTGCTGGTGGAGGGTCTTGCCTTGATGCTGGTGGCAGCAGGCTGGCCAGTTACTGAAGGTTGGGGTGGCTGTGGCAATTTCTTGAAGACAACAATAAAGTTTGCTGCACTTCCTCACTCGGTCTTGCACGAAGTATTTCTCTGTAGCATTAGATGCTGTTTGGTAGCATTTTACTCACAGTAGAACTTCTTTCAAAATTGGAGTAAACGCTCTCAAATCCTGCCACTGCTTTATCAGCTAAGTTTATGGAATATTCTAAATCCTTTGTTGCCATCTCAACAATGTTCACAGTATCTTTACCAGGAGAAGATTCTAGCTCAAGAAACCACTTTTTTTTTTTGCTCATCCCTAAGAAGCAACTCCTCATCCATTCAAGTATGATCATGAGATTGCAGCAATTCAGGCACATCTTCAGGCTCTACTACATTACTAATTCTAGTTTTCTTGCTCTTTCCACTACATCTGCAGTGACTTCCTCCACTAAAGTCTTCAATCCCTCAAAGGGCTGGAATCAACTTCTTCCAAATTCCTGTTAATGTTGATATTTTGACCTCCTCCCATGAATTACAAATATTCTTAACGGCATCTTGAATGGTGAACTCTTTGTAGAGGATTTCAATTTACTTTGCCCAAATCCATTAAGAATCACTATATATGGCACTATATGTCTTCTGGATAACCTGTTGCTTCTGCATCAGCACTTACTGCTTCACCTAGTACTTTTATGTGATGGAGCCTTATGAAATGATGCCTTAAATAACAAGACTTGAAAGTTGAAATTACTCCTTGATCCACAGGCTGCACAATGAATGATGTTTTGTTAGCAGGCATGAAAACAACATTAATCACCTTGTACATCTCCATCAGAGCTCTTGGGTGACTAGTTGCATTGTTTGTGAGCAGTAATATTTTGGAAGGAAATCATTTTCTCTAAGCAGTAGGTTTCAACAGTGGGCTTAAAATATTCAGTTTACCATGCTATAATCAGATGTGCAGTCATCGAGGCTTTGTTTTTTCATTTACAGAGCACAGGCAAAGTAGATTTAGCATAATTCTTAAGAACCCTAGGATTTTCAGAATGGTAAATGTGCACTTGGCTTCAACTTAAAGTCAACAGCTGCATTAGGCCCTAATGAGAGAGCCATTTGAAGCTTTGAAGCCAGACACTGACTTCTCTGTTGCTAGGAAAGCCATAGATGGCATCTTCCTCCAATGTAAGACTGTTTCATCTACACTGAAAATCTGTCGTTTGGGGTGGCCTCCTTCATCAACAATCTTAGCTAGATCTTCTGGATAACTTGCTGCAGTTTCTACACTGCACTTCATGTGAAGTGCTACTTCACCTTGCACTTTTATGTGACGGAGATGGCTTCTTTCCTTAAACCTTATGAATCAACCTCTGTTAGCTTCCCATGTTACTTCTGCAGCTTCCTCACTTCTCTCAGCCTTCACAGAATTGAAGAGAGTTATGGCCTTGCACCGGATTAGGCTTTGGCTTAAGAGAATGTTGTGGCTGGCTTGATCTTCTATCCAGATCACTCAAACTTTCTCCACGTCAGCAATGAGGCTGCTTTGCTTTCTTATCATTTGTGTGTTCACTGGAGTAGTAACTTTAATTTCCTTCATGAACTCTTCCTTTGCAATCACAACTTGGCTAACTGTTTGGTGCAACAGACCTAGCTTTCAGGCTATCTCAGCTTTCAACATGCCTGCCTCACAGCTTAATTATTTCTGGCTTTTGATTGTATGAGTGCAATTTGTGGCACCCAAAAACAATTACAATAGCAACATCAAAGATCACTGATCACAGATCACCAGAAGGTATAATAGTGAAAAAGTTTAAAAAATTGTGAGAATTACCAAAATGTGACACAGAGATATGAAGTGAGCACACGCTGTTGGAAAAACGGCATTGAAAGACTTGCTCAATGCAGGATTGCGACAAACCTTCAATTTGTAAAAACACAGTAGGATATAACAACTATTTATTGAGGCATAATAAAGCAAAGCACAATAAAGCCAGGTATGCCTGTCTATCCATATGATAGAACATTATTAGGTGACAAAAATAAATAAAGCACTGACACAAGCTACAACATGAATGAGCCTTGAAAACATTATACTAAGTGAAAAAAGCCAGTCACAGAAAACCACAGGTTTTATGATTCCATTTTTATTAAATGTCCAGAACTGGGAAATCTGTAGAGACAGAAAGTAGATTAGTGGTTGCCTAGGTTGGGGGAATAAGGCTTGGGGAGAAATAGGGAGTGACTAGCTAAATGAGCACAGGATTTCTTTTTGGAGAGATAAAAATGTTCTAGAATTGATTGTGATGATAGCTGCATAACTGTGAATATACTAAAAACCACTGAATGGTAAACTGTATCATATATAAATAATGTCTCAGTAAAGTTGTTATATAGATAAAATCAGACAGCCATTTTGTATGTTTCTAATGGAGAGGATACCAGATTGAAAATAAGTAATTTTCTAATTAGAAAATATAGAAATAATTTTTAATATATTTTAAAAATATTCATCAACAATATAAATCTCCTATATCCAGTTTTTTCCTTAACAGAAAAGACATGTGGTTACCTCCTACAACTTCATTTAAAATTTAAAATGAAGTTGTAGGAAAATATTTGCAATAAAAAGCATTAGGAGATATACCTAATGTAAATGATGAGTTAATGGGTGCAGCACACCAACATGGCACATGTATACATATGTAACAACCTGCACGTTGTGCACATGTACCCTAGAACTTAAAGTATAATAAAAAAAAAGTTTAATGGTTTAGACAAATATTAATAAGTAGAAGGCGATGAATGCATTTGTAGTATTCACTTTTTTCAGAAATTATAACGCCTGATGGAAAAATAATTTTAAAAATATGTAATATACACATATAGCCACATACCCACACTATTCTGCCACTGAACCCAAAATAAGCTTGCAAATAAAGTTACTATCCCTCTCTTCCTCCTCCTGAGGTGCTCATAGGCTGCTTAGTCAAGATCGGGCACTTGCAAACCACATGACCTCATGAATGCTATCTTATCATATCACAGGTTCCTCAGACTGACCACAATAACTTAAATCAGACAGGCAGCAAAGTAGCGCTAAGTCTTTGACATGTACTATTGGCATGACATTTCTAGCTGTCCAGTTGTGGGGAGTGAAAATCTGACTATCTTGTGTCCACCTGCATCTGTGAGATATGGTTCATAAGAAGCACATGATTTACTGCACTACAGACTCTCAACCACAATTTAAAATTTTAGTTTTTGTAAATCTGAGAGAGCTATCTATTCATCTTTTATCAATTCCTCTTTAATTGACACTTAGTAAATAAGTGCAGCACATTTTCAATTTGAAAAACCATCAATACTATGTTATTATTTATTTTTAAAAATAACATTATTAATTAATTTTTTAAAAAAGAGACAGGGTCTTGCTTTGTTGCCCATGCTGGTCTTGAACTTCTGGCCTCAAGTGATCCTCCTGCCTTGGGCTCCCAAAGTGCTGAGATTACAGGCCATTGTGCCTGGCCCGTTTCTTTTAAAAACTAGTATATCAAAGTCAAATTACTTGATGTAAAAAAAAAAAAAGGCTTTTAAAATGAATTTCTATATTTCAAAATCATGCTATAGTCAAAGAAATAAGACTTTTACATTTAAGAATATAGAGAATTAAAAAACAAGCGTGATGTATTGGGTAGCTTAGTGGATAACAGTATTCAGATTGGCTCTGAAACACACCTCATATAGACCAAGACTCCAGAAGTAACGCAATTCCAAATGATTTTAAAAAACACAATCAAGAAAATAACTATATTTTATAGATTTCCTCTTGTTTGATTAAAAAAGCTTTACTTTCAGCCATTAGATCAATCTCTATGAATGTTATTTTCAGTACCACACTCTAAAAACAAACTGAGCAATGTAAGTCTCTCACTTTGGCTTCAGGAATGCCCCTCTCTACTGATTTTCCTCCTACTTTTCATACTAATCCTTCTTGGTCTCCTTTATGAATTCTTTACTTGCCTCCAAGCCTCTGCATATACGCCTCTCTGCTTGAAATATCCTCTATTCTCCTTTTCCTACCAATCTTCTACTTCTTCTCTAATACACAATTTAGGCAGCCCCATGATCATAGATTTTCTGACATGTTTCTAGGCCATGGTGCCACGTGGTTCTACTACAGTACTGCCCACACGAACTGCTTCTCCTTATCAGTCTAAACTCAACAACTGGAACTATGACTTTTACACACCTAGCACAGCACTGGGATGGAAGTGGCTTTAGGTACCATTTAGTATAACTGCTTTGCAATCAAGAAACTGAGGCATGGCTTAAGGCATGCCTGTGATTTAAAAGATGTTCAAATATTCACTGATTAAATAGATACATGAAGTGAACTGGCATCCTAAGGTCACCCAGCTAATCAGTGGCAGACAGAACTACAATCCAGGTCTCCTGACTGAAGTCCACTGTTATAAAGATGACAGTTTCTCAATCACCTGTAGTATGATGGAGAACAAAGACACACAAAATCTGGAAAGAAATCTAAACTTATCAAATGAAAAAAAAAAAATAGCCTGGGCACAGTGGCTCACACCTGTAATTCCAGCACTTTGGGAGACCGAGGAGGGCGGATCATGAGGTCAGGAGTTCAAGACCAGCCTGGCCAACATGGCGAAAACCCATCTCTACTAAAAACACAAAAATTAGCTGGGCATGGTGGTGCACGCATGTAATCCCAGCTACTCAGGAGGCTGAGGCAGGAGAATTGCTTGAACCCCGGGAGGCGGAGGTTGCAGTGAACCAAGATCATACCACTGCACTCCAGCCTGGACGACAGAGCAAGACTCCATCTCAAAAAAATAAAATAAAATAAAATAAAATAATAAACAAAATCCAGAATTAAGATTAAGAACCAGATAAACTGCATGAATTTTTTTCTTTTCTTTTTTTTTTTTTTTTTTTTTTGAGACTTGGTCTCATTCTGCTACCCAGGATGGAGTTCAGTGGAATGATCTTGGCTCACTGCAACCTTGACCTCCTGGGTCAAGGGATCCTCCCACTTCAGCCTCCCAAGTAGCTGGGACTACAGGTGCACACCACCACACAGAGCTAATTTTTGTAGAGATAGGGTTTCTTCATGTTGGTCAGGCTGATCTTGAACTCCTGAGTGATCCACCCGCCTTAGCCTCCCTAAGTGCTGGGATTACAGGTGTGAGCCACTGCGCTCGGCAACTGCATGAATTTCTAATCCTCCCCCTTCTCCGTTTTATGGATGTGCTTAGAAGTACTGATATGATAATGGAAGAAAAAAGTGGGAGTTAGATGAAAAGTAGGAATAATCAGCTTTTTAAAAAAAAATTTATTTATTATTATACTTTAAGTTCTAGGGTACATGTGCATAACGTGCAGGTTTGTTACATATGTTTACTTGTGCCATGTTGGTGTGCTGCACCCATCAACTCGTCAGCACCCCTCAACTCGTCATTTACATCAGGTATAACTCCCAATGCAATCCCTCCCCCCTCCCCCCTCCCCATGATAGGCCCCGGTGTGTGATGTTCCCCTTCCCGAGTCCAAGTCAGCTTTTGAATGAATGGAAAAACATTTTAAAATGAACACTCAAGCCCTGAAACTAGAGTAAGTTCACAAGATTTTAAAACTGTAGCTCATTTTAGCATCCCATATCAAGTTGAATGACACATTTGAGCACATCCTATTAGTATCACTCAAATGATAAATATGCTTAACACTACAGTCATGCTAAAAGTTTACATATAATTAAAATGGTTTTAGATGTTTATATTTCATTTCCTCATGTCTGGGATCTAAGAGTATGTTACTAGTATGGTCTCTTCCTGGGATTGCTAAAAGAAAGAGAAGTCTCTTTCACCCTTACTGAATTAAATCTGCTTAAGAATTGCTGTAAAAAACTATAAAACCTGTCACTACAGGTTGACAGTTCCATTTCCTTCAAAAAATGCTTATCACCATCTGCCTTTATTTTTCATAGACCCTTGACTTCCAGTTTCCCTTGAAGTGGTTTCTCATGACTTATATTTCCATTCTAATTGTCCAAGAGTAATTGTTGGGACCATCTCTTCAGAAATTTACTGGTAAGTATTAATTAACAGTTTTTCAGTTTTTCAGCTACATTTGAAATCTAGCTCTACTCATGTAATGTAATGTAAAATACTATTTAAAAACTTGCCATCTAGTGCCAGGAAACACAGATGTGTTCAAGGACTAATGGGGCTGTAGAAAAAAAAAAAGACATTGGAGCCAGCTTCAAAGAGTTCCCATTGGCCAAATTTGGGACAATATGAACACCAAGAGAACTGACTGAATTCATGAGTTCAGACTACCATGCCAGGACTTTCAAAAGACCCTAAGAAATATAAGGCTGAATAAGATAATCTTTGCTGTCAAGAAATTCACAATTCAGCTTGACTCTAAACGTCAGAGAGGATATAACGACCATTAATTAGAACAAATGAAATTAAGTACTGTGTTGTCTCACATTTCTGAACCATTAAGTATTCTCTATCAGTGCCAACCATATAGTCTTTATCAAATTAACTTTTCTGCTTTTCCCCACCAAACTAAAAGTTCCTTGAGAGTAGGGCTACTCTTCTCCTTGTATCTAGGACAATTTTAGAAAAAATTCCATCTAATGAGCTTAATATTCAAGACTGATTTTACAATTCCACCTGGTTCTGTTTCTTGACCAGTGTGATATATCCCCTGAAGATATTTATTTGGTCCTCTGAGTACCAGATTCAAATCCCTTGTTTTACATTGAGTCTGTATTCTTTATGTTGGCTGCTCACTCGAATTTTTTCTTAGAACTCTCTTAACAAACCCTCTGGAGGCATATCCTACCTTAGTTAATATTCCTAAGATGCCTCCTTACTTGGTTTCTTACATTTTAAAAGTTCTAATATTTTTCCTCACCTGACTTTTAATTGTGATTTTTTTATTTTCTAGGTGATTTCCTTATCTAGCCTCTTACCCCTCACCTACTAGATCTCTGTGTTCATGTTTTCATTAATTAACTGCAGTTTCTTAATGAAATTACTATCATTAGAGGCACATGTTTTCATTAACAGTATAAAAAAAATTTTCTTTTTTTACCCATGGCAGGAATTAGATACACAGATGCATATAATGGGTAGAACACCAATTATATTCTATGAATACACCATAAAACTGAAAAGTGGTCTAAAAGTCTTGAATAAAGTAAGGTATCCTGTGTGGGATTATTTATTTATTTATTTTGAGACAGGGTTTCACTCTGTCACCCAGGCTGGAATGCAGTGGTACAATCTCAGCTCACTGCAACCTCTCCCTCCCAGGCTCAAGAGATCTTCCCACCTCAGCCTCCCAAGTAGCTGGAACTACAGGGGCACACCACCACACCTGGCTTTTTTTTTTTTTTTTTTTTTTTTGAGATAGAGTCTCACTGTGTCACCCAGGCTGGAGGGCAGTGGCATGATCTCGGCTCACTGCAGCCTCCGCCTCCTGTGTTCAAGCGATTCTCCTGCCTCAGCCTCCCCAGCAGCTGGGATTACAGGTGTACACCACCACGCCTGGCTAATTTTTGTATTTTTAGTAGAGACGGGGTTTCACCATGTTGGTCAGGCTGTTCTTGAACTCCTGATCTCATGATCCCTCTGCCTCGGCCTCTCAAAGTGCTGGGATTACAGGCACGAGCCACCGTGAACTGCCAATTTTTGTATTTTTTGGTAGAGGGTTTTGCCATATTGCCCAGGTTGGTCTTAAACTCCTGGGCTCATGCAATCAGCCAACCTCGGTCTCACATAGTGCCAGAATCACAGATGTGAGCCACCGTGCCCTGACCCTGTATGGGATTATTACAGTTTTTCCCAGACTACAGTATATTATACATTATTTTAAATGCCAAGAAATACATGGAGAAACGTATTGCCTTGGAGTTTTAAAAAAAATTAATCTGGAAACATCTTGCCACCAGTTAAACTTCAAACTCTTCAAACAGAATGCATTTAACAGCAAAGGTAATTTATGTCTTTGAATAAGCTTGTATTTCCTAAATAAGAGGTATATATGAATTGGATTGACTTTTTTAAATCAAGTTCTGTGTTTCTCAAAACATCAAATATGGCTAGGAAATCTCAGTTGCCTGTTTTCAGAAAGTCATCAAATATTTAAAAGCTACAATGCTAGTAGCACCAAATGGAAACTGAAGCAGAATCTGAAAGTCAAGTTGGACAAATTCTGCAGTCTCACAAGGAATAGAAGTTGCTGCAGAAAGAAAAATAAAGAATATGAGCTACGAGCAGATTTTTACTAACTAGATGTTAGGTTCTCATCTGAGAGAAGCACTTCAATTTAATTCAATTAAACAAATGCTTATAGAACTCTAACTATGTTTAATATGTCACCATTAAGTGGGCCAGCAGGATCATGGTAGGGCAGTGGGATGCAGTACATCAGAAGCCACAATGCCCAGGCATGATGAGTTCCATCTCAGCTATCAACTAGCTTTGTAACTTTGGGTAAGTCCCTTAACTCTTAGGGCCTCAGCTTCCTCATTTATCAAATGAAAAACAAGATAAATTTTAAGAACATTTCTGGTTTAAAAAAATATGATTCTTAAATCTCAGCTTTAAGTATTTTACATAGTGATATTGTTCCAAATATAAAAATCTGCATAATAATTTCTAAAATGGACTTCAAATAAGATAAACTGCTTATCCGAGATAAAACAGAACATATAAGAGGAAAAGGAGTAATAGCTACTCATTCAAAGAAGTCATTAAGAATCAGTTTTTGCTGGGCACAGTAGTCGATGCCTGTAATCCCAGCATTTTCAGAGGCTGAGACAGGGAGATCCCTTGAGCCCAGGAGTTCCCGACCAGCCTGGACAACACAGTGAGACCCTCTCTCTTAAAAACAAACAAACAAACAAAAAATCAGGTGCAGTCTTGCACACCTGTAGTCCCAGCTACTCAGGAGGCTGAGGTGGGAGGATCACTTGAGCCCAGCAGGTTGAGGTTGCAGTGAGCGGTGATGGCACCATTGCACTCCAGCTGGGCCACAGAGCAAGACCCTGTCTCCAGAAAAAATAAAGAAAGAAAATAATGGGTTTTAAAAATATAAATGGAGGCTGTAAGATTAAAAAGCAGTGTATGTATTTAACGGGCTTAAAGCAATTTTCACAGAATGGCAAATATAATCTTTCATCATCTACATGGGATGTTCTGGGTAGGGGGATAAAAAACCTATTTACTTGGTTGTATGAGATCCTGAAACTTCCGCATGCTACTTCACACTGCTCTATTTAGAGAAAGAACAAATTTAAGGGAATAATTTCTTTTATTAAGAAGCTGCTACACTGGGAAAACTAATACTTTCTATTATAAAAACATGCAGGATAGCTTGTAACTCCATACACTGAAGTTTTTCTTAAACGTTAACATTTTCTTAAAAGTTAAAATTCACTCATCAGTACAAATAGATAGCACTGTTTTTAATTCTTATTTCTGTTTCTATAAGTAGACTACTGTTGCCAATGGAGTTTTATGGTAAGAATGTCAATTCTGTTCTTGAGTGTCACTCTGTAAACTAGGTAACATACTTGGAGCTTTGTAGTACCTAAAGGGAAATAAAGACTGGTAGAAACAGAAATAAGAATAAGCACTTTGGGAGGCCGAGGCGCACAGACTGTCTGAGCTCAGGAGTTCAAGAACAGCCTAGGCAACACGGTGAAACCCTGTGTCTGATAAAATACAAAAAATTAACCAGGTGTGGCGGCATGTGCCTGTAGTCCCAGCTACTTAGGAGGCTGAGGCAGGAGAATCGCTTGAACCCAGGAGGCAGAGGTTGCAGTGAGTTGAGATCGTGCCACTGCATTCCAGCCTAGGTGACAGAGCGAAATTCTTGTCTCAAAAAAAAAAAAAAAAAAAAAAAAGAATAAGCATGAAGTTAAATAAACCAAAAAACAGTATCATTCAGTATGAAATAAAGAAAAAAAAAATAGCTGCCAACAACTATAGAACCAGATGACTAAGTTCTTTTCTACCTTTAGTATTTTAGTTTTAATCTCTAGATGAAGAGCAGTGCTGAATGAGCCTTAAAAAGGTCTTATTAACTACTATTTTTTTTTTTTTTGAGATGAAGTCTTGCTCTGTCACCCAGCCTGGAGTGCAGTGGTACTATCTTGGCTCACTGCAACCTCCACCTCCTGGCTTCAAGTGATTCTCCTGCCTCAGCCTCCCCAGTAGCTGAGATTATAGGTGCGCACCACCACGCCTGGCTAATTTTTGTATTTTTAATAGAGACGGGGTTTCACCATGTTGGCCAGGATGGTCTTGAACTCCTGACCTTGTGATTCACCCACTTCGGCCTCCCAAAGTATTGGGATTACAGGCGTGAGCCACTGCTTTAAGTAGAAAAATACAAGCATAAGGAAAAAAAAAATCCAAAGAAATACAAAAGGGCATATAGTAAGTTCTCACTTAAAAGTTTTCCACAGGTTCTTGGAAACTGTCATTTTAAGTGAGAGGACATACACAGAAACCAATTTTTTCCCCTCATCATTATAAACAAAACGACATTATTCATGGACATGTTATATGTCTTTCACTTTGAAGTCTCAGTTTCCAAGAACCTATTGACAATGTTGAGGACTTACTGTATTGTCAATCTGATTGTTAAAATTCCTTATTTCAAAAATTCTAGTTTAATAACAAAATGAGTATACGTATTAAAAACTATATTAAGAATGTCTAGGACATTAAAATACTTTTTGATATATATTTAATTAAATCCATAGCTCAGGTTTATATAAACAGATATCAGAATTTAAAAACTTAAGGAATATTCACATAATTTTTTTCTTACATTTTTATTTTTTTCTAGAGTTAGGGTCTCACTGCCACCCAGGCTGGAGTGCAGTGGCATGATCTTAGCTCACTGCAACCTCAAACTCCTGGGTTCAGAGCAATCCTCCTGCCTCAGTCTCCCAAGTAACTAGAACTACAAGGCCCACACTACCATTCCTGTTTATATAAACATTTTCTAAGTCAAACTTCAGTAAGGGCTTTATTTAGATTTCTTTTTATTTACTCAAATTCCTAATCACCTACTTAAAAAAAGATTCCTGTGACATGTAATTTAACTTAGAAAAACTGCCTTTCCCAACAAAAAAGACAGGATGACAGAAGACCAGTAGAAACCAATATAATGATTATTCCTAGAAAGTAAGTAGGTTTTATCTACCTGAGTTGTATGTTGTTTACAGCATACCAAAATAGTTCTTTTTTTTTCCCCAGCTTTGTCTTGAAATAGCTTACATTTCTCTTTTTTTCTTTTTCTGGTTTTTTGTTTTGTTTTTTTTGAGACAGAGTCTCTGTGGCCCAGGCTGGAGTGCAGTGGTGAGATCTTGGCTCACTGCAACCTCTGTCTCCCAGGTTTAAGCCATTCTCGTGCTTCAGCTTCCTGAGTAGCTGGGGTTACAGGCACGCACCACCATGTCCTGCTAATTTTTGTATTATTTATTTATTTATTTTTAGTAGAGACGGGGTTTAGCCATCTTGGCCAGACTGGTCTCAAACTCCTGACCTTAGATGATCTGCCTGCCTCAGCCTCTCAGAGTGCTGGAATAACAGGCATGAGCCACCATGCCGGGCTGTTTCTCTAATTTCTTCAGGAAGGGTGTTTTAGTAGTATTTAGTGATAGAACATTTCTCCTTTCAAGTTCTTTCTTAAAACATCCATTGTTCTTTGACAAATCATAAAAAATTCCGAAGAAATCTTTTTTTTTTTTTTTTTTTCTTGACACAGGGTCTCACTGTGTCGCCCAGGCTGAAGTACAGTGGTGTGATCTCAGCTCACTGCAACCTCTGGTTCCCAGGCTCAAGCAATTCTCCTACCTCAGCTTCCCAAGTAGCTGGGACTACAGGCGCACACCACCACACCCAGCTAATTTTTGCTTTTTTTTTTTGTAGAGACAGGGTTTCTCCATGTTGGCCAGGTTAGTCTCAAACTCCTGTCCTCAAGTGATCCACCTGCTTCGGCCTCCCAAAGTGCTGGGATTATAAGCGTGAGCCTCCATGCCCGGCCAAGAAATCTGTCTTAATAAGTTTATTCTTCAAAAGGATCTGGGAAGTTTAAAATCTAAATAACTACACTGAAATGATCCCTTCCTCCTTCAGGGACTCCTGTGTCTTCACACTCTCCCGCCTATCTCCCTGGTGGTTTTGGTCCTCTCCCGGCTCTCTTGACCTTAAAGGTTGGGAGAACTTCAGAACTTGCTCCTGGACACCCTTCTCTTTATATATGAATGCCATTTACATGCCAGTGAGGGCTACACCTATTTTTAGCCCTGACCTCTCTTCAGAATTTCACACTCACATAGCCACTGCCTATCTGATACCTTCATTTGAATATTTAATAGGAATCTCAACCTTACTACAAACCTTAGAATAAAAATAGAGCTCTTGTTTACCTTTCTCTATGTTGGTCAATGGCACCAACCAACCATTCACTCAATTACTCAAGCCAAAACTCTCTGGAACCAATGAATATTTTTCCTTATGAGATAAACATACTTCTAACACAGCCATATTACATTTCCACTTCTTCCATCCTTCTAAGCCATGTTTGATCTTATCTGGACCATTGTAACAGACTCCTCATGAATTTCCCTCTTCTCACTCTTTCTCTTCTACAATCAGTTCACTGTACAGTAGGAAGAGCAAATGAAATTATAAAATTTTCTGTATGAAACCATCCAAAGACGGCAGGCATGGTGGCACAGCCCTGTAGTCCCAGCTACTCAGCAAGTTAAGGTGGAAGGATCACTTGAGCCCAGGAGTTAGAGGCCAGCCTGAGCAATATAGTGAGACCCCCATTTCTAAAACAAAAACAAAAACAAAACAAAACAAAAAAACCTAAACAACCCTAACCAAAAAAATCCCTAACAACAAACATTCAAAAGCTTTCCACTATACACCCTGGTTTACAAAGCACTACACAGTTGTCCCTCGGTACCTGTGGGAGATTGGGTCCAGGATGTCCCAAGGATACTAAAATCCATGGACGCTCAAGTCCCTGATATAAAATGGCATATTTGCATATAATCTATGCCTGACTTCCTGTATACTTCAAATCATCTCTAGCTTACTTATAATACCTAATACAGTGTTAACGCAATATAAACTGTTATACTGTATTGTTTAGGGAATAATAATAAGGAAAACAATTTGCAGCTGTTCAGTACAGCTACAGATGCAATAGTCTTTAAACAATGTTTTTGATCCAAGGTTGGTTGAATCCACTGATGCAAACCCATGGATACAGAGGACCAATCGTAAATAATCTGACCTCACCTGCCTCTCTAATTTTATCTTATACCGTTTTTCTACCCTTCACTATATTCCAGCCACACTAGTATTGTTTCTCAAAATGACCATTTCATTTTCTTCTAAGGTCTTTGGGCTAGTTGTTTCTTCTGTCTGGAATGTTCTTTCCACTAATTTTCACATATTAAGAGGCTTCTGGATGGGCATGGTGGCTCACGCCTGTAATCCCAGCACTCTGGGAGGCCAAGGCATGCGGATCACAAGGTCAGGAGTTCGAGACCAGCCTGGTCAACATGGTGAAACTCCAACTCTACTAAAAAAATACAAAAATTAGCCAGGCATCGTGGTGTGTGCCTGTAACCCTAGCTACTCAGGAGGCTGAGGCACGAGAATTGCTTGAACCCAGGAGGCAGAGGTTGCAGTAAGCCAAGATCATGCCACTGCACTCCAGCCTGGGAGACAGAGCAAGACTCCATCCAAAGAAAAAAAGCAGCTTCTTGGCATTCCCATGCAACTTATATGTGATCTCATCTGCAAAACCTTTCACAAACATCATTTTTTCATTAGAAACATTTTCACAAAGTACCCAGTACATGCCAACGTTGTTCTATATACTGGGGGAAAAGTACTCAATCTCATTAATAATCAGGGAAATGCACATTAAAACCATAATGAGAAATCTCTTCATAGTCACAGAATGGCTAAAATAAGAAAGACTGACAATTCCACATGTTGAAGATGTAGAACAGCAAGAACTTTCTTCACTGCTTATAGACAGTATAAACTGGCATAAATCACTTAAAGCAATGTTCTTAACAGACCAACTGGAAATAATCCCAATGTTCACCAACATAATAGATAAATAAATCATGGTATATTTATACAAAGGAAAATTACACAGTGATGAAAATGAACAACCTACAGCTACATTTTAAAATGACAAAGTAAAATCTCACAATGTTGAGCAAAAGAAGCAAGACACAAAAGAATACACACTGCAAGAAGCCATTTATATAAAGTTCAGAAAGTTAAACTACTGTATTAGAAGTCTGAGATCATGGTTACCTTTGAGTAGAAGGGAGGCAGTATGGGTTAAAAGAGTATGAACAGGGCTCTGGGGTCTATTTCTTGGGCCTGGGTGATATCTACATGAGTGTGATCATTTTGTGATAATTTACTGAGCTGGAAACTTTTGACTTGGACATGTCTCTGCATGTTATGCTGCTATACAAAACCTTTTTTTTTGAGACAGGGTCTCACTTTGACACCCAGGCTGGAGTGCAGTGGTGTGATCATGGTTCACTGCAGCCTTGACCTCCTGGGTTCAACTGATCCTCCCGCCTCGGCCATTGGTGTAGCTGGGGCTACAGGTGCATGCCGCCAGGCCTGGCTTTTTTTTTTTTTTTTTTTTTTGTAATAGAGTCAGGGTCTCCCTATACTGCTCGGGCTGGTCTTGAACTCCTGGGCTCAAGTGACCCTCCAACCTCGGTCTCCCAAAGTGCTGGGATTGCAGGCATAAGCCATTGCACCCAGCCTACAAAAGTTTTTTTTTTTTTTTTTTTTTTTAAGCTTCTGTTCTTTATTTAACTTTTATGATTATGAAGCCATTCAAATGTTAAGTATAATAACCAGGGAACTCACACTAGGTCTCCTTTGTGAGGAAGCAATGGAGAACTTGTTATTTAATCTTAGTATCAGGAATAGATGTGGCTCTTCTAGCTAATTGGTCTGTTGTCATAATATAGACACTCTGAAATGTTTAAGTGACCAGGTTTTGTGTTGGCTGCAAAACCTTAGAGCCAAATCTGAGGCCCACTTATAGGAAAGATATATTTTTATGGTAAGCATTTTTATAATGGTCTTATTCATGCTTCCATATTATATTTCTACAGTTTTTTTTCTTTCCTTTTGCTCCCAAAATTGTAGTTTATTACTTTGTAGCGGTTGCAAATTTCCTTAATTCTATCTGCAACAAGGAAGCGTATTAATAAATAAAAATGCTTTAAAGGTTTTTTTCTTTTTTTTAAAAAAAGATGCAGTTTGTTTGATTTCTACTCTTTAAATCTACACAATCTAGCTTTCAATTTTCATAGTAGAAAATTCTAACCTGTTGATTAATTTTCTTTTCATGTTTGGATAAGGTAAGACTGCTTGCTTAGGCTACACGTGAAAAACTGACATCAAAGTTAAACTTCACGTGAGTTATTTTCTGGCAGTCCTGATGAGACTATCTATCTATCTATCTATCTATCTATCTATCTATCTATCTATCCATCCATCCATCCGTCCATCTTTCCAATCCATCCTATCTATCTATCTATCTATCTATCTAATCTATCGATCGATCGATTGATCGATCGATCGATCGATCGGAGTCTCACTCTGTTGCCTGGAGTGCAGTGGCATGATCTCAGCTCACTCCAACCTCCACCTCATAGGTTCAAGTGATTCTTCTGCCTCAGCCTCCCCAGTAGCTGGGGTTACAGGCACACACCACCATGCCTGGCTGATTTTTGTATTTTTAGTAGAGATGGGGTTTCACCATGTTGGATGGGCTGGTCTCAAACTCCTGACCGCAAGTGATCCACTTGCTTCAGCCTCCCAAAGTGCTGGGATTACAAGCATGAGCCACCACACCCAGCCAGAATATCATGATTTTTAGTCAAAGCATATGACAGGGAAAATTAATGTTTGTTGACTGATTTTTACATTAGTTTTAGAAATAAAGTCAATCTATATGTAAGTTTCAGCAACATTAAAGCTTCCTTATCATGAGACATCAAAATTTTAAATGGCAGGTTGCTTTATTTTAATCACAATTTCCTTTGAGAACACCTTTTGAACATAAGTAATTCCTAGGGTTCTCAAAAGAATAAAGATTTCTAGAACACACTTATTTGTAACTTGTTCTTTCATGCTATGGCTATAGATTTAAAAATATGATAATAAATACACACAAATAGGTAAAGATTATATGTAAGATCCTGAATCCCTCAAACATTATCATGGCTGAAAATTAATATTTACAGGACTGATTTCCCAAATTTCAAAACAAATAAAACTGAGCCACATCTAAGATTTACTGTTCTGTTTATGTTTTATTTCTTCTTCATTTAGAACTGACTCTTAGACTGACTACCCCAGGAGGTATTACCCAAAACACACAGACTTTAACTGAAGGGTGTAATACCAGGAAAGGGTAATGTCTAAACTTTTTCCTTTGAGGTTTAAATTCACTTAGTGGTCAAAATGAGTTTTCTTTTTTTTTTTTTTTTCTTTCTCTTTCTTCTTTTTAATCAAATGAAAGTTATACTACCTTCTCAAATCTCATTACTGTGAATATACATTATTTTATAAATAATTCAAAACAAGAAATATGGTATTCCATTAGTGTTTAGCCAAATACTATCATTAAAATAGAAAACAATAAAGGACAAGAAAATTGACCTCGAGCCACATTAACATCTCTCTCTAATCAAAACATATTAGTTTAAATACTTTAAATTACTCAGTATAGTACTTAGTAAAACCAAAAGTTTTGTGAGTTGAATCTCACAGATTCAAGGTAGTGCCAGTTTAAAAAGCATTCAGATACTAAGAAATCTGTTAACTGATATTAGGCAAGTATCCTTTTTTGCAATCTCAGTAATACCACCATGAGGGGGAAAATAAGACAAGAGTAAAAAGACTTCCCTCTGCATGCAACGGTAAATACCACAAATCTATTCTATAGGTATAAGCACAATTGTAGTTTAGTTGAAGTAACTTTGACATCTATGCAAACCATCAAGAGGTTTTACACCACAATAAAAAAATAAAATATTTGCCATGAAAATATTAATTGATCATTCTAAGTCATGCTAATGAGGTTAAGGGGAAATAAATCCCCCATATTAGAACAGAAGATGCTTGCTAAAAAGACAATTTTCAAAAATGTTATTAATTATAACCAATAATTCACAGAAGATATTCAGCACACAAGTGTCAGTCTTATAACCAGTAATAAAGTGTTGTTACAATACAGAGGAAGGAAGAAAGAAATATGTGAAGATCAAAATTTATCACTTACCTCATGATTCAGCTCTGCTATCTGATCTTTCAGTTCCCTAATATACTGGTTAGAATCAGACTTGTTAAGCTGTCCTTGAAGCTTTCCTTCTTCTTTCTGTTTTGTGGCAAAACAACAAAGCAAAAACGAGGCAATTTTTCACAGCATGTACTCAAATATTTCAAGGTATAGGAAAAGCATAGGCATATACCCTTTAATTACCTGAATTCTGAACAAATCCATTCTCAAACTACCTCTGACAGACAAGTCATAGTGAACTATGTTGTTATTTATTTATTTATTTATTTATTTATTTAGAGACAGAGTTTCGCTCTTGTTGCCAAGGCTGGATGGAGTACAACGGTGCCATCTCGGCTCACCGCAAGCTCTGCTTCCCGGGTTCAAGCGATTCTCCTGCCTCAGCCTCCCAAGTAGCTGGGATTAACAGGCATGTGCCACCACACCTGGCTAATTTTGTATTTTTAGTAGAGACAGGGTTTCTCCATGTTGGTCAGGCTGGTCTCAAACTTCTGACCTCCTGACCTTAATTATTTAATTTAAATAATTTAAATTATTTCTTTAAAAATGCTTAATAAAGGTTGTTACAATAAATATAATTTATAAAATATATCTTTTGAAGGAGTCTCAGAAATCAGTAATTGAATGGGTCTACTGATGAAAAAATCACCCTAGAATTTCAAAGTAATTTATCTAGTTATTTTGAGGGCAGACGATTCTCTACTCATACTGTAAGGGATTCAATACTTAGTCAAGAAGATGGCAAGCTTCCCATATTCTTTCATTCTTGGGAATCTGCTTTTGCTTGGGGAACAGAAAAGGGGGGAAAAAAAGAAAAAGTTGTCCAAATCACTCTAGAAAGGAGAGGACAGCTCTGAGTCTCCTCTGTTTAATTAGCTCTTGATGTGGACTGGAAGTCCTAGATATAACTGATTAAAAGCTGCTTCTGATCCTAAGAGTTTGTTTCAGGTGAGCATTGGGACTATTTTCTAGGAATACAGATAGGTAAAGAGAGGCACTTTTTCTTATACCACCTGAAAACATACAAATTATTTTTCAGATAAAGAGTTGTTTTGTTTTTGTTTTTTTGAGATGGAGTCTTGCTGTCACCCACACTGGAGTGCAATGGCGCGATTTTGGCTCACTGCAACCTCTGCCTCCCTAACTACCCTTAGTTTGTTCTTCAACTCCTTTCATCAACTTATTCCTGCAAACTCCCTGTTTTTTGTTTGTTTTGCTTTGTTCTCTTTCTTTTGGCAATCTGTCTTAAAAACCTTTTACTAGAATATGGCCTGCTGAAGTGGTTTAGTGTAATTAATATTGGCATACATATAAAAGCGCAACTACAGCTTCTATAGGCTTAACATTTTTTTCTTATGCAGTCATGTTCCACATAATGATGTTTTGGTCAATGACGGAATGAATACATGATGACAGTCCCATAAGATTATAATAAGAAATTCGTAATGCCTACTGACATTGTAGTTGTACAATGTCATAGTAAAACACATTACTCATGTGTTTGTGGTGGTGCTGGTGTAAATAAATCTACTGTGCGGCCAGTTGTATAAAAGTATAGCATATACAATTACGCACAGTGGATAATTGATAATAACAAATGACTATGTTACAGATTTATGTATTTAACGTACTATACTTTTTATTATTATTTTAGTGTACTCTTTTTACTTATACAAGAAAAATTAACTGTAAGCCTCAGCCTGGTCCTACAAGAGATATTCCAGAAGAAAGCATTGTTCTCTTAGGAGATGACAGCTCCATGTGTAATATTATTGCCCCTGAAGATATTCCAGTAGGACAAGATGTAGAGGTAGGAGACAGTGATAGTGATGATCCTGACCCTACGTAAGTATAGAATGGTGTGTTTGTGCCTGTTTTTGTTGTTGTTGTTGTTTTTTGTGAGACAGAGTCCCCTTCTGTCCAGGCTGGAGTGCAATGGCACAATCTCGGCTCACTGCAACCTCCACCTCCCAAGTTCAAGTGATTCTCATGCCTCAGCCTCCTGAGTAGCTGGGACTACAGACGCACGCCACTACGCCTAGCTAATTTTTGTATTTTTAGTAGAGACAGGGTTTCACCACATTGGCCAGTCTGGTCTCAAACTCCTGGCCTCAAGGGATCCACCTGTCTGGGCCTCCCAAAGTGCTGGGATTACAGACGTGAGCCACCGCACCCAGCCACGTGCCTAAGTTTTTAATAAAAAAGTTTAAAGAGTTAAAAAAAACAGCTTATAGAATAAAGATATAAAGAAAGAAGATATTTTTGTACAGCTGTATAATATATTTAAACTAAGTATTATTAAAAGAGTCAAAAAGTTACAAGAAATTAAGTTTATAAAGTGAAAAAGTTACACTAAGCTAATTTATTATTGAAGGAAGAAAAATTAAGAAAATAAATTTATAGTCTAGATTAACTGTACTGTGTTTATAAAGTCTACAGTAGTGGTGCAGTAATGTCCTAGGCCTTCACATTCACTCACTGACTCACCCAAAGCAACTTTCAGTCCTGCAAGCTCCATTCACGGTACCATGCTCTATACAGGCGTACCATTTTAAATCTTTTATATCATATTTTTACTGTATCTCTATGTTTAGATACACAACTCCTGACCTTTGTCTTACAACTGCCTACAGTATTCAGTTGAGTAACATGCTGTATAAGTTTGCAGTCTAGGAGAAACAGGCTATACCATATAGCTTAGGTGAGTAGTAGGCTATACCATCTGGGTTTGTGTAAGTACACTCTATGATTCACACACTGATGACATTGCCTAAGGATGAATTTCTCAGAACATATTCTAGTTGTGAAGCAATGCATAACTGCATATTGACACATACTAATATCAGATACAGTTATCTAAGCCAAAACTGTCTTATTTAACAATTACTATATTCCAAATATACTTCTAAAATATATACAAAATACACCTTATGCTTTTTAGCCATAAGCCCATATTTAGGAAAAATATATATTCTTCTTTTGAAAATTTGGTTAGAAATACTAGTTTAACCCAACTGCCAGAGAAAAGGCTGAACAGAATAGCAGAGATACTAAGTCAGAGTCCTAATCAAATCATCTCTGAGGCCTTCTCTGTTTTCTCATTTACATGGAACAATAAAGTCCCTCTATTATTTAAACCAGTTTAAATATAAATTTCTGGCTGGGTGTGGTGGCTTATGACTGTATTCCTAGCACTTTCAGAGGCCAAGGTGGGAGGACTGCTTGAGCCCAGGAGTTCAAAATCAGCCTGGGCAACATGGCAAGACCCAGTCTCTACAAAAACATTTTAAAAAATTAGCTGGGCATGGTGATGGGCACCTGTGGTCCCAGCTACCAGGAAGAGTAAGGCGGGAGGATTGCTTGAGTCTGTAAGGTTGAGGCTGCAGTGAGTTGTGTTGATATCACTGCACTCCAGCCTGGGAGACAGAGTGAAAACTTGTCTTAAAAGAAAAAAAATTACAGATTTTTGCCACTTGCAATCAAAATAATAGCTATTATATATTAAACAGTTATAACACTTATAAGCCCTTCTCATTTGAGATTCCCAAAGGATTAAGCCCTAATGTCTAAAGCATCATTGTATGTGTATGATTTAATGCCTGTGCATCTAGAGTAGCACCACGTACTATCCTTGGAAGAACTGAGAAAACACAGTTGACCCGTAACATGGCTTTGAACTATGCAGGTTCACAAATATGTGGACTTGCGTCTGCCTCTGTCACCCTGAGACAGCAAGACAACCCCTTCTCTTCCTCCTCCTCCTCCTCAGCCTAATCAATGTGAAGATAAGAATGAAGACTGTCGCAATGATCCACTTCCATTTAATGAATAATATTTTCTCTTCCTTATGATTTTCTTAATAACATTTTCTTTTTTCTAGCTTATTTTAAGAATACAGTCTACAATGCGTGTAACATACAAAATGTGTTCATCAACTGTTTATGTTATCAATAAGGCTTCTAGTCAAAAGTAAGCTCTTAGAAGTTAAGTTTTGGGGCAGTCAAAAGTTATACATAGATTTTCCACTGGCAGGGATCAGCACCCTTAATCCCCATGTTGTTCAGGGGTCAATGTAGTTTACTCAAACCCTTTTCTGTAGAGTTTAATTCTCTTGTGGAGCTCTGGTGGAGAAATACTGGCACTTATAATGTGCCAGGAGTTTTCTAAGCTGCTTATGTGTAATCATCACAATGATCCTGTGTGACATGGAATATTATTATTCCTACTTCATAGATGAGGAAACGTAAATGAAAGTCTGAGTGAATTGGCTGCCTAAGAGTCATAGAGATGGTCAATACATTTTTCACCTTAATTTATAGCATTCTGAACATGAGAAACAATTAGGCAGATAGAGATTTATGCAAAGAATCAAGCAAATTTGCTTTCTTGGATTTGTTACAAAAGTCTATGTATTTACCTTAATGTTTATTTTAGCCTCTGATAATTTAAATGGGAACTACAATATATAAAGAATTGAAGATGAAATGCTACAGCTACTTGCATTAATGGCCCTAAGCTAAAGACTCATATTAAACACACACGCTGTCCAATACCATTTACATGTGCTTATGCCTGCCTCTTATTTTTAATCACCATTTTTAAAATGAAATATTTTAGGCCAAGCACAGTGGTCCATGCCTGTAATCCCAGCACTTTGGGAGGCCAAGGCGGGCGGATCATGGGGTCAAGAGATCGAGACCATCCTGGCCAACTTGGTGAAACCCTGTCTCTACTAAAAATACAAAAATTAGCCAGGCGTGGTGGCAGGCGCCTGTAATCCCAGCTACTCAGGAGGCTGAGGCAGGAGAATCGCTTGAATCACGGAGGTGGACGTTGCAGTGAGCTAAGATTGTGCCACTGCACTCCAGCCTGGCAACAGAGGGGGACTCCATCTCAAAAAAAAAAAAAAATTTTTTCAAAGGCACAGAATAAGAACAAAAGAGTAATATAAGAAAGATAAACTCACCATTAAAATTCAGCCTGTTTCATAACTATCTCACCCTAAGATTTTCCTTGGCTCTGGACTTACTCCATTTTCAGTTCTGTCTGTATACCCTCAAAGTGGAAAAGGATGACATCAAACAGAGAATAAGAGAGTGAGTGAAACAGGAAGGAAGAATGCAGAAATTGGAGGGGGGGGGCACATGAGGAAGAATAGCTCATTCATATAAAAGAAACAAAATCATTATTCTCATAGGAGGTATTCTCCAAATCCCGTATGTGACATGAGAAGTGTCTGAGTAAGCATCTGAGTAAACTGATACACTTCCAAGGAGTACTAATTTGGTAAGAATCACTCATTTGGATACATAAGCTCAGCTGTCCTTTTAGGTGTTTTTTGTTGTTGGTGGTGGTGGTGGTGGTGGTTTTTTTTTTTTGGTGGGAGCAGGGGCGGGGGGGGCTGATTTTGGTATGAGGTCATACTCACTCCCTTGGTTGATTAGATGAAAAGTGAAATCCACTACTAGGAAGAAACCCATCTGGATGAGATAGAAAGGTTAGATGTTTGCAATATGGAATCCAAATTAAAGAAAAGTATCTTTGAATCTGGTCCTTAATAAAGGTAAAGTTCTTGAGGATTTTGGACATCTCACAGCAATAATACGTGGGATAATACAACATTTTCAGGGCAAAGAAGATGACAAAGGCCAAGGTAAACTCTAACATTGTAAGAGAGAAGTTCAAGAATGCAGAAAGACTTTAGGTTTGAAAGGCAGTAGAATGACTAGTAACAATAATTAACACCAATTCTTTCCTCCAGAGAAACTTGCAATGAAAAAGAATTCTGGTAAAACAAGAATCATTAAATTCGTTATACAAAAAGCTACCAAGTGACTCCGAAGATGTTTTTTCCAAAGGTGGGTCTTAGTAGGCTTTAGCTAAAAACTTTGTAATAGCACTTTGATTTCTTTGGAGGAAACACAGCATTTGATGAAAAACAGGGAAGCTAAGAAATTTTACAACAAAAAAGATGGATAAAACAGGGAAGCTAAGAAACTTTACGATAAAACAGATGGAATATTTTTAACTTTAAAAGTGTTTCTTGAACTTCTATTCACTGTCGAAAAAAGACGGAATTTCAAAAAGGAAAACTATATTGTTTTATTAAATCCAATTATATAGTTGTCTTATTTAGATTTAAATAAAATTTAATAAAGCTTAATGTTGGGTTTCTTCCGCAAAACTTTAACAAACAAAAAGTTGGACTATGATGACTATTAAGTCATTGTTTCCACGGTGAGGCACACATACATAAACACATGCACACGCACTCAGAAAACAAACAACTTTTAAGGCACACTAGATAAACTGAGGAAAGAGAAAGGGTGATTAAGCAGTTCCAGGCTACGGCAGTAACCCCTGGACAAGCAAATTACTATCTCAGCATATTTGTCACACATTAGTGGCACACCAGTGTGACAGACCAGTTAGAAAGCTCTGCATGGGATATTCTGATTCAACAGTCTGCCTTAAGGCAGATTGTAAAAACAGAAGTAAAAAGTGAGATGTCCTAAATGCTATTTAATAAATTAAAATATATCAATAATCATTTATCAAAAGTCTGTGATTTTTATGTTCTACATTTTATGCTCTCATTTAAACATGTTAATTCAAAGCCTTTTAGGATCCTCCTTAAAACAGGATAACTATATTTACAATACCAAAAGACATAGCAATGAACTACTATATTCTAAGTAGATATAAATTTAATTTTAGTTCTGGGACAGTTCATTCAATTATCTAATGTTTAAGATTTTTTTCTAAGTATTTTTATAGCTTTCTATTTTCAAACAGTGTCCACATGGTTGTTTCTGATAAGCAGGTGGGAAAATGTCAACTACACTAATAAATTTACCCGAAACCTGCATTTTCTTGAGGTTTTCTTTTGGTCTAGCTGATAACAACAGATTGCCAGTTAACTGGTTTCCTAAGAAAAATTAATTAGGTAAGTAACAAACTTAAAGCCCCAACATATCAACAACTTTGGTATTCTGTACTTTCACTGAAGAGGCCTTAAATACATACCTTTTGTCATATACCACAAATGAAACTTTATAAAGAGGGCATAACATAACATGTGTAAAAGGTGTAAATGCATATTTCACTCTTGGCTCTATCTTTGAATAATTCTTTTAGAGATTACCAATACAATGTCCATAATAATTTGATTCATATTAAGGTCTTAAGCCAAGAGAGCTTTGTATGTATGAGGTTCTTAATTAAATGGTCATCAATAACTCAGTTAACGATACGCATATTTAAGTGTTTAGGGGTAAAGTATAACAATGTAACTTTGAAGTGCATTAAAAAATAAGATCCCTACAATGGAAGATGAATATCTGATAAAGCAACAGAAAGAGCAAATATATCAAAATATTAATAGAGTGGAGATAGTGGGCTTATAGGTGTTCACTGTATGACTCTTTCAAATTCTATGTTTGAAATTTTTCACAGTGAAATACTGGGAGGAAAAGTTATCGACAAAAAACAATTCATCCCCTCTTTCCTCCTATCATCTGCTAAAAAGTAAACACTGGTCTACCCTGCACTTCTTTTACATATATGAAAAGATATAAGTCCCCTAAAGATTACTTTAGAGTAGGCTCAGTTAGTTTATCCCTTTAATATTTTACTAGGTTTTGTGGCTGTTAACTTCAAGATCTATTTGTTCTTCCCCATTACGTAGTGATGATAGGATTGGAATGATCCCACCCTAACTCTATGGGTGGGATCTGACTGGTCAAGTCTACACCAAACAGGATAATCATATCTGTTTTGTACAGCGATGAGTTCAGGGGTTGTTCAAATAGTGTGACTCATAACTTTTGCTGGTAATTATACAGTACAGCTTCTTATTCTGGATACTATGATATATGGATATAAAGCTCCTCTGTTAGCCATTTTAATACAATGAGGAAAACCTCCTGAGGACAGAAATGACAAAAACAGTAGAGCCTTCAGAATCATGGTTTGTTGCAAGTTGTAGCCCAAATCAAACTTTTCCTGAAGCATATTCTACTTCTAGACTTTTTAGTTATATAAGCCAATAAATCCCTTTTATTATGTAAGCCACTTTGAACTGGATATTCTATTATCTGCAATAAAAACATACTACCTAATAAATATTTTTTAAATGGCTAAGGAAATGAATATAGTAACATGAAGAATATACCCTAGAAAACATTTAAAACAGTGATCCCCAAAGATAATAAGAGAAGTATCTCTTTAGGAGTTTTATAAACATACAGATCAAGGAAACTCACCCCGACCTCCTAATTCTAAGTATCCAGGAACAGGACTTGAAAATCAGTGTATTCTGAAAGCTACACAAAGAGTGATTCTGACACAGCCAGTGACCTACATTTGAAGTATACTGGTTTGAACAACCTTTGAAAATTAACCATTTTTTAAAACAAATTCAAAATTCTATGTATATGCCAATAATAAATGCTTTTATCCTATCCTAAGGATCTCAAATATTATTTTATAAGTTTAATCTCATTACAGATTTTTAGTATAGGTTCACATATGACAAAGAGATAAATATTTCCTTTACTCCCACCATGGTAAATGTGGTACATGACCAAGGCTCACACACTTATTTACAAATAGTCTCCACATTTTCAGAGTGAATATATCTAAAAACAAAAATACAGGAAAACTGTCAAGGGTCCTTAAATTAATTTCTTTCAATTCTACTATCAGTTTCACTTCACATTATTTCCATGTTAGTTTTTAGCTGGTCAGTTCGCTGTCTACAGAGGTTGGTTCAATTTTGAACTCAAATCCCTTTCTTGGTTAACCCAGCTCTCGAGCAGAAAATATTATTTTAAAGTTTAGTAATAAATGATGAGGAACTAAATAAAAGTTTAGGATGGGAGAAAATTCCACACATATGATTCCCATCACTGAAAACTAAGATAATCATTCTAAGGAACAAAGAAAACCCAAACATTTGGGGACCAGCAAAGTAATTATTTTAGCACTCAAAAGCACTGTATCTGTAAAGAGAAATGGCAATAAATAAGGAAATAATGAATCTGATTTTCTAACCCATATATTATATAGGTAACAGTAAAAAAGCTGTGTTTTCTAATATAACACATAAGAGTGTGTAGAGGAATATTGTACTAAGAGCAGTAATTCCGGTGTTCGAATACCTGGATTGCTTGTTAATGGCACAGGCATACACATTCACTTGTTTTATCCCTGCAATCATGGAGAGCTATAATTAGAGAAAGGATGAAGAAGAGATGGAATGTACCCAGGATGTGTCACATATTCTGTTTGTTGAAAAATCAATAAATGCTGCGATCCACAGGAAGACAAAAAGTGAATATGTATTTGTGCTGTGTGTATATGGCCAAAGTAGAAAGTGGGCATTTTATTCAGAGGTGTCTTCACCTGTATCAGCTGCACTACAACATACCACTTAAAAAGTTGAACAATTAAATGTGGTGGTGCATCAACCTAGGAGATTGAAGAGAAAATAAGAAAGGTTTTCTCTACAGTTCTAAGCAACATGGTTTTAGCATATGACAGTGCAGCAAAACGTAGACCAATAAAATGTCAAGTTGCTTTGAGCAAGTGTTTGGGATAAAAGTGGGGTTTAGTAGTGTAAAATACTGAAAAACACTGGGGAGGTAAGAGAAAGAAAAGATGTGGATCTCAAGTGTGTTTAAATCCATACATTTAGTCAGGTTCATTTTTAAAGAGAAGTATAAAGGGTATGCCTAAGAGTCCATTCTTTATGTTTTTACTTGTTTTTCTATAAACATAGTGGGGGAACATTTCAAAACATTTAATAAACTATGTTTATAAATAAATCTATACATGCTTTATAAGGTCCTAAAAATGAATTTTTAAAATCTTTGTTTTTAATGTTGGTTATAACTTACCCTAACTTTCTTAGATAGGAAGATAGCAGATTTTAAAAGCTGTGTTACAAGTCATAGGCTTTCAAATACACTATACAATTGGATAGTTTGCTTACAAGTTGTGTTTTTATTTTTTGAAAATTTAATCAGTTAATACCTAGTTAGTGTATCAGATGCGTAACTGAGGTACTAGAAAGTGCCCCAGACTAAGAGGCAAATATAAAAACATTGAGTCCATTATTTTACATCTTACAAAATTTTCCCCTGGTTTAGTTTTCAAAATTTTCAAATCTACAGAAGAGCAGAAATAATAGTACAATGACACCCGTATGCCCTTCAGCTATATTCACCAATTACCATTTTGCTACGTGGGCTTTTGTTCTTTTGCTCTCTATGTGTATATACGTGTGCACACACACAGATTTTTTTCCTGAACCACTGGAATGTAAATTGCAGGTGTCATGACATTTTACTATTGTATATTTCAGCATGCATCCTCTAAGAATAAGGAACTGCCCTATATAACCAAATATCATCATAACACTTACATTTACAGTAATTCCATAACATCACTGAACATAGTTCTTTTTCAAATTTCTCCAAAATGACCCAAAATATTTTATTACTGCCCATAATCAAACCAAGGTTCATGGTTACAATTGGTTATTATATCCTTTTAGCCTCTTTTAATCTACAAGAGTTCCTGTGCTCGCTTTTTTTTTTTTTTTTTTTGAGACAGAGTCTCACCCTGTTGCCTAGTCTAGAGTGCAGTGGCACGATCTTGGTTCACTGCAACCTCTGCTTGCTGGGTTCAAGCAATTCTCATGCCTCCTGAGTAGCTGGAAGTACAGGCGTGCACCACCACACTTGGTTAATTTTTGTATTTTTAGTAGAGACAGGGTTTCACCATGTTGGCCAGGTTGGTCTCAAACTCCTGACCTCAAGTGATCAACCCACTTCAGCCTCCCAAAGTGCTGGGATTACAGGCATAAATCCCAGCCACCTTGCCTGACCTTATGCATTTTTAAAATTTTTATCATATTAACTTTTTTGAAGAGTCCAAGTCTATAGATTGTATACTAAGTTGAAACAGAAACATTTTCCATTCCAACATTATTTCAAATAAAATACTGTTTTTATTCCTTTTTCCCAAACCAAACAGGCAGCAGAGTACATTAATACAATGCATATTTAAGGGTTGGATGAATCAAAGGATTAAGTATAGAAGACATGGGCACTAAAACTTAAATATCTGAAGTGAAGGACTCAGAAAACATAGGAACAGTGCTAAAAGAAACTGGTAAATATGTATGACATGTATTCCATTTTAGAGTCATATGTATGGTATTATGTATACATGTCATACACATATGTATATGTCTATGTGTACATATGTATATTAGTTAACATACATATTTTGTATATGTACATTAAAAGTTAAACATAACACTGGCAGTTATAATTTTTAAATTTTTTTGACTTATGTTAAACATAAGTATTGGTAGTTATAATTTTTAAATTTTTTGCCTCTTATTAAGAGACTAACCTATACGTTTAACCTTTCAGTGCTATGTAGTCCAAAGAATTCTCTCCATACTTAACATGACTTTATTTTTAAATTTTTACTAAAATATAAGTAAAACTATTAAGAAGAATATTGATAAAATTTATCAAGAGAGACAGCTAACAGGGGTAGAGCAAAAAGGTCAAATACAAAATACTGGTAGGCAAGTAAATGAATAATTTTTAGAGCAGCATTCCTACTAGAATGTCTGGTACAGAAGTGGCTTTTGAATGGCAGATTTTTACATACGAATTTACCTGTATTTTAAGACATCTGACAGACTGCCACCCCACTGATTCTGGTTCCTAGTTCTGTCTACATCTCTGCGCAAATACAAAAGTGATATGTATTCTCCCAGTTAAAAATAAGAATCTGAGCCCTTTGATAAAACTCTTAATGGCTGAGCCTCTTGTCAATCTTACATTTTCATTGTCATCTCTGGTAGTTCAATGACAACCACTGGAATATTCATTGGAATAACATGGGGAGCATTTAAAACTTATCAGAAACCTGGAATTTCCTTCGAGCTTTGGGGCTAGGACTGCCAGTAATGTCCAAAGCATGAAAATAAGTACTGAGTGCCAGAAAAGGACATGAAAAAAACCTTATAAGATACTTAAGACTTGGGAATATATTGAGAAAATGGCACTATCTCTATAACAGGGTGAGAGAGCTCTAGGCCACACTCTTGCCAAGTCCAAATCAGCCTATATAGATGTTAGTCTACCAGTTCAGCAGAAGGGTCCCAATATAATTCTCTTTAAGGAACACAGGCTTCCCCTTTCACCCCATGAAGCTTCTTGAGTTCTGTCAGGCAAAGGCAGAATAAAGGCTTGCTCATCTTCCCCAAGATCCTGCCCATTTCTCCTCGTCCCCTAATTTTCACTCCAGAATATGCTGGTCTGATCTGAAATATAAATTTAAGGAATTAGCTCACACCACTTGCAGGGGCTGGCAGCCTGGAAGTGTTTGTATGGCTTGCCGGCAGGGTAGAATCCAGGTCAGAGTTGATGCTGCAGGGTAGAAACAGTAGGGTGGGCCAGCAGGCTGTCTCGAGGAAAGCTGGTTAGTGAATGCTTCATAAGTTTTCATCTGAACCAAAACCGGTTTCTAAGATGTCTTCTTCAAACTGCTGGCATCACTTTAAATACACAACAAAGCCTTTCAGCCTCTTCTGTCATTTGCCTCTTTGCAAAAAATATTCTATAGAGTAGGTGGATGACTTTAAATTCTGGGAAAAGCATAGCGTTAGTCACAAAGAAACCTCTAAGAAAGGGAGGATCTGCCATAAAAGGAAAGCATCAAATATCCACTCATTAAGCTTCATCTTGCCCATGGGACATTGCTCACACAGCTGGAAAATTCTGTAGCTGAAGAAAATGTGATTCATCTTCTAGACAGATATTTTAATATCCTCACATTCCATGGCAAGGGGATTATCTCGGTGAAAGTTTTATGCCCATTTTTGCTTTCTGGCTTTGTTGTTGGTTTTTTGTTTTTGTTTTTGTTATTTTTGGATACCATAAACTCCAAACAGATGCTTTTGTTTAGTGCAAGGTAGCTTTTGTCTTTTCCCTATAAGGAAAGGAGCTATGGTGCTATATTTCATTTACTAGTGATAAACACTGTCATGCTAGACTAAGTTAAGATTCTGACAAGTCTTTTGGGCAGTGGTGCACTGGATACCATGACTTTTAAAAAATTAGTTTGAAAAGGCCTTTCTGGATCCATGTGAATGCTATTTCATCTTTTTGTCATTCTACTAATCCATATTTCTCTAGATGCTCTTCTCCTAGCTTGATGACTATTATGGTCTAGACCTATTACCTCCATATGGTAGACTCTTCTTGTCACCATTTCTTTCTTTTAGCAAAACTAAAGTCTGGAAAAATCTGGAATGAAAAAGTAATACTAAATCTTCTTTTTTTTTGGCATGGCCTCTACCTGTGTGTCTTCATAGGTGGCTTGAACTAAACATAGCCTGAGCCTGGCCCCAAAAGCACTAGAGATTAAAAATGGACGGCTGGGCACAGTAGCTCATGCCTGTAATCCCAGCACTTTGGGAGGCTGAGGCGGGTGGATCACGAGGTCAGGAGATCGAGACCATCCTGGATAACACGGTGAAACCCCGTCTCTACTAAACAAAATGCAAAAAATTAGCCCGGCATGGTGGCAGGTGCCTGTAGTCCCAGCTACTGGGGAGGCTGAGGCAGGAGAATGGCGTGAACCCGGCAGGCAGAGCTTGCAGTCAGCCGAGATCGTGCCACTGCACTCCAGCCTGGGTGACAGAGCAAGACTCCATCCAAAAAAAAAAAAAATGGACTCAGTGGTTAAGCAACTTATCAAGGACCACATGACTAGCGAAGAAAAAGCAAGGAGTAGAAGTCAGGTTTCACTCTTAGTCCCACACTCTTTATATCATTATAAATGGCTCCAATATAAACCATGGTTTTGTTTGTTTTTAAATAGAGACAGGGTCTTGCTACATTGCCCAGGTTGGTCTCAAACTCCTGGGCTCAAGTGATCCTCCTGCCTCAGTCTCGCAAAGTGCTGGTATTACAGGTGTGAGTCATCACACCCAGCCTAAACCTAAAATCATGATTTTGATTTGAGACAGATCACAGCAGGATATGTGCTAGAATTGTTTTTCTAAAAATGCTGTACTTATTTTATGTTATTCATGTATCTTTTCCTGAGCCCTCTGTAAAGAGTGCTATCAAGTCAAAGTTGGGAAGGAGAGTTGTCAAAGTTTCTTGTGTATCTTCTGTAGCACTGGATGATCAGATAGCTCCTATATATTCATCTTATTAATAAACCATTCCCTTCCCTAGTCTGTCTGAACGGCCCAAGTAGAGTTTATTTTGCCATAAAATATTTAAATCAACTGATTAGACTATTAGTGTATTAGAATTTAACAGAGAGCCAATGGAAAGAGGTCAGTGTGGAAAACCAGATTATAATTACTTATGGATTCAGTAATCCCTTTTCATATGAAGTCAAGGGAGACCAAGGTACAAAGAATAAAACAAAGATAAATCAAAGCCTATATAAAAATATCAAAGAGGGCAAGTTCCTACTATACATTTAGGCTATTCAGTATAGCCTACTGTTTGTGGGCTACAAGTATGTACAGCATGTTACTGTATGGAATACTGTAGGCAACTGTAACACAGTGGTTAAGTATTTGTGTGTCTAAATATCTAAACATAGACAAGGTACAGAAAACATACTGTATTATAATCTCATGGGACCTAGATGATACATGTGGTCCATCGTTGACTGAAACATGCGGTGTGAGTTAATTTTTAAAGTAAAAATAATTTCAGGCACTGACAAGAGCCATAAAGAATATAAAACATGATAATGAGACACAGTAACAATGTGAGGGGCCTACTTTACAAAGGTGGTCAGGCAGTGACTTCTATCTAGGCTGAGATTTAAATGATGAGAAGGTATGAGTCACGGGAAGATCAGGGAGCACAGAACTGCAATCATAAAAAAGAGCACGAGCAAAAGCCTTAATGTAAGAATGAAAGAGCTTGATTCAAGAAACAAAAAGGAGGTGAGTAGCTGCTGGAACTAACTGGTGAAGGAGAATACCATTTAAAATGGGTCAGAGAAATGGGCAGGAGCCAGACAACACTCAGGGACTTTAAGGCCAGAAAAAAAGGTGGCACTTTTGCTTGTTAGACCAAGTTTCCTTTGTTGCTTTTTCCCTATAATTATTTGGAAGTTCTAATTCTTATTTCTATTCTAGCAACAGTTACTTTAAATGTCATTTAAATATACATAAAATATTATAATGATAATCATATAAATTCATACAGAATAAAAAATGAACTCATATCCTCTACTCTTTTGCACCAAGCCCTTTACTATCTCCTGAAGGAATATTTCAACAGTTTTGATAGGATCACTGCAGCCAATTTCAATGCATTTAAGTATATATGCATGTAACAAATGTACATATTAACATGCATATGTACTTAATATATATAAATACAATACATATACTTACATCTGCTTTTTAATACATACAAATGGGAATATATATTCTGCTTATAATTTGCTTTTTTCACTTAGTATGTCTTGTAGATCTTTATTCTTTCTGAAAGATGCAGAATATTCCAGAGTATAAATATACCATAGTGTAACCATTCTCCTACTGATGGGTAGTTACCATTTTTTCTAAATATTAAAAATAACATTGGGGCCAGGTGCGGTGGCTCATGCCTGTAATCCCAGCACTCTGGGAGGCTGAGGTGGGTGGATCACTTGAGGTCAGAAGTTTGAGACCAGTCTGGCCAACATGGTGAAACTCCATCTCTAATAAAAATACAAAAAATTAGCCAGGCATGGTGGCACGTGCCTGTAATCCCAGCTACTTGGGAGGCTGAGGCAGGAGAATCGCTTAAACCTGGGAGGTGGAGGTTGCAGTAAGCCGAGATCGCGCTACTGTACTCCAGCCTGGGCAACAGAGTGAGGCTCTGTCTCAAAAAAACAGAAAACAAAAAACAAAAAAAAACACAAATTAGATTTTTCATTCACTTTAATCAGTTACATAAAGAATACAAAAGAAATCTAAATTAGAAGGAAAAAATAAGAATAGGCATAAAATTTTAAAGAAGATGGCTTATTTAAATTTGCAATTAGTTTCTAGTATTGTACTGGCCAACGGTATTAGAAGTAAAGGCTACTGGAAGTACCAATGCTTTCTCTCTTGCTTTTTTTTTTTTGTACATTCTTTCCAGGTATCTAATATAACAAATTGAAACTTATAATTAGTTTTTAAATTTTCACATATTAACTTTAGGATAGGAAACCACTACTTAATATATTGTAACATTTTACTCCTGGCTATTAACATTTACAACATAGGTTACAATAGATATCATACACCTAAAGGAAGTAACAGAAACAATTAGTAATCTCCCTGTGCTCTTTTTCATAGAGATTTCAAAATAAATCTAAGGTTATGCATAGGATGTGGGTTTTTCTCCGGGAGTAGTATTACAGAAGGTTTGTGGTATTAGAAGGGTCATGACACAATGCAAGTTGCTTAGTCTCAAACACAAGTGTAAAGCTTTCATTTTAAGAATATTTTATATTATACCCACAGATGAAAAAAATCTAACAAAAAGAGAGACTGTGGTACATAAAGATATATTCAAGCACTCTCTCTTTTGTAAAAAATCAAATCTTTTTAGAGACAGTTTAAAAAGCAATCTCTTGATTAAAAGGTTAAATAATGCTTTTTTTTTCCAGGCTTTATTATGAAACTATGTTCAACGGTCACAGAGGCAACCACATTAACTTGCAGCATGGACACGAATTTTAAGTTCTACATTGATATTTTCAATGCACATATGAAGCAAAATGTCTTAAGCAAATTATTACTGCATATTAAATTACTATAGTAGAAGAAAACCCAATAATTTGAGTAAATCTGTAACACTTGGTAAGTAATCACTCTGATTAATCAACATCACCTTACTGAAACATCAATAGCAACTACTAAGCTTTAGTAGGTTATTACTGATTTGTACTTTGCCAAAGAAAAATTAATCAGAATGGTAAATGTGGTAAGTGGTAGCCTCTCCATGACTTCAAGGTGACTCATTTGAAACTTCTAAAAACAAATCCTACTCATATCATGTACTGATAAGTTTTTGAAACAGTTTCCTGTAATTTAAAGTCATGAACAAAGGTTTGAATATTCTTCTTAGTAATTAGAAAAAGTAAAAGTACACATAAATACCTTTTAAAAACCAATAATGCAATCTGAAAAATATATAAGGGATAAAAGAAATCAGTATTTGGCTAGTATCTTTCAGTATTAAGACTGATTTAATTCCATTTCAGAAGAGAAATATACATATACACACATTTTTCAAAGTGATGTTTCTTACAGGATTAGCTAAAGGCACAGTTAAAAAATACCAGCCCAAGGCCGGGTGTGGTGGCCCACACCTGTAATCTCAGCACTTTGGGAGGCCGAGGTGAGCAGGTCACCTGAGGTCAGGAGTTCGAGACCAGTTTGGCCAACATGGTGAAACCCCACCTCTACCGAAAATAAAAAAATTAGCCAGGCGTGGTGGCAGGCGCCTGTAATCCCAGCTACTCAGGAGGCTGAGGCAGGAGGATTGCTTGAACCCAGGAGGCCGAGGTTGCAGTGAGCCAAGATTGTGCCATTGCACACCAGCCTAGGAGACACAGTGAGACTCCATCTCAAACAAACAAACAAACAAAACATCAGCCCAGTGCTTTGCACGGCTGAGTCAGGAGGATTATGAGGCCAGAAGCTCAAGACCAGCCTAAGCAACATAGCAAGACCCCATCTGTACAAAAAATTTAAAAATTAGCAGGGCATGGTGGGGTGTGCCTGTATTCCTAGCTACTCGGGAGGCTTAGGTAGAACTGCTTGATCCCAGGAGTTCAAAGTTGTAGTATGCTATGATTGTACCACTGAACTCTATCCTGGGCAACAGGGCAAGACCCTCTCTCTCTTAAAACAAGTCAGCATTCACACAAGGTCTAAAAGGTAGAAAATATTCCTCATAAATCATAATTTAATTGGAAACAAATCAATTTTGTGACCAATACTTAAAATTTGACATAATTTCAATGGCTCCTAAAAACTATGGACTCACAAACTAGTTTTTTAAAAAATTAGACACTTTTAAGAAAAGTTTTAAATTTACAGAAAAATTGAGAAGATAGAGAGTTCCCACATACCCTCCCACAGTTTCCCCTATTATTAATATGTTAGTGTGGTACCTTTGTTACAATTAATGAACCAATATTGATACATTACTACTAAAGTCCTTCATTTATTCAGATTTCCTTTGCCTTTGTTTTTTAACCAGTTTTTTTTTTTTTTTTTCCTGTTTCTAAAATTCTACCCGGGATACATTACCTTCAGTTGTAATGTCTCCTTAGGTTCCTTTTGACTGTGACTGTTCCTCAGACCTTGCTTGTTTTTGATGATCTTGTCAGCCTTGAGTCATTACTATTCAGGTATTTTGTAGGATCTCCACAAGTGGAATCTGTCTGATAGTTTTCTCATGGTAAGACTAGGGTTATGGGTTATCAAGAGGAATACCAGAGAGGTAAAGTGCCATTTTCATCATGTCACGTGATATCAAGGGTATGTACTATCAGTGTAATTTACGACTGCTGATGGTGATCTTAATCACCTGGCTTAGGTAATCTTTGTCAGGTTTCTCCACTGTAAAGTTACTCTTTTTGTCCCCCACACTTATCCTTTGGAGGGAAGTCACTAAGTGCAGTCCATGCTTATGGAGTGGAGATTTATACTTCCCCTCCTTGAGGGTGGAGCAGCTACAAAAATTATTTGAATTCTTCTGCATATTTGTCATCATTTATATCAATATAGGCTCGTGGATATTTATTTTATACTTTGGATTATAATGTACTTTGGGTTATTATACTTTGGCTGTGTATTTCAAGTATATAATACTTCAAATACTTTTTTTCTCAAATTGTTCTACCTTTGGCCATTGGGAACTCTTTAGTTGGCTTCTCTGTCCCTTCAACATAATCCTAATTAATGTAGGGTTTTTTGGGGTTTTTTTTTGGGGGGTGTGTGTATTTTGAGCACTTCCTTACTTACTGGCATTATAAGATGCTCCAGGCTTATGTTCTCTATTTCCTGTCCCAGTCCTAGAATCAGCTATTTCTGTGAGGAGCCCTGGTTCCCTTTATTGGAGAATGGTATTAAAAACAAAAATCTGGGCACTAAGTGTACATAAACTAATTTTTAATAACACCAAGTGAGCACATATATTATGGTACTTAAGAGTCCAAACTCCCCTAATTCTTAACTGAGATCTTACTAGGAGCTCATCTTGGGGGAGCCAAATGATGTTCTTCAATTCTAGATATAGCAATATCCTAAAAACCTCCAGATACTTCGTCCCTTTAAATTTAACTGCGTACTGAAGTTTGGACACCAAAGAATCTCTGAACACTTCAGAAAAAAATTTTTAAACAGAATCTCACAATCCCTAATGACTAGATAGCAAGCTAGGTAAAGCAGCCTATATACGTATCTTCCTGAGAATTAGTATTAAGACTAGATACAATTATAGAATAGATATTTTTTCAAATTAAAAATGCTTAAAATTGAGAAATGCCTTAAAGAAAAATGAAAAATATTTTAATATTTAGGTAAGTTGCTCAAAACGAAAGCCATAAACGATTGTGCTTCAGGGGCAAAAAAAAAAAAAAAACACTATTAACAAGTTAGCTCAGGAAACTGGAAAGTACAAACTAATCACAAAGCTTTATGATAAATTCCATCATTTAGTAATGTCACGGTAATTTCACATAATTAAAAAATATAATATTTTTAAGTTAATGGTAAAGGTTTTATCACTTCCTCTCCATCTCTGTCAAAACTACATACTGATCTGAGCACAGTGATTTAAACCTAGCACCCTCATTCTATGTCAGAACAGAATTTTGAGTGGGCGTTTTTTAAGCCAAGAGTGGTTGGGGTATTGCCCAACTGAGGCATCCCTAGAGGTTATCTGTTGGGCAAACTAATCAAAATGGGTAAATGTTACTGGGTACCAGGAAAAAAACCAAAAGTTGGATTTGAGTAGACCCACACTCTTTTGAATGAAAAACTTTCCATTACTTGTAACAAAGTAGCATTAATTTTATAGATATGCTTAGCCCACAGAAGCTTTTAACACAGTTACAAAAATCAATACGCTTATCTTTATAATAACCAAAATACAAACTCAATCCCAGGTTAAATATTAGAAGGCTTGGGTTTAATTCTCACCTATTTTCCTTAACTGAGCAAAAAATTAACTTTCCTATGTTTTGTTCTACTCCCTGGAATTTAGAGATAGCTCTATTTAGTATTAATGTAAAAATTAGGTCTTCAAATAATAAATAGCATTTAGATTGTGGAAAACTCCAGTAACAAGAGGAAAATTAATTTTTAACCTCATTTCCCTCCAAACTAAATACTATGAATTCTTACAAGTATTTTTTTGAATCAGTTCAATTAAATCTTTTTAATAGCTTAAATGTCATCTAACTGATCACTGCCATGCTCAAAACCCTCCAGTGATTTTCCATCTGAGTAGGGAAAGGTCAAAGTTCTTAGGTCCTACATAATTGGCTCTACTTACCTCTCAGACTTCCCCTATCCCCGTGTCTTACTCTATCCAGACTCTACTTCAGACATGCTCCTTATGTCAGAACCTTTGCCTGTACTATTTTCCTAGTAAGTAGTTCTTCCCCCAAATCTTCATGCCTCATCTGCTTCAAATGTTTGTTTAAATAAATATCCCCTTCTAAGGAACCTTTATAGACCACATTATTAAAATAGCAACAGTTCTCCACCCCTAATACCTTCTCTTTCCCACATTTTTCTCCATTGTCATTCATTGTCTAAATTACACACCATAAGATTCATTTATTTTTTTCATCTAACTTCTTGTTCTGCCATAAAGCTCAATGAGGAAAGGGGTTTTTATATTTTACTAATCCAGGTAGTGTTTAGAATAGTGACTGGCACATAGTAAGTACTCCATAAATATCTATAAAATTGAAACCAATACTCCATTTAAATTTGTAACTTAATCTGTTCTTCACATGTGGGTTTTAAAATTAGAATAACATTTAAAGTCAAATTGATATTTCAAGAAATAAACTATTACACACAGATTATTTCAGTAAATAAAAATATTTTAACTGTCACTAGTATGCTGATACTGGAAATATAAAGTCAAATAATGGTCCTTATCCTCAATGAACTTCAGCTGCACATAGTGGACAGAAAAGTTGAAAAGAATTAATTACAGTAGTATGAGATGGTATAAGAAAGGTCTCTAACAAAGGGTGTTAGAAGAGCAGAGACACACGAAATCAGGTAAGATGGCATTATCAGGGAATGCTGATCACAACCGGTCAAGCTTAAGCTGACTTTTGAAATAAAAAGCAAGATCAAAGGAGGAGGGAGAAAAACATGGAGTAAAATGGGATGACAGATTTGAAGGATTCTTAACTAGTATAATGGGCCTCAAGCACAGGGCATATATATGTTAGGGTAACTGGGAAATAAAGCTAGCAAAGTAGGCAAGAATTCGAGTAGGAAGGATCTTAGGAGGAGAGTCAAGAGTTTGAATTTTTCTCCAATGCCAGGGGAAACAACTGAAAAATTTTAAGAAATGAACAGGGAACTAATAGTAACTTTAGTTGTATAATAAGCAGATTTACAGGAGGCTGTCAATATGCTATTAAGAAAAATTATAAAACTACCATGACAGTATGTTGAAATACTAAAGAAAAATTCATTTTATTCCTGGAGAAAATTCAAGAGTGGGTTTTCATACAAACAACAAAATCTCATTTTAAAATCTTCTCTATGCCTCAGTTTCCTCAACTATAAAATGAAGATATTAACAATATCTTGCTGGGCTTGGTGGCTCATGCCTGTAATCCCAGTACTCTGGGAGGTCAAGGCGAGTGGACTGCTTGCGCCCAGGAGATCAATACCAGCCTGGGGAACATAGTGAAACCCCACCTCTACAGAAAATACAAAAATTAGCTGGGCATGGTGGCATGTGCCTGCAGTCCCAGCTACTTGGAGGCTGAAGTGGGAGTTCTCTTGAGCCTGGGAGGTCGAGGCTGCAGTGAGCCGTGATCGTGCCACTGCATTACAGCTTGAACGACAAAGTGAGACCCTGTCTTGAAAACAGTAACAAAAAAACACCAAAACCAATATCCCATACGATTTTTGTGAGGATTAAATACGTGAACATCCTCAAATGGCTTAGAACACTGCCTGATATGTACTAAGTGTTCAGTAATGCCAGCTATTATTACTCTTATTATTAGTATCCTGGAATACTTAAAGTTGTTAAGTAGTAAACTCTATATTTCCAAACACAGCCAACACACAAAAATGAAGTGTAACTAAATAGGGGTTCACAGTGGACAGAAAGAAGCTTACTTAAGTATGTATTACAGAAAAAACAAAAAGCCAAGATAATTATTGAACTCCTGACCTCAAGTGATCAGCCTGTCTCAGCCTCCCAAAGTGCTGGATTACAGGTGTGAGCCACCACACCAGGCCCCAAGATAATTCTTAATTTCAGGCTCTACATAATTTTTGGAAAGGGATATATATTCAGTATCTAAGGTTGTTAAAGACTATCTTTAAGGAAACCCAAAGAGTTTCAGAACTTTCTAGTTTGGTTGTAATTTTGGGGACTCTACAACATTGAATGTGACTTTTTACATAAAGTCTAAGAGCTGTTTTTCTGGATATTATGTAGGCAAGAAAGAACACTTTACATGAGCTTTCTCATTTGATCCCAACAACTGTAAGGCAGATAGCTTTAGAATCCTCAGTTTTGAAGGAGTGAATCAACAAATACATTAAATAACTTGCCAAAGATAAGAGGCTAATAAGAGGTTGGACTCCAAAATCCATTCTTTTAACCAATACAGAATCTCTAGCAATTAGAAGAAAACAAAAAGACAACAAGTTGGGACCACAGAGACATTCAGGATTTTAAAATCCTCTTGTTCTTCATAACTAAATTTCTTGAAGATCTTTATTCTGATTAAGATATGTCATATTTATTTTTGCAGGCTACTAAAAGAAGTTCCTTTAGACTGAGACATTCAACCAGAAAACTGGGTTCTAAAGCATATGTGAGGATAGAAAACAAAAAATTCTGATAATAGTTGGCATCTTCTCGCATGTTATTACAGTCATTAATACCAACAATAAATATACATTAATTTTCAGAGGTTTAAATTCTATTCAAAAACATTTCAAAGAAGGGACCTAGGCTCAGTCACTCCGACTCTGTAATGGTAAATACATTTGGATGGAGGCTGAATTCATTTTCTCCTTCCTAACTGGTAGTGATCTAATAATAAAATAACATATACAAGTTGATGCATGTGTGAATATAGTGACAACTGCATACATTAAAAATCATTTACTGTAGAAATAACATCAGCAGATGAATTAATTATTATCAAAATTCAAATATCTACTGGTCAAATTTGGTCAAATAAAAATATCTACTGAATGATGGTTATGCACCAGGCATTATATAGTAAGCACTCAATACAGCAACGAGGCTGTGTGCAGTGGCTTACACCTGTAGTCCCAGCACTTTGGGAGGTCCAGCACTTTGGGAGGGCAGATCGCTTGAGCTCAGGAGTTCGAGACCAGCCTGGACAACATAGACAAACTCGATCTCTACAAAAAACACAAAAATTAGTCAGGTGTGGTGGTGTGCTCCTGTAGTCCCAGCTACTTGGGAGGCTGAGGTGGGGGGATTGCTTGAGCCCCATAGGTCAAGGCTGCAGTGAGCTATGATCACACCACTGCACTCTGGTCTGAGCAACAGAGCGAGACCTTTTTTTTTTTTTTTGAGATGGAGTCTCGTTCTGTCACCCAGGCTGGGGTGCAGTGGTGTGATCTTGAGACCTTGTCTCCCCCACCACTGCCCCAAAAAGAATATAGTAATGAATAAGACAGACAAAAATTCCACTCTTGCACTCCCATGGAGCTTATGCTCTAGTGGGGAATGTGGACAATTAAAAATAAAAATACGTTGAGGAAGAAGGGGGGGAGGAGGGAGAAGAACAGAAAAGATAACTATTGGGTACTGAGCTTAATACCTGGGTGATGTAATAATATGTACAACAAACCCCCATGACATGTGTTTATCTACAAACCTTCACATGTACCCCCACATCTAAAATAAAAATAAAAAATAAAATTATGTATAATTTATGAAAAAAGTAATAATTGTTATGAAGAAAAAATAAAGCAACATAAGAGTCTAGTAACTAGAATAGGAAGTTATTTAAGGTAAAAATTTGGCCAAAGTGAAAGTCACAAGGTGGCCGGGCACGGTGGCTCTCGCCTGTAATCCCAGCACTTTGGCCAAGGCAGGCGGATCACGAGGTCAGGAGATTGAGACCATCCTGGCTAACACGGTGAAACCCCGTCTCTACTAAAAAAAAAATACAAAAAATTAGCCAGGCGTGTTGGCAGGCGCCTGTAGTCCCAGCTACTCAGGAGGTTGAGGCAGGAGAATGGCGTGAACCCGGGAGGCTGAGCTTGTAGTGAGCCGAGATCGTGCCACTGCACTCCAGCCTGGGCAACAGAGTGAGACTCTGTCTCAAAAAAGAAAGAAAGAAAGAAAGAAAGAAAGTCATAGAGGTATTAATAGAGTGAGATGAGTATATAATAATTAAAATTCATGGTAACTCAGAATTGTCAAAAATATTTAAATGCTATACAAGGTATAATATTGTTTTGTATGTGATAGAACCTTAGAGTTCAACTCCTTAATTTTACAGGTTGTATACTCTGTTCCCAACTGAGCATTACAGAACAGTGTAATAATTTTATAGCAAAAAACCCACCAATAAGTAATTGTCATTCATTTAGAGAAGAAAACTAGGTAACAGTAACTTCTAAAAACAGTTCTAGGAAAATGTCTAAAATTTGAAAGCTGCTACACTTAAAAATGGTTAAGTTCACTGTAAGACACAAATACAAAACAGCTCCAACAAAGACAGGGTGGTGGAGGAGGCATTATTATAAACAATATAATTAGATTACAGATGTAGATATGTCAGAATAATAACATGGCAGTAGATGGTAAATCTTAAATTAGACCTAAAAATTCTAAGTAGACTGAATAATCTTTGAAAATAAATTTAATAAATTTAAGTCTACCTATATCTATATACTACATAGTATATATATAGATATACTATAATCTATATATAAGTATCTATATATTACAATGTTATAGTATTTATAAAAATGAGTATTTCTTCATTTAATGTATTTTCTCATCGAAATAAGATGTTTACAAAAGTATAATTTTCATAGCTACAGTAAAAAGCAGGCTTTAATTATATGAATAACAGATTAAATAATAATATAATTTATTAAAAGAAGAGTTTGAGAGAATTCAATTTGTGCAAAAAAATTTTACTCACAAGAGAGTACCAGTAATTGGAAGACTTAATCTGAAGAGATCTGAAGTACATAAATCTTAGACTAAGTTGAGTTCTCCCCCTAGTGGAACTTGAAAATGATCTAATATATTTCCATGACTAAGAAATAACCTAAAATATATTACTTTGATAACTGAAAAAAGTTTCAGGTTTTAATGAAAGATCTATTTATGAATCTTAATCTGCATTAAAAATATACCTCTATACATCTGTATCTATATAGATATATACATATAATTAAATATTGAAGCCTGTTTAAGACATCTACTGAAAACTCATTTACTAAGCAAATTAACAGAAAGCCAAAAAGCACTCAGTCTTAAGACCCGAAAGAGAAACAGAAATACTTCAAAAGTACAGGAGTAGGAAGTTCAGAAAAATACAGCAATTTAGGAAGACACAGCAACATGCAGAATGGCACAGAATTTTGAAAGAATGTGATAGGTGCAGGAATAGGATAATTTACAGTGGGTAGAATACAGCATGTAAGTGTGGGGGATGAGGATAGGGAGATAATGGTGAGAGATGAAGCTAGAAATTCAGTTTAGGCAATAATAAAAAGGATGCTAAGGAGTTTTGATATGATTTGGTATTTAAAAGGCAGTCAATGAAATTTCTATGTTTTAGAGAGACAGCTTTTGTAATTTATAGAAGAGCTGAAGCTGGAGAAAAGGAAACTGGAAGGGGGGTTACAACAAAGGTTCAGGTAAAGGATAAGCAGATGAACTAATGGAGTGGTAGGGAGAAGAGAAATGTTATTAAAGACTCAAAAAAAGTGTGAAAAATGACTCAAATTACCTTTTATTTAGTTTTTTACTTACTTAAGACTTTTCTATTTTGAAAGATTGAAGAGTTGGGCGATACACTTTAACCTGTACGAACTCTTATTGAGAATTATCTGAAGGCTAATCTACAATAGCTAACAGGTTGATGGGAAAGAAAAACTAGCACAAGCACTTTGTGAAATAATGTTAGCTGCTAAAACTGAAAATTTGCATACCTTACATATACACCCTTGGTACATACGCTAGAGGGTAAGAAAGAGTAAGTGAGATTACCAGTAGGTTGAAATATTTGATAAGAGATGATCTTTTATTTTGTTTCCTTTTTTGGGGTTTTTATTTGTTTGTTTTTTTGAGATGGAGTCTCATTCTGTCACCCCGGCTGGGGTGCTGTGGCATGATCTCAGCTCACCACAACCTCTGCCTCCTGGGTTCAAGGGATTCTCCTGTCTCAGCCTCCCAGGTAGCTGGGATTATAGGTGTCTGCCACCACGCCTGGTTGATTTTTGTAAGAGATGATCCTTTAATAAAGACTTGAAATATACAATAAGGAAAACATTTTGGAACACATCTGATTTTAAACATGTTAAATTCAAAGTTTCTGTACTGCTTCCACGTAGAATGGTTCAGTGCCCATTAAAACTACTGGTCTACTCATCAAAAGACACAATAAAGGAAAAATAACAACAGGACAAGTTACAGAGTGGTAGTAGCTATTTGCAACATATAACATCAATATATAAATAACTCCATATCCATAAGAAAAAGACAACCTAATAGAAAAATATAAACAAAAGACATTAACAGGCACTTTACAAAAACGGAAATCCAAAATGGCCAACATCCTTAGTAATCAAGAAAATGTAAATGAAAAACACAGTGAAATATCACCAGATTGGCAAAAATTAAATCATGTGACACCACCAAGTATTGGAAGGGTGTGGAATAACAAGAACTTCAACATGCAGCTGTTGGGAGTTTAAACTACCACAAGCAATTTGGAAAATAAAGTTGAAGATTTGCAAGCTGTACAATGCGGCAATTTCACACTTTGGTATACACGCTAGAGAAACTTACGCACAATAAGAGTGTTCATAATCACCATATTATTTGTAACATTCCCAACCTGGAAATTCCCAAACATCTTCTAATAGTAAAATGAATACATTGTGATATATTTTAAAAAATGAAATATGTACAACAACAAAATGATTTTTACAAAAATAATGTTGAACAAGAAGACATAAAATACTCCATATGACTCTGCAAAACTGAGAAGCTGGGAAAACTAACTGTATAGATCAGAAATGTACAGAAAGATGACACAATTATAAGGAAAGGCAAAAGAGTGATTGTCATAAAAGTCCAGGATAGGGAACAGGGTGTGATTGGATAGACTTCTTGAGTACAGGCAATTTTGTCTGTCTTAACCTTGGTTAGAAGTTTTACGTATAATATTTTTACACATATAATGTAACTTTGTTTTATTAACTTTTCTGTACATCATGTTTCATAATTTTTAAATTATTAAACCATTTAGAAAATTATTGGTAAGGGGAAACAGGCTAGGGCTAGAGATAAATTATGATTCACTGTTGCAACGATTAGTGGTCCCCAACCTTTTTGGTACTAGGGACAGATTTCGTGGAAGATAATTTTTCCATAGAGAGAGGTAGGAGAATGGTTTCAGGATGAAACTCTTCCACCTCAGATCATCAGGCATTAGATTCTCTCATAAGGAGAGTGCAACCGAGATCCCTGGCATGTGCAGTTCACAATAGGATTTGTGCTCCTGTGACAATCTAATGACACCACTGATCTGACAGGAGGCGGAGCTCAGGCAGTATGCTGCTGGTTGCCCGCTCACCTCCTGCTGTGCGGCCCAGTTCCTAACAGGCCATGGACTGATACCTGTCTGTGGCCTGGGGGTTGGGGAACCCTGGTAAAGACGGCTCCTGAAGCCACGTAAGTGAGACCCTTCATTCGGGTATAGTTTGTAAAAGCCAAAACCTTGGATTTCAGAGGAATACACACATCCACAACTGATAAAGATGACTGTAAACAACAGTTTAACAAGAAAGAAGAGAGTCAAAAGTAAGTGGTGGTAGCAAAGTTAGGGGATGTGAGAATGCGAGGAGGATGAAATGGTCAACAACAAATGCAATAAGCACGAGCAGGCAAATACTGAAAAAATAGCAACAAATTTGGCAATTAGGATTCCAGTGATCACTTTATCAAGAGCCAGCTGATGATAATATACCCCTACTGTAATAACAGTAACAATTCTATCACCTCACAGCTGTTAGAATGGCCATTATCAAAAAGATGAAAGATAGCAAGTGCTAGAGAGGATGTGGTGGAAAGGGAACTCTTACACACTGTGGGTAGAAATCTAAATCCTCAAAAAATTAAAAACAGATGATATGATCTAACAATTCTACTACTGGGTATATATCCAAAGGAAATGAAATCAGTATGTTGAAACGATATTTGCACTCCCATGTTCACTGCATTATTCACAATAGCCAACACATGCAACCAACCTAAATGTCAATCAGTGGATGAATGAATAAAGAAAAAGTGGTGCACATACACACAATGGAATATTATTCAGTCTTAAAAAGGAAGGAAATTCTGTCATTCACAACAACATGAATGAGCGTGGAGAACATTAAGTGAAATAAGCTAGGCTCAGAAAGACAAACACTGCGTGATCTCACATGTGGGATACAAAAAGCTGAACTCAAAAGTACAGAGTAGAATGGTGGTTACCAGGGGCTAGATGCAGGGATAGGGGTAAAGGATTGGAAGACGTTAAAAAAAAAAATTCCATGAATTTTCTATTTTTCAAAAATAATGTAACGCATATCATATTTCATTTTAAACAAAAATCCTGCATGCCAGGTTCTTCATTTTAATAACTATTTCAGAATCAACAAAAAGAGTTATTTAAATCTTACTATTCTGTGACTAAGATGTATAGAAATGTGGTAAATTCTTAGGATTTTCTTGATGTTAGAAAAGTACAGACTAATGCTAAAATCACATATGATAGCATGATTGAAACAAACTAATTACAAATATATTATGCAGTTAGTTCATATTTGAGGTTTTCCTGAATATGTGCACTTTATGGGGATTACTACCAGCAGAACATAAAGGATACCTTTTTATAAACATACAAATCATAATGTGTTGTGGTTACCTTTGATCCAGATTAAAAGATGAGGCTATAATATAATATGTAAGTTTGGAAATCAACTACATTTTAAATTGAAATTTAAGGACAAAAGGAAATTTCAGGTGGGAATAAAATTCTAGATGTTGCAGCAAAGACTATTGTGACTTGGAGTACAATATAATTAAAAACTTTGAAAGACAGACTTTAAACATAATATTTCATCCACAGGGAAAACTTAACACTTTTATCATATTATACAAGAAGAAGTAAGGCATAAGAAGTGACAAAACACATTTACTTTTATTTAAAAAATTTATTTTAGAGACAAGGTCTCACTCTGTCACTCAAGACTGGAGTGCAGTGGTTTGATCACAGCTCACTGTAATGTGGAACTCCTACTTCTGGCCTCAAGGGATCGTTCCACCTTAGCCTTCCAAGTAGCAAGGGCTATAGGAGTGTACTATCATGCCCCCAGCTAATTTTTTAAAATTGTTTTGTAGAGACAGGGTCTTACTCTATTGCCCAGGCTAGTCTTGAACTCCTGACCTCCAGCAATCCCCTGACCTTGGCCTCTCAAAGCACTGGGATTACAGGTGTGAGCTACTGTGCCCTGTAAAAACATATTTATTTTTAAAGCTTTGAATTTTCTTTTGAAGATAGTTTTATAATATCAAAATATGATGAATTTTCACTAAAAAATGGACCTGGAGCACAGTCAACACCACCAAAAAAAAAAAAAAAAAAAAAAACAAAACAAAACCCAGGTAAGTTGATTCAGCACAATTAAAAACTTTTGTGATAAAAACACTATCAACAGAGAAAAGGCAACAAACGTAATGGGAGAAAATATTTGCAAACCATATATCTGATAAGAAAGGGATATTGAGAATATATAAATAACTCCTATAACTCAACAACAAAAACAACAAACAACCTGGTTCAATTAAGCAAAGGACCTGAATAGCCATTTATCCAAAGAAGATACATAAATGCGAAATAAGCCCATGAAAGTATGCCCAACACAGCAAATCATCAGGGAAATGCAAATCAAAACCACAATGAGATACCACTTCACACCCATTAGGATGGTAATTATAAAAACAACAACAGAAAATTAACAAGTGTTGGTGAGAATGTGGAAAACAATGAAATCCTCATGCATTGCTGGTAGAAATGTAAAATGGTATAGATTCTGTGGAAAATGGTGTGGCAATTTCTTAAAAAATTAAACAATTACTATATGATCCAGCAATTCCACTTCTATGTACTCAAAAGAAGTAAAAGCAGGGACCTGAACAGAAATTTGTACACCTGTGTTCATAGCAGCATTATTCACAATAGCTGAAACATGGAAGCACCCTAAATGTCATCAATGAATGAATAGACAAAAAACATGTATATACATACAATGGAATATTATTCAGCTCTAAAAATGAAGAAAATTTGTACATACACTATAACATGGATGAACACTGAGAACATTAAGTGAAATAAGCCAGTCACAAAAGGACAAATACAGTCACACACCTCTTAACAATGGGGATGTGTTCTGAGAAATGCATCGTTAGGCAATTTCATCATGCAAACACCATGGAGTGCACTTACACAAACCTACATGGTATAGCTTCCTGCAAACCTAGGCTACATGGAATAGCCTATTGCTCCTAGGCTACAAACCTGCACAGCATGTTACTGCACTGGGCACTGTAGGCAACTATAACACAATGGTCAGTATTTGCGTATCTAAACACAGAAAAGGCACAGGAAAAGTATGTTATAAAAGATAAAAAATGGTATACCCGTATAGAGCACTTACCAAGAATGAAGTTTGCAGGACTGGAAGTTGCTTTAGGTGAGTTAGTAAGTAAGTGGTGAGTGAATGTGAAGGCCTAGGACATGACACTACTGTAAACTTTATAAACATTGTATAGTTAGGCTACACTAAATTATAAAAAATGGTTTTTCTTTCAATAATAAATTAACTATCACTTACTATAACTTTATAAATTCAGTTTTTTAAACTTTTTGACTCTCATAACATTTAGCTTAGCAAACATATTGTACAGGTGTATAAAATATTTTCTTTTTTATATATTTATTCTGTAAGCTTTTTTCTATTTTTAATTTTTATTTTTAGTAAATATATTTTTTGAAACAGGGTCTTACTCTGTGGCCCAGGCTGGAGCGCAGTGGTGTGATCATGGCTTACTACAGCCTTGACCTTCCAGGCTCAGGCAACCCACCCACCTCAGCCTCCTGAGTACTAGGACTGGGACTATAGTGCACCACCAGGTCCACCTAATTTTATTTTGTATTTTTTGTAGAGACAGAGTCTCACTTTGTTGGCCAGGTTGGTTTCAAACTCTTGGGCTCAAGTGATCTGCCCCCCTCAGTCTCCTAAAGTGCTGGGATTACAGGCATAAGCCATTGTGCCTGATGAACAAAAAATTTTTTTAGGTTAAAAAAAAATTAAGGCTGGGCGCGGTGGCTCATGCTTGTAATCCAAGCACTGTGGGAGGCAGAGGTGGGCAGATCACTTAAGCCCAGGAGTTCGAAACCAGCCTGGCCAACAAAGTGAGACCTCATTGCTACTAAATAAATAAAAAAATAAGCTGGGCGTGGTCATGTGTGCCTGTAGTCCCAGGTACTGGGGAAGCTGATGAGGACTGCTTGAACCAGGAGTTGGAGTCTGCAGTGAGCTATGACTGTGCCACTAAACTCTGGCCTGGGCAACAGAGTGAGATCCTGTCTCAAAAAAAACAAAAACTAAAAAAAAAAAAAAAAAAAAAAATTAAAACATTTGTGTTAAAAACTAAGATACAAACACACATATTAGCTTAGGCCTACACAGGGTCAGCACCACCAATATCACTATCTTCAACCTCCACATCTTGTCCCACTGGAAGGTCTTCAGGGACAGTAACACGCATGAAGCTGTCATCTCCTATGAAAACAATGCCTTCTGGAAAACCTCCTGAAGGATCTGAGACTGTCTTAGAGTTAACTGTTTTTTTGTATAAGTAGAAGTAGACTGTAAAATAGCAATAATAGTATAGCAAAACAACAAATAGTATAGTAAACATACGAACCAGTAACATAGTCATTTATTATCAAGTATTATGTGCTATACACAACTGTATGTACTATACTTTTATAAGAGTGGCAGTGCAGTGGGTTTGTTTATACCAGCCTCATCACAAACACACGAGTAATGTGTTGCACTATAACATAATGATGACTATAGTCACTAGAAAACAGGAATTTTTCAGCTTCATTATCATCCTGTGGGACCATCATCATATATGTTGTCTCATTGAAATGTCCTTATGCAGCATATGACTGTATTGTATGACTCCACTTACATGAGGTAACCAGAGTGGTCAAATTCATAGAGACAAAGTAGAATGGTGGTTTCCAGTTGCTGGTGGTTGCCAGTTGCTGGGGGAATGGGAAGTTAGTATTTAATGGGCAAAGAGGTTCAGTTAGGGAGGATGAAAAAGTTCTGGAAATGGATGGTGGTGATGGCTGCACAACAATGTCAAGTACACTTAATGCCACAGAACTGTATACTTTAAAATAGTAAGTGTTATGTCTATTTTACCACCATAAAAAAAATAAAGTTGGAAATGAATGATTATTGAAAAAAGAATCACAGTCATGAAGATAAAGACTAAGTTACTGTTCAGACAAAGAGGATAGAAGAAACCATATTTTTACATGTACTTTATTATTTTCATATGATACCTGGATTTCAAGCTCAGCAATGTGTTGTCGTAGTTCAGCCACAGCAGCTATGCTATCTGCTTCCCGGAGCCTCACAGCCATCACTTCTTCCTTATTCTAGTGTGGTAAACCAAACCAAAACAAAATAAACCAGGTGTGTTTGGAATTCAGATTTTAGAAAAGTAATAGGAGGCATAAACCATACATTAGTATTATCTAGCAGGGTCTAAGGCAGCAACCATAGTGAAACAATATGCTCACTGCATACAATGAAGCAGTGAGACACAAATGTTCACATCAAGTGGAATAAATAACAATTATAAATGGCCATATATCAATTCAAATTTTAAGTTTCTCCTACAAAGGAATTTGTGTGAAATTTATGAAAAAACTCTAGGGTTTTAGAGTGTCCTGCATTTTGAAACTGGAGTTCATAGGCTTGTAATATCTCAACTTTAAGGGAGAACATTCAAATTAAGTTGAGAGGGAAAATAACATTAATATTATAAATAATATCCACACATTTTACACAAAAAATAAAAAAGCTTTAATAATTATAAGTTAATCATAAGCTATAATCTTATAATACTAAACAAAAATGAATCAGATTTATATAATTCAAGGACTGGCATTCTTGAAAAATTAACTTTGTTCCTGAATCATTCCAACATAACAGGGCAAAATATACACATTTAATCAGAATGTACTAGGTGCTAGGGTAACAATACATTGGTCATTCTCAAAATCTGCAAAGGCATTATGAAAGATTGAATAAATTAACACACAGCTTAAACACAGGGGAGATATCAGAGTCTGCATCTGTAACATACTTCACAGAGGTATTAATGAACAATTAAAAATTAAATAAAATCCCATATTAGTTCATAAAATCCTCTAATATTCTAAATCTGAGCCCATTACTTAGACAAGTTCAAAGAAAATTATTATTTTCAACAGTAAGTTCCTTAAAGATTTATTTCCAAAGAACACTTTACTTTTCTCAACAGGTACTAGGGCATTTGAGGAGCAATATTAAATCTAGTAACACCGTTATCAAAATATGTTTACGGAAAACTAACATCAATAATAAATAAAAGATTAAATTTAGTTATCGACAAGATGTCAACACAGATAATTTAGCATCATAAAAACTCAATCAGATATTGGTATGACAAATCAGATTGATACAACCTCATTTAATATTATTTTATTTATAAATTAGTTTAGTCATATCCTTCAAAAGTGACTGTGCTTTAGTATGAATTTCAGTACTGCCTACAGATTTCTGTCAGTATACATTGTAACAGCCATGCATATTTATAAGGATGTAATTTCATCTCTGGATTTCAGTGACACTGATAAACCATTCAAGCTTCACTCTTGGTTTTTAATGACACCAGAATAAGTTGATGGAATTACAGCTTTATATGTGCCATCAAAAGTCTTATTTCTTATACAATAATAAGGCTGGAATCTTTAAAGGGTATCATTCCTGCTATCTCACCATGGAAAGGTGGATGCCTAGTTTATTTTTTTAAAATCCCATAACTTGCCTTTAGTAATCCATTCTAATGCCGAGTCTACAGTCATTTCTTTATAGTTATTTCACGCACACACACACACACACACACACACACACACAGAGCAAACCCTCCCTCCTCTCCTTCTATCTCCGTGCCTTTCCCCACTCTCTCACCACCGCTATACTGTAAATTTATTTCAGGAAAGAATGTACTTGCATTCAAATCCTTTTGATGCTTTTTGAATCCAAACACCTCACAAAAAAGTAAAAGTATATAACTGATTAAAATAATAATGGGTAATATACCCATTTTTGCCAACACACTGGTACATACACATTTCTCTTGCTCTCTAATCTATCCAGAAAACATGTATCAATGTTAACTGCCCACTAATAAGATAACAATCAAAGCAGAGGAGCCCTAAGCTCTCTAAATGACCCACCTTTTTTGATCAAACCATTAAAAGCTCCGGTTTTAAAGGGTTACCAGTCAAAAGAAAAACTGTAAAGAGATACTAGTAAATGCCAATCCAGGAAATTAAATTAACCAAGGAAGTGACTGAAAATGTTTCTTGACTGAAATCCACCCCAGAAGCAAGATGAGCTAACCTGGGCTGACAGCAACTACCAAAACAAGTTCAGGAAAAGTAGAAAATAGGACACGCTTTTTTGTTTTGTTTTTAAGATAATCTAATCACAATAAGACAAACACAAAAAAGGCATTATTATATTGACAAAAAACAAAATCAGTTAATTGACATATTTACCTTGCATTCAATCTCTGCTTGTTTGCGCTTTGCTTCACTTAACTGAGTAAGGAGTCCTTTGTTCTGTGCAGAAAGATACTGCACTTTCTCCTGTAGGCTAACCACCTCTTGTTCTGCTCTTCGAAGATGGTTACTATTGATCTGGTTCTAATAATCAGAAATATAAATACTCAGACTATAGTTACAAGACCTAAAAATTAAAAAAAATTACCTATCCATTTTATACCACAACACTATTAAAAATGTTACTAGTTATTAGGTCAGTGTTATTCAACAAATCAACTTTAAAAAATACGATAAAACTGCCTTTAAAATCAAGTCATCCAAAGGAATGCATACTGTCAATATTAGAAATTCTCATTATAGCTCAATATACCATTTATACAAAAAATAGCTGTAAACTATAAAAATGCTTATATACAACTTGAAGGCATTCCTAAGATTGGCAATGGGAGTACAAAGTGGATAGATAGAGGAATGGTGAGTTTAATTCCTCTTTCCAGTTCTGGAAAGAAAGCACAACCAGTCAAAAGGTACCATCATGCCTAGCGCAGTGGCTCATGCCTCTAATCCCAGCATTCAAGACCAAGGTGGGCAAATCACTTGTGGCCAGGAGTTTGGGACCAGCCTGGCCAAAATGGTGAAACCTGTCTCTACTAAAAATACAAAAATTAGTTGGGCGTGGTGGTACATGTCTGTAATCCCAGTTACTTGGGAGGCTGAGGCACAAGAATCACTTGAACCCAGGAAGTGGGGGTTGCAGTGAGCTGAGATCACGCAGCTGCACTCCAGCCTGGGTAACAACAAGACTCTGTCTCAAAAAGAAAAAAAAAAAGGAAAGGAAAAAAAAAGGTACCATCACTATTTATTGGGCTGTAAACCTGATGTCACACAATATGGCCTATGTGTATTTCTACATGCTCTCAATGTCTAGCACAGTCTCTTTTGATGAAGCACAGATTTTGAATTCTGGTTTTAATATTTGGTCATTAAGCAAACAAGCTAATATCTCTGAGTCTCTATTTCCTTATTTGAAAAATGCACATAAAATACTTTCTATTCCTCATTTTGGTGTCTTCAGAATTAAATGAGATAATACGTGTAACAGGGCCTAATATGTAGCAATAAATCCTAGCTGTTTATTGTATTATAATTACAGAATGTGCTTAAAAAAACATATAGACCTTGAACTAACATGAGATAGTTTTCACACTCAGGTATGACCCAGCCTGAATTCTCTCAATCCTAAATTACTCTATCAGAGGCCTGAAAGAAACAGTAGGGACTTTCATAGCAGAAAGAAGTAAAAATCTAACTTCTCCTTTAACAGTTCTTAAACCTTGGCCAAGTTATTTAATCCTACCAAATTTCAGTAGAGATATTATTACTTGCCTTTTGAGGCTACGTTGTGAAGATTAGATTATGAGAGAAAAGTTTATGAAAGCAGTCTCATACAATCATGTCATGTCATGTCATGTCATGTCATTTCATTTCATTTTTTTGAGACAAGAGTCTCACTTTGCTGCCCAGGCAAGAGTGCAGTGGCATGACCTTTGCTCACTGCAACCTCCACCTCCTGGGTTCAAGTGATTCTCCTGCCTCAGCCTCCCAAGTAGCTGGGATTACAGGCATCCACCACTATGCCCGGCTAATTTTTGTATTTTAGCAGAGACAGGATTTCACCATGTTGGCCAGGCAGATCTTGAACTCCTAACCTCAAGTAATCCACCTGCCTCAGCCTCCCAAAGTGCTGGGAGATTACAGGCGTGAGCCACTGCACCCAGGAAATTTTAGATACTTAATAAATGTTCAGTTGTTGCCATTATTATACCTACTTTACCTCACCCTATGAAAAAGACCCTGCCTCTAGTTTTAATGAAAAAATGTAGGTCATCTAACAGATGTAAACTCCAAAATGTTCAACCACTTAAAACTTTCTTTATCTTTACTTTTACTTATCTTCCTGTAACACATACTGTAGTCTTTCTCATTCTTTTTTTTTTTTTTTTAAGATATCATCTCACAGGAGCTTGCTGTGTTGCCCAGGCTAGAGAACAGAGGCACAATCATAGCTCACTTGTAGCTTCAATCTTCCAGGCTCAAGCTATCCTCCCACCTCGGCCTCCTGAATAGCTGGGACCACAGGCATGTGCTGCCACGCCCAGATAATTTTTTTAATTTTTAGTAGAGATGAGGTCTTGCTATGTTGCTCAGGCCAGCCTTGAACTCCTGAACTCAAGTGATCCTCCCATCTTGGTCTCCCAAAATCCTGCAATCACAGGCAGGAGTCACTGCACCTGGCCTCTTTCTCATTTTGAATCAACAAATAAGTCTGTCTACAAAATTAAGTAAACTTCTTAGCACTGTATTCAAAATGTATCACAGCCTCTTTTTACTGTCTTACCTGCTACCATCAAACAAATAACTACACTTCAGAGGGACACATCTTTGACATAAGCTGCAAATAAATTTCCACAGATAAAACCCCTCCCTGCATCCCTGAACACAAGACCATAATTCCACATTATGGTTGATAAATAATACACATGAAACCCAATTATTGACCATGAGTGAGAGACAGCAGAAAAAAATATATTTTAAGAACTCTAAAGATAAAAAATTATAGGACTTTATATAACATAGGTTATGTTTAAAATTACAATATTAATGACATAAAAGGAAGATGCCAAAACATAAGCAAAGAACAAGTCACTATCAAAAAAACATTAAGCAAATCAGAAAAATAACCAAAGAAAATTTCTATAAATACAGCCACTGAATTCAATGAATGGGTTAGACTGGAGATTAGCTGTACTGAAAAAATAATTAGTGTCCCAGAAGAGGTCATTAGACACAGAAAAGAGAATAAGGTCCAAAATAGGTCCAAACCTAATAGGGGTTGCAGGATAAATAGTAAAAAAAAAAGTGAGATACGATGGTTTAAGAGATGGTAATAGCTGAGAATTTTTTACAATTTAAGAAACAAAAGATATAAATCTACACTTTAGGAAACACGATTAGTTCCAACCAGGATAAAAACAAATAAATCCCTACCAAGATACACTGTAACAAAACTTAGAATGCTAAAGAGGCAAATCAAGGGAAAAACTGAGACCTATAAAGGAAGGGTAATGAAATGTCTAGCAGATATTTCAACAGCAAAAATTCATAATGCTTAAAAAAGAAACTTCACCCTAGAGTAGTATACTGAGCTAAACTATCACACAAGAAAAAAGTAAATTTACTTTAAGAAAGTGGGCCGGGCGCAGTGGCTCACACCTGTAATCCCAGCACTTTGGGAGGCTGAGGCAGGCAGATCACAAGGTCAGGAGATTGAAACCATCCTGGCTAACACGGTGAAACCCTGTCTCTACTAAAAATACAAAAAAAAAAAAAAAAATTAGTCAGACATGGTGGTGGGCGCCTGTAGTCCCAGCTACTCAGGAGGCTGAGGCAGAAGAATTGCTTGAACCTGGGAGGCGGAAGTTGCAGCGAGCCGAGATCATTCCACTCCATCTCAAAAAAAAAAAAAAAAAAAGGAAAAGAAAAAAAGCCAGCCAAACTCTAAGTTCAACCCCAGAGCCTCCCAGGAGAGATGCAATGGGATTTAAGCACTTTCTCACCTGGGGCAGAGCAGATGCAGCCACAAGCTAAGAATGATACAGCTAGAATAAATATCAAACTGGTGGAAGCTAAGTATTGGCTGGCTAGACAGTGTGGAGGCTCAGGAGGCAGCAGACTTAGAGCCTAAGTTCATAAACTCTTGCACACTTTTCTTCAGGTACTCCAACAGGTACACACAAAAAAGACTGGTGAGAGTCTTGAGGAAAAAACCTTCATGATACAGGATTCAGGAAGGGGAACAGCAGTCACTATGGGAAGGTGCTAAACTTTGCCTGTCTCCTCTAGGGAATATATGCTTTAATCTGTGTGGATCAGGGCCAACTATTGTCTTTGGGGCACTGGTGAAAGCCACTGCATCTTAGGGAAGGGCAGAACTGCGTTTTGTGCCTAGGACTACATCTAGGGGTAGGCAGGAGCACTAAAGACCAAATGCACCAGATCAAAGGACATAATGAAGCCTAAGACTGAATTTGTTTATTTTTTACTTTATTTATTTATTTTTTTCACAGAGTTTCACTCTTGTTGCCCAGGCTGGAGTGCAATGGTGCGACCTTGGCTCACTGCAACCTCTGCCTCCCAGATTCAAGTGATTCTCCTGTCTCAGCCTCCCAAGTAGCTGGGATTACAGGTGTACGCCACCACGTCTGGCTAATTTTTGTATTTTTAGTAGAGATGGGGTTTCACCATGCTGGCCTCAAACTCCTGACCGCAGGTGATCCACCCACCTCAGCCTCCCAAAGTGCTGGGGTTACAGGTGTGAGCCACCATGCCCGGCCATTTCTTTTTTTTAATTTAGAAACAGGATCTTGCTTTGTGGTTTAGGCTGGAGTGGCTTAGGCTGGACTGCAGTGGTGTTATAGTTCACTACAGCCTCAAACTCCTGGGCTCAAGCGATCCTCCCACCTCAGCCTCTCAAGTAGCTGGGACTACTTGAGAGCTGGGACATACTACCACGCCTGGTTGATTTTTAAAAATTTTTATATGAGACAAGGTCTCACTATGTTGCCCAGGCTGGTCTCAAGCTCCTGGCCTCAACTGATCCTCCTGCCTGGGCCTCCCAAAGTCCTGGGGATTATAGGCATTAGCCACTGTGCCTGTCTAAGACTGAGACTTCATCAGAACAATAGAAAACACTGTTGCCCCTCCAACTCTTCTGTAATAAGTAACAAATGGAATACTGCTGAAGACAGACCCTTTTAAAGTGTTATGCAAAGGGAAGACCTAAAGACACAAAATCCCTCTGGCAAACCAGCTCCTACTCTAAAAATAAGGTATTGCTAAGGGAAAAATAAGGTATTGCTAAGGGAATTTGAAGCCTGTGGTGCACTGACGATAACCACAGAAACAACAAACCTCAAAGTCAGCCCATCTCTGGACTATATTAACTGCAATCTCCCACATTAAAGGCCTAGCAGAAGGAAAAATGTGCCCATTTCCAGGCAGAAAAACTATTTGACTTAGTCCGCAATCCTACATAAGCTATCCAGCCTTCAACAAAAAAAATTACAAAGCTGGGCCGGGCGCGGTGGCTCAAGCCTGTAATCCCAGCACTTTGGGCAGCCAAGACGGGCGGATCATGAGGTCAGGAGATCGAGACCATCCTGGCTAACACGGTGAAACCTCGTCTCTACTAAAAAATACAAAAAACTAGCCAGGCGAGGTGGCAGGTGCCTGTAGTCCCAGCTACTTGGGAGGCTGAGGCAGGAGAATGGCCTAAACCCGGGAGGCGGAGCTTGCAGTGAGCTGAGATCCAGCCACTGCACTCCAGCCTGGGCGACAGAGCAAGACTCCGTCTCAAAAAAAAAAAAAAAAAAAAAAAATTACAAAGCATAGCAAAAGGCAAGGAAAAACAAAGCACTCCCAAGAGACAAAGCAATCAACAGAACCAGCATTACATATGACACAGATGTTAAAAATATCTGTGATGGTTAATACTGAGTGTCAACTTGATTGGATCGAAGGATACAAAGTATTGATCCCGTGTGTACCTGTGAGGGTGCTGCCAAAAGAGATTAACATTTGAGTCAGTGGGATGGGAAAGGCAGATCCACCCTTAATCTGGTGGGCACAATCTAATCAGCTGCCAGCCAATATAAAGCAGGCAGAAAAATGTGAAAAGGAGAGACTGGCCCAGCCTCCCAGCCTACATCTTTGTCCCATGCTGGATGCTTCCTGCCCTCCACCATCAGACTTCAAGTTCTTCAGTTTTGGAACTCAGACTGGCTTTTCTTGCTCCCCATCTTGCAGATGGCCTATTGTGGGACCTTGCCATCGTGTAAGTTAATACTTAATAAACTCCTATATACATATATATGTATATGTATATATATAGGAGTTATATATATGTGCATTTATATATAACATACATATTATATAACATTATATAACATATTACATATGTTTTATATATATATATATTATTCCTGTATATATCCTATTAGTTCTGTCCCTCCAGAGAACCCTGACTAATACAGATATTGGTACCAGGAGTGGTTCTAGAGGAACAGAATATTAAGGATGGAGTTATTTCATTGGTTTGGGGGTTTCTGGAGTTGGCTACTTAATATGATAAGACCCAAAAATGCTAAGGACTCTACTTCTAATAGTATGAAGCACACTGATACTTCTTGGCATGAACTGTTTAGAGTTATGCAAAATAAGTGCATTTGACACTCCTGATTTACTATTTGTGAGAGGCAAGCAATTTAGTGACTCTATACATAATACCGTTCACTATATGTGGAGAACCAAGGGATGTAATGAAGTTGGTTGGTTGCTCCTAAGTTCACTGAACAAAGTGATGAAAGAAAATGATTAACTCAGGGATTCTGTCTCCCAGCTTCAGAAGCAGATACTAAGCCTCAAATCTGCTAAGACTGCCTTGAATGAGAGTAGACAGTCACAAGCTCTTCATGAGAGTGGCTGACCTGCAACGAAAGATGCATGCACAGCCTTGTCAGGTGTCTACTGTTAAAGTGAAGGCATTGATTGGAAAACAATGGGACCCTAAAACTTGGAATGGGGATGTGTGGGAGGACCCTGATGAAGCTGGGGACACTGAGTTTGTAAACTCAGATGAACCTTTTTTATCAGAAGGAACAGCTTCCCCATCCCTAGTAGTGGTAACAACCCCTTCCCGACCCATGCTGCCATCAGCCTTTCCACCTTGGTCTGAGGAAATGAACCCTGCACTGCCTGAGGCAACATTGATGCCCTCCCCTGAGGAAGTTGCCAGGCAAGATAATGTTGATTCTTCTCAGGAGCCACCCCCAACACCTGTTTGCTTCTAGACCTATAGCTAGGTTAAAGTCTCAGTGGGCCCCTAGAGGTGAGGTTGACAGTGTGACCCATGAGGTGTGCTACATTTGAAAAAAAAATGTTTGAGTTCTCTAATTTATATAAACAGAAATCTGGAAAACAGGCCATGGGAATGGATATTAAGGGTATGGGATAATGGTGAAAGGAACAGAGTTGGATCAGGCTGAATTTATTGATTTGGACCCACTAAGTAGGGACTCAGCATTTAATGTTGCAACTCTGGGGGTTAAAAAAGGTTCTAATAGTTTATTTTCTTGGCTGAAAGATGGATTAGAAGATGGTTCACAGTGAGTGAGCTGGAAACTCCTGATCTCCCTTGGGTTTTTTTTTTTTTGAGACGGAGTCTCGCTCTGTCGCCCAGGCTGGAGTGCAGTGGCCGGATCTCAGCTCACTGCAAGCTCCGCCTCCCGGGTTTACACCATCCTCCTGTCTCAGCCTCCTGAGTAGCTGGGACTACAGGCGCCCACCACCTCGCCTGGCTAGTTTTTTGTATTTTTTTAGTAGAGACGGCGTTTCACCGTGTTAGCCAATATGGTCTCGATCTCCTGACCTCGTGATCCGCCCGTCTTGGCCTCCCAAAGTGCTGGGATTACAGGCTTGAGCCACCACGCCCGGCCTCTCCCTTGGTTTAATGTAGAGGATGGGATCCAAAGGTTTAGGGAGATTGGGATGGTGGAGTCGATTAGTCACTTTAGACCTACTCATCTCAGCTGGGAGGGTCCAGAAGACATACTCTTGACCAATGCCTTTTGAAATAGATTTGTGAGGGCAGCACCTGCATCTTTGAAGAGCCCTGTAATTGCTCTTCGCAGTATGTCAGATCTAACGGTGGGAACTGTAGTTACTCAACTACAAAATTTAAATACAAAGGGAATAATTGAATCCCAAGGTGGCAGCGGCCAAGTGACAGTACTTAACCATCAACGGCAAGGTGGACGTAGCTACTGTAATGAACAGCAGCGGCAAACGGGCAATCAAAATAGTCTGACTTGTTTGGAACTCTGGCATTGGCTAACTAATCATGGTGTTCCTAGAAGTGAAATTGATAGGAAGCCTGCAGGATTCCTACTTAATTTATACAAGCAGAAAACTTCTAGGTCGAATGGACAAAATACTAATTTGAATTACAAAAACAGAGATTCATGGCCCCTACAGGTGAGTCACAGCAGAGACCTCTAGGATTTTGGAGCGAGACCCTGCCATCTTCTGCAGACAACTACTCTCCTTTTGAGAGACAGCTGTTGGCCTGTTATTGGGCTTTGGTGGAAACGGAACCATGGTTCATCATAGTCACGAACTGACTATGGGTCATCAAGTCACCATGCGACCTGAACTGTATATCATGAACTGGGTACTTTCTGACCCATCTAGTCATAAAGTGGGCTGTGCACAGCAGCACTCCATCATCAAATGGAAGTGGTATACACGTGATTAGGCCTGAGCAGGTCCTGAAGGGACAAGTAAATTCCATGAGGAAGTAGCTCAAATGCCCATGGTCTCCACTCCTGTCACCCTGTCTTCTCTCCCCCAGCCTGCACTGATGGCCTCATGGGGAGTTCCCTACGATCAGCTAACAGAGGAAGAGAAGACCAGGGCCTGGTTCACAGATGTTTCTGCACGATATGCAGGAACCACCTGAAAGTGGACAGCCACAGCACTACAGCCCCTTTCTAGGACATCCCTGAAGGACAGCGGTGAAGGTAAATCTTCCCACTGGGCAGAACTTTGAGCAGTGCACCTGGCTATGCACTTTGCATGGAAGGATAACTGGCCAGATGTGCGAGTAAACAATGATTCATGTAGCTGATGGTTTGGCTGGCTGGTCAGGGACTTGGAAGAAGCATGATTGGAAAATTGGTGACAAAGAAATCTGGGGAAGAGGTATGTGGATGGACTTCTCTGAGTGGCCAAAAACTGTGAAGACATTTATATCCCATGTGAGTGCCCACCAACGGGTGACCTCAGCAGAGGAGGAGTTTAATAATTGAGTGGATAGGATGACCCCTTCTGAGGACACCCCTCAGTTTCTTTTCCCAGCCACCCACTGTCGCCCAATAAGCCCATGAACAAAGTGGCCATGGTGGCACGGATGGAGGTTACACATGCTCTCAGCAACATGGACTTCCACTCACCAAGGCTGACCTGGCTACAGCCACTGCTGAGTGCCCAACTTGCCAGCATCAGAGACCAACACTGAGCCCTTGATATGGCACCATTCCTTAGGGTGATCAGCTAGCTACCCGGTGGCAGGTTGATTATATTGGACCTCTTCCATCATGGAAAGGGCAGAGGTTTGTCCTCACTGGAACAGACACTTACTCTGGATATGGGTTTACCTATCCTGCACGTAATGCTTCTGCCGAGACTACCATCTGTTGACTCACGGAATGCCTTAACCACTGTCATGGTATTCCACACAGCATTGCCTCTGACCAAGGCACTCACTTTATGGCCGAAGAAGTGTGGCAGTAGGCTCACGTTTATGGAATTCACTGATCTTACCATGTTCCCCATCATCCTGAAGCAGCTGGATGGATAGAATGGTGGAATGGCCTTTTGAAGTCACAATTACAATGTCAACTAGGTGACAACACTTTGCAGGGCTGGGCCAAAGGTCTCCAGAAGGCCGTGTATGCTCTGAATCAGCATCCAATATATGGTACTGTTTCTCCCATAGCCAGGATTCACGGGTCCAGGAATCAAGGGGTGGAAGTAGAAGTGGCACGACTCACCATCACCCCTAGTGATCCACTAGCAAAATTTTTGCTTCCTATTCCCTCAACATTAATTCTGCTGGCCTACAGGTCTTAGTTCCAGAGTGAGGAACGCTACCACCAGAAGACACAACAACAACTCCATTAAACTGGAAGTTAAGATTGCCACCTGGACATTTTGGGCTCCTGCTACCTTTAAGTCAACAGGTTAAGAAAGGAGTTACAGTGTTGGCTGGGATGACTGACCCAGACAATCAAGACGAAATCAGCCTACTACTGCACAACAGAGGTAAGGAAGAGTATGCATGGAATACAGGAGATCCATCAGGGCATCTTAGTATTACCATGCCCTGTGATTCAGGTCAATGGGAAACTACAACATCCCAAACCAGGCAGGAATACAAATGGCCCAGACCCCTCAGGAATGAAGGTTTGGGTCACTCCACCAGGAAAAAAAACACAACCCGCTGAGCTGCTTGCTGAAAGCAAAGGGAATACAGAATGGGTAATAGAAGGCAGTCATCAATACCAGATACCACTACGTGACCAGCTGCAGAAACAAGGACTGTAATAGTCATGAGTATTTCCTCCTTTTGTTAAAATCATGTTTGTGTATGTAATTTGTACTAAGAAAATATATTTTATCATGTGACACAAGATTTATTGACTTCATATCAGCATTTAAGTATTGTTAACTTTATGTAATAGTTTTTGAGTCGGGGATTGGTGCATTTCCGGTTGTACAAAGGATAGCTGTATTACGTTAGGTGTAATTATTACCGCATTATTGTCTTTATTTGAAGATTATGTATGATCTCAGGAGATGTGCATAGGTTCAAGTTGACAAAAGACGGACTTGTGATGGTTAATATTGAGTTAATATCCAAGATCAATACAAAGTATTGATCCTCGGTGTGTCTGTGAGGGTGTTGCCAAAAGAGATTAACATTTGAGTCAGTGGGCTGGGGAAGGTAGATCCACCCTTATCTGATGGGCACAATCTAATCAGCTGCCAGCGGATATAAAGCAGGCAGAAAAATGTGAAAAGGAGAGCCTGGCCCAGCCTATATATTTCCCCCATGCTGGATGCTTCCTGTCCTCGAATACTGGACTTCAAGCTCTTCGGTTTTGGGACTTGGACTGGCTCTCCTTGCTCTTCAGCTTATAGACAGCCTATTGTGGGACCTTGTGATCGTGTAAGTTAATACTTTAAATAAACTCCCCTTTATATATATATATCCTATTAGTTCTGTCCCTTTAGAGAACCCTGACTAATACAATAGCTGACAGAGAATTTAAAATAACTGTGATTACTATACTAAAGGCTCTAAGGTAAAGGTGAAAATCATATAAGATTAGACAGGTAATATCAGCAGAAAAATGAAAACTGTGAGTCAAAAAGAAAAGCTAGAGATGGGCTAGGCACAGTGGTTCGTGGCTGTAATCCTAGCACTTTGGGGAGGCTGAGGTGGGAGGATCACTGGGCTCAGGAGTTCGAGACCAGCCTGGGCAACACAGTGAGACCTTTTCTCTTTGAAAAAAAAATTTTTTTTTTAAAGAAAAGCTAGAAATGAAAAATGGTAACAGATGTAAAGAATGCCTTCAGTGGCTCATCAAACAACTCCACAAAGCAATGTAAAGAATGAGTGAACTTAATAACTTGTCAGCAAAAATGTTTTAGTCAATGGAAACTGAAAACAGAAAGAGAAAAATAATAGGGACAAAAAGAACAGAGCAACAAAGAGTTGTCAGACAACCTTGAACAATCTAACATATGTATAATTGAAACCCCTGAAGAAGAGAGCGTGAGAAGAAATACTTGAAGAAATAACAACCAAGGGCCGGGCATGGTGGCTCACGCCTGTAATCCCAGAACTTTGGGAGGCCGAGACCAGCGGATCACCTAAGGTCAGGAGTTTGAGACCAGTCTGATCAACAGGGAGAAACCCCGTCTGTACTAAAAATACAAAATTAGCCATGCTTGGTGTCACATGCCTGTAATCCCAGTTACTTGGGAGGCTGAGGCAGGAGAATGGCTTGAACCCAGGGGGCAGAGGTTGTAGTGAGCCGAGATCACGCCATTGCACTCTAGCCTGGGCAACAAGAGTGAAACTTCATCTTAAAAAAAAAAAAAAAGAAATAACAACCAAGAATTTTCCAAAATTTATGGCATACACAAATCTATAAATCAAAGAAACTCAGAGAAAAAAAAAACAGATCTAGGTATATCATATTCAACCTGCTATAAAGAGAAAAGCTTGAAAGCAACCAGAGGAAAAAATACGTTACATGTTGAGGAACAAAAATAAGAATTACAACACAGTGCTGGCTGGCATGGTTTCTGACAAGAAGATAGTAGAGTGATTTAAAGTTTTATAAGAACAAAACTGTCAAGGCAGAATTCAATATCCTGCAAATATATCTTTTAAAATTGAAGAAATAAACATTTTCTCAAACAAAAACCAGCACTAAAGAAAATGATAAAAGAAGTTCTTACAGCAGAAAAAATAAGATACCAGACAGAAACTTGGATCTGCACAGAGTGCTGAAACAGAATATCTTGAAGGAAAAACACATTTCATTAAAAGTTTTTCAATTTCTATGAAAGATAACTTTAATGCAAAATTAGTAGTATATATGTTTGGACAATATGTAAAATGTATGACAATTTCACAAAAGAGGTAGAAAGATTTGAAAATACACTGTTGAAAGAGCCTTAGATTACACATGAAGTGTAATATTTATTCATTTATTATTTATAATTTATTATTTGAAGGTACACTCTATTTATTGTAAAACCCAGAACAACCACTAAAAAAACTCTTGAAAGATGTATAAATAAATAAGTCAAATGTGAAGATAAAAATGGAATCACAATAAATATCTAATAAATCCAAGAGAAGGTAGAAAAAAAATAAAGAAACAAAGAACAGACAGAATAAACAAAATAGCTAGCAAGGTGACAGATATCCATCCAAATAAAATCACAAAACTGAGACCAAACATGATGGTAAAAGAAACTATGAGACTAAATGGTTTTTAGTTTTTAGTTTTTTTTGTTTTTCTTTGAGGTGGAGTCTTGCTCTGTCACCCAGACAGGAGTACAGTGGCGTGATCCTGGCTCACTGCTGCAACCTCCACCTACTGGGTTCAACCGATTCTCCTGCCTCAGCCTCCCGAATAGCTGGGACTACAGGCATGTGCCACCACGCCTGGCTAATTTTTTTGTATTTTTAGTAGAGATGGGGTTTCACCATGTTGGCCAGGCTGGTTTCAAACTCCTGACCTCAGGTGATCCACCTGCCTTGGCCTCCCAAAATGTTGGGATTACATGCTTGAGCTACTGCACCCAGCCAGTTTTTATAGCTTTATTGAGATACAGTTCACATATTATAAAACTGACCTCCCTCAAGTATACATATATTCAGTAGTTTTTAGCCTATTGAGAGTTGAACAATCATTTATCAGACTGTATTTTTAAAAGTAACCATCTATATGCTGTTTATCAGAGATAAAAACACATACAAACAAATTAAGATGGGAAAAAATATAGTACAATTTATCTTAAGAAATCTAAATCTAGGCAGGGCGCGGCAGCTCACACCTGTAATCCCAGCACTTTGGGAGGCGGAGGTGGGCGGATCACAAGGTCAGGAGTTCGAGACTAGCCTGGCCAGCATGATGAAACCCCATCTCTACTAAAAATACAAAAATTAGCCGGGCACGGTGGTGGCCGCCTGTAATCCCAATTACTCAGGAGGCTGAGGCAGGAGAATAGCCTGAACCCAGGAGGCAGAGGTTGCAGTGAGCCGAGATCTGGCCACTACACTCCAGCCTGGGAGACAGAGCAAGACTCCATCTTAAAAACAAAAAACAAAAAACAAAAAACAACAAAAAAAACTAAATCTAAAATATTAAAAACCTGAATGGAGCAATGGGAATGTGTTGTATCTCTGTGTATGTGATCTCCATCACAAATACGTTTTTAGTATTTTGATAACTATACCTCAATAAAAGTGGCTGGGATTTATGCATTAAAAAATATTATTTTAAGAAGGGGTCTACAGGTTCCAGACTGCCAACAGTGTTGATGGCAGAGACAAACACAAAAATGATAAGAACCTTTGTACTTAAGAAACTCTTGAAGATATACACAAGGAAACCTAAGCAAGAATGTTCAGAGTAGCACTGTTCGCAAGAGCAAAAAGGAGAGTGGATCAATAAATTGAGGTATAGTCACTGACAGACTTTTCTAAAAGTCCTTAAAATGACAGAACTGGAGTTACATGTATAAACATGGACAAATTTCTTAATCTAAATGGTGGATACATGAGTGTTTGATATAATACTCTTTAGATTACTATACACCACCACCATTACACCATACGATTTTTTTTGTTTTGTTTTTTTTCATTTATCAATGTGAAAATTTCATGGATCATCACCAGTCCAAATACTGGCTGGCATTTAGGAACCAGTGCTTCATACCATCCTGCTTCCAGCAAAATCCATCCAAAATCACACTTATTAGTCAGCGACAGTATTAGGCACAACACAAATTCCTTAGGAAACCTTTCTCCAAACCACCTAGTTGAAATTAATTTTCCCCTCTTAGTCTCCATATAATTCCTGTCTAACTCTCTACTTACCAAATTTCTGAGTTATATTAAATACTGTCTGTGCATACCTGATTTCCCAAGTGTAAGTCCTTTAATGGCTGAGGCAGTGCTTTGTGTTTCACAAGTTCTCAAAACCATGTCTGTTGGATTTGATTTATTCACCTCTACCCACTGTGAAATAAATCCTCAACAATGGCTTAAAAGCTGTGTTTTCATCTTTAGTATCTATTCTAAAATAAAATCTGATTACAAAAATAAAACTTCCCATTGTAAAACTTAAGATTTCTACTATTCATAATCTCAAGTGTACCTCTTCCTATTTTAATTATACCGAATAAAATAATGCATGGAAAGTATTTTATATAGAATAATACAAGAAAAATATAAGAAAATAACTTTGAACAATGTAAAACAAGATATATTTATTTTGAAGAAATTACATATTCATGTCATCATGTTTGAGATTATGATCATTTTGCACACTGGAATACAGAATGATGTATGAGTTAACTATGCCCCCTACTGACTGAATAAATACTTTAAAAACATTCACAGAGTGTAAGAATATGGTCCAAACAAATGTACCACATGAAAACCAAATGTGCCTTTACCATGCAAATGGGCTTCATAAAAAGACCTTGGCAGATCTTAAATATATTTAAGATAGAATTTATTGGAGAGAAGAGAGACCTGAGAAGAAAGAAGGGCAATTTTAGAATTTACTGCCCAGGGTCACCACATTAAACAACTTTAGGAAGCATCATTCACATTATAGTATACATCAGTGGTTCCCAACTGGGGCAATTTTGCCCCCCAGGGGACATCTGGCAATGTATGTGGAAACATTTTTGGTCGTCACAACCTGGGATAGGAGAGACGTTACTGGCAACTAGTGGGTAGAGGCCAGGGATGCTGCTAAACATCTACAACGCACGGACCACCTCCGTAAAACAAAGTATCTTCTAGCCAAAAATGTTAAAAGTGTTGAGTTTGAAAAATTTTGCTCTACATAGTGTTCCTTCTCAAGTCATGCAGCAGGGCAATGCTATGAGTTTTACCCAATAAAGTCAAATAAAATTTGACTGGCTTGAACTTTGTTGAATGGGTCAAAGAAGGATTAAACCTCTGAAATCCAATATAAAAATTTTTTGCCATCTTCATTTGGGCTAGAAAACTGCAGTCTATACAGTTTCATATCTTCACCTTTTATCTCTATTTTAGATGATACAATCTGTGCACAAACCCTTGATCAGTTAATGATACTTTTTAAAGATACTGGGCTTTCCCATCATACCTGTGTTTCCATTTCCATCATCTTTTGTTTAATTTCTCTTATTTCTGCCTGTGTTTCAGCTTCTCTAAGTCGAATGGTCATCAGTTCATCTTGTAACTCATTCATAGCATTTTTCTTCGGTGGGTCTTTCCATCTCCCAGTAGTACGAGCTAAGTGGCGCTAAAGCATAAAAAATTATATTGCAGCAAGTACTCTCGGTATCAAAATCAGAGCTAATATTACTGAGCACTTATTTCAGGCCTGTGCTATATAAAACACTTTCCACACATTATTTTATTTAATCCCTAGAAAATCCTATTAATCAGGCACTATTATCATCTGAATAAAAGGGTTTCATAAAAAGACCTTTGCAGATCTTAAGCATATTTAAGATAGAATTTATTGGCCAGGCACGGTGGCTCACACCTGTAATCCCAGCACTTTGGGAGGCCGAGGCAGGCAGATCACCTGAGGTCAGGGGTTCGAGACCAGCCTGGCCAACATGATGAAACCTCGTCTGTACTTTAAAAAAAAAAAAAAGATAGAATTTATTGGAGAAAAGAGACCCGAGAAGAAAGAAGGGCACTTTTAGAATTCACTGCCCAGGATCACCACATTAAACAATTTTAGAAAGCATCATTCACATTATTGCCATTATTGGTTCCCAACTGGGGCAATTTTGTCCCTCCAGGGAACATTTGGCAATGTATGTGGTAACATTTTTGGTTTTTCACAGGTAAGAAAATAACACTGTGATTAAATAACTTCAGGAGTATCACACAGCCAGTGCAGATCTGGGACACAAACTCAAATATAGTTCAAATTTTTTTCTCTATATACTGCAGATGAATTCTTGAAAAGAATACAATTTTCACTGTAATTTTTTTAATGAGAGATTTTTCATATTATCTTCAATGAAATCCCAATAAATTAGAAAAAAAAAATGGGGCCATCCTTAAGGAAGGAATGTTAGAAGTTAAGGGCAGTGTTTCTCAAAATATCTGTGACAAAGTACAAATTTTGTCTTTTTTGTTTTAAAATTTCAAGTTTATTGCAATCTGATACTTTGTAAAAACACGTTTTAAAAAAACGGCATGACAATGTCAAGGCCTAATTTTGGTCCTTATATAGAATATGTATTTTGTTCCTTGTCAACATTTCCCTCATACATGAATAAATTTGTGGTCATATACCAGATAAATGTCATTTATTTGGTGAGGTAACTAAGTTACTAATTTATACACTAAATTTATAATGTTGTCACTCTTCTGGTGTTTCACACTAACCAACAATGGACTTAATATCAACGTAAGATAAAATATGTACAATATAGAATACTTTTACAGTTTTTCAGAAAAAGTTATACAAGGCACAACGGTACAATTACAAAAATATGATCCGATATCTACTGTATCTTTTATTTTATTATAAGAATTAAAGAGAGAGAAACAGCCTAAGAGCACTTTCAGTTTATAAATACTCTCAATTTTGACATTAAACAGGGTCTCTCTCACTTTAAACTCATCTCCTACTGTAGGTCATCAGGTACTTCAAACTCTTACATATTGGAAATTTGGGTTTTATTCTCTTTTTAAAAAGCACAAAAAATATATTAAAATACCTGCCAGTGTTCCTCTAAATCCTTGACTTGCTGTCTAAGTTCTTTCAAACCCATAATGGCTTCTGCTTCTCTCAGTTTCACAGCAATGAGTTCTTCCTGAAGCCTTGCGATATTATTCTCATCAGGAAGGGAGTTATTCCTCTAAAGAAGAAGAAAATTTAATTTGGGACTTTTAAAATTAAGGAATAAAATACAGCACACATAACAGCTATTTTGTTACACACTTAAATGTAGTTAATTTTATGCAGCTGTACTGAAATATAATTCACAAACTATGAAACTCACCCTTTTAAAATACACAAGAGCTAGTGGTTTTCAGAGTATTTACAGGGTTGTTTAAACATCACCATGTTCTAATTTCAGAATATTTTGATCATGCAAAAAAGAAAACCTATACTCATCACCAGTCATTCTACATTCCCCATTTCCCCAGCCCCTGGCAACCACCAATCTACTTTTTGTTTCCATGAATTTGCCTACCTGGACATTTCTTGTAAGTGAAATCATATGTATTTATAGCTTTTTGTGACAACCTTACTTCACTTAGAACAACGTTTTCAAGGTTCAATCTTTTTTTTATGCCAAATGATATTCCACTGTATAGATATACCACATTTAATCTATTTATTCATCAGTTAATACAAATTTGGGTTGTTTCTACTTTTTGACTATTATAATGTTGCTATGAACATTGGTGCAAAAGTTTGTGTGTAGACTTAGGTTTTCAATGTTCTTAAGATATACTTAGGAGTAGAACTGTTGGCTCAGATGGTAATTTTTCTATGTTTAACTTTAGGAAACTGCCAAACTTTTCCAAAGCAGCTGTACAGATTTTCATTTCCACTAGCAATGTATGAGGGGAACTGTACTTAATTTTGAGAACACAGAAATCTAACTCTGATTTGTTAATAAAATACTAATCAAAGTTACGGAGCAACAGGATTAAAAATTTTTTCAGTATGGCAATAAACTTACTAACCTCTGATCAGGACTCCAGATAAAGCATGAACATCATTTACTTTTTAAATATGTATAGAAAACAGTAGTCCAAAATCTGTTTTTGTTGTATTTCCTCAGTATGTTATTTCTGAGAGACGCATCAACTCTCTGTGTATTAGTCACTATTTACATCAACAGTCAAGAAATTAATACAAATTAAACAATTTAACAATTGATTCAAATGAAATGACTGAAATTAAACAACTTGATTCATGGATACAAGACTTATTTATTTATTTATATTTTTCCATAAGTTATCAGGGTTCAGGCAGTATCTGGTTACATAAGTTTTTTAGTAGTGACTTGTGAGATTTTGGTCCACCCATCACCCAAGCAGTATACACTGCACCTTATTTGTAGTCTTTTATCCCTCACTCCCCTCCCACTCTTCCCCTCAAGTCCCCAAAGTCCACTGAATTATTCTTATGCCTTTGAGTCCTCATAGCTTAGCTCCCACATATCAGTGAGAACATACGATGTTTGGTTTTCCATTCTTGAGTTACTTCACTTAGAATAATAGTCTCCAGTTTCATCCAGGACAGTGCAAATGCTGTTAATTCATTCCTTTTTATGGCTGAGTAGTATTCCATCTCATATATGTGTATATATATATCAATCACAGTTTCTTTATCCACTTGTTGACCAATGGGCATTTGCATTGGTTCCACGATTTTGCAATTGTGATCTGTGCTGCTATAAACATGTGTGTGCAGGTATCTTTTTCAAATAATGACCTTTTTTCCCTCTGGGTAGATAGATACCCAGTAGTGGGATTGCTGGGTCAAATGGTACTTCTACTTTTAGTTCTTTAAGGAATCTCCACACTGTTTTCCATAGTGGCTGTACTAGTTTACATTCCCACTAGCAGTGCAGAAGCGTTCCCTGTTCATTGCATCCATGCCAACATCTACTGTTTTTTTTGGTTTTTTTTTTGATTATGGCTAATCTTGTGGAAGTAAGGTGGTATTACATTGTGGTTTTGATTTGCATTTCCCTGATCATTAGTGACGTTTAGTACTTTTTCTTTTCTTTTTCTTTTTTTTTTTTGAGACGGAGTCTTCCTCTGTAGCCCAGGCTCGAGTGCAGTGGCACGATCTTGGCTCACTGCAACTTCTGCCTCCCAGGTTCAAGCAATTCTCTGCCTCAGCCTTCCGAGTAGCTGGGATTACAGGCGCCTGCCACCACAACTGGTGAATTGTTTGTATTTTTAGTAGACACAAGGTTTCATTATCTTGCCCAAGTCTTTATCATTATCAAGGCTGGTCTTGAACTCCTGACCTTGTGATCCACTCACTTTGGCCTCCCAAAGGGCTGGGATTACAGGCGTGAGCCACCGCACCCAGCCGATGTTTAGTATATTTTCGTATGTTTGTTGGCCATTTGTATATCTTCTTTTGAGAATTGTCTATTCATGTCCTTAGCCCACTTTTTGATGAGAGTATTTTCTTCTTACTGATTTGAGTTCGTTGTAGATTCTGGATCTTAGTCCTTTGTCAGACATATAGATTGTGAAGATTTTCTGCCACTCTGTGGGTAGTCTGTTCACTCTGCTGACTGTTCCTTTTTCCGTGCAAAAGCTCTTTAGTTTAATTAGGTCCCAGCTATCTATCTTTGTTTTAATTGCATTTGCTTTTGGGTTCTTGGTCATGAAATCCTTGCCTAAGCAAATGTCTAGAAGGGTTTTTCCAATGTTATCTTCTAGAACTTTTATAGTTTCCGGTTTTAGGTTTAAGTCCTTAATCCATCTTTTAAGTTGATTTTTGTATAATGTGAGAGAAGAGGATCCAGTTTCATCCTCCTACATGTGGCTAGCCAATTATCCCAGCACACGGATACAAGATTTAGATCAATTTCCCACCATATTAAAAGATAAAAAGGACACAGGGTAGCCCAGTATCAAACTTCTCCGGAGAGTTACCAAGAGATCCAAAATTAGGTCCTAGGGAAAGCTCCCTAGGTAAACAGGTAAACTGAGGTAACACTGAGATTTCAAGGCCTGATTCTATGAAATTTTCTATCTCTAAATATTTCATGGTACACATGCAAATTTCTGCTCACAGGGATGATGAAATGAAGTTATTCTCACCAATTACACATTCTTATGATGGACTTTAAATATTTTCTCAGTTGAAAACCAAAAATTTACTGCATATGCATTTAAAAGATTGCTGGAAGCAGAAAAAAAGAGAATGCTGCATGAAGAAATTACCATAGGAAGCATGCTACCTTTCAAATTCCTTTCTACTTTATAATGTGAAAAATGAAAAACACCACAGCCACTTACGAAATCCAGTTTTGAATGGAATCCAAATACACTTCTATCAAATATTCAAAATCTTTCTAACTGCAAGACACAGATTCTTCTCTAAATCATGTAACCCAGAATATACCTAAGTTAGAGACCAAATATTCTGTTAGCCATTTCTTTCAGCACTCTTGCTGGCTTTTTTTCCTCAACAAATAGAAAGAATACATTTTCCAGAAATATAAAAATAGCAAGGAGCTTTCCAGCAAAATTATTCCATTACTGTTTCTCGTTACACTTGTCCTATTTCATTAAGAAAATAGTTAAAAATACCTGAGACTGTTATGTCCATTATCTATCAGGTTTTTGGATTCAGTAGCTAGCTATTACCTAAGAGTAAAAAGGAACTAATGACACAGAGCACAGGCCACCAATAAATTTACAGATGAGAAAACAAGAGATTCAGAGTTTGTAATCTAGAACTTTTAAATCTGAAAGTTATAAGAAACCTGAAGTTCTTCTATTCCCATTACTTATCTGATCTTTGATGTTCTTCAATATCCTTGAAAAGAAGTAAGTTAGCTTCTGTGAGTACACTCAGGCTAAAAGGAACTTCCTACATATCCTGAGGTAACTTGTTCTAGATTGGACAGTTCTAACAACTACACTCAGATCAAATTTTCCCTGAAATGTCTATGTATTAGTCCTATTCTATCTCTTCCACATGAAAATATTGCAATATTTGACGACAGCAGTTAATTTCTTTCACCCGAGTTTCTCTTCTGCAACATTTAGATACTCTTTTTTTTTTTTTTTTTTGAGACGGAGTCTCGCTCTGTCGCCCAGGCTGGAGTGCAGTGGCCGGATCTCAGCTCACTGCAAGCTCCGCCTCCCGGGTTTACGCCATTCTCCTGCCTCAGCCTCCCGAGTAGCTGGGACTACAGGCGCCCGCCACTCGCCCGGCTAGTTTTTTTTTGTATTTTTTAGTAGAGACGGGGTTTCACCGTGTTCGCCAGGATGGTCTCGATGTCCTGACCTCGTGATCCGCCCGTCTCGGCCTCCCAAAGTGCTGGGATTACAGGCTTGAGCCACCGCGCCCGGCCTAGATACTCTTTTTATGAAAATTATTCTGGTCGTTTTCCTCCAAAAGGGCTCTAATCTCCATTTTTATCCTTAAATATGGGGCTTTGATTAGTATGAAGGCAACAAGGAATAACTGGCAATTTTAAAAATCTTTTTTTCCTTTTCCTCTTAGTAACTAACATGTAAGGCTTCTAATGTATAAAAACACCAAGTCAATTAAATTGCTCAGTAAGTACTTAACAAATATTACATATCCCCTCTAATTTGGAAGTGACTGCATTTGTGTAGGTTTCTTACCTTCTCTATATCCAAGACTTTATCCTGCATCTCTTTTAGTGCACACTGAGACTCAGCTTCACTCAGTCGGGCTTGGACCAATTCCTTTTCTAGCTGTAGTACAAAATCTTCGTTGTAGTTGGAACTGCATTTATGCTAAAGGTTACAGACATACATTGAAATTTCATGGAAGTATAAACATGTATATACAGTAAAAACAATGCAACTACCTAATACAGTTATATTAAGGGCAACTAAATAGGAGAAGTTCCATCTACCCAATATTACCAATGTATCTCCTCCAATTAACTTTTCCAATGAGTAAAAAAGCCCAACTTTGATATCTATAAAGACGACCACATTATTGGGCTTTGGTAACTAGTTATTGCACTGATCAAATCTGATTCATACAAGATAAACATCTCCTTTTATCTGTCCATCCATCCAGACACAAAGAATTCGTTCTGACTTTACAGACCTACACCACACAATAAATAGGATAGCAATTAGCCACATGTGGCTACTGAACATTTGAAATGTGGCTAATCAAGATTAAAACAAGTTTTAAGTATAAAATACAAACTGGATTTTGAAGACTTAATATGAAATAAAAAAATCTCAATGATTTTTATATCAATTACATGTTAAAATAATATTTTGAATATACTGAGGTAAATAAAAATATTAATTTTACCTTTTTTAAACTCCTTTTAATGTGGCTATTAGAAAATTTTAAATTACATCTGTGACACATTATATATTGCTATTTGATAGTACTATTATGTACTACAGAAGACATGTAAACATTACTCAAAAATATATTTTAATCTAATGGAAAAAAAACAGGGTACCCACAATAATGTGAACCATCTAAATTCCAAAATAACAAAATTGTATTTGTGCTTAGAAATCTTCTTCAGAAGATATGCATGGTTTCCCAGCACTTTGGGAGGCCGAGGTGGGTGGATCACTTGAGGCCAGAACTTCAAGATCAGCCTAGCCAACAAGGTGAAACCCTGACTCTACTAAAACTACAAAAATTAGCTGGGCATGGTGGCACACATCTGTAATCCCTGCTACTAGGGAGGGTGAGGCAGGAGAATGGCTTGAGCCCAGGAGGTGGAGGTTGCAGTGAGCCGAGATCATGCCACTGTACTCCAGCCCAGGCAACAGAGCAAGACTCTTGTCTCAAGAAGAAAAGAAAAAAAAAAAAAAAGATATACATAGAAATAACTGCTGGAAGCAGAGAAGACACAGATGCTGCACGAAGAAATTAACCCCGGAAGCACGCCATGTTCCCATTTGCTTTCCTACTCTATAAAACATGAATATTGATGCAAACACTTAAGTCACCATTTTTAAGCCAGTGCCCATACAAAAGCTTCTGTGCAGAAGCAACATGCAATCATCATTATAAAATACTTGCTAAAATAAATTGTCTATTACTTCACATTTAATTCATGTAGTAAAGAAAATGTGGCAACTCAAAATTACAAAATAAAGTCATAAAAAACAATCTTCTACTGAACTAGCATGAATAAAGCCCAGTTATTTTTACTCTTTAATATGTTAGGAACAAACTAGATGTCAAATTATAACTATTAAAAATAACCAGATGCTTAATACATGGTACTCTCCTGCCCCAGTTACCCAAAAAGATGTGCAAATGAGGACTTTAATTCAATGCATTATACATTATTTCTTCTAGTAATTTTGATACTATTGAAACAATATTTCAATACGAAAAGAGAATCTGCAACAGATACATCATCTTAGCAAATACTTACCTTCTATCAATTAGGAAAAAGGCATTCTTTTGGAATGACCACATCCCAACTAGAAGTGCCATAATTTATTTAATCAGATCATAGTTATTTCATGGGTACTGGTAGAATTTTTTTGCCCTCAACTTAAAGCCCTGGCAACTGTAGTACAGGTTTGTTTGCCAAGACTTTATATTAGGAGATCCCCAAGAAAACATCAAACTCAAAGGCTCATATGAGAACGGAACTCTTGATTGGAATATACCAACTAATCCAATCAAGTACAAAAGGCTATAGTAATGTTGGGAACAAATCTTTATTAATAAAATTTACAGAGAGCTGAAATGCTCTGATAACAAGTCATTCTGGATAATATGTATCTTATGCTTTTTATACACTAAAACATATTATTTTAGTCTTCTGGATTAAAATAATTCTAAATGTATTAGGTAATAGTTTTGCCACTGACACAGTTTACAGAATATAATTCTCTTAATTATCAGGTCTTCATGATGATAGTCAACTAACACATTGCAAATTACACAGCATCTAAGGAAAAGATGCTGCTGTGAACTATAAATTGCCTGAAGCTAACCACTGTAGTTTCAATTTATTCTATTTTCCACAGGGGGAAAAAGTTTTATAAACACGTTTTAATGTTTGACAGAAATGACAATTATGACAGCAGCTAACATCTACTCACCACTTACTATGTGCCAGATACAAGTTAAGCACTTTATATTCTCCTTTAACCCTCACCACAATTACTACCTTACTAATAAGGAAACTAATAGGGTGCACCAAGGTCAAACAGCAGTTGATAGTGCTATTAATTGAGAGTTTGTATTACAGAGCCCATGTTCCTCACCTTTAAGCCATATAGGTGTTGAAGAGTTTAATATATTGTTTTAATGTATACTGTTCTAAAAATCAATGATATAATATTTTAAAAATCCAAACTTCTAAAAAAATCTAAGCATATAGATCTCACATGTTCTTGTATTAAGAAATTCCTAGAAGAGTGCATTTCATATTCAAGTGAGTAACTTGAGCAATTTGTTTTACCAAATGACAACTGCCACAATTATGATGGCAGGCAGTCTCAGCAAGGGGGGCTTTTATTTAAAAGCATACAAATGACAGATGACTTCCCTATACTTATATCAAGTTAATTTATGTAAATGAATCTCATAATGTTTCTGTGATACCAGCAATCCCAGTCCAATGAAACTGACAGAAATTCTTTTTAGTAAGCAGAGTCTGCTTTTCAATCCTATGTGCTTTTCTGGTGTTGCAAAAATTATAAAGGTAAAGGTAAGTTAGAAAGTTCTCAGTAATCTTTTTGCTTGTTTCTTGAGCTTAAAAAAAATCTTCAATATTTTAAGGATATAGGAGTAATACAGTAAAAAGTAAATATTTGTATTGGGGGAAGTTTCTCATATTATTAAGTGGAAAAAACTGAAATTAGGAAAAGGGTTGTCCACACAAATATATCAAGTATTGCTTGAATTTAAGTATACATTAAGCTTTTAACTAACTTCAAGATATGACATTTATATGTTCTTTTCAGGAACCCAAACATTTCATGGAACCCTGTTCTTGTCTCTTTTGTAACACTTATCACAACTCTAAAAAAAAAATTTTGTAAGCTGCCCAAAGTAATTCATAGATTCAATGCTATTTCCATCAAACTACCACTGACATTCTTCACAGAATTAGACAAAAACTACTTTAAATTTCATATGGAACCAAAGAAGAGCCTGTATAACCAAGCAAAAAGAACAAGGCTGCAGGCCTCATGCTACCTGACTTTAAACTATAATACATGGCTACGGTAACCAAAACAGCATGGTACGGGTACCAAAACAGACATACAGACCAATGGAACAAAACAGAGACCTCAGAAATAACACCACACTTCTACAATCATCAGATCTTCGACAAACCTGACAAAAGCAATGGGGAAAGGAACTCCTATTCAATAAATGGTGCTCAGAAAACTGGCAGCAAACTGAAACTGGATCCCTTCCTCACACCTTATATAAAAATTTACTCAAGATGGATTAAAGACTTAAATGTAAAACCCCAAACCATAAAAACCCTAGAATAAAACCTAGGCAAGGTATTACTCAGGACATAGGCATGGAGAAAGACTTCATGATGAAAACACCAAAAGCAATTGCAACAAAAGCCAAAATTGACAAATGAGATCTAATTAAAGAGTTTCTGCACAGCAAAAGAAACTACCATCAGAGTGAACAGGCAACCTACAGAATGGGAGAAAAATTTTTGCAATCTACCCATCTGACAAAGGTCTAATATTCAGAATTATTGGGGGAAACCAGCCCCCGATAATTCAATGTTATTTCATATAGGTTCTTTTCTATTTCCCTAAGTGTCAGCCGGTCTCAGAAATACAGGGAAAGAGTACAAAAGAGAGAAATTTTAAAGCCGGGTGTCCGGGGAAGACATCACATGTCGGCAGGTTCCATGATGCCCCCCAAGCCACAAAACCAGCAAATTTTTATTAGTGATTTTTAAAAGGGGAGGGAGCATACGAATAGGTTGTGGTTCACAGAGATCACATGCTTCACAAGGTAATAAAATATCACAAGGCAAATGGAGGCAGGGTGAGATCACAGGACCAGCGCAAAATTAAAAATGCTAATGAAGTTTCGGGCACACACTGTCATTGATAACATCTTATCAGGAGACAGGGTTTGAGAGCAGACAACTGGTCTGACCAAAATTTATTAGGTGGGAATTTCCTCATCCTAATAAGTCTAGGGGTGCTACGGGAGATGGGCACTTATTTCATCCCTTATCTACCACCGTAAAAGACAGACGTCCCCAAAGCAGCCATTTTTGAGACCTCCCCTTGGGAACTCATTCTCTTTCTCAGTGATGTTCCTTCCTGAGAAAAAGAATTCAGCGATATTTCTCCTATTTGCTGTTGAAAGAAGAGAACTATGCCTCTGTCCCACCTGGCTCTCAGGCAGACAGACCTAATGGTTATCTCCCTAGTTCCCTGAACATTACTGTTATCCTATTCTTTTTTCAAGGTGCACAGATTTCATATTGGTTAAACAATTTGTGCAGTTAACGCAATCATCACAGGGTCCTGAGGCAACATTCATCCTCAGCTTATGAAGATGACAGGATTAAGAGATTAAAGTAAAGGCAGGCATAGGAAATCACAAGGGTATTGACTGGGGAAGTGATAAGTGTCCATGAAATCTTTACAATTTATGTTCAGAGACAGCAGTAAAGACAGGTGTAAGAAATTATAAAAATAATAATTTGGGGAACTAATAAATGTCCATGAAATCTTCACAATTTATGTTCTGTCATGGCTTCAGCCAGTCCCTCCATTCAGGGTCCCTGACTTCCAGCAACACAGAATCTACAAGGAACCTAAACAAATTTACAAGAAAAAAACAACCCCATCAAAAAGTGGGCAAAGGATATGAAGAGACACTTCTCAAAAGATGACATTTACATGGCCAAAAAACATAGGAAAAAAAGCTCAACATCACTGATCATTAGAGAAATGCAAATCAAACCCACAATGAGATACCATCTCATGCCAATCAGAATGGCAATTATTAAAAAGTTGAGAAACAACAGATGCTGGTGAGGCTGTGGACAGATAGGAATGCTTTTACAGTGTTCATGGTAATGTAAATTAGTTCAACCATCATGGAAGACAGTAGCGCGATTCCTCAAAGTTCTAGAACCAGAAATACCATTTGACCTAGCAATCCCACTACCGGGTATATACCCAAAAGAATATAAATCATTCTACTATAAAGACACATATGGCCGGGCGCGGTGGCTCACGCCTGTGTTGCCAGCACTTTGGGAGGCCGAGGTGGGTGGATCACGCGGTCAGGAGATAGAGACCATTGTGGCTAACACAGTGAAACCCTGTCTCTACTAAAAATGCAAAAAAATTAGCTGGGCATGGTGGCGGGCACCTGTAGTCCCAGCTGCTGGGGAAGCTGAGGCAGGAGAACGGTGTGAACCCAGGAGGCAGAGCTTGCAGTGAGCTGAGATCGCACCACTGCACTCCAGTCTGTGTGACAGAGTGAGACTCTGTCTCAAAAAAAAAAAAAAAAAACAAAAAGACACATGCATACATATGTTTACTGCAGCACTGTTTACAATAGAAAAGACTTGGAATCAACCCAAATGTCCATCAATGATAGACTGGATTAAGAAAATGTGGTACATAAACACCATGGAATACTATGGAGCCATAAAAAGGAATGAGATCATGTCTCTTGCAGGGACATGGAAGCCATCATTCTCAGCAAACTGACACAGGAACAGAAAACCAAACACCACATGTTCTCACTCATAAGTGGCAGTTGAGCAATGAGAACACATGGACACAGGGAAGAGAACGACACACACCAGGGCCTATTGGGGGTTGAGGGGGAAGAAGAGGGAACTCAGAGGATGAGTCAGTATGTGCAGCAAACCACCATGACACAGGTATACCTATGTAACAAACTTGCACATTCTGCACATGTATCCCAGAACTTAAAAGTAACATTTAAAAAAAAATTGTGTGATTAATTTTTTAAATGTTTATCTCTATATATACTATATAAGCAAATGCCAGAGACAGTCTGACTGATTTACCATTGTAAATCAGTAACTGCCTGGTTAACAGAACCAAACAGTGCTTTTCATAGGTAGGTGAGCAAAATATTATCTGCTGAATGAATCAGTTAACCCTTGGTTTAACAACAAAATCCCTGTATTATATAATTTACATTAAACATGGGAAGTGGAAGTTGAATGCTGCAAAAAAAAAAAAAAAAAAAAAAAAATCTATAAAACTGATGGTTAATCTATTTTTAATTGAAATGCCTACCTAGCAATCTTGAACCATTTTCCCAAAACAAAATAATGATACAATGTTTCAATTTGCTCCAAAAACAAAATTTGTAATAATGTGGGAAGATGGCACATTTGGACCACCATATCCAAAAGCATCCGAAAAAAAGTTATGCAAGGCAAGTATTCTGGAATAGGTTTCTACATCACAAAATCACAGCAGAAAAAAATAAAAAGTTACATCTTCCTTTCCCTCAGCATATGATCCCAAAAAGATGTTTGTAATCCTCCCTACCACATGCTATAAACAGGATTTTAAAAAACCAAAGCAGTATGGTTGCACTATTTAAATATCTGCTACACTAAAATTGTTGAAAAATAGGCCAGGCACGGTGGCTCACACCTGTAATCCCAGCACTTTAGGAGGCTGAGGCGGGTGGATCATGAGGTCAGGAGATCAAGGCCATCCTGGCTAACACGGTGAAACCCCGTCTCTACTAAAAATACAAAAATTAGCCGGGCGTGGTGGCCCATGCGTGTAGTCCCAGCTACTCAGGAGGCTGAGATTCATCTGAACCCAAAAGGTGAAGGTTCGCGGAGATTTGCTTGAACCCAAAACGTGGAAGTTGCAGTGAGCTGAGATTGCGCCACTGCACTCCAGCCTGGGCAACAGAGTGAGACTCCATTTAAAAAAAAATTTTTTTTTGAAAAATACATAATTTTTATATGATTTGTGCTCAACATCCAGAAATTACATACATCCTTTAAAAAGACATTTACCCCTGGTTATTGGTGTAAATGTAAGTTTTTTGTTGTTGTTGTTAATGATGTAAGAAAATGTTAAGAAAACAATTTCCACTAAAGTAACCCCTCATTTATTATCTAAAAGGAAAATACAATCACATACTAATATAAAACATTTTATATTTAGACTGAGGTCAAAATTAGTTCTGGAAAAAAATCTCTGTCCACATTTATAGATATAGTGACCAAAAGTTGAAGAATTTACCAAATTACATGTGTAAAGTCATCTATCTATCTTGGATTTTTAGAGAGACCTATAACAACTAACTTCCATTTTCCTAAAGAAAAACAAACCCAGACATTCTTGTACATTGTATCTTTGTTCTCATTGGTTTCAAAGAACATCTTTATTTCAGCCTTCCTTTCGTTATGTACCCAGTAGTCATTCAGGAGCAGGTTGTTCAGTTTCCATGTAGTTGAGCGGTTTTGAGTAAGTTTCTTAATCCTGAGTTCTAGTTTGACTGCACTGTGGTCTGAGAGACAGTTTGTTATAATTTCTGTTCTTTTACATTTTCTGAGGAGTGCTTTACTTCCAACTATGTGGTCAATTTTGGAATAAGTGTGATGTGGTGCTGAGAAGAATGTATATTCTGTTGATTTTGGGTGGAGAGTTCTGTAGATGTCTATTAGGTCCACTTGGTGCAGAGCTGAGTTCAATTCCTGGATATCCTTGTTAACTTTCTGTCTCGTTAATCTGTCTACTGTTGACAGTGGGGTGTTAAAGTCTCCCATTATTATTGTGTGGGAGTCTAAGTCTCTTTGTAGGTCTCTCCGGACTTGCTTTATGAATCTGGGTGCTCCTGTATTGGGTACATATATATTTAGGATAGTTAGCTCTTCTTATTGAATTGATCCCTTTACCATTATGTAATGGTATTCTTTGTCTCTTTTGATCTTTGTTGGCTTAAAGTTTTCTGGGACACATTTAAAGCAGTGTGTAGATGCAAATTTATAGCACTAAATGCCCCACAAGAGAAACCAGGAAAGATCTAAAATCAACACCCTAACATCACAATTAAAAGAACTAGAGAAGCAAGAGCAAACACATTCAAAAGCTAGCAGAAGGCAGGAAATAACTAAGATCAGAGCAGAACTGAAGAAGACACAAAAAACCCTTCAAAAAAATCAATGAATCCAGGAGCTGGTTTTTGGAAAAGATCAACAAAATTGGTAGACAATTAGCAAGACTAATAAAGGAGAAAAGAGAGAAGAATCAAACAGATGCAATAAAAAATGATAAAGGGAATATCACCACCGACCCCACAGAAATACAAACTACCATTCTCTATCAACTACGTTTATAGAGAATACTATAAACACCTCCATGCAAATAAACTAGAAAATCTAGAAGAAATGGATAAATTCCTGGACACATACACTCTCCCAAGACTAAACCAGGAAGTAGTTGAATCCCTGAATAGGCAAATAACAGGCTCTGAAATTGAGGCAATAATTAATAGCCTACCAACCACAAAAAGTCCAGGACCAGATAGATTCACAGCTGAATTCTACCAGAGGTACAAGGAGGAGCTGGTACCATTTCTTCTGAAACTATTCCAATCAACAGAAAAAGAGGGAATCCTCCCAAACTCATTTTATGAGGGCAACATCATCCTGATACCAAAGCCTGGCAGAGATACAACAAAAAAAGAGAATTTTAGACCAATATCCCTGATGAACATCGATGCAAAAATCCTCAATAAAATACTGGCAAACCGAATCCAGCAGCATATCAAAAAGTTTATCCACCATGATCAAATGGGCTTCACCCCTGGGATGCAAGGCTGGTCCAACATATGCAAATCAATAAACATAATCCATCACATAAACAGAACCAATGGAAAAAACCACGATTATCTCAATAGATGCAGAAAAGGCCTTTGACAAAATTCAACAGCCCTTCAAATTCGGTATTGATGGAACGTATCTCAAAATAATAAGAACTATTTATGACAAACCCACAGACAATATCATACAGAATGGGCAAAAACTGGACGCATTCCCTTTGAAAACTGGTACAAGACAGGGATGCCCTCTCTCATTACTCCTATTCAACATAGTGTTGGAAGTTCTGGCCAGGGCAATCAGGCAGGAGAAAGAAATAAAGGGTATCCAATCAGGAAAAGAGGAAGTCAAATTGTCCCTGTTTGCAGATGACATGATTGTATATTTAGAAAACCCCATCGTCTCAGCCCAAAATCTCCTTAAGTTGATAACTTCAGCAAAGTCTCAGGATATCAATGTACAAAAATCACAAGCATTCTTATACACCAATAACAGACAAACAGAGAGCCAAATCATGAGTGAATTCCCATTCACAATTGCTTCAAAAAGAATAAAATACCTAGGAATCCAACCTACAAAGGATGTGAAGGACCTCTTCAAGGAGAACCACAAACCACTGCTCAATGAAATAAAAGAGGACACAAACAAATGGAAGAACATTCCATGCTCATGGATAGGAAGAATCAACATCATAAAAATGGCCATACTGCCCAAGTTAATTTATAGATTCGATGCCATCCTCATTAAACTACCAATGACTTTCTTCACAGAATTGGTAAAAACTACTTTAAAGTTCATATGGAACCAAAAAAGAGCCTGCATTGCCAAGACAATTCTAAGCAAAAAGAACAAAGCTGGAGGCATCACACTACCTGACTTCAAACTATACTACAAGGCTACAGTAACCAAAACAGCATGGTATTGGTACCAAAACAGAGATATAGACCAATGGAACAGAACAGGGCCTTCAGAAATAAAACCATACATCTATAACCATCTGATCTTTGACAAATCTGAGAGAAACAAGAAATGGGGAAAGGATTCCCTGGGAAAACTGGCTAGCCATATGTAGAAAGCTGAAACTGGATCCCTTCCTTACATCTTATATGAAGATTAATTCAAGATGGATTAGAGACTTAAATGTTAGACCTAAAACCATAAAAATTCTAGAAGAAAACCTAGGCAATACCATTCAGGACATAGGCATGGGCAAGAACTTCATGTCTAAAACACAAACAGCAATGGCAACAAAAGCCAAAATTGACAAATGGGATCTAATTAAATTAAAGAGCTTCTGCACAGCAAAAGAAACTACCATCAGAGTGAACAGGCAACCTACAGAATGGGAGAAAATTTTTGCAATCTACTCATCTGACAAAGGGCTAACATCCAGAACCTACGAAGAACTCAAATAAATTTACAAGAAAAAAACAACCCCATCAAAAAGTGGGCAAATGGCCGGGTGCGGTGGCTCCAGCCTGTAATCTCAGCGCTTTGGGAGGCCGAGACGGGCGGATAACGAGGTCAGGAGATCGAGACCATCCTGGCGAACACGGTGAAACCCCGTCTCTACTAAAAAATACAAAAAAACTAGCCTGGCGAGGTGGCAGGCGCCTGTAGTCCCAGCTACTCGGGAGGCTGAGGCAGGAGAATGGCGTGAACCCGGGAGGCAGAGCTTGCAATGAGCTGAGATCCAGCCACTGCACTCCAGCCTGGGTGACAGAGCAAGACTCTGTCTCAAAAAAAAAAAAAAAAAAAAAGTGGGCAAAGGATATGAACAGACACTTCCCAAAAGAAGACATTTATGCAGCCAACAGACACATGAAAAAATGCTCATCATCACTCGCCATCAGAGAAATGGAAATCAAAACTGCAATGAGATAGCATCTCACACCAGTTAGAATGGTGATCATTAAAAAGTCAGGAAACAACAGCTGCTGGAGAGGATGTAGAGAAATAGGAACGCTTTTACACTGTTGGTGGGACTGTAAACTAGTTCAACCATTGTGGAAGACAGTGTGGCGATTCCTCAAGGATCTAGAACTAGAAATACCATTTGACCCAGCAATCCCATTACTGGGTATATACCCAAAGGATTATAAATCATGCTGCTATAAAGACACATGCACATTTATGTTTACTGCAGCACTATTCACAATAGCAAAGACTTGGAACCAACCCAAATGTCCATCAGTGATAGACTGGATTAAGAAAATGTGGCACATATATACCATGGAATACTATGCAGCCATAAAAAGGGATGAGTTCATGTCCTTTGTAGGGACATGGATGCAGCTGGAAACCATCATTCTCAGCAAACTATCGCAAGAACAGAAAACCAAACACTGCATGTTCTCGCTCATAGGTGGGAATTGAACAATGAGAACACTTGGACACAGGAAGGGGAACATCACACACTGGGGCCTGTCATGGGGTAGGGGGACGGGGGAGGGATGGCATTAGGAGAAATGCCTAATGTAAATGATGAGCTAATGGGTGCAGCACACTAACATGGCACATGAATACATACGTAACAAACTTGCACGTTGTACACATGTACCCTAGAACTTAAAGTATAATTAAAAAATCAATAAATTTTTTAAAAAGAAAAAAAAAGAAAAACAAACCCACCAGGTATACCAGGTGTGGGTAATTCCTAAATGCTGCTGAACAAACATTTTCTAAAATACATTATATAGAAGAATTCACAACTTCACTGATAAACAGGTAGTTTTTATTTTATTAACATTTACTCATGTGTTTAATCCAGGTAAGATGAGTTTATATTCCTCATATCAAATCTTTGGTTCTTAAAAAGCCTACATAATTCTTTGATGTTCTCTCTAGAATTACAGAAAAGGGAGGGAAGATGAGAAGAAATCCTGTCTAGTCTTCCACTAAGTACTTCTTAGTATGAAGGTCCCAATAACTTCAAACGGCAGTCATTTCAGCATTCAGCAGCTTTTAACTCAAATTCCTCCTTATTTATGCTGAACTAAACAGCAAAATAAAAATACCTGAATGGTAAGACCAAGAACAGCTGGATAAAACTGCATAATAAAAATACCTGAATGACAGGCAGTCATAGGTGAGTCACAAAGCTTTTAAAGGGATTAAGCTAGACTCAGACAGTTGGTCTAATCAGGAAAAGTTGTCCAACATAAACACATTTGTTACACCCCACATTAGGAAGAGTCAGATGTGCAACTGTATGAAATATCACTAGAGGATTTCTATGTCTAGGGGCTTCTTGCAAAAACTCATTGGAGCATGTAAAATACTTAGACAGTTTAATCTATATGCTCAGTTTGATCTTATGCTTAACTTATTTACTTAATTTATTTAGTGCACTAAATACAAATTCAATAATAAATTAACTCAATTTTTTTTTTTTTTAAGAGATAGGGTCTTGCTCTGTCACCCAATCTGGAGTGCAGTGGCACATCAATGATCACTCAAGCGAGCCTCCCACTTCAGCTTCCCCAGTAGCTAGGACTTATAGGCATGTCCCACCATGCTTGGCTAATTTTTTTTATTTCTTGTAGAGACAGGATCCTGCTATGTCACTAGTCTTGAACTTCTGGTCTCAAGCAATCCTCCTGTCTTGTCTCCCAAAGTGCTATGGTTACAGGCATGAGTCACTGTGCCTGGCCTTCAATGATTTTTGAAAACTAACAATAGTAGGTTCCAACTATCAAGTGCCAGCGTAAAATGGAAGCAGTGACCTACTAAAGACAATCATTCTATAACTGGAACTGCAGAAACACTTGTTAAACAAAGCCAATACTCAAAATTAGTTAAAAATAAACTTTACCTTTTAAAAACTGCTGCTCCGAAGTTTAATATACTATCGTAAGATAACTATACAGCATATCACTGTACCAATAGCATTGAAACTATTAAGAATTATATGAAATATTGAACAAAAGTCAATAAATCTGGAGTAACATAAAAGAGTTTATAGTGAGTCAGAGGGAGACAGAGATATTAAAAGCAAAAAAAGAGAAAGGTTCTTGTTTATAGCTAATAAATGTAGAAAAATGAGAGAATATGAAAATCACCATTTTGGAAACCTAATGTAATAACTGATTCCATAAGGATCATCCATGGAGGGTAAAAGCATTCGGTAAAAGGTGGATGGAGAACAAGATAGTTACCTAGTAAAAAATATTTCAAACATATCACTTAATAGTGGCAAACATGAAATCATAGCTTTTACGAGGGAAAGAGTCTTGAGATAACCAAACCTAGCACGGAAACCAAACTCAGCATCACTAATAGTGGGCACAATTTATATCATGTGCCTTCCTGATTTAAAGCAAAAAGAAGTTTACAACATCATCTGTAATCTAAACGTCTGAGTGTAGTTTATAAGAAATACAATGACACCATGAGGAAGGAATTAGACAAATCTAGAATATGAAATAAGACAACTAGGCCACACCTGTAAAAAGTTAATGTCATTCCTGACATTGGTTGTTTCTTTCATCAGTCTGGACAGAGATTTGTCAACTTTACTGATCATTTCAAGAAACCAGCTTTTGGTTTCACAAATTTTCCTACTTTTGTTTTCAATTTAACTGATTTCTGCTCTTTTTATTATTTGTCCATTCTGCTTGGTTAGCTTGAATCTGCTTTATATGTCTAGTTTCTTAAGGCGGAAGCTTAGATTATTGGTTTGAGACTTACTGACTTGCCTAATAAGCACTTAATACATTTTCCACTTAATATTATAAGCACTTAATACATTTTCCACTAAGCACTGCATTAGATGGGTCCCACAAATTTTTAGATATTGTGTCTTCATTTTTACTTAATTAAAGTATGTTCTAATTTCCTTTTAGACTTCCTCTTTGACCCATGGGTAAAAACGTATTGTTTAATTTCCAAATATTAGGGGATTTTCCAGATACCTATTATTAATTCCTAGTTGAATGCTATTAGAGTCAGAGAAGATCCTTTGTATGATTTCTATTATTTCAAATTTGATAAAGTTTCTTTTAAGGCCCAGAATATGTTCTATCTTCATAAATCTTCCATGTATGCTTGAAAAGAATATGTCTTCTGCTGTTATGAGGTAGAGTGTTCCATAAATACCTATCAGGGCAGGCTGGATGACAGTACTGTTCAGGTCTTCTGCTACCTACTTGCTTCATCAATTACTGAGACAGGGACGTCAAAGATTTGAACTTGTTCACTCTACCTTTCAGTTCTATCAGTTCAGGTTAATGTTCCTGCTAGCATACACACCTTAGGTGACACACACTCCTAAACACACTCCATAACAATCTTATTTAAGATTGTAATGTCTTCTTGGTGAACTATCATTATAGATAGTCCTCTTTACTCTTGGTGCTATTCCTTGTTCTGAAGTCTACCTTGTCTATGATCTTCATGCAGACACTCCAGGCTTTCTTTTGCTTAGATTTCCATATTTTATCTTTTTCATCCTTTTAATTTTTTTCCAGTTGTAATTAAAATATTATGTCCAATAATTACAGGCAGACCATCTTGATCTTTCACTCCTAGAAACTGACTGTGGGGGAAAGTCACTATCATTAGCTATCAAGCTCTACATGTTTCCAATAGCTACACAGCAACCTACTTTGGCCTCTGTAATTTCTAATTTTTGTAACTGAGACTCCTTCGCCCCTACCTACAGGCTCAGATTCACTGATATTTTGCGACCAACCTTATTTCTAAGTAGAGGGACATGAAGACCTTATGTCTGCTCTACTCTGACACATTAAATTGAGCTATCCTATCCAAACATCACATCCCCAAATCATATCAAATCTTAGCTGTGGGTAATAGCCCCCATATTCATCCTTGTCCAAGCTGTTCTCCCATTACTGGAATATCAGTAAACACTGATATTCCAAATTAATGTCTCTTACGTCTTAATCCCCTTGCCTTTGGGCTATAGGCCATTGATCTGATAATCTGTTGCAACTCACTTCTCTTGCTGCCACCCAACCTGCTCTGCTTCACTTCACATTGCATTCTCCTTTATAAGTCTCAAGGCAACCACAACTCTGATCAAGACTTGCCCAACCCCAGCCCTGAGTGAATCTCCTAATCCTCCCAGGCTCCTCCTGCAAAGCAGATCACTTGTTGCTGGTTCTACCCTGACCCTCACCAATGGGTTCTAGCACTGAGACTTTACATGTTCCCCCATAAACTCATCTTCTACCGCAATCACTCAAATGTGTTATGTTTCTTTGAGCTTTACATTATCATTTATTTAGTCTTTTTAAAAACAATTTATTGAAGCAAAATTCTAAAATCATTTTAATACTATTTCACTTCAAAAACATTTCAACATTCTAAACATACAAAAAAAACCCAGAACACTGAAAATCACATTTAAGTACAGAGGTTCTTTCTTGAACTTTCATTGATGCACTGGCTCTTTAGTTTGCTGACAATCGTTCTACAGTTTGTTCAGAAAGTTTAGACAATGCACTTAACTAAAAAAATCCAAACACTTCTCAGGCCAGCTGACCCCTCTTTGTCCACAGCTAAGAATGGTAGCAGAGTGTTACATTACCGTATGTAGAAACAAGACAAGCTGAAGCTAAATGGATGAACATTGCAGGGGAAACAGGACTAGCCTCACAGTGCACTACGACCCCTCCAAAAGGCGTTGTCCCCCACAGGCTCAGTGCCAAGAAACAAGCACCAAGAGTTTGTCTTGGTTGTTTCGTTCTTTTCATAAACTATATATATGTACAGTTGATAACAGGATTTCTAGCCAATAACCATATAGTTAATACCACCTTACAAATGTTTTTTAAAATGCCAGAAATATCTTTAAATGCTTTGTCACACCAACGGCAAAGTGCATAGAGTGAGGAAAATACAAGATTATCTTTTCATTTTTGGAATGTTTGGAAATATGTACAACTTTGATACAATTTCAGAGTGTTCCAGACACATATGACCACTTCAGGTAAACCACTGTCAATTTTTAGAGCACTCTGAGAGACTATGATTGTGATCGAATTCTGTAATTAAACCTAATGAGGGCAACAGACATTTCTCAAACAACAGATGTGTCAATTACCCTACTTTCTAAGGTATTCGCAAGGAGACAGATAAACAGTTTTTTATTCATCATCACCTTCTTCTTCCTCTTCCTCCTCCTCCTCTTCTTCTTCACATCTTCTTTGACTTCTTCTTCCACCTTTTTCCAGGGAACTTACAGGGAACTTTAGCAGGACCCTTTGCACCAGACTTGCTGTTAGACTTAAAAGTCAGCAACACCCTTCTCGTATTTCTCCCTCAGCTTCACTGCCTTAGTGATGCAAGGCTGCTTTTCACTGACACTTAAGTTATCCCACATCTCACCCAGTTTTTTTGCTACATCTCTCTAATAAAGATGCCAGGGTTTATGGATTTGATCTTGGGGTGAAATTCTGAACAGTACAGGAAGAATCCAGACGGTGGCCTTTTGGAGACATGAAGGTCCTTGCCTCACTTAACTGGTTCACAATCCTTCATCTTCCAAGCATAGCATACTTTATCTGCCTTTGTCATTTCATCACATGTAGGGTTCTCTTTGCCAGACATTATCTTCCACCTCTCAGAGCACTTGTTGGAAAATTCTGCAAAACTGACAGAGACCTCTGGGTTTTTCTTATGTTCTTCTCTGCATGTCTGCAAAAAGAAGACATAAACAGACACCTTTTCCTCCGGTTTCTTGGGGTCACCTTTAGCCATCCTGACTAAATTGCTTCTTCCTTCCTGGTCACCTAGCAAGAGGGAAGCTGAAGGGGGCAGGAAGGGTGCATAGAGGAGAGGCAGGGGGTCAAATAACCTTTTTTGTGGGGGACAGGGGGTATAGAATTTCTCCCTGTCGCCCAGGCTGGAGTGCAGTGGCACAATCTCAGCTCACTGCAAACTTCACCTCCCAGGTTCAAGAGATTCTCATGCCTCAGCCTCCCAAGTAGCTGGGATTACAGGTGTGCACCACCATGCCCAGCTAAGTTTTGTATTTTTAGTAGAGATGGGGTTTCACCATGTTGGCCAAGCTGGTCTCAAACTCCTGGCCTCAAGTGATCCGCCCATCTCAGCCTTCCAGAGTGCTGGAATTACAGGCATGAGCCACCATGCCTGGCCTCAAATAACCATTTTAAAGTGGCCGGGCACGGTGGCTCACGCCTGTAATCCCAGCACTTTGGGAGGCTGAGGTGGGCGGATTATGAGGTCAGGAGATCTAGACCATCCTGGCTAACATGGTGAAACCCCGTCTCTACTAAAAATACAAAAACAAAAAAAAAAAAATTAGCCAGGTGTGGTGGTGGTCGCCTGTAGTCCCAGCTACTTGGGAGGCTGAGGCAGGAGAATGGCATGAACCCAAGAGGTGGAGCTTGCAGTGAGCAGAGATCGCACCACTGCACTCCATCCTGGGTGACAGAGTGAGACTCTGTCTCAAAAATAAATAAAAATAAAAAAATAAGAGTCCCATTACTTCGACCTCTGCCACCGCCGGTGCCTCCGCCACCTCACGGGAAGAGAGGAAGCAGGAAAGGAGCCCACGTCGCCTGTCACCCAATATCTCCAGTCGCGTGGTCCCGAAGAGTGTAAGATGTTCGCCTGCGCCAAGCTCGCCTGCACTCCCGCTCTGATCTGAGCTGGATCCAGAGTTGCATACAGACCAATTTCTGCATCAGTGTTATCTCGACCAGAGGCTAGGACTGGAGAGGGCTCTACGGTATTTAATGGGGCCCAGAATGGTGTGTCTCAGCTAATCCAAAGGGAGTTTCAGACCAGTGTAATCAGCAGAGACATTGATACTGCTGCCGAATTTACTGGTGCAGGTGCTGCAACAGTAGGAGTGGCTGGTTCTGGTGCTGGTATTGGAACAGTCTTTGGCAGCCTCATCATTGGTTGTGCCAGAAACCCTTCACTGAAGCAGCAGCTGTTCTCATATGCTATCCTGGGATTTGCCTTGTCTGAAGCTATGGGTCTCTTTTGTTTGATGGTTGCTTTCTTGATTGTGTTTGCCATGTAACAAATTACTGCTTGACATGTTGGCATTCTTATTAATTACAGATGTAATTCTGTGTATCTTACTGTGACTCCGAAAACTGTAGTATTGGTGTCATGGAAATGTACGTTATTTCCAAAGTCATTTCACTGAAGATGAAAACTTTAATTTCTTCTGTGATCTGTACTTACACTAAGTTTGGATTATCACAAAGAAGAATGTGCATTCAGACAGATGCTGTCCAATTCAGAGAAAGCTACAGCAGTTGCTCCACTGATGAAAATATCCCAATGTAATTTTTATGGGAATTCTTTTATATAGTGTTCTGCATATTGTAATTCACAGGGCTTTTGTTTATTCACATAAAGGACAAATATTTGGGTGTTTTGAGCTTCTATAAAATACAATTAATTAAAGATAGTTAATACTCAAGACAGTCTTGTGTTTTTAAGGTCTAACATCAGTTAGAATACTTCAAATCAGAATCACCTTTCAGGTGGTTGGTTCTAAAAATAAATCACGTCAGCTTTTTAGGAAATGAAGCCTTAAGCTGGGCGTTAATGTGATTTTTATTTTTCAGTAAGTCTCACATTAAGCAATTGTGTGCTTATAATGAATCTTCCATGTCTTTTCAGAACAGGTTCAGTCCAACTAGCAGCTAGTTTCTTACTTGAACAAGACTATTAAAAACCAAATATCAAAAAGTAGACTGAATTGACTAGATTTTTACAGCCAAAAGTTGCTGTAAGGCAGCGTTTATCACTGTTGCTAACATGTTTATAGTGGGAGTCTTAGGGATGATAGCTGGTTCAAGAGTATTTTGCTGCTAATACTTTATGTTGCTTCTTGGTCATACTTTTCCCATTCAAAGGAAGAAGGTGGTGCTACTATAGACAGTTTTTCCCCTAGCAAATATATTGTACCATAATATCTATCGTCCAAGTTTCAGGGTTTTTTGAAAGTTGATAATTAGGAAAGCGACATTTTACTTTTTTTAGTGCCCTTTGCCTCTTTGATTTCCATTGAGAAAGAGCAGTCAGTTACCAAAGTTCCTCAAGTGTGGGAAGACCGCCTACATCAGAATCAGTGTTCGTTTAAAAAATAAAAATCCCTAGGTTCCAGACCTACTGAATTGGACTCTTTGGACACGAGACTCAGCAATCTGTGTCTTTAAAAAGGCTTCCCAGGTGATTTTTGTGCATACTGTTTGAGAATCACTAAGTTATACATATGTTACCTTCTGTAAAGTGAAATGAGGCCCACAAAAGCTAAAGAGGTAGAGCTGCTACCACGTTTTTAGTTGATTCATCATCTAGTCTATATCACCCAAAAGAACTAGAAATAGGTATTCAAACAAAAACCTGTATACAAGTATTCATAGAAGCACTACTTACAAAAGCCAAAAGGTAGAGACAACCAAATGTCTATCAGCTGATGAATGGGTAAGTAAAATACATCCATATAATGGAATATTCAGCCATGAAAAGGAATGAGGCACTGATACATACTGAATAAATGTGAGTGAACCCTAAAAACATGCTAAGTGGAAGAAGCCAGCCACATGATTCCATTTATATGAAATACCCAAAATAGGCAAATCCACAGTGACAAAGCCAATTAGTAGTTATCAGGAACTAGGGAGATGGGTGAAGAGGGAGTGACCGCTTAATACGCATGGGGATTCCTTTTAGGATGATGAAAATAGGATGAATTACGGCTGGTCCGATGGTAGTGGGTTATCAGAACTTATTAACCTTAGTGTCATTAAAGTTGGTATATAGCCCCTCACTGCTAAATCTGGCTGAAAATTTTTTTTTAATTTTGATAAATTAGTGGTGATGGTTGCACAACGTTGTAAATATACTATAATAAATGTCACTGAATGGTACACTTTAAGGTGGTTAAAATGGCAAATTTTACATGTCTTTTCCTGAAACTAAGTACTGTACTATGTAATACAAAGTACATAGTATAAAATTTTAAAAGTGATAGGAAAATGCTTAGATTAATAGTCATCTATTCCAAGTGTATTTTAAATAAAACTGGTCTTGGCAAAGACCTGTTAAAAATAAAATAAAATAATTTTTAAAATGAAGTGAACAATTCAGTGTCTTATGGTACATTAAGAATGTTGTATGACCATCCATATCTAGTTCCAATCATTCTAAAGTAAAACCCCTTACCTATTAAGCAGTTTCTTATCCTTCCCCTCCCCCCAACCACCACCTTCTGGAAACCACTAATCTGTGTTCTATTCTCTTTAGATTTATCTATTCTAGATATTTCCTATAAATGGAATCATATAATATGTGGTATTTGGGGTCTGGCTTTTTTCACTTAGCTTAAGGTTTTGGAAGTTCATCTACTTTATACCATATATTAGTATTTCATTCCTTTTTATGGCTGAATAATATTCCATTGTGTGTATACGACAATTTGTTTATCCGTTCACTCATTGAGGGACTTTTGGGTTGGTCCACTTTTCTGTGAATGCTGCTGCTACAAACATGTATACACATACTTGTTTGAGTACAAGCATTCTCTTATTTGGGGCACATACCTATGAAATGAATCTATGCTTAACTTTTTTGAGGAACTGCCAAACAGTTTTCCACAGCAGCTTTATATTTCATTTTATATTCCTACGAAAAAAATGTATGAGGGTTTCAACTTTTCCACCTCATTGCCAACACGTTTTTTAAAAAATTATAGCCATCCAATATAAAGGATGTGAAGAGGCACCTCATCATGGTTTTGCTCTGCATTTCCCTCATGAAAAATGATGTTCAGCAGCTTTTCATTTGTCTTTTGGCCATCTGCATATCTTCTTTGGAGAAAAGTCCACTCAAGTCTTTTGCCTATTTTATAACTGGGTTGTCTTTTTGTTGTTGAGTTGTAAGAGTTCATGATATATTTTGGATGGCAGATCCTTACCAGCTACAAAACTTGCAAATATTTCCTACCATTCTACAGGCTGCCTTTTCACTTTCTTAATAATCTCTTTTGATGCACAAAAAGTTTTCATTTAGATGAAGTCCAATTTATCTTCTCTTTTGTTACTCACGTCTTTGGTGCCTAAGAACCAATATCTAAAAACACTGACAAATCCAAGGTCATAAAGATTTATCTCTACGTATTCTTCTCAGGGTTTTATGGCTTTAAAAACATAAAAATATTATTTTTAAATCATAAAGTTGGCTGGGCACAGTGACTCATGCTTGTAATCTCAGCACTTTGAGAGGCTGAGGCAGGCAGATCACTTGAGTTCAGCTTGAGGCCAGCCTGGGCAACATGGCAAAAACCCCATCTCTATTAAAAAATATGAAAATTAGCTGGACATGGTGGCATGTGCCTGTAGTCCCAGCTACTTGGGAGGCTGAGGTGAGAGGATCATTTGAGCCCTGGAGGTTAAGGCTGCCGTGAGCTGATTGTGCCGTTACACTCCAGCCTGGTGACAGAGAAAGACCCTGCCTAAAACAGAACAAAACTGTAAAATCTACAGAATATTTTTAGTTAATTTTTGTATACAGTTATGTCTTAGGAGTCTAATTTCATTCTTTAGCAGGAGAATATCCAGTATTCCCAGCATCATTTGTTGAAGAGACTATTCGTTCCTCATTGAACGTTCTTAGCATCCTTGTGGAAAACCAACTGGTCATAGATATATGGGTTTATTTCTGGACTCTCAAGTCTATTCCATTAATCCATGTGTCTATCCTTATGCCAGTACTACTTTGACTACCCTACCTTTGTATTAAATTTTCAAATCAGAAAGTATGAGTCCTCCAACTTTGTTCTTTTTTTACAAGATTGTTTGGCTATTCAAGGCCACTTGCAATTTCATGTGAATTTTAAGATCAGCTTTTGCATTTCTGCAAAAGTCCATGGGAATTTTGATAGGTTTGATAGGATTGAATCTGTAGGTGATTTTGGGTAGTAGTGACATCTTAAGACTTCCAATATACAAATATGATACATATTTTCATTTATTTATGTCTTCTTTATTTTGACAGATGAGTAAACATTATTTCAGTTTTCAGAGTACAAGTCTTTACCTTCTTGGTTAAATTTATTCTTGTGCATTTTATTCTTTTGGAAGCTACTGTGAATGGACTTTTTTTTCCTAATTTACTTCTCTGGTTATTCATTACCAGTGCATTCTTCTACTTTTAACCTACCAAGATCTTTGTATTTAAAGCAAGTTTCTTGTAGATATGCTTTGACTTTTTATCCAATCTTATAATTGGTATATTTAAAATACTTACATTTAATATAATTACTGAGATAGTTGGAATAAAATCTATAATCTTCCGAGTTTTCTATTGGATCCACTTACTTGCTGTTCCTTTTTTCTTTTTCCTGTCTGATCAAATAATTTCTTAAATTACTCAATTTTATCTCTGTTATTTGCTACCTAATTTTATATATATATATATTTTTTAAATTTTAGGTGGTTTCCCTAGGGTTTATAAATACACATTTTACTGTTCTGCGAAAACCACAAACTTATTCCTTGATAAAGGCCTTTCTACTAGGTGTATGTTCTATCTGGAATGTTTCTTCCCAGATCTTCAAATAGTTTCCATCTTCACATCACTGAGACTCTGGTCAAATGTTAGCTCCTCAGGGAAGCTCTCCAAAACTAGCTTACCTACAGTAGCACCTGCACAAACCACCTCTCCTCTGCTTTATTTTTATTTATCATCACCTTATTACCACCTGAAATTGCATTTGTTTAATGTGTCTCCCCAACTAGAACACTTCATGTAATAGCAGTTTTCATTTTTCTTGTTTACTATTATTGTATCCTCTGCACTTAAGACAATACTTTGCACATTAGTTTTCAAATAAATATATGAATAAGTTCATTCCATTATAAGATTACCACATACAGGACTAAGGAAAATACAAAGTGCTTACACAAATTGAACCTGATATATTTACAATAAATTACAGAATAAAGAAATAAGTTATCTTTCCCATGACTAAATTGGCCGCTACTTATATTTGGAGAAGAGGAGAAAGAGAGGAACTGTAAACAAAATCTGGGTCAAAAAATAACTATTTAAATGTCTATTTGATACAGTCTTTGCATTGAAAGAATTTTAAAGTTAAAGATTTGAACCACAATGAGATACTACCCTACACCTACTAGGATAGCTATTACTTAAAAACAAACAAAAAACAGAAAATAACAACAGTTGGCAAAGATATTAAGAAACTGGAACCCTTGTACGCTGCTTGTGGGAATGGAAAGTGGTACAGTTGCTATAGAAAAGTCTGACGCAACCTCAAAAAATTAAACATAAAATTACATATGATTCAGCAACTCCACTTCTAGGTATATGCTTAAAACAATTAAGAGCAGGAACTTAAACAGATACTTATAGGACAATATTCATAGCAACATTATCCATAATAGCTAAAAGGCAGAAATAACCCAAATGTCCATCAACAAACAATTGGATGAACCAAACGTAGTATATACACACTATGGAATTTTATCAGCCATAAAAATGAATGAGATTCTGATACATGTTACAATGGTGGACTTTGAAAACATCATGCTTAGTGCAATAAGCCACACACAAAAGGACAAATATTGTGTGATTCCACTTATATGAGCTACCGAGAATAGGCAAATTCATAGAGACAGAAAGTAGAATAGATGTTACCAGGGGCTGGGAAGATGGGAAAAGATTATTGTTACCAGATACAGAGCTTCGGTTTCAGACAATGAGAAGGTTGTAGAAATGAACAGTGGAGACAGCTGAACAATATTATAAATGTACTTAATGCCACTGAACTGTACACTTAAATGGTAAATTTTAAGTTGTGTATATTTTATCACAATGAAAAAAATCAGACACAGCAATCCCACTGCTGGCTCTAAAAGAAATAAAATCAGTATGTTGAAGAGTTATCTGTAGATGGCCGAATAGGAACAGCTCCAGTCTCCAACTCCCAGCGCGAGCGACACAGAAGACCGGTGATTTCTGCATTTTCTTTTTTTTTTTTTTTTTTTTTTGTTGTTGTTGTTGTTGAGACAGAGTCTCGCTCTGTCACCCGGGCTGGAGTGCAGTGGCCGGATCTCAGCTCACTGCAAGCTCCGCCTCCCGGGTTTACGCCATTCTCCTACCTCAGCCTCCCGTGTAGCTGGGACTACAGGCGCCCGCCACCTCGCCCAGCTAATTTTTTGTATTTTTAGTAGAGACGGGGTTTCACCGTGTTCGCCAGGATGGTCTCGATCTCCTGACCTCGTGATCCGCCCGTCTCGGCCTCCCAAAGTGCTAGGATTACAGGCTTGAGCCACCGCGCCCGGCCCGATTTCTGCATTTTCAACTGAGGTACTGGGTTCATCTCACTGGGGAGTGCCGGACGATCGGTGCTGGTCAGCTGCTGCAGCCTGACCAGCGAGAGCTGAAGCAGGGCGAGGCATTGCCTCACCTGGGAAGCGCAAGGGGGAAGGGAATCCCTTTTCCTAGCCAGGGGAACTGAGACACACAACACCTGGAAAATCGGGTAACTCCCACCCCAATACTGCGCTTTAAGCAAACAGGCACACCAGGAGATCATATCCCACACCTGGCCAGGAGGGTCCCACACCCACGGAGCCTCCCTCATTGTTAGCACAGCAGTCTGTGATCTACCGGCAAGGCAGCAGCGAGGCTGGGTGAGGGGCGCCCGCCATTGCTGAGGCTTAAGTAGGTAAACAAAGCTGCTGGGAAGCTCAAACTGGGTGGAGCTCACAGCAGCTCAAGGAAACCTGCCTGTCTCTGTAGACTCCACCTCTGGGGACAGGGCAATAACAAACACAGCCGAAACCTCTGCAGACGCAAAGGACTCTGTCTGACAGCTTTGAAGAGAGCAGTGGATCTCCCAACACGGAGGTTGAGATCTGAGAAGGGACAGACTCCCTGCTCAAGTGGGTCCCTGACCCCTGAGTAGCCTAACTGGGAGACATCCCCCACTAGGGGCAGTCTGACACCCCACACCTCACAGGGTGGAGTACACCCCAGAGAGGAAGCTTCCAAAGCAAGAATCAGACAGGTACACTCGCTGTTCAGAAATATTCTATCTTCTGCAGCCTCTGCTGCTGATACCCAGGCAAACAGGGTCTGGAGTGGATCTCAAGCAATCTCCAACAGACCTACAGCTGAGGGTCCTGACTGTTAGAAGGAAAACTATCAAACAGGAAGGACACCTACACCAAAACCCCATCAGTACATCACCATCATCAAGAGCAGAGGCAGATAAAACCACAAAGATGGGGAAAAAGCAGGGCAGAAAAGCTGGAAATTCAAAAAATAAAGAGCGCATCTCCCCCGGCAAAGGAGCGCAGCTCATCGCCAGCAACGGATCAAAGCTGGACGGAGAATGACTTTGACGAGATGAGAGAAGAAGGCTTCAGTCCATCAAATTTCTCAGAGCTAAAGGAGGAATTACGTACCCAGCGCAAAGAAACTAAAAATCTTGAAAAAAAAGTGGAAGAATTGATGGCTAGAGTAATTAATGCAGAGAAGGTCATAAACGAAATGAAAGAGATGAAAACCATGACACGAGAAATATGTGACAAATGCACAAGCTTCAGTAACCGACTCAATCAACTGGAAGAAAGAGTATCTGCGATTAAGATCAAATGAATGAAATGAAGCGAGAAGAGAAACCAAAAGAAAAAAGAAGAAAAAGAAATGAACAAAACCTGCAAGAAGTATGGGATTATGTAAAAAGACCAAATCTACGTCTGATTGGGGTGCCTGAAAGTGAGGGGGAAAATGGAACCAAGTTGGAAAACACTCTTCAGGATATCATCCAGGAGAACTTCCCCAACCTAGTAGGGCAGGCCAAAATTCAAATCCAGGAAATACAGAGAACGCCACAAAGATACTCCTCGAGAAGAGCAACTCCAAGACACATAATTGCCAGATTCACCAAAGTTGAAATGAAGGAAAAAATCTTAAGGGCAGCCAGAGAGAAAGGTCGGGTTACCCACAAAGGGAAGCCCATCAGACTAACAGCAGATCTCTCGGCAGAAACTCTACAAGCCAGAAGAGAGTGGGGGCCAATATTCAACATTCTTAAAGAAAAGAATTTTAAACCCAGAATTTCATATCCAGCCAAACTAAGTTTCATAAGTGAAGGAGAAATAAAATCCTTTACAGATAAGCAAATGCTTAGAGATTTTGTCACCACTAGGCCTGCCTTACAAGAGACCCTGAAGGAAACACTAAACATGGAAAGGAACAACCGGTACCAGCCATTGCAAAAACATGCCAAAATGTAAAGACCATCGAGGCTAGGAAGAAACTGCATCAACTAACGAGCAAAATAACCAGTTAATATCATAATGGCAGGCTCAAGTTCACACATAACAATCTTAACCTTAAATGTAAATGGACTAAATGCTCCAATTAAAAGACACAGACTGGCAAACTGGATAAAGAGTCAAGACCCATCAGTCTGCTGTATTCAGGAGACCCATCTCACACGCAGAGACATACATAGGCTCAAAATAAAGGGATGGAGGAAGATTTACCAAGCAAATGGAGAACAAAAAAAAGCGGGGGTTGCAATACTAGTCTCTGATAAAACAGACTTTAAACCATCAAAGATCAAAAGAGACAAAGAAGGCCATTACATAATGGTAAAGGGATCAATTCAACAGGAAGAGCTAACTATCCTAAATATATATGCACCCAATACAGGAGCACCCAGATTCATAAAGCAAGTCCTTAGAGACTTACAAAGAGACTTAGACTCCCATACAATAATAATGGGAGACTTCAACACTCCACTGTCAACATTAGACAGATCAACGAGACAGAAAGTTAACAAGGATATCCAGGAATTGAACTCATCTCTGCAGCAAGCAGACCTAATAGACATCTATAGAACTCTCCACCCCAAATCAACAGAATATACATTCTTCTCAGCACCACATCGTACTTACTCCAAAATCGACCACGTAATTGGAAGTAAAGCACTCCTCAGCAAATGTACAAGAACAGAAATTATAACAAACTGTCTCTCAGACCACAGTGCAATCAAACTAGAACTCAGGACTAAGAAACTCAATCAAAACCGCTCAACTTCATGGAAACTGAACAACCTGCTCCTGAATGACTACTGGGTACATAATGAAATGAAGGCTGAAATAAAGATGTTCTTTGAAACCAATGAGAACAAAGATACAACATACCAGAATCTCTGGGACACATTTAAAGCAGTGTGTAGAGGGAAATTTATAGCACTAAATGCCCACAAGAGAAAGCAGGAAAGATCTAAAATTGACACTCTAACATCGCAATTAAAAGAACTAGAGAAGCAAGAGCAAACACATTCGAAAGCTAGCAGAAGGCAAGAAATAACTAAGATCAGAGCAGAACTGAAGGAGATAGAGACACAAAAAACTCTCCAAAAAATCAATGAATCCAGGAGTTGGTTTTTTGAAAAGATCAACAAAATTGACAGACCACTAGCAAGACTAATAAAGAAGAAAAGAGAGAAGAATCAAATCGACGCAATTAAAAATGATAAAGGGGATATCACCACCGACCCCACAGAAATACAAACTACCATCAGAGAATACTATAAACACCTCTACGCAAATAAACTGGAAAATCTAGAAGAAATGGATAAATTCCTGGACACTTACACTCTTCCAAGACTAAACCAGGAAGAAGTTGAATCCCTGAATAGACCAATAGTAGGCTCTGAAATTGAGGCAATAATTAATAGCCTACCAACCAAAAAAAGTCCAGGACCAGATGGATTCACAGCTGAATTCTACCAGAGGTACAAGGAGGAGTTGGTACCATTCCTTCTGAAACTATTCCAATCAATAGAAAAAGAGGGAATCCTCCCTAGCTCATTTTATGAGGCCAACATCATCCTGATACCAAAGCCTGGCAGAGACACAACAAAAAAAGAGAATTTTAGACCAATATCCCTGATGAACATCGATGCAAAAATCCTCAATAAACTACTGGCAAACCGGATTCAGCAACACATCAAAAAGCTTATCCACCATGATCAAGTGGGCTTCATCCCTGGGATGCAAGGCTGGTTCAACATTCGCAAATCAATAAACATAATCCAGCATATAAACAGAACCAAAGACAAGAACCACATGATTATCTCAATAGATGCAGAAAAGGCTTTTGACAAAATTCAACAGCCCTTCATGCTAAAAACGCTCAATAAATTCGGTATTGATGGAACATACCTCAAAATAATAAGAGCTATTTATGACAAACCCACAGCCAATATCATACTGAATGGGCAAAAACTGGAAAAATTCCCTTTGAAAACTGGCACAAGACAGGGATGCCCTCTCTCACCACTCCTATTCAACATAGTGCTGGAAGTTCTGGCTAGGGCAATTAGGCAAGAGAAAGAAATCAAGGGTATTCAGTTAGGAAAAGAAGAAGTCAAATTGTCCCTGTTTGCAGATGACATGATTGTATATTTAGAAAACCCCATTGTCTCAGCCCAAAATCTCCTCAAGCTGATAAGCAACTTCAGCAAAGTCTCAGGATACAAAATTAATGTGCAAAAATCACAAGCATTCTTATACATCAGTAACAGACAAACAGAGAGCCAAATCAGGAATGAACTTCCATTCACAATTGCTTCAAAGAGAATAAAATACCTAGGAATCCAACTTACAAGGGATGTAAAGGACCTCTTCAAGGAGAACTACAAACCACTGCTCAGTGAAATAAAAGAGGACACAAACAAATGGAAGAACATACCATGCTCATGGATAGGAAGAATCAATATCGTGAAAATGGCCATACTGCCCAAGGTAATTTATAGATTCAATGCCATCCCCATCAAGCTACCAATGAGTTTCTTCACAGAATTGGAAAAAACTGCTTTAAAGTTCATATGGAACCAAAAAAGAGCCCGCATCTCCAAGACAATCCTAAGTCAAAAGAACAAAGCTGGAGGCATCACGCTACCTGACTTCAAACTATACTACAAGGCTACAGTAACCAAAACAGCATGGTACTGGTACCAAAACAGAGATATAGACCAATGGAACAGAACAGAGTCCTCAGAAATAATACCACACATCTACAGCCATCTGATCTTTGACAAACCTGAGAGAAACAAGAAATGGGGAAAGGATTCCCTATTTAATAAATGGTGCTGGGAAAATTGGCTAGCCATAAGTAGAAAGCTGAAACTGGATCCTTTCCTTACTCCTTATACGAAAATTAATTCAAGATGGATTAGAGACTTAAATGTTAGACCTAATACCATAAAAATCCTAGAGGAAAACCTAGGTAGTACCATTCAGGACATAGGCATGGGCAGAGACTTCATGTCTAAAACACCAAAAGCAACGGCAGCAAAAGCCAAAATTGACAAATGGGATCTCATTGAACTAAAGAGCTTCTGCACAGCAAAAGAAACTACCATCAGAGTGAACAGGCAACCTACAGAATGGGAGAAAATTTTTGCAATCTACTCTTCTGACAAAGGGCTAATATCCACAACCTACAAAGAACTCAAACAAATTTACAAGAAAAAAACAAACAACCCCATCAAAAAGTGGGCAAAGGATATGAACAGACATTTCTCAAAAGAAGACATTCATACAGCCAACAGACACATGAAAAAATGCTCATCATCACTGGCCATCAGAGAAATGCAAATCAAAACCACAATGAGATACCATCTCACACCAGTTAGAATGGCGATCATTCAAAAGTCAGGAAACAACAGGTGCTGGAGAGGATGTGGAGAAATAGGAACACTTTTACACTGTTGGTGGGATTGTAAACTAGTTCAACCATTATGGAAAACAGTATGGCGATTCCTCAAGGATCTAGAACTAGATGTACCATATGACCCAGCCATCCCATTACTGGGTATATACCCAAAGGATTATAAATTATGCTGCTATAAAGACACATGCACACGTATGTTTATTGCGGCACTATTCACAATAGCAAAGACTTGGAATCAACCCAAATGTCCATCAGTGACAGATTGGATTAAGAAAATGTGGCACATATACACCATGGAATACTATGCAGCCATCAAAAAGGATGAGTTTGTGTCCTTTGTAGGGACATGGATGCAGCTGGAAACCATCATTCTTAGCAAACTATCACAAGAACAGAAAACCAAACACCGCATGTTCTCACTCATAGGTGGGAACTGATCAATGAGATCACTTGGACTCAGGAAGGGGAACATCACACACAGGGGCCTATCATGGGGAGGGGGGAGGGGGGAGGGATTGCATTGGGAGTTATACCTGATGTAAATGACGAGTTGATGGGTGCAGCACACCAACATGGCACAAGTATACATATGTAACAAACCTGCACGTTATGCACATGTACCCTACAACTTAAAGTATAATAATAATAAATAAATTAAAAAAAAAAGAATAAAAAAAAATAAAAATAATAAAAAAAAAAGGGTTATCTGTACTCCCACATTTATTGCAACACGACTCACAAGAGCTAAGATATGGAATCAACCTAAATATCCATCAACAGACAAATGGATAAGGGAAATGTGGTGTGTATGCACAAATACTATTCTTGGGGAGAGGGTTCAAGATGAATGACTAGAGGTGTCCAATGCCAGTTCTCTTTAGAAAGAAGAACCAAAGTTACAAGTGAATAACCAAAACATGAATAGACTAACAAGCAGAGAATGCTGGAGGCTAGTAGAGAACTCATGAGAAGCAGCTGGGGCACAGAAAAGGACGGAAGCAAGAGGCTGGCAGAGATCTGCTAGGAACCCCGAGGGACTTGGTATCTAGTCAAAAGGGTAGGTGGGAGTGTTTGGGCTCCTCTTTCCCCTGTGACAAACCACTGGTATCTGAACTGTCAGAGAGCTCCACCCCCCAGAAACTCAAACACTGGTGTGGGCAGTGATCTGGGGACTTCTTGAGGGCACTGCACCAGATTACCAACTTGCACTGGGTTGCTCACTCTGCCCCCAGACTTGAAAGGCAGCAATAGGGTGCTATACTGGGAGCACAGCCATCAGGGGTCTGTGTCCTGCCCAGGGAACCTCAGCCTTTTTGTCTCCACATCACTAAAACCCCATAGACATTCCTTGGCATCTGCTCAAATTGTGGCAGCAGCAAAGGGATGGCTGGACCAAGGGAGTTGCAGGGTTCCTCGGCAAGTGCTGCCCTGAAGAGAAGAACAAGTATTGCACACCAAGGGAGCGGTCACTGGGACAAAGAAAACTAGAACACATACTTTCCTGTGCCCAAGAGCTCACCACCTATGGACTATGAGTGAGTGTGCTGTTTCCAGCAAAAATGTGGGCACTGTGCTTGGCTCTACAAAACTTTTTAAGTATGATTTCATCCTGGGGGCCAACCTGGTTTCAGTGCTCAGACCCAGGCATGGAGATGGGGACTCCTTCCCACCCCCACTGCTGTAGGCATAGCCATGGCTGACCCCACAGGAAACTGGCATGGGTGCATCAGAGGACAGACTTTCTGGGGCAGACAGGGGTGACTGTGGTCTTACTGGCAATCAGTCCACCCTATCTAAGCTTGCCCAAAAGGTGGGACCCCCTCCCCCTCTCCATAGAGAGCAGCAGCGTTCCTGCAAGGGAGAGAAGAAGAGTCAAAAAGCTGTGTGTTCTGAATTGAGGGAGAAGACTCCAAAACAAAGACATTCTGGCAGCAAGCCATGGGCAGTCACCTTTTAAGGCTCTCAGGTACATTGCAGCCTAGAGATAAGACAGTGGTGTCTGACCAATTTGAGTGTTCTGAGTATGGGGACAGGGGCATGACAGGGAGGGAGATTACATTCCTGCCTGCCCAGGCTATGGAGCTAGGGTACCTACCTGCCTCTCTGCAGAGACCTCAGTGTACTTACCAGGAGCTTCCCTGCCGCCCCCTCAGGGCTGCTGCTTGTGCTTGCCATTGGGGAATCCAAGGGAAGGCTTAGCTTTTCATCTCTGCCCTGACTTGTCCCCTGCTAGGGGGTGAGCAGAGAGCTCAGGCCACTGTACATTCCGTAGCCCAGCCCATTGCCTGAAGCAACAGAGAACTTCCCCCAGTAAACAAAGATCAAGCACCTGCCCATCTGCTTCTGTTGCAGCAGGCTCTTACCCACGACCACCGCCACCTTTCCTGAAGGTTGAAATGTACAATCCAGTAGAAAACCTGCTGACACAAGTGCACAGTGCTGGGAAATGAGATAAGATTCTTCAGACTTCCGCCATCCCAGCCCTGCAGGAAGCTGTGATACTGCTCACGCACCCAGTACACTGCTACTACAACTAGCATTTGAGAAAACCACCACACAAAGGCTATCTATGTTCAAAGAACTCATACAGAGTTTCTGCCAAGGAAGCACCCAGAACATACATTACAGTTACATCCTTCAGAGGAAAAAAATTCCTATCCAAATGAAAGTAAATTCAAAATAAGAAGAAAAAGGCAGTTTCTCCATACGAGAAGGAAACAGCCAAACAATTCTGGAAGTATAAAAACAGTGTTATGACGCCCTCAAAAGATCACATTAAATCTCTAGCAATGGATCACAACCAAAATGAAATCTTTGAAATACCATATATAAAGAATTAAAAATACTGATTTCCAAGAAGTTCGATGAGATCTAAGAGAAAGTTGAAAATCAACACCAAGAAATCTGAAAATCAAGTCTGGAAAAGAAAAATTCATTGAAGAAATTATAAAATGCAGGTAAAACTTTAACAGACTAAACCCAGGAGAAAAAAGAATCTCAGAGCTTAAAGACAGGTCTATTGAATTAGTCCAGTCAGACAAAAATAAAGAAAAAATAATTTTCAAAAATGAACAAAGCCTTTGAGAAGTATAGGGGCTATATAAAATGTCTAAACCTACAAGTTACAGGTATTCCTGAGGGAGAAGAAAAGGCAAAAAGTTTGGAAAACCTATCTGAGGAAGTAACTGAGGAAAACTCCCTAATCTTGCTAGAGATTTAGACATCCAAATAGAAGATGCTCAGAGAACTCTAGGAAAATACAGTTCAAGAAGGACTTCACCAACACATATAGTCAGCAGACTAATGACAACATGAAGGAAAAAAAAATCTTCAAATCAGCAAGAGAAAGGTGTCTAATCACCAATAAAGGAAATCCCATCAGACTAACAGTGGACATATTGGCAGAAACTTTACAACCCAGAAAAAAAAAAATCACAATCCCATTTCAGACTTATTAAAGAAAAAAAAAAAAAACCTGTCAACCATGAATTTTTCATCCTGCTAGAATAAGCTTCATAAATGAAGGAGGAAAAGTCTTTCCCAGACAAGCAAATGCTAAGGTAATTCATCACCATTAGACCAGTCTTACAAGAAATGCACAAGGGAGTTCTAATCATGTAAACAAAAGATCAATACTCAACATCATAAAAACAGACAAAAGCATAAAACTTACAGGTCTTATTAAAAGGATGATCCAGTAATATGCTGCTTACAAGAAACCCACCTAACACAGACTGAAGGAAAAAGGGTGGAAAATGATATTCCACACCAACAGAAACCAAAAGCAAGCAGGAGTAGCTACATTTATATCAGATAAAACAGACTTTAAATCAACAACAGTGAAAAAAGACATGGTCATTTTAAAATGGTAATGGGACAAAGTCAACAGGAAGATACAACAATCCTAAATATATATGTACCTGATATAGGAGGTACCCAGATTCATAAGACAACTACTACTGGGGCACATGTTCTCAGGACATCCTGAGACAGTGCCTTGGAAACAAAAATAAATAAAAAGAAAAAGAAAAGAAAACCAAAGAAAAACTATCTAAGAAAAGAGACAGCAATACAATAATAGAGAAGGACTTCAACATCCCAATGACAGCATTAAAAATCACTGAGACAGGAAATCAACAAAGAAACACTGGACATAAATTGGACTCTAATAGACATTTATAGAACCTTCTATTCAACAACCATAGAATATACATTCTTCTTAACAGCACATGAAATGTTCTCTAAGACAGACTATATTTTGGCCCATGAAACAAGTCTCAATAAATTTTTAAAAATCAAAATCATATCAAGTATCTTCTTGGACCACAGTGGAATGTAACTAGAAATTTATTCCAAGAAGAACTCTCAAAACTATACAAATACATAAAAGTTAACCTGCTCCCAAATCATCTTTGGGTCAGCAACAAAATTAAAATAGAAATCTAAAAATTTTTTGACACAAATGACCATGGAGACACAACATACAAAAACCTCTGGGATACAGCAAAAGCAGCACCAAGTGGGAAGTTTGCAGCATTATATGCCTACATAAAAAATAACCAGAAAGATCACAAATTAACAACCTGGCATCGTACCTCAAGAACTAGAAAAACAAGAACCCAAAGCAAGCAAGAGAATACAAATAACAAAGATCACAGCAGAACTAAAGGAAATTGAGAAGAAGAACAACAAAAATACTAAGGATCAAATAAATGAAAAGTGGGTTCTTTGAAAAAAATAAACAAAATCAATATACTGCTCAACTAACCAAGAAAAGAGAGAAGACTCAAACAAGTGATCGGAAATGAAAAAGGAGACATTACAACTGATAACACAGAAATACAAAAGAACACAGACTACTATGAAAATCTCTACACTCACACTAGAAAATCTAGAAGAAAGGGATAAATCCCTGGAAACATAAAACTTTCTAAGGCTGAACTAGGAAATCCTAAAAAGACTAGAAATCCTAAAAAGACTAATAATGAGTAGTGCAATTAAATCAGTGAAAACAAATCTCCCAACAAGAACAAGAAGCCCAGGATCAGATGAATTCACAGTCAAATTCTACCATACATACAATGAAGAATTAGTACCAATTCTCCTGAAACTCTTCCAAAAAACATCGAGAAGGGACTCCTCCGTAACTCATTCTATGAAACCAGCATCACCTTGATATCATGGAAGGATCCACAAAAGAACAAAAACTACAGACCAATATCTCTGACGAACACAAATGCAAAAATCCTCAACAAGATCCTAGCAAACCAAATCCAGCAGCACATCATAAAGATAATATACCACAATCAAGTGGGTTATATTGCAGGAATACAAAGATTGTTCAACACAAATAAATCAATAACTGTGATTCGCCACAAAAACAGAACTAAAAACAAAAACCGTATGATCATCTCAACAGATGCAGAAAAAGCACTTGATAAAATTCAGCATCTCTTCATGATTAAAAACAAAAAAACCCCAACCAAACAAAAACCAAACATAGGCCAGGTACATCAGCTCATGCCTGTAATCCCAGCACTTTGAGAGGCCAAGGCAGGTGGATCGCTTGAGCCCAGGAGTTCAAGGCCAGCCTGGGTAACATGGTGAAAACTCATCTCTACAAAAAATTCAAAAATTAGTGAGGCATGGTGGTCTGTGCTTGTAGTCCCAGTTACTCAGGAGGCTAAAGCAGGAGGATCACTTGAACCTGGGAGGTTGAGGCTACAGTGAGCCACGACTGTGCCACTGTACTTCAGCCTAGGTGACAGAGTGAGATCCTGTTTCAAACAAGCAAACAAACAAACAAAAAAACCTAAAAAATCTAGGTTCTCCTTGCATTGTTATAAAGAAATACCTGAGGCTGGGTAATTTATAAAGAAAAGAGGTTTAACTGGCTCATGGTTTTGCAAGCTGTACAGGAAGCATGGCACTGGCATTTATTTCTGGGAAGGCTTTTACTCACGGAGGAAGACGAAGCAGGAGCAGGCACATCACACAGTGAGAGTGGGAGCAAGAGAGAGTAGGGGTGGGGGTTGCCACACAGTCTTAAATAACCTGATTTCACAAGGACTCACTCATATGAGGACAGCACCAAGCCATGAGGTCTTTGCCCCCATGATCCAAACACATCCCACCAGGAACCACCTCCAATAATGAGGATTACATCTCAACATGAAATCTAGAAGGAAGATCCAAGCCATATCATAGGCATTGAAGGAATATACCTGAAAATAACAAAAACCATATGAAAAAAACCCACAGTCAACATCATAATGATTGGGGAAAAGTTGAAAGCACTCCTCTAAGATCTAAAACAAGACAAAGGATGCTTACATTCACCACTCTTACTCAAAATAGTACTAACAGTCTTAGCCAGAGCAACCAGGAAAGAGAAAGAAATAAAGATATTCAAACTGGAAAAGAGGAACTCAAATTATCTGTTTGCTGATGTTACAATCTTATACCTAGAAAAGCCTAGAGATCCCTCCAAAAGGCTCTTAGATTTGATAAAAGAATTCATTAAAGTTTCAGAAAATCAATGCACAAAATCAGTAACATTTCTGTACACCAATAACAATCAAGCTGAGATACAAATCTAGAAGTAAATTCCATTGACAACAGCTACAAAAAAATTTAAATACCTGGGAATACAGTTAACCAAGGAGGTGAAAGATCTTTGCAAGGAAAACTTCAAAACACTGATGAAATACATTGCGGATGACACAAACAAATGGAAAAAAATATTCCATGCTCATGGATTGGAAGCATCAATGTCATTAAAATGACCATACTGCCCAAAGCAGTCTACACAGAGTCAATGTATTTCCTATAAAAATACCAATGTCTGTTTTCACAGAGTTAGAAAAAAAAAATCCTAAAATTCGTATGAGACCAAAAAAGACCCAAAACAGCCAACGCAATCCTAGGTAGAAAGAACAATACTGGAGGTATTGCATTACTTAACTTCAAATTATACTACAAGGCTATCGTAACCAAAACAGCATGGTACTGGTTTAAAAACAGACACACAGATCAATGAAACAGAACAGAAAACCAGAAATAAATGCACATACCTACAGCCTCCAGATCTTCAACAAAGTTGATAGAAACATACACTGAGAAAAGGACACCCTATTCAATAAATGTTGCTGGGAAAATTAGCCATATCAAGAAGAATGAAATTGGATTCATATCTCTCATCATTTACAAAATTAACTCAAGATGGATTAAAGAGAAGGAAGAAAATATGGATTAAAGACTTAAACGTAAGACCCGAAATTTTTAAAAGTGTAGAAGAAAACCTGGGAAGAACCTATCTGCTGATTGGCCTAGGCAAAGAATTCATGACTAAGACCTCGAAAGCAAATGCAACAAAAACAAAAATAGACAAATGGGACTTAATTAAACTACAAAGCTTCTGCACAGCAAAAGGAATAATCAACAGAGTGAAAAGACAACCTACAGAATGGGAGAAAATATTTGCAAACTATATATAAGACAAAGGACAAATATCCAGAATCTACAAGGAACTCAAACAACTCAACAGGAAAAAAAAAAAAAAAAAAAAAAAAAAAATACACTTCATTAAAAAGTGAGCAAAGGCCATGAACAGATGTTTTTCAAAAGAAGACATACAAATGGCTAACAAACATATGAAAAAAAATGCTCAACATCACTAATCATCAGATAAATTAAAATTCAAACCACAATGCAATACCATCTCACACCAGTCAGAATGGCTATTAAAAAGTCAGAAAATAACAGATATTGGTGAGGATGTGGAAAAAAGAGGACACATATACACTACTGGTGGGAATGGAAATTAGTACAACCTGTATGACAAATGGTATGGAGATTTCTCAAAGAACTAAAAACAGAACTGCCATTCAATCCAGCAATCCTACTACTGGGTATCTACCCAAAGGAAAAATCATTATATCAAAGATACCTGTACTCATACATTTCTCGTAGATTTATTCACAATAGCAAAGATATGGAATCAACCTAAGTATCCACTGATGGATGACTGAATACAAAAAAATGGTGTGTATATACACCATGAAATATTACTCAGCCATTAAAAAGAATGAAATTATGTCTTCTGCAGCAACATGGATAAAACTAGAGGATATTATCTTTTTTTTTTTTTTTTTGAGACGGAGTCTCGCGCTGTGTCACCCAGGCTGGAGTGCAGTGGCGCGATCTCGGCTCACTGCAAGCTCCGCAAGCTCCGCCTCCCAGGTTCACGCCATTCTCCTGCCTCAGCCTCCGAGTAGCTGGGACTACAGGCGCCCGCCACCACGCCCGGCTAGTTTTTTGTATTTTTAGTAGAGATGGGGTTTCACCATGTTAGCCAGGATGGTCTCGATCTCCTGACCTCGTGATCCACCCGCCTCGGCCTCCCAAAGTGCTGGGATTACAGGCTTGAGCCACCGCGCCCGGCCGAGGATATTATCTTAAGTAAAATAACTCAGAAAGTCAAATATTGCATACTGTCACTTATAAATAAGAAATAAATAATGTATACACATGGACATAGAGCATAGAATAATAGACACTGGAGACTCAGAAAGGTAAGAGGGTGAGAAGGGGTGAGGAATGAGAAATTAACTCATGGATACAATGTATACTATTCAGCTGATGGTTACACTAAAAGCCCCAGACTCTACTACTAGGAAACATATCCATGTAACAAAATGCACTTGGATCCCCTAAATGTATAAAAATAACACTATTCAGCCATTAAAAAAAATGAAATTGTCATTTGTGACAACATGGATGAACCTGGAAGATATTATGTTAAGTGAAATGAGCCAGACACAGAAAGACAAATACCACATGATCTCACTCATATGTGGAATCTAAAAAAGCTGATCTCATAGAAACAGAATAGAATAGTGGTTACTAGGGACTAGGGAGGGGATTGGGAATATGATGATGGGAAGAGAATGGTCAACAGGTACGAAGTTACAGTTAGATAGGAATAATAAATTCTGGTGTTACATTGCACAGTAGAGTGACTATAGTTAACAATAATGTATATTTGAAAATAGCTAGAAGAGTGGATTTTGAATATTCTCACCACAAAGAAATAAATGTTTGAGGCAATCAATGTGTTAGCTAATTACTGATTTGATGTGTCAATTAAAAATAAAACTTTCAAAAATCATCAAAAAAGTGAATAGATATGCTAAGTGAAAGAAGCCAGACATAAAAGTCACATACCTAACAACTCCACTTATTTGAAATTCTAGAAGAGGTAAAACTATAGTGAAAGAAAGCAGACAAGTTGCTGGGGTTGGGGGGTGGTGAACCATAAAGGGAATGATAGACATATTACTTGTTTTGACTGCGGTAGTGTTTCATAACTACACACATTTCCAACACATCAAGCTTCATACTTACATTTGATTAATTTTATTACATGTAAATTATACTTTAATAAAGTTAATTTTAAAAGTGAAAGAGAGAGACCTGAGAAGGTCTAGCCCTATTTAATCATTTAGGGGAAAACACACACACACACACACACACACACACACACACACACACACACAAAACTGTCTTTGAGTATACAAGATCACACAGTTGGCAAAACAGGACTAGAATCTAGTTCCATAAATAAAATCCAAAGCTCTTTATATCATATAAATTGCCACTATTTGGCAGTAGGGAGTGGTGGTGGTGGATGCTTATATTGGTAACTCAATACCTCCTGCTGGAATACAGATTTAAAACCCTTATTCTGAAACTTTGAAGAATTCATAAAGTTATATTAGGGAAGGCTATAATCAAAACACTGAGCAACAGATGTTCACTTTCTATCAGTAATATGCTCATTCATTTTATTCTGGCTATGTTTGCTTACCAAGTTAAATTTTTTACTATCAACCAGCATTCTATCCCTTTGATATACATCTATCAATTGGTCTCAATATTTGAAAAACAATGTAAAAAGTTTAATTCATGATTCTAATGTATTATGACTGTAGCTTATGCTAAATGCAAACAATACTTAGTTTTCTTTAAAAAATCACATTGAAGTAACTTATTTCAGGTAAATTCCTAACATAATTCCACAATTGTTTTTTCTTTTGAATGCTTTGATATTATTGACATTTCATACAAAAGTGGAGCAAAATATGAGTTCCCTTCTTTTTAGTATTATTTTATCACTCTCCTATTCATTTTTCTTAGCAATCTTCAATAACAGAAAAAAAAAAAAGACGTTTATGGCTCCTTCAATTGCCAATTTTTCTTTTTGCTTTTGGTTTTCTGATTTTTCTGTACTGAGATGATGATGCTGTGTCTTAATTTTACTGAATAAAAAGAATGTCCTACTCTGCAGTCACTCTATTTGCCTTCCAGATCTGCATAGAGTTCTAGGATTAACACAACTTTTTCTGCTTACTTATTACAATGTAGTGCCTACCTGAGGATAGAAAACTGAAACAACAAATAATATGTTTTCAAAGATAAACAGTTGGCTTTTCTTTTACCCTCATATTCCTGATTAAGATCACCCTAGTCTGAATTTGCCAATGGAAAATGTCTAAGCTGCAAAAGATACCTGAGGCTAGATGTACAATTAGTAGTTGTTTCGTACATACCCTAGGTTGATTAAGATAATTAGAAACACACTCTAGGTTAATTAAGATAATTTTTAAAGGGTTAATCTTTTTCATCTTTGCAACTTCTCTCCCTCTGAAATAAAGGCATACACCTTAACCCATAATTCAATGTCTTGATGTAGGAAGTCTAAGCAACAGTATTTCGTAAGACACAAATTGCCACATTGCCGAAGCTTTAAATGAGATAACCACATATATTCTGCGTGTTGGGTAATATTTCATCTGCACAATGAACAAAAACTAGCTGAAGTTGGGATTTAAAAATTACTGTTAGCAAAATGACAGCTATTATGAAAACAGATTTCTAAAAACTTAAAAGCAATTCTGACATACACTGCTTATTTACCATTACTTAAAACACAGTGTAAGGAAAGAAAATATTACCTATTTCTAACAAAACTATGTAGACAGAAAAAAAATTAGAACAGGAGTCCTTAGGCCACAATAAGACCCCTAAATATCACAGAACATAAAATTGTATAATTTAAAAGTTCAATTAAAGTTGAAAACAAAGTTATTTAAAACAACAGCACAGAATCTGTGCTATGAGAAAAAAAAAAATGATTGAAAGGAAGGGGGATGAGAAAGGTGAGAAAAGCACTACCAGACTCCTTACCCATTGTTGTTGGTGCTGGAGCTTCCTGATGGTATTTTCAGCTTGCTCCAGCTTAGCACTGGCCTCATCACTCTGCTGTTTGATGGTGGCCAACTCCCGTTTTATGAGGTAGTTTTCCTCAGCCTCCTGGGCTCTTGTCACTTGTCCCTTAGGACATAATTTTTTTGTGTGTAAAGCAATTTAGGATAGATTCAAGAAAGACTGCCTTTGTGAGGTTTAGTTATTTACTTTGACATGTTAAAAAAAAAGTCACCTCAGCGAATAGAACAGCCTAGGTAATCATTAGCTAGCAGCTTGTTATTGCTCCAGCAAATTTTGGGAAACTAAATGAAAATTTCACCTGACAAGAACAATTCTTCTTTCAGTCAATAACAATTTAATTCATGCAATATTACTGAGTTGTACATGCAGGACTAAAATTTTCAATGAATAGTAGTTAATTTCACAGAATCCACTTATTGCCACTTTGAAATACTTAAAAAAAAAAAGGTTAGCTTTAAAACGTGCAAAAATAAAACAAGATAACACTTTGTTATAAAAAATTAAATTTATACCCACATACACCACCCAAAAAATTATTTCTAGAAAAACGCATGTAAAATTGCATGCATTAAAATATGAATTTTGAGGTTTAGGACTTTCCTTAGAAGTTAGAGAAGATGTTTAAAAGAACTAAAACAAAACAAAAACTATACCTGTATCAATCTATCTGCCAAGGAAGCACTTTCCTACAAAAGGAAAAATTCAGATAGAAATATAAGAGAAAGAAATAAAAGTGATAAAATTAGGAAAAAAGAAACAAATATATGCAAATTCCATCTACTTTTCATTGCTAATTGAAATGGACATTTAAATTTTAAAACCATTTTTTACTGAATGTGTTTTTATTTTTAAACCTTAAGAAAAATATACAAAAACAAGGATAGGTGGTTGAAAATCATGTGTTTCCTGAAGATACCAAACACAAAGTCCAAGCAGTTTTTCATTACCTGCAACAAGCACAGTTTTCTGTTTGTTTGTTTGTTTGTTTAATAGAGACAGGGTCTCACCCAAGCTAGAATGCAATGGTATGATCACATAGCTCATTGTAACCACCAACTCCTCGGCTCAAGGAGTTTATCCTTCTGCTTCAGCCTCCTCAGCAGCTAGGACTACAGGTGTGTGCCACCATGCCCAGCTAGTTTTAAAATTTTTTGTAGAGATACAGTCTAGCCATGTTACCCAGGCCAGTCTTGAACTCCTGGCCTTACGCAATCCTCCTGCCTCAGCCTCCCAAAGTGTGGGGATCATAGGCGTGAGCCACTGCACTCAGCCAAATATTTCTTCTTCTTCTTGATGTATTTACATCTTTTAGACTTAATCCATATTGTCAACCCACTTATATGAAAGGGAGAAGGAATTTGAGTAAGCAATTCCACTTAAAAAGTGTGACAGCAATTTGTACAACAGCAACTTTCAAAGAAACAAAGCAAGGAAAATATGACAAATAAAATTAATGAGCTAAACTTAAACGTTAGCAATAACTGAGAAAGTATACCTTTTTATTACAGAATTCAATTGATACATAGTATTTATAGAATTCTAAGTGCTAAGTGACACACCTGGGCCATCTAAGCCAATAAAAAAAGGAACTTAATTTTCTAGAAGCAAAATCCAAACTTAACATTTTCTTACAGCCTTGTTATCATTCCGAAGGTTCGATGAAATACTATAATGCTTTCCCGGTTTAAACGTCTTACTCCAAAGATTAAAAAAAAAACAAAAACAAAAACACCAAGACGACGCGCATATTTGATTGTAAGCTAGATATTTAGTGGGAAAAAAGAGTATATAATTAAAACAACTTAAAAGCAAGCTCAATCTTCCTGTGGAGTCACCAAAAGTAGAATTATTTTATCATAGCAACCCTAACATGATGACAGAAAAACAGGGAAACTATTTTTGACTTAATATGATGTATCTGCAATTATTATCCAACAAAGGCAGACATGTAATAAATATCCTGTCCTTATTATGCACTTCTATTTAATATGAAATCATCAAAACTTTTCAAACCAATGACAAATACTACAAAATATTCATATTTCCATTTATTTATTTCTTGAATATTTATCTGTAGATTTTCAGGGAAGATTTTAAGATCCTTGGCAATATGATGAGGGGTATGTTTAAATCTACTTAATCTCATCTCTAGTTAAAGAAAGAAAAAAGTGGTCAGGCACGGTGGCTCATGCTTGTAATCCCAGCACTTTGGGAGGCCGAGGCAGGCAGATCACAAGGTCAGGAGATCAAGACCATTCCTGGCCAACATGATGAAACCCCGTCTCTACTAAAAATACAAAAATTAGCTAGGCGTGGTGGCGCACGCCTGTAATCCCAGCTACTTGGGAGGCTGAGGCAGGAGAATCGCTTGAACCTGGGAGGCGGAGCTTGCAGTGAGCCACGATTGAGCCACTGCACTCCAGCCTGGGCAACAAAGCGAGACTCTGTCTCAAAAAAATAAAATAAGAAAAAAGTACCAAAAGAGTGTGAATTCAGATGTCTTTCTTTTAATAAAACGAAATTCTTAAACCATACTTTTACTACTCAATTCATTCTTATAGCATCTGAAATGACTACAAAAGATTTTTCATCAGAAGCACAGTATGAAAAATAATGCAAAATTTCCATATTTGCCCAGTTATTCTGTATAAAACAGAAAATGTAACAAGTAGATACCAAAATAATTATAAGAACTAAAAGTTTATGCACAATTCCTTTGTGTTGAAAATCAATATAAGAGTGAATTTTTATGTAAGGAAGCAGTCAGTCACTTCAACTAAAAGCAATCCTAGGCCTTAAAGGAATCACCGCCACGTTCAATATGCTAGAAAGTCCAGGGCAACATTTGAAACTCATCTTTAAAATGCTATATTAGAATGGACTCCCAACTAAATTCTAAAAGAACATACTTCTTAGAAATTATGTGTAAAGAAAACAAATAGTATCAATATTTTACTCTTAATCTCAGTTAAAACTTGAATATTAAAGTTTAAGAACCACTACAACTGAACAATTTTTTATTAGTAACAAGTTATCTGGCTAAATAGTAAGGTAAGCAAGCTAAGCATTCAATACTACAACATAGGAGACATGTGCCAGAATTTTTGAGGATTTTTAATAAATATACAGAAAAAACACTAGGCATTCAACAGAAGCTTGCATAAGTAGTCACTTACTTTTTCTAATGTCTCGATGCGCTGTTTTAAAAGTCTATTTTCTGTGCGTAACCTCTGCCAAGAAAAAAAAATGTTTTATTTGCAAGCATTTTTGAGAGGAAAAAAAAGATTCCTAAATCACAGTCCTGAAAACGTACTACCTTTTATAAATAAGAAAGGAGTCTAAGGGATGATTACATTATCAAATGTCAAAGACTCAGAGTAAGAAATACACAGAAGGCAGGGCACCATGGTTCACGCCTGTAATCCCAGCTCTTTGGGAGGCCAAGGCGGGCAGATGGCTTGAGTTCAGGAGTTCCAGATGAGCCTGAGCAACATGGTGAAAGCTCGTCTCTGAAAACTACACACACACACACACACACACACACACACACACACACATACTTTAGCCAGGAATGGTGGTGATGAGCCTGGGCAACAGGGTGAAACCTTGTCTTTATGAAACACACACACACACGAACACACGCACACATGCACACACGCACATACACACACACACACAATTTAGCCAGGAATGGTGGTGCAAGTCTGTCGTCCCAGCTACCTGGGAGGCTGAGGTGGGAGGCTGGGAGGTGGGGGCTGAGGTGGGGGCGGCGGAGGTTGTAGTGAGCTGAGATTGGACCACTGTACTCCAGCCTGGGTGATAGAGTGAAACCCTGTGTCCAAAAAAGGGAGGGGAGGGGAGGGAAGGGGAGGGGAAGGGAGGGGAGGGGAGGAGAAGGGAGGGGAAGGGAGGGGAAGGGAGGGGAAGGGAGGGGAAGGGAGGGGAGGGGAGGGGAGGGGAGGGGAAAGGAGAGGAGGGGAGGGGAAAGGAGGGGAAGGGAGGGGAGGGGTGGAGAAGGGAGGGGAGGAGAAGGGAGGGGAGGGGAAGGGAGGGAAAGGGAGGGGAGAAGGAAAGGAAAGGAAAAAGGAAAAGGAAAGGAAAGAGATAAAGAGAAATAAATACACCACGGCAAAGGAAATAATCATATTCATCATTCCAGCTGTGATTAAATTTAAAATACACCCTACAGTACATATAGAAATAAGCTGTTTCATTTCTATACTTACCATAATGACTCACAATCAAATATTTTCTTATGTGTTTTAACATCCTCATTAGAAAAGATTCTAACTTGCCTACCTCCAACAGAGCCTACCTATATAATCAATATTCAAATGTCAGTTGAATGAAGACACAGGAGATTAAAAAAACGCACATTCATAGGCTAAACATCAAATTTTCCATTTAGGGCCTGGCTCAGTGGCTCACACCTGTAATCCACTTTGGGAGGCCAAAGGCAGGTGGATCACCTGAGCTTGAGTTCAAGACCAGCCTGGACAACATGGCAAAACCCTGTCTCTACAAAAAATATGAAAATTAGCTGGGCATAGGGGCATGTGCTTGTAGTCCTAGCTACTCAGGAGGCTCGGGTGAGGATGGCCTCAGCCCTGGAGGTGGAGGTTGCAGTGAGCCAGTATCACATTACAGCACTCCATCCTGGGCAACAGAGCAAGATCTTGTCTCAAATTTTTTTAAAAATGCCCATTTAGACTTCAACAGTCTCCATTTATAATATAGTATAGATGACGAGTTGCAAAATTCTGAAAATACAAGTAATTTATTAATTTTTTCTGAGAAAATAGCTCCAATTACTAGCACTTTCTCATAGTTCAAAAAGTAAAACCAGATTTTTTAAAGAAACACTTTACCTAATTATTCAATGCCTGGTTCCCAAAAAGTTGTCTAATTACTGTCATCAAGTATTAAGTCCAAGTCACTCTACATTTTTAAAAAGTTATTTTTGCATATCCACCAATATAATTGCTTATTAATCCCCTTTAGAAGTTATCTTTTTCATTTTCAAATTCCTCAGATGTTGTCCCTTCATTCTGCCATCACTCAAATTTCAGTTTCAAGGTAATTGCTTTTTTTTTTTTTTTTTTTTTGAGACAGAGTCTTGCTCTGTCACCCAGGCTGGAATGCAGTGGTGCGATCTCAGCTCACTGCAACCTCTGCCTCCCGGGTTCAAGCGAATCTCCTGACTCAGTCTCCTGAGTAGCTGGAACTACAGGCGCATGCCACGATGCTCAGCTAATTTTTTGTATTTTTAGTACAGACGGGGTTTCACCGCATTAGCCAGGACGGTCTCGATCTCCTGACCTCGTGATCTGCCCGCCTCAGCCTCCCAAAATGCTGGGTTTACAGGCATGAGCCACTGCGCCCGGCCTCAAGGTAATCACTTACATTTTTGTACCAATTTGTTCCAGAACTCAATCAAGCCTTTTTCCAGCCCCACCTTCCTATAAATTTCTGCTGAAAAATGTCTGTCTCAGAAAATTCTTCCATCAATTCAACCTATTATTTTGCTAGTAAACGCTTAAATATGGTTTATTATAACATATAAAGTCTTAGGGCAGGGAAATGAGAGGTTCTATGAATTACTGCATCTTATTAAGTGGATCACAAATTGAAACAAATCTTAGAGTTATTACAAAGATACTTTGCAAATTAGATTCCCTGTTCTATTCACTACAATTCAGATGATCTGAAATGGACATTATGATATATAGGAAAGTTAATAACTAATCTCAGACAAAATAATAGCTTGAGAAGTAGAAAATGTTCTCATGGCTTGGCTCCTCCTACTGTGTGCAGCATAGTGGTCTACACAAATAAGCAATTATTAAATGCTGCTAAACTCTAGAGAGTCAAAGAAATAAATGGGATTCTCACCATGTTCTCAATCATACTATATCAACAAAAGGTAATGTTTTATCTCAAAAGACTCAGAAAACTAAGTTCCCACCAGACAACTGAGTGAACGAAGTTATGACAGAAATCATGCTAAAATAAAATTTAGAACTGAAAACACTCATCTGGATTTCCTTCCCCAACCCGCTTTAAGGCTTCTGAAATCTATTTCATTATAAATAAAAATCTAAATTGATTTTCTTCCACAGGCAACTAACCAAATGCTTAACACCATTTAAAAATAAATCACCACTTCCTCATTTGTATAATATTTACATCAGGAATTGATCAATAGAATAGACTTTTTCAGTTAATACAGACCATTTCAGGGTTTTTTTTTTTAAGTGTTTTTTTTGTTTGTTTATTTTATTTTTTTTTGAGACGGAGTCTCGCTCTGTCACCCAGGCTAGAGTGCAGTGGCATGATCTTGGCTCATTGCAAACTTCGCCTCCCGGGTTCACGCCATTCTCCTGCCTCAGCCTCCCGAGTAGCTGGGACTACAGATGCCCGCCACCACACCCGGCTGATTTTTTGAATTTTTAGTACAGACGGGGTTTCACCATGTTAGCCAGGGTGGTCTCGATCTTGTGATTCACCCGCCTCGGCCTCCCAAAGTGCTGGGATTACAGGCATGAGCCCTGTGCCTGGCCTCAGGGTTACTTTTAAGTTTCAAGTGTTACTGTATTTTTTTTTTAACCGAATATAACAGTATTTTGGTAATTATAGCTTTGCAATCTGTTTTAATACCTGGTAGAGCTAATATCCCCCATTCTTATATTTGTTTATTATTCCCAAACCTCAAATACTAGTATATTAAAGTAGTTAAGAGACTAGGTTTTGAAGTTAGGCAGATTTAAGTTCAAATTCTCATTCTACAATTAACACTTGTATATGACATTCAATGTTTTAGAATCTCCATTTCTTCATCCAGAAATCAGAGTAATAAAACCCATAGGGAAATGAAAAATTAAATGAGATAGCATAGCACCTAATATATGCCAAATACTCAATGATAAGCACTGCCCACAATATTTTTGAAGTTAGGCGTGAATATTATTTTACTACTTTTGTCTATTTTTAAAATTATTCTTAAGTTTTTTATTGCTCTGGAATTTTACAAGGAATTAAATTTCACTGAATTTGAGGGCCAGGTACAATGGTTTACAGCTGTAATCCCAGAACTTTGGGAGGCCAAGGCAGGTGTATCACTTGAGGCCAGAAGTTCGAGACCAGCCTGGTCAACATGGTGAAACACTGTCTCTACTAAAAATACAAAAATCAGCCTGGCGTGGTGGCGCATGCCTGTAATCCCAGCTACTTAGGAGGCTGAGGCAGGAGAACCGCTTGAATCCGGGAGGTGAAGGTTGCAGTGAGCCAAGACCGTACCACTGCACTCCAGCCTGGGTGACAGAGCAAGGCTCTGTCTCAAAAAAAAAAAAAAAAAAAATCACTGGGAAATTCATATCTTTATATAACATGGAGCTATTTTTGTTTATCTTTAGTTTTCTTTTTAAAATGTCTGTGTGTAAAGTTTTCCAGTGTTTGTTAGGTCCTGTTCTATTTTTCATTTAGGTTACTCCTGGATATACTTTTATTTTTATTTCAAATGGAACTTCTTCTTCCAGGATATTTTTGAACTGTTTATTGATAATACATAGAAAAGTTAATAACTAAAATCTACCACCTGATTGATTCTCAATAATTCTTCAATATCTTCCTCACATTTTCTAGAATAGAGTGCTTCCTAAACTTTAAAGTGAAAACCACAAAGAGGAAGATACCTAGATACAGCTACATAAAAATGTTTGTCTTGTACACTGAAAAAGAAAATAGAGACAATATTTTGACCTACCAAATTAGAAAAAAAGAGGACTAAAAGTGAGAGTAAGAATGAAATACTTAGTGTTGGCAATGTAGTCATGAAATGGAAACTTGTTGCTAAGACAAACATACCGTGGACACATTCTTTAGGAAATTTATATACTACACAGTAAAAGTCTTTAAAGTGCTAATATCCTATAACTTATTAATTCTACTTTTTACAACTGGCTATGGAAATAATAATAAGAGACAAAAAACCTTGTTATATACAAAGATGTTAGCCATTAGCATTAAATAATGAAAAACTAAAAGCAACCTTAATATCCTGAAATAGGATAATCTCGTTTCAAATAACCCACTCTTCAATCACCATTTCCTATTCTTTCCAGCTTACTCAGTTTACAAAGTAACCCAACCCCAACAATTGTTCTCACTGAGACAATCTAGTGATCCCAACAACTTTTCACTGTCCCTCAATCTTTGATGTTCTCTCTTCCTTCTTGACAAAGTTTAATTTGCAATCATTATACACCTCCCTTGCTTTTAAGACCCCTTGCCCTTCTCTCCCTTTGTAGTATACCTGCCTGGAAAAAACACTACTCTGGATCAACTCTCGACAGTTTTGAGCCTATACCTATGCCAGTAAATATGACCCAAGAAAAACAAAACCATGATGTTTATTTAAATTACTGATCAGTAAATTCAAAATGGTTCTTAGCAATAATAATGTCCTTCTATCCCCCTAAATCACTATTTCACACCTATTCCTCTCTCTTCAAACCAGCAACTCTCCAATCCATTGTCTCTCAGTTGATAATTTTGCCTATGACTTCACTGAAAAAAACTGAGGCAATTAGAAGAGAATTTCACAAGCTCCCAAAACCACATCCTATATCTTAACTGCATTTTTGTCCATATATTTTGATTTCCTGTTACTGTGGATTAACTATTCATGCTAGCATACTAAGTAACATCTCCTAGCTTTGCACTAAATTCCATATCCTCCTGACTCCAGTGATTATCCCCCATTCATAATGATCAATTTTTCCTACTTGATTATCACCGTAAAAGCATGTAGTTATTTCTCCTATCTTAAAAAAAAAAAAATAGAAAACAGAAACAAAAAATTCAACATAATTACCCTCTCTAGCTACTGTCCCATTTCTTTCATCCTTATAGCAAATTCCTTGAAAAATACCTCTAATTTTTCTACTTCTATTCCAATTAGGTTTTAGTACCTACCATTCTGCTCCACTTGTTTCTAGGATAAATTATAATCATGCTGAAAAATGCAATGGCTGTTTCTCTATCCTCATTTCGCAAAAACTATCTTCAGTATTTGACATGGTAAATCCTTCTCTCTTTCTCACTGTCCCTTGGCTTCTAGGAACTATACCTACCTGGTTTTCTCCTACTTTGCTACTTTCTACTTGTCTTCCTCATCTTTAAATGCTGGTTTATTCTCAGGCTCAATTCTTGAACTCTTCTCTATTTTATCTATACTCATTTCCCAAATAATCTCACCCATTCTCATGGCTTTCAATACCATGAATAACTGCCAAATTTATATTTTGAGCTTTGCTTCTCGTAATTTCAGATCTGAATATTTAAGAAGCTAACTGGACATCTCCTAGGCATCTCATTCCCAAAATATCCAAAATTGGGCTCCTGGTATCCCCACTAAACTAAATCCTCCTGTAGTCTTTCCCATCTCAGGTAACAGGAACACCATTTATCTACCTGCTCAGACCACAAGGCTCGATTCCTCCTCCTCACACATCTCTACATTCTAGCTGTCCACTTTATATTTAAAATCTATTCAGAATCCAATTACTTCTTACCTCAGTCCAAGCCACCACCATCTTTTTTTTTTTTTTTTTTTTTTTAAGACAGGGTCTCACTCTGTCATGCAGGAAGGAATGCAGTGGCATGATCACAGCTCACTGCAGCCTCAGCTTCCCAGGTTCTAGTGATCCTCCTGCCTCCACCTCCTGAGTAGCTAGGACTACAGGCATGCACCACCACACCTGGCTAATTTGAAAAAAAAATTTTGTAGAGACAGGGGCCCACTATGTTGCCCAGGCTGGTCTTGAACTCCTGAGCTCAAGGAATCGCCCACCTTGGCCTCCCTAAGTGCTGGGATTACAAGCATAAGCCACCCTGATGGTAGGCACGCCTGGCCCACCATCATCTTTTGTCTGTATTACCACATCAGCCTTCATCAGAACTGCTCTCAACCCCTGCAATTTACTCTCAACACAGCAACCAGAAGGATCAACTGAACTTAAATCACATTTTGTCCTTCTCTACTGAAAACTGCCATCCAACCAGAGTAAAAGTCAAACTCCTTACCACTGTCGACAACACCTTACATTGTCTACAACCTGCTCCATCTTACTTCCTACCACTTTTCTCATCATTCATGCTGTCCCATCCACAATGCCACTTTACTGTTCGTCACCAGGCACACTCCTGAATAGGTTCTGCCCTTCTTCCAGATAGTCACATATCTAGCCCCATCACTTCCTTCAGGTCTTTTTTCAAAAATCACCTGGTTAACTTCTCTAAATTTTCTACCCAAACACTATCGTTTTACATTCCCCCTCCCTGAGGTTATTTTTTCTCCTTAACACTTAATCATCATCCGAAATACTGTACATTTGACTTTTCTGTTTATTGTTTTTTCCATATTAAAATATAACCTCCATGAGGACAGAATATGGTCTACTTCATAGCCACATTTCAAGTGCCTAGAACAGTGCTTGGGCATCTAGTAGGCACTATAAATTATCTGTTAAATGAAGTGTTATTGAATAAATCAGGTTAGCATACCTCCCTTGGATATTATTACATAGCCATTAGTTTTTTAATGAAAAGTTTGATATGCCAGAGAAAAATGGGCATCCAAATCTTACATCACAAATACATCAAAGTCTCTCTGGGAAAGCAGCAGTAGCACCATGTATATACTGAAGACTACACATGGGCCTTAGAATAACACCAATCAGACTTCAAATCCTTGACTCTGTTTCCTCACAGTGTGACCACTGGCATATTATTTGAGCTTTCTGAAGCCTAATTTCTTCACAGGTAGGGATAAGAACCCTTTAATAATTCTGTTCTAAGAATAAGGGAAAATAATGCATATAAGTGACCCATCATATATTAAGGGCTAAGTAAGCTTCATTTCTAATACTTCACATTGATTGTCAAAATGTAATTCCTGGGCAACTTAGATAATACTTCTCTTTTTTTTTTTTCTTTTTTTTTTTCATTTTTATGCCAGGCAGTGAATATGTGAGCACTTTTATATTATTTTCTGGCTTTCAGCATATCTGAAATGTACCATAGTTTTTAAACAAGAAAAATACTTAACTTTTGACTAAAAACCGGCCAGAATTTCTCATACTTCCCTTTATATGGCTTTAGATCTCTGCATCCCGAAGCACAAATTTAAACATAAAAATTAGATTATCTGTTCGTATGTCTATCTGAATCAAAGTTTTTTTCCTTTTTAAAGATTTGCGGGTTATCCTAATATAAGTTAGAATTTTATTTTTATAATGTTTTTCTTTTTTAAAATTGAGATGGGTCTTGCTATGTTGTCCAGGCTGGTCTCAAACTCCTGGGCTCAAGTGATCCGCCTGCCTCGGCCTCCCAAAGTGCTAGGATTACAGGTGTGAGCCACCGTGCCTGGCCAAACTAGAATTTTAATACTTCTTACCTCTTCCCCATCAGGCAGAACATCAATAGACTGGAAGAAGATACTGATAAAGATGCTTCTATTAACAAAAAATTTCACACAGCAAAATTTAAGCTTCTCCATATGAAGACATTATTATCAAAATCTTCCTATAACACTTTTAGGGAAGAGGTGAAAAAAATATTTAAAAGTCGCGTCTTAACCAGGAGGCTCACTGACAGATATGGTTCTTAGAATAGAAGGTCATCACCCCAAAGGTCTTATAATTAAATTAAAGTAAAAACAATAGAGACCTTATAAACACATTTCACAACACCAAAGGCTGATTTTATACTTCTATATCAAAACATCAAACAATTTGATGATCATACCAATGGCCTGTAAAAATAATGGCACAAAACTATCTTCCCATGGACTTTTAAAAAGAACCAAAGCAAGAAAGTACTAGTTTACAACTAGAACCCATTCTCTTGTAAAAGAGACTTTTGTGGGAGGGAGGGAGTGTGCACAAGGAGTAGCATTTCCCATTTTACAGCAAGGCTCAATTAATATTATATCTGGTTAATGAATTGTAAATAAGGTGGTCATCTGATCATGATTAGAATGAGTTGTCAGGGTCTAAGCAAAAAAATCAGACACCCTGGAACCAACCCAAATGCCCATCAATGATAGACTGGATAAAGAAAATGTGGCACATATACACCATGGAATACTATGTAGCCATAAAAAAAGGATGAGTTCATGTCCTTTGCAGGGACATGGATGAAGCTGGAAACCATCATTCTCAGCAAATGATCACAAGATTAGAAAACCAAACAACACATGTTCTCGCTCATAAGTGGGAGCTGAACAATGAGAACACATGAACACAGGGGAGGGGAACATCACACACTGGGGCCTGTCAGGGGGTGGAGGGCTAGGGGAGGGATAGCATTAGAAGAAACACCTAACGTAGATGACACGTTAATGGGTGCAGCAAACCACCATGGCACGTGTATACCTATGTAACAAAACTGCATGTTCTGCACATGTATCCCAGAACTTAAAGTATAAAAAAAAAAAAAAAAAAAAAAGTATTCAGTTGAAAAAAAAAATCAGACACCCCTAAATATGAAGTTTAAAAAACTACAGTCATTTAAAAGTTGTTTTGGTTTTTATATTTTGTGGAATTGGGGAGTGAAGAAAGAGATGAAAATGGTGTAAGAAAGAATTACATGGAAACAATATTATACAAAGAGAACAGACTACCTTTGAGATCAGCACTTTATTTACCTGATGTGTTCCATTAACTTTCTAAACTCTTTTTCCCAGATTCTTCTCTATAGACAATTTTATGCCAACTGCCTGAGGCATATGGAGCTAGATTCAAAAGCATTTCTTTAGGAATATGAACTATAACTTTCCCCAAAAAACAAAGTATAGAAAATACTGCAAATGGCTGGGCGTGGTAGCTCATGCCTGTAATCCCAGTGCTTTGGGAGGCCAAGGCAGGCAGATTGCCTGAGTTCAGGAGTTCGAGACCAGCCTGGGCAACATGGTGAAACCCTGTCTCTACCAAAAATACAAAAAATTAGCTGGGCATGGTGGCATGCACCTGTAGTCCCAGCTACTTAGAAGGCTGAGGTGGGAGGATCACTTGAATGTGGGATGTCAAGGCTGCAAATGAGCCAAGATTGTGCCACTGCACTCCAGCTTGAGTAACAGAGGGAAGGGGAGGGGAGGGGAGGGGAGGGGGTGGGGAGGAGTGAAGGAGAGGGGAGAGGAGAGGAAAGGAAAGGAGAAAAAAGAAAAGTAAAGACTGCAGGTATAGGTGAAAGTCTGCTAAAAATCTGTTTTCTGAAAATGCCTTTTGGTATTCATACATTCATGTACTTAATTTTATAAGAAACCCCTTCAAGAGTAAGGATTGTCCATAGAACTGTGATTTTTTTTTTCAATAACATAGTGTGGTGAAATGAACAGGATGGCTTCCCCATCCTCAGATTCTTGATTTGCAGTTCCGAATATCTGTAGTACGTGAAAACCCATACTCTCTCCTCACTCATCATGATGACATACTTTTTACTTTCAGTAAAAGTACCCTTATTCATGGTACCTAAAAGAAAAGCAAATAGGGCCAGGCGCGGTGGCTCACGCCTGTAATCCCAGCACTTCGGGAGGCCAAGGCAGGTGGATCACAAGGTCAGGAGATCGAGACCATCCTGGCTAACCCGGCGAAACCCCGTCTCTACTAAAAATACAAAAAATTAGCCAGGCGTGGTGGCGGGCACCTGTAGTCCCAGCTACGCGGGAGGCTGAGGCAGGAGAATGGCGTGAACCCAGGAGGTGGAGCTTGCAGTGAGCGGAGATCGCGCCACTGCACTCCAGCCTGGGAGACAGCGCAAGACTTCATCTCAAAAAAAAAAAAAAAAGAAAAAGAAAAAAAGAAAAGCAAATAGTAGAGCAGCAGTTGGGTGACAGAATTAAAAAAAAAAAAAAAAAAAGAAGGGAAAACATCCACATGGGTCTTTTCTCTCTATATTAAAAATGTGGATGTATCTATTTCCATTTGATAAGGTTTGGTGATAGAAATGGGAATAGAACCTCTAGAAAAGGGAGGACAGAGTTGGTAAGAGAGAGTTAACATAAGAAAACTGGAGAGACTGTCTCCTAGAGGCTTTTGAGTAGGACCAAGGAAGGAGAGAGTGTTAGTTTAACAGAACCCATTCCCTTGTAAAAGGAGAAAAATAAGGTGGTCATATAATGTCTTGCCAGGTCCAAGTCAAAAATCAGACACATTCAAACATGAAGTTTAAAAAGGGAGGAGAAGGCCGGGCGCGGTGGCTCAAGCCTGTAATCCTAGCACTTTGGGAGGCCCAGAGGGGCTGATCATGAGGTCAGGAGATCGAGACCATCCTGGCTAACACGGTGAAACCCCGTTTCTACTAAAAAATACAAAAAACTAGCTGGGCGAGGTGGCAGGCGCCTGTAGTCCCAGCTACTCGGGAGGCTGAGGCAGGAGAATGGCGTAAACCCAGGAGGCGGAGCTTGCAGTGAGCTGAGATCCGGCCACTGCACTCCAGCCTGGGCGACAGAGCGAGACTCTGTCTCAAAAAAAAAAAAAAAGGGGGGGTGAGGAAGGAGTCACTCCATTAAAATTATTTTACTTTTAACCCTTTTCTCCAGGGGCTTGGGGGGTGGAAGAGAATAAAGAGATTAGAAATTGAATTGGCCAATCACTAAGCTCTTTGACTCATGCTTCCACTTATCATCCCCATCCTACAATATCAGCATAAAAGGCAACACAATTTTTCTCAAGTCCCAGCTCCAAGAGTGCCACAGACCCTCAACTCAAGAATTCCTTGGTTTATGGGGGCAGGAGGGAACAAATTCTATATTTTTAGGGTACATATAGGGTATTCACATGCCCTTTGAATTGAAAATCTCCTTGATTTTCTGGAGAGAAGTAGTTCAAAAGTATAACCCTTGCTTAGAGAAGAAAAAGTCAAATCAGTTAAAGCTTCTGTAGCCCCAGAGCAACCACAATTAGTTCTAGTGTAATATGTGCTCTATTTAATGTTTGCCTAAGATTATACTCTTGTTGGTCTCAGCATAGAAAGTGTTATTACAGATTGTCTTCTCTGCAACTTTAAAAAACATGCTTAAATGGAATGATAATTATCTTCTCTATGGAAGTGTTTTCTCCTGATGAGCCACCAACAAATCTAGAAAAAGGGAAAAGCTTGCTCTCCTTCACACTGGAATGAAAGCCACTTCAGTCGCATTATTCTACTTTTTTGAAATGTCTATTTTTAACTATAATCTAGTAGGATGGTAAACACATTTATGAATATAAGAAGTATAAACTTTAAACATCTACTGTCTAATAATTGATTTCAATCAATCAGTACTTTAAAAAGCCCCAAAATGCTTACTTTAATTTCAACTTGCTCTTCCATTTCTTTCGTTTTTATTGTAGTGTATTCCTTTTCAAGCCTAAGAAAGGAAAAAAAAAAAAGAGTTAAAGGTAATGTTTTCATTCAAAAGTAGTTATTAAATTACAAAATTTAAAAATACATATGAACATAAAATACAATTTATTTAGTTTCCTCTAGCTTGTAACTTGGAGATATTTGATGTGAGAAAAATCATGTAGCTTCATAAGTTCTTATTAAAAACTCACTTTACAAACGACAAAAATAAAAATCACACAAAAAGAAAATTTAGAAAGTGAAATGTATAAATCACAAAATACAACTGAGTTTACGATTCTATTCAGCTCTAAACTTACAAATGAAGCATCTATTCTTTTTCCTCAAATTAAAACACACCTGTAGGTTCAACTGGCTCTTAACTTAAAAATCCTGGTACCAACATGGACTTTTTTTTTTTTTTTTTTTTTTTTTTTGAGATGGAGTCTCGCTCTGTCTCCCAGCCTTGAGTGCAGTGGCCGGATCTTGGCTCACTGCAAGCTCCGCCTCCCGGGTTTACGCCATTCTCCTGCCTCAGCCTCCCGAGTAGCTGGGACTACAGGCGCCTGACACCTCGTCCGGCTAGTTTTTTTGTATTTTTTTAGTAGAGACGGGGTTTCACCGTGTTAGCCAGGATGGTCTCGATCTGACCTCGTGATCTGCCCGTCTCGGCCTCCCAAAGTGACTTTAAAAATTTTAATGAGGGAAAGAGGACAACTCTTCCTTACAGAAGAATTTCAATTAATAGACATAGGAGGAACAAGGTAAAGATAAAAATCACCTTTAGAATTCCACAGTAATAACCACTGCGGGAGGAAACACTAATGGATGCTAAAGTTAGTGGGTGCAAGTTTTAAGCATAGTCTCAAATTATTACTCCTAAAATATTTCGTGTTAAAGGAAAATACTAAATTTATAGTACAGAATCCTAGCAGACTGCACCTGAACTGATTAAGGTTACCATCACCAGTAATACATACTGACATCATGCATCCCTGTTAAGATGTACTGAGTTAAGTGAATTAACACAGGAACAGAAAATCAAAACCCATGTTCTCCCTCACAACTAGGAGCTAAACACTGGGTACTCAGGGACATGAAGATAGGAACAACAGACACTGAGGACTAATAGAAGGGGAAGGGAGGGAGGAGGACAAGGGCTGAAAAACTAACCGTTGGGTACTATGCTTGCTATCTGGGTGATGGGATCATTCATATATCAAACCTCAGCATCATGCAATATGCCCATGAAATAAATATGTGCATGTACCCCCGAATTTAAAATAAAGGTCAAAATTATTTAAAAATAAAAATAATTTAAAACATGACACTGGGCACAGTGGATCATGCCTCTAATCCCAGCACTTTGGGGGGCCCAAGTGGGCCAACTGCTTGAGGCCTGGAGTTCAAGACCAGCCTGGGCAACATGGTGAAACCCAGTCTCTACAAAAAATACAAAAATTAGCCAGGTGCAGTGGGTGCATGCCTGTAGTTGCAGGTACTCAGAGGCTGAGGTGGGAGGATTGCTTGAGCTGGGGAGGTCAAGGTTGCAGTGAGCAGTGATCAAGCCACTGCACTCCAGCCTGGGAAACAGAGTGGGACCCTTCCCCCCAATCCCCCAAAAGTGATAAACCATTAAAAAAAAAAAAAGATGTACTGAAAAGGGCATATCACCTCTGTGATCTGTCACTGATTGCAGGAGAGTAAGCATGATATGCAATTCTACTGTAAGTCTAAAATTACCTTTATAAAAATGTATAGGCCACACAAAAATTAGTACCACCAAATTTTTTTATCTTGCTCTTGACAAAAAATATTAATACCAAGTTTACTTCAAATGTAAACCAGACTAGGCTCCAAATAACTTATAGCTGCTTTCAAAAATAAAATTCTCCCTCAAAGGACAGAAATCTATTACTTATCTCATTTAGCTCACAACAACTTTTTAATATAAGTTGTTATACCCACTCTGAGGTTTAGAAAGCTTGAGAAACTTCTGTATGGTCACAGCTTTGACTGCTACATTACTCTGTCTCTCACTAAAGTGTATCTTAAAACAGGGGTCCTCAACCCTTGGGCAGTGGACCAATACCAGTCTGTGGCCTGTTAGGAACTGGGTCACACAGCAGTAGGTGGACGGCAGGCAAGTGAACATCACTGCCTGAGCTCCGCCTCCTGTCAGATCAGTGGCAGCATTAGATTCTCATAGGAGTGCAAACCCTATTGTGAATTGTGCATGCTGGGGATCTAGGTTGTGCGCTCCTTATGAGAATCTCATGGCTGATGATCTGACGTGAGGTGGAACAGTTTCAACCTGAAGCCATACCTGCAGCCTCCATAAGTGGATAAATGGTTTTCCATGAAAGCAGTCCCTAGTGCCAAAAAGGCTGGAGACCACTGTCTTAAAAGACTATCAGATAGCTGAAAGAATTTATTAAAGACTCCAAAGAGCTGCAAAACATTTTGAACAGCTGCACTATTAAGTTTATAGCCTTCACAAATGACTACTCTGAAGTAGTTATCATGACGCATTATGTAAAAACATCACTCATTTACACACCTAAAAATAAACCCTACTTATTTCACTCCACTGATAGTGTTTTTTAATAAACTTAATTTTTTTTAAAAAGTACTGTTTACAAAAAGACTGTGAAGATAGTACAGATATTCCATGTATCCCATCCCAGTTTCCCCTATTATTAATATGTTACAGTAGTATGGTACATTCCAGCCCGGGCGACAAAGCGAGACTCCGTTTCAAAAAAAAAAAAAAAATAACGAACCAATATTAACATATTGCTGTTACCTAAAGCCCATGACAGTTTTGAGGAGAACCTTGACAGTTTTGAGGAGTACTGGTCAGGTATTTTGTAGTTATCATTATGTGATCTTCAAATGGGACCATTATGTCCTTCAAATGGGATTTGTCTCATGTTTTTCTCATGATTATACTGGGGTTATTGGGTTTTCAGGAGGAAGACCACAGAAGTAAATGCCATTTTCATTACCTCATACTACGGGTACAAACTATCAACAGAACATCACTACTGATGTTGACCTTGATCACCTGGCTGAAGTGTAAATAACTTTCTCCAGTGTAAAGTTATTTGTTCCCCCTTCACTGACAGTGCTTTTAGACCCGCATTATAGTTTGTCTAAATCACTAGAAAATACTCATAATTGTTCTTTCTATGGCCAGTTTCATAACTCAATGTTTTCTATTCACTATTAACAGAGGGATCTTTTCTTAAAATGTTGATTTGGATCATGCCACACCCAGAGTGTCCATGGTTACTCATTACCTTCAGACTAAATTTCAAACATTTACAAAAAAGTAATCAAAGCTCTCTGGAGAAATAGCTCATTACTGCGCAGGAGCCAAGCAGGTATAAGTGGAACCTGGAACATTTTGTTGCCCTAAAGAGATGAAATTCCCAAAGAATAACGGGGAAAATATCCAAAGAACAATGCACCCAGCTTGCAAGGGTTCCCACTGGACAAAGCAGGGACAATTTAATAGTAATGGATTATAGCTCACTGAATAAAATAATTCATGAATTCACACTGATGTAAATAAATGAATAAATAAATGACGGTGAAGGGAAAGCTCTTCCTTACAGTAGAATGCTGATTAATAAATGAAGAACGAGGGAGTGTAGGAAAATCATAAATGGATACAAAACTGGTATGGTAAAGTTTGGTAAAGAAAGAGGTTACTACGGCCAGGCGCAGTGGCTTAACGCCTGTAATCCCAGCACTTTCGGAGGCGAAGCGGGCGGATCATGAGGTCAGGAGATCGAGACCATCCTGGCTAACACAGTGAAACCCCATCTCTACTAAAGATACAAAACATCAGCCGGGCGTGGTGGTGGGCGCCTGTAGTCCCAGCTACTCGGGAGGCTGAGGCAGGAGAATGGTGTGAACCTGGGAGGGGGAGCTTGCAGTGAGCCGAGATCGCGCTGCTGCACTTCAGCCTGGGCGACAGAGCGAGACTCCGTCTCAAAAAATTAAAAAAAAAAAAAAGAAAGAGGTTACTACATAATCTCAAAGTAGCCTGCCACAAATTACCTATTACAAAAGGGGAAATAACTTTACAGTAGTAAAATCTGGCAGACATCACCTTAATCAAGTGACCAAAGCTAACATTACCAGTTTTGAGAGAAAGCAATATCATATATATCATATGGTGAACCGAGAAGATATAATATCAGGGGTATACCTGCCAAAAATGCACAACCTGAATCTAATCCTGGGGAAATTCCAGAAAAACTCAAACTTCGAGATTTTCTACAAAATAATTGGCCTGTACATTCTTTAAATATATCAGAAACACAAAGACTGAGGAAATGTGTCAGATTAAAGAAAATCAAATAGGTATTAACACCTAAATCCTACACATGATCCTAGAACGGACCCTGGATGGAGGGTTGGGGAGATAGTTATACAGCATATTATTGTAACTGGTGATAAAATCTGAACATACACTGTGGATTAGATAATAATATTGTATCTATTAGGTTGGTCGAAAAGTAACTGTGGTTTTTGCCGTTGAAAGTAATGCAAAAATTGCAACTACTTTTGCACCAACCTAATATAATTTCCTTGTTTTGATTAACTACTGGGCTTATGTTAAAAGAGAGAAAAGTAGTTGTTCATAGGAAGTACACATTCAAGTATTCATGGGTAAAAGGCACAATATCTAAATTTACTCTCAAATGGACCTCCCCCAAAATGGGAATGGATTTTACATACATACACACACATACACACACACACACACACACACACACACTACATTTACATACGCATATGGAGGAGAGAGGATAATAAAGCAAATGGGATGAAATGTAAATAATTGCTGAGTCTTGGTAAAGAGTATATCAGATCCCTGGTACTATATTTGTAACTTTTTTATAAGTTTAAAAGTAAACCAACATAAAAATTCACCAAAAAAAGTCAAAGGCTAAGACTCAACTCTTACAACTTTTATGTAGTAAAGGAACCTCTGAGCCTTTGTACTTATTACCGTTCTTCTCAAAATGCCCTCCTTCTCTTCACCTGGCCAACCTTTATTACAGCAGAGAGTAAAATTTTTAACACCAGATCATGTCACTTTTCTCAAAATCCTCTACTGGCTTCCCTTCAGATGTGGAAAAAGTCTGGCCCACGAGGAGGACAATAACCAACAAAACGTTTGACAGTAACGAAAACGTGCTAGATCTGTATTGTCCAACAGAGTAGCCATTAGCCATATGTGACTAATTAGCACTTGAAATATAACTGATGAAATAAATTTTTAATCATATTTAGACTAAATAGCCACATGTGGGGGGTAATGGCTACCACAGTAGATGGCACGGCTTTAAATACCCCAGCCCCCTACCATGTTTCTGACCTCACTGCTCACCACACTCCTATTTGCCTATGCTACTCCAGTCCCATCGGTTTTCTTCCTTTTCGTTTTTTGCAGAGATGGGGTTTTACTATGTTGCCCAGGCTGGTCTCAAACTCCTGGGCTCAATGGATCCTCCCACCTCAGCCTCTCAAAGTGCTGGGATTATAGGTGTGAGCCACTGTGCCCAGCCTCTCACCAGTTTTCTATCCCTTGAATGTATCAATCACATTCTTGCCTCAGTCTTTACATTTACTGTTATCTTACTGTAGGATATACTTCCCCCAGATAATCCCATGACTCCCACTCTTACTTCCCTCTGGTGTCGGCTCAAATAGTACCTTATCAGCCTGTGAGCCCTATCTCTGCATGCCCTGGTCTAAAAGAGTGCCCATCTCTCCATGTCCTTTATCTGGCTTTGTTTTCTTCATGGCACTTTCACTGATGGATGTTACGCTGTATATCGTTCTATGTCAGTCTTCTGTATTTCAGTAAGTTCCATATCAGCAGGGATTTTCTGTTGCAGTCATAATTCAACCCTAGCAATTAGAAACAAAGGTCTTCAGCCAGTCATGGTGGCTCATGCCTGTAATCCCAGTACTTTCAGAGGCCGAGGCGGGTGGTTCACCCGAGGTCAGGAATTTGAGACCAGCCTGGCCAACATAGTGAAACCCAGTCTGTACTAAAAATACAAAAAAAAAAAAAAAAAAAAAATTAGCTGGACATGGTGGCATGCGCCTGTAGTCCCAGCTACTCAGGAGGCTGAGGTCTGAACCTTGGAGGCGGAGGTTGCAATGAGCCGAGATTGCACCGTTGCACTCCAGCCTGAGGGGCAGAGCAAGACTCCGACTCAAAAAAAAAGAAAAAGAAAGAAACCAAGGTCTCCAAAATTGTACTCAGGTATTATCTCCTTCAGAGAACTACCTGAAACTTCCTCCTCTGCCATCATCCTTGCCATGTCTGTGGTCTTATTTTTCTGCTCATGTATCTGCTAAAAGAATGTTTCCTCATATACATTTTAAAGACTTCTAAATTTTGTTTTATCTCAAGTGTAAATATAGTTAAAAAGGACGTACCGTTGTAATTTATATGTACTTTAAAATTTTTCCACTGCAACTTAAGTGACATTTATCTTATTTATGGACAACGTCTACTCTAGGACCTAACTGGCAAAGGCAGTCGTTATTATTAAACCAATGAGCCAAATTATATTTACTTCCTCTCATTAAAGTGTTGCGTTCACTTTTCAATTCAAATAAACATGAATTAATAATTTGTCCCATAATTACAATTCTACTTCTGAATTCTAATTGTAAGAAAGATAAAGCAGGCTTGCCAAGCATTTCTCAGCTGGATGAAAACAGAAACCCAAATTAGAAATTAGAAAAATTCCATTTTTCGGATTGGCTTCCAAGATGGCCAAATATGAACAGCTCCGGTCTGCAGCTCCCGACGAGACTGACACAGAAGACAGGGAATTTCTGCATTTCCAACTGAGATACCTAGTTCATCTCACTGGCACCGGTTGGACAGTGGGTGCACCCCACAGAGGGCAAGCAGAAGCAGGGTGGGGCATCGCCTCACCCAGGAAGCACAAGGGGTCGGGGGGATTTCCATTTCCTAGCCAAGGCAGACCATGACAGACTATAGTTGGAGAAACTGTACACTCCTACACTCCTGAGCAAATACTGAGCTTTTCCCACAGTCTTAGCAACCAGCAGACTAGGAGATACCATCCGGTGCCTGGCTTGGCGGGTCCCACGCTCATGGAGCCTTGCTCACTTCTAGCACAGCAGTATGAGATCGACATTCAAGGCTGCAGCCTGGCGGTGGGAGAGGTGTCCACCATTGCTGAGGCTTGAGTAGCTCAGAGTGTAAACAAAGAGGCCTGGAAGCACGAACTGGGCAGAGACCACCACAGCACAGAAAGGCCTACTGCCTCTATAGATTCCTCCTCTGCGGACAGGGCATAGAACAAAAGGCAGCAGACAGCTTCTCCAGACGTAAATGTTCCCATCTCACAGCTCTGAAGAGAGCAGTGGTTCTCTCAGCATGGCGTTTGAGCTCCAAGAATGGACAGACTGCCTCCTCAAGTGGGTCCCTGACTCCCGTGTAGCCTGACTGGGAAACACTTCCCAGTAGGGGATGACAGACACCTCAAACAGGCGGGTGCCCCTCTGGGATGAAGCTTCCAGAGGAAGGATTGGGCAGCAATATTTGCTGTTCTGCAGCCTCTGCTGGTGATACCCAGGTCTGGAGTGGACCTCCAGCAAACTCCAACAGATCTGCATCTGAAGGGTCTATTAGAAGAAAAACTAACAAAGAGAAAGAAATAGCATCAACATCAACAAAAAGGACTTCCACACCAAAACCCCATCCGTAGGTCACCAACATCACAGGCCAAAGGTAGATAAAACCACAAAGACAAGGAGAAACCAGAGAAGCTGAAAATTCCATAACACAGAGCACCTCTTCTCCTCCAAAGGATTGCAGCTCCTCACCAGCAAGAGAACAAAATTGGATGGAGAATGAGTTTGACAAGTTGACAGAAGTAGGTTTCAGAAGGTCGGTAATAACAAACTTCTCTGAGCTAAAGGACCATGTTCTAACCCATCACAAGGAAGCTAAAACCTTGAAAAAAAGGTTAGATGATTGGCTAACTAGAGTGTAGAGAAGACCTTAAATGACCTGATGAAGCTGAAAAACATGGCACAAGAACTTCATGACACATGCACAAGCTTCAATAGCTGATTCAATCAAGTGGAAGAAAGCGACTGAAGATCAAATTAATGAAATAAAAAGAGAAGACAGATTAGAGAAAAAAAGAGTGGAAAGAAATGAACACAGCCTCCAAGACATACAGGACTATGTGAAAAGACCAAACATACATTTGATTGGTGTACCAGAAAGTGACGGGGACAACGGAACCAAGTTAGAAAACACTCTTCACGATATTATCCAAGAGAACTTCCCTAATCTAGCAAGGTAGGACAACATTCAAGTTGAGGAAATACAGAGACCACCACAAAGATACTCCTTGAAAAGAGCAATTCTAAGACACATAAAATGTCAGATTCACCAAGGTTGAAATAAAGGAAAAAAAAATGTTAAGGGCAGCCACAGAGAAGGGTCGGGTTACTTACAAAGGGAAGCCCATCAGACTAATAGTGGATCTCTAGGAATAAACCCTACAAGCCAGAAGAGAGTTGGGTCCCACATTCAACGTTCTTAAAGAAAATAACTTTCAACCCAGAATCACATATCCAGCCAAACTAAGCTTCAGAAGCGAAGGAGAAATAAAATCTTTTACAGACAAGGAAATGCTGAGAGATTTTGTCACCACCAGGCCTGCCTTACAAGAGCTCCTGAAGGAGGCACGAAACATTGAAAGGAGCAACTGGTACCATCCACCACAAAAACATGCCAAATTGTAAAGACCAGTGATACTATGAAGAAACTATATCAATTAATGGGCAAAATAAGCAGCTAACATCACAATGATGACAGAATCAAATTTAAACATAACAATATTAACCTTAAATGTAAAAGGGCTAAATGCCCCAGTTAAAAGACACAGACTGGCAAATTAGATAACGGTCAAGACCCATCGGTGTGCTGTATTCAGGAGACCCATCTCACGTGCAAAGATGCACACAGGCTCAAAATAAAGGGATGGAGGAAGATCTACCAAGCAAATGGAAAGCAAAAAAAAGGAGGGGTTGCAATCCTAGTCTCTGATAAAACAGACTTTAAACCAACAAAGATCAAAAGAGACAAAGAAGGCCACTACATAATGGTAAAGAGATCAATTCAGCAAGAGCTAACTATCCTAAATATATATGCACCCAATACAGGAGCACCCAGATTCATAAAGCAAGTCCTTAAGAGACCTACAAAGAGACTTAGATTCCCACACAATAATAATGGGAGACTTTAACACTCCACTGTCAATATTAGACAGATCAACAAGACAGAAGGTTAACAAGGATATCCAGGACTTGAACTCAGCTCTGGACCAAGCAGACCTACTAGACATCTACAGAACTCTCCACCCCAAATCAACAGAATATACATTCTTCTCAGCACCACACTGCACTTACTCTAAAATTGACCACGTAATTGGTAGTAAACACTCATCAGCAAATGTAAAAGAACAGGAATCACAATAAACTGTCTCTCAGACCACAGTGCAGTCAAATTAGAACTCAGGATTAAGAAACTCACTCAAAATTGCACAACTACATGGAAACTGAGCAACCTGCTCCTGAATGATTACTGAGTAAATACTAAAATGAAGGCAGAAATAAAGATGTTCTTTGAAATCAATGAGAACAAAGATACAATGTACCAGAATCTCTGGGACACATTTAAAGCAGTGCATTGAGGGAAATGTATAGCACTAAATGCCCACAAGAGAAAGCAGAAAAGATCTAAATTCAACACACTAACACCACAATTAAAAGAACTAGAGAAGCAAGAGCAAACAAATTCAAAAGCTAGCAGAAGGCAAGAAATAACTAAGATCAGAGCAGAACTGAAGGAGACAGAGACATAAAACACCCTTCAAAACATCAATGAATTCAGGAGCTGGTTTTTTGAAGAGATTAACAAAATAGACCGCTAGCAAGACTAATAAAGAAGGAAAGAGAGAAGAATCAAATAGATGCAATAAAAAATGATAAAGGGGATATCACCACCGATCCCACAGATATACAAACTACCATCAGAGAATACTATAAACACCTTTATGCAAATAAACTAGAAAATCTAGGAGAAATGAATAAAATCCTGGAAACATACATGCTCCCAAGACTAAACCAGGAAGAAGTAGAATCTCTGAATAGACCAATTAACAGGTTCTGAAACTGAGGCAATAACCAACGGCCTACCAACCAAAAAAAGTCCAGGACCAGATGAATTCACAGCCAAATTCTTCCAGAGGTACAAAAAAGAGCTTGTACCATTCCTTCTGAAACTATTTCAATCAATAGAAAAAGAGGGAATCCTCCCTAACTCATTTTATGAGGCCAGCATCATCCTGATACCAAAGCCTGGTAGAGACACAACAAAAAAAGAGAATTTTAGGCCAATACCCCTGATGAACATCGATGTGAAAATCCTCAATAAAATATTGGCAAACCGAATCCAGCAGCACATCAAAAAGCTTATCCACCATGATCAAGTCAGTTTCATTCCTGGGATGCAAGGCTGGTTCAACATACGCAAATCAATAAACATAATCCATCACATAAACAGAACCAATGAAAAAAACCACATGATTATCTCAATAGATGCAGAAAAGGCCTTTGACAAAAGTCAACAGCCTTCATGCTAAAAACTCTCAATAAATTTGGTATTGATGGAACATATCTCAAAATAATAAGAGCTATTTATAACAAACCCACAGCCAATATCATACTGAATGGGCAAAAGCTGGAAGCATTCCCTTTGAAAACTGGCACAAGACAGGGATGCCCTCTCTCACCACTCCTATTCAAAGCAGTGTTAGAAGTTCTGGCCAGGGCAATCTGGCAAGAGAAAGAAATAAAGGGTATTCAATTAGAAAAAGAGGAAGTCAAATTGTCCCTGTTTGCAGATGACATGGTTGTATATTTAGAAAACCCCATCGTCTCAGCCCAAAATCTCCTTATGCTGATAAGCAACTTCAGCAAAGTCTCAGGATACAAAATCAATGTGCAAAAATCACAAGTATTTCTATACACCAATAATAGAGAGCCAACAAATCATGAGTGAACTCACATTAACAATTGCTACAAAGAGAATAAAATACCTAGGAATCCAACTTGCAAGGGATGTGAAGGACCTCTTCAAGGAGAACTACAAATCACTGCTCAACAAAAGAAGAAGACACACACAAATGGAAGAACATTCCATGCTCATGGATAGGAAGAATCAATATTCTGAAAATGGCCATACTGCCCAAGGTAATTTATAGATTCACTGCTATCCCCATCAAGTTACCAATGACTTTCTTCACAGAATTGGAAAAAACTAAAGTTCTTATGGAACCAAAACAGAGCCCACATAGCCAAGACAATCCTAAGCAAAAGAACAAACCTGGAGGCATCATGCTACCTGACTTCAAACTATACTACAAGGCTACAATAACCAAAACAGCATGGTACTGGTACCAAAACAGAGATATAGACCAATGGAACAGAACAGAGGCCTCAGAAATAACACCACACATCTACAACCATCTGATCTTTGACAAACCTGACGAAAACAAAATATGGGAAAAGGATTCCCTATTTAATAAATGATGCTGGGAAAACTGGCTAGCCATATGTAGAAAGCTGGAACTGGATCCCTTCCTTACACCATATACCAAAATTAACTCAGGATGGATTAAAGACTTAAATGTAAGATCTGACACCATAAAAACTCTAGAAGAAAACCTAGGCAGTACCATTCAGGACATAGGCATGGGCAAAGACTTCCTGACTAGAACACCAAAAGCAATGGCAACAAAAGCCTAAACAGACAAATGGGATCTAATTAAACTAAAGAGCTTCTGCACAGCACAAGAAACTATCATCAGAGTGAACAGGCAACCTGGGAGAAAATCTTTGCAATCTACCCATCTGACGAAGGGCTAATATCCAGAATCTACAAAGAACTCAAACAAATTTACAAGAAAAAAACAAACAACCCCATCAAAAAGTGGGCAAAGGATATGAACAAATACTTCTCAAAAGAAGACATTTATGCAGCCAACAGACATATGAAAACATGCTTATCATCACTGGTCATCAGAGAATGCAAATCAAAACCACAATGAGATACCATCTCACACCAGTTAGAATGGCAATCATTAAAGTCAGAAAACAACAGATGCTGGAGAGGATGTGAAGAAATAGGGATGCTTTTATACTGTTGGTGGGACTGTAAACTAGTTCAACCATTGTAGAAGACAGTGTGGCGATTCCTCAAGGATCTAGAACTAGAAATACCATTTGACCCAGCAATCCCATTACTGGGTATATACCCAAAGGATTATAAATTATGCTATTATAAAGACACATGCACATGTATGTTTATTGTGGCACTATTCACAATAGCAAAGACTTGGAACCAACCTAAATGTCCATCAATGATAGACTGGATTAAGAAAATGTGGCACATATATACCATGGAATACTATGCAGCCATAATAAAGGATGGGTTCATGTCCTTTGCAGGGACATGGATGAAGCTGGAAACCATGATTCTTTTTTTTTTTTTTTTTTTAATTTATTTATTATTATTATACTTTAAGTTGTAGGGTACATGTGCATAACATGCAGGTTTGTTACATATGTATACTTGTGCCATGTTGGTGTGCTGCACCCATCAACTCATCATTTACATCAGGTATAACTCCCAATGCAATCCCTCCCCCCTCCCCCCTCCCCATGATAGGCCCCTGTGTGTGATGTTCCCCTTCCTGAGTCCAAGTGATCTCATTGTTCAGTTCCCACCTATGAGTGAGAACATGCGGTGTTTGGTTTTCTGTTCCTGTGACAGTTTGCTAAGAATGATGGTGGAAACCATGATTCTAAGTAAACTAGGACAAGGACAGAAAAACCAAACACCATATGTTCTCACTCATAGGTGGGAGCTGAACAAAACCTGTACGTTGTGCACATGTACCCTAGAACTTAAAGTATAATAATAATAGTAATAAAGAAAACTTCCACTTTTCTTGCTTTGCTCTCTCGGGGGATACTCCCTCATGAGCAAGTCATTCTGAAACTGTTCTTTTTGTTTAGAGCTGCAGAGATTTTTTATAAACTAAAGTAATGTACCATAGTAAGATCTAGATTGGCTGACAGGTTTTCCTTCCTTCCTTTAATAAAGTGGGAGAAGGCACGCTGTAAAAGGGAAGGTGCGAAGAAGAACCAAGGCACCTCTACTACAGAAATGTTATCAGACAGATAAACTGTAGGAAAGAATATGGATAGAAATTGAAAATCTACTTAACTAAGCTCTGAACATTTTCCTGACACCCCGCAGACTGTGTATGCCAGTTTGAAGACATACGGGTTAGGTATCTCTAACATATAATTTTAATAATCTGTTATATATTTGCATGTAATAAACCATTTACTTTTCTGTGCTGCCACCCTCCAACCAACAGGAAGCTTGAGTATTTTTTAGAGGTACGTCCAGTTGTGAGTTTATTATATATTCCAAGACTGATACTTGGTAGAAATGAACAAGACTTATCTTTTAATACTGACAAAAGATTACAACCCAGATTACAAACAACTAGCAACCACTAAGAAGTCAAAGCAGTATGAAGTAGACACTGCAAGAGAAAAGGGAGGAAAAAAAAAATAGAAGAAAAATATGAAGCCAATAAACGTATGAAAAGATGCTTACTCTTATTAACAATCAGGGAAATGTAAATTAAGTAGAAAATGAGACATTTTATACTGGCCACAATGAGAACTCATACACTGCTAGGTTAGATTATAAATTAGTGTCAGTTTGGCAAAATTTTGTGATGCTGAACACAGCCTACTTTGCAATGTTAAAGCATTCTGAATACAAGCCTGCAAGCCCTTAATAATGCCCCCTGTGATTGATAAAAATTAAGCAGATTGGCAAAAATTAAGAATAACCAAGCACTGATGACAAAGTAGAACAATGAGACCATTTTTTTAGACAGGGTCTCACTCTGTTACTCAGGCTGGAGTGCAGTGGCACAATCGTGGATCACTGCAGCCAGGACCACCCAGGCTCAAGTGATCCTCCCACCTTGGCCTCTTGAGTAGCTAGGACCACAGGTGTGCTGGTGCCACCACACCCAGCTAATTTTTGTAGAGACAAAGTTTCACCATGTTGCCCAGGCTGGTCTCAAACTCCTAGGCGCAAACAATCTGCCTGCCTCAGCCTCCCAAAGTGAAAGGACTACAGGTGTTAACCACCGCACCTGGCCACAATAAGAACTCATATACTGCTGGGTTAGACTATAAACTAGTGTCACTTCGGCAAAATTTTGTGATGTTCAACACAACTTACTTTGCAACATTAAAACATTCTGAATATAGGCCTGTAAGTCCTTAATAATGCCCCCTGAAAAAGAATAGACTAATTCAAAAGAATACCATTCCCACTAACTCTTTTCTCTGGAATTTGGTAATTAAAGGGACTAATGAAGTTTTTTTGTTTTGTTTAAGAGAGAGGGTCTTACTCTGTCACCCAGGCTGGAGTGCAGTGCTGTGATCATAGCTCACTGCAGCCTCCAACTCCAGACTCAAGCCATCTTCCCACCTCAGCCTATGGAGAAGCCAGGACTACAGGCACCTGGTTAGCTTTTTTTATTTCTTGCAGAGATGGGGTCTCGCTATGTTGCCCAGGTTGGTCTCAAACTCCCAGGCTCAAGCGATCCTCTTGCCTGGGCCTCCCAAAGTGCTGGTATTGTGGGTGTGAGCCACCATGCCTGGCTGAAATAATGAAGTGTTTATATGTGTTTCCAGTAGAATGAAGTTAGCTGCAGTTAAAGAAGAAAAGGTTATGAGGAAAGCTGACTGATAAAAGTAAGAAGAATGACATTTTAAAAATCATGCTTTTGTTATCCTAAATGAAACAATTTAACATGAAAAGTATCCCCAGTGATACTTTTTTTTTTGGAGACAGAGTCTCACTCTGTTGCCAAGGCTGAAGTACAGTGACGCAATCACAGCTCACTGCATCCTTGACTTCTCAAGTGATTCTCCCAACTTAGTCTCTTGAGTAGCTGGAACTAAAGGTGCACACCACCACACCTGGCTAATTTTTGGTCTTTTTTTTTTTTTCTTTCCTTTAGAGACAGGATTTCACCATGTTACCTAGGCTGGTCTTGAATTCCTGGCCTCAAGTGATCTGCCTACCTCGGCCTCCCAAAGTACTGGGATTATAGGTGTGAGCCACTGTGCCTGGCCCTCAATAATACTTTTGAGCAGACTGAGTCAAGAGGTGGAAAGTCATAAGGAACTGGATATTCTTACGATGCCAAAATATTAACTTACAAAGTACTTACTAGGTGCCAAGAGGGCCATCACAGCTATTATAATAAAGAAATCTGTCATTACCTTAATCTAGTCATCAATCATGGCATCTCTAATAACAGTGAGACAGACATTATACATCTTTTAAGATGAATAAAGTACATGGTATCACCTATTAAGTACTCTTGCCAGAAATGTTCATGCTTAATTAGATTAAGTCTTCACATTAGCTCCCAGTTTATAGAAAACACAAGAGATACAGAAGTTAAATGAGATGACAAGGAAATAATCAGATGAATCCTTCAGGTTTGATATTCTCCGTAAAACTGACTTGGTCTCTTCAACAAGTCAATATATTAAAAAGGAAGATTGGAATAGGTAGTGCTGATCTAAATTTTTGAAAATGTAAGTGAACAACCGAATACAATGCAATCAATGGCAAGGAAATTTTTGGCACAACTGAGGAAATGTGAACATAGACTGAGTATTAGGCAATATTATGGAATTACTGTTAAGTGGTGAAAGCAATGTGGTAAAGGAGGCAAATTACTTTATGGACATGAATACTGACGTATTAAAGAGTAATACGTATGTGACACGTATTAAAGTGTCACAATTTCTGAGCTTTACTTTGAAATACTTCGAAAAAAATAAATGACAAAATATTAACAATATTTACTTTGAAATACTTTGAAAAAAATAAATATGACAAAATATTAACAATTGTTAAATGCAGACAATAAGCAATGGATATTTATTATTCTATTTTTCTGTATGTCTGAAAATTTTCCCAAGTGAAAAAAAGCAAATAGAATGTGACCTGTAGCTAATGAGTAAAATCTACTGTTTCCTTCGCAGCTAAGCTTCATAAAAGGAAAATGAAATGCTATGTTGAGGAAGGTTTTATTTTGTTGCTTCCAAGTCAGAACTAAAAATTATTTTCTTAGATTGAAGAAAATGAAACAACAGAGAGAGAGAGATTGAAGATAGCGGACAGAAGGAATAGTTAATGGAGCAAGGAGCTGGAAGAGATGGAAATGAGTAACATCATGTATTCTGAATTAGCATTATAAAGGAAAAAAATACTGTATTCTACAAGGAGAATAAAAAGAACATAGCTAAGTCTACAAGCTGGAAGACAGCAAGTTTAGGAAGTTTGAAAATGATTGCTGAATTAGGAATAAGGTAATCTGGTGAGAGTTAAGTATGGCAAAAAGGGGATGGGAGTTTGGGAAGAATGGTAAGGTTTGAAGTAACCACTGTGAGGAATCAGATAATTAATCAAAGCCAATATAAACACACATGGAAGGCCACTGGAAACATAATTTACTGTCAGCAATCTCAGTAACTATGCAACAACAATTGGCTACATGAATACAGGAAACAAAAGGGCAGAGGAAGTACAGTTGTTCATATCAGAAGAAGGCTTTTACACCTCAATCTAGAGATCTTGATAAAGCAGAATGGGGAGAGCATGAATAAGGAAGTGAAAGAACTAGGGGGCCAGAAATCTGATAAGTAAACAGGATTAATTGAAATTTCAGAAATGGATTGTACATATGACAAGATCTATACAAGGAGAATTAGTTACCAAGAAGGTTAAGGAACCTCATTCTCTATCAGACTTCTAAAGTAAAATAAATTCTCTGCCTGGCTAGTGTGAGTTCAATGTGGTTTTACCACGTGACAAAAATTGAGGTAATTCATTTTTATCAGTTACAAGGCACAGCAGCTTTTTGGTCTATATGATGTCTCCACATGATGGTAGTTACTTAAAATGTATCAACATGATGGTGCTTATTTAAAACATCACAAGCAACTTATTAATAATAAAAGTTGAAGCTAAAAAATTGGCTCAGCTTGCTTTTGTCAATTAGAGCTAACTTTTTAATTTTTTTTAAAGAGATAAGGTATCACTATGTTACCTAGGCTGATTGTGAACTCCTGAGCTCAAGCAATCCTCCTGCTTCAGCCTCCCGAGTAGCTGGGACTACACATCATTTGTGCATGGAAAAGCTAACTAATTTTAATAACAAAATTCTCACTCATATTTAAATATACTTTGTGGAGTAGGAATATCCATGGGAGTAGTATGTTGTACATGTTAATGTAATTTCATATTGCAGCAGAAAAGAAACTGCTAACTGCTAGCATACAGTATTGTTTTCATTTCAAAGCATTTTATGCCATAGAAAGTACATGACCACAGGTTAAGAATTAAGTGCTGGAAGCTAGAGAAATCATGGCTATTATTTTAATTAATACACTTAATCTGTTTCAAAAATAAAACTAATGAGCCAAGACTGTTTATTTTGAACTTTTAGGACATGCATACCCAAAAAAGCTTCATTAGAAAGTAGCACAACAAATAAAATTTGAACAGGTGCAGCGGCTAACATCTGTAATCCCCACATTTTAGGAGGTTGAGATGGGAGGATTACTTGAGCCCAGGGGTTCGAGACCAGCCTGGGCAACACAGTGAGACTCTGTCTCTACAAAAATATTTTTTAAATTAGCCAGGCATGGTGGTGTGCACCTGTAGTACACCTGTACTTTAGTAGAGACAGGGTACTTCCCGTACTTAGGAAGCTGATGTGGGAGGACCACCTGAACCCAGGATTTCAAGGCTACAGTGAGCAGCCATGATCACACCACTGTACTCCAGCATGGGTGACAGAGCAAAAGCCTGTCTCTAAAATAAATAAATAAATTTTTAAGTTCTCAATCCATACCTCATGTCTATCTTGCTGGTTATGCTAATTTTGAACTTAAGTGACACTCTGGGGTCAAACTAAGAGGAAAAGAATGTCAATGAATGGGACCACACCAGAAAAGTGGTTTCAAAAATAACAGCATCCTCATATATGTATATCCATTCCAGGCTCCTAATTCTAGTCAACAGGTAAAAGGAGGAAAGTTTTAAAGGTAGTACATGCTAGTCCCACGCACCACTATTAAAAGCAGTATATTCTAATATTAGCTTTATGTTATAATGAAACTAATACCACCAAAAAAAATGAAACAGTTCTATAACCTAAGGAGGAAAACTGTATCACTAGAATGTTTTGCAACTTCCACTGAATTTCCAACAAAAATATAAAATACTTACTTTTTCATTTTCTTTGAGTTGTATTTGACTTGGTAAGCTGCTTGGATTAGCTTGTCTGGGACACCGTCAAACTGATGTGGAATGACCTTTTGAAAGTGCTAAGATACAATAAAAGAAAAATACAAGAATGACTTAAGTGCTGTTAATAGTGAAATCCAAAGACATTCAAGAAATTATGGGCTGGGCATGGTGGCTCATGCTTGTAATCGAAGCACTTTGGGAGGCTGAGGCAGGTGGATCACTTCAGGTCAGGAGTTCAAGACCAGCCTGGCCAACGTGGTGAAACCCTGTTTCTACTAAAAATACAAAACTTAGCCGGGTGTAGTGGTGCACGCTTGTAATTCCAGCTACATAGGAGGCTGAGGCGGGGGAAGGATCACTTGAACCTGGGAGGTGGAGGTTGCAGTGAGCCGAGATCATGCCACTGCACTCCAGCCTGGGCAACAGAGTGAAACCCTGTCTCAAAAACAACAACAAAAAAAGGAATTATGAACTTACCTGTAACATCCCTTCCATGTCAAGTTGCATCAGTTCTGCCTGATTCATCTGAAGAAGTGCTAATCCTACACGAAACACTATTTCTAAACCCTGAGGAAACAAATTAAATAAATCTAAATTTATCTTACTCTTCCATCAACAAAAACAAGTCATTTGAAATAATACTAAGGTAAGCATTTAGGGATCTAAACTAGAGGCTGGTAAACATTTTCTGTCAAGAGTCAGAAAGCAAATATTTTAGATTTGATGGGCTATACTGTCTGTCAAAATTACTCAGCTCTGTCACTACAACCCCAAAGCAGACATACACAACACATAAATAAATGGGCAGGGTTGTGTTCTAGGAAAACTTTATAAAAAACAGGTGTGGAAGGACAGATTTGGCACAAAAATCTGTCCATCTGATTGGGACATGAATCACAGGTGGCCAACTGTGATCTGAACTAATTTAGATAGGTAATACAAATTGATTTTCCCAAGATATAATTAATAGCAACACTGAGTTCACAGACTAGAAAATAAAGGATTACCTCTATGTACTACTGACAAAAGGACAATAACCTGCAATGTGTTCAGAGAATAGAAGAAACATGCTTATTACTTCTTACTCTTTGGATGACAGATGCATTGCAACAATTTTAACTGTAAGACAAATATTTTACCTCTCACAAACTTTCACTGTATTAGTTAGGAGGTGATAAAGAGGTATGGTTAACAGTGTAGGCTCCAAACTGCCTATGTTTGAATCCTTGTTACAACACCACTTATGTATTGTGTGTCCACAGACACGCTACTTAACCTCTCTCTAAGTCTCAACTTCCTCATCTATCATCTAACAAATGGAATAAAAACAGTATCTACCTGATAGGGTTATTATAAGGTTTTAATGGGATTATCCATGTAAGCAGTTTTGCATGGGACACATGGCTTTCCTTCATTGCTCTCCTCATTGCCCTGCTCTCACTAACTCAGTGACCCCTTTGCTCAGCTCCTGCTCTTTGTCTGCCCATTAGCTTACCTCAGACATAAAGATATCAAATATCCTTGTTGCAATTGGTAGTGGAAAAGTTGTAAGAAAGATAGTCAGAAACCAGGATGATGCATACATTGAGGTATGAAAACTCTGAGATTGAAAATGTACAAAGAGCTCTGGAAGATGCTCCTAAAGAGAAGAAAACAGTTAGTTATAACACAGTAAAACTGAGTATTTCAAATTAGATCATTATATTTATACTAGATCAGCCTATACCAAACACAAAGATTAGATCAAGCATCATATGGAAAACGTAAGACATAGAATTTGAAACATTTGGGACAGTGGCTAGTATCTAGGAAAGAAAGAAGGGGAAAAGAATGCGAAGTTGGAATTTTGAGTATAACATTTAATTTATTAATAAAAAGAAACCAATAAAAGTTTTGTATTTGTTTAATCCTGTTGGTGGATACAAGAGTGACTGATATTTTCTATACTTTTCCATCAACTATAATATTTCAAAAAGACGTTTAAAAAGAAAAGAAATGTCATGTTAAAATACTTTCAGGCACTATCTACCATTGATCATTCTTACCTTCCTAAAGAATAGGAAAAATACTCAAAATACAGATGTTTCAGCAAGTCTAGTAATTCAAAACATAAATAAGACTTTCTTTTTTTTTTTTTTTTTTTTTGAGACAGGGTCTCACTCTGTCACTCAGGCTAGGGTACAGTGGTGTCATCTTGGCTCACTGCAACCTCTGCCTCCCAAGCTGAAGCAATCCTCTCATCTCAGCCTCCCAGGCAGCTGGGACTACAGGTGCACACCACCATACCCAGCTAATTTTTTTTATTTTTAGCAGAGACAAGGTTTTGCCATGTTGCCCAGGCTGGTCTCAAACTCCTAGGCTCAAGTGATCTGTCCACCTCAGCCTCCTAAAGTGCTGGGATTAGAGGCATGGGCCACTGCATCCAGCCATAAATTACACATTAATTGAAAAATATAACATTAAGAGAGTTTAAGGCTGCTAAAAACAAGCTTACTATTTCAGAAAAGAATTAATTAAGAATAATCTCAAGTCCAGCCACAGCGGCTCATGCCTGTAATCCCAGCACTTTGGGAGGCTTAGATAGGAAGACCACTTGAGCCCAGGAGTTCAACACCAACCTGGACAACATAGTGAAACCCTGTCTCTACAAAAAATTTAAAAATAAAAAATAAAAATAAATAAAAAACTATTCAGTTGCAGTGGTATACACCTGTAGTTTCAGTTACACAGAAGGCTGAGGTAGGAGGATGGCTTGAGCCCAGGAGGTCAAGGAGGCAGTGAACCATGATTGTGTGTCATTGTACTTCAGTTTGGGCGACAGAGCTAGACTCTGTCTCAGAAAAAAAAAAAAAAAAAAAAAAAAATTCATCTCAAGACCTATTCTGGCTTTTTCTTTAAAATATATACAAACAAAAAATATGTACTCCATAATGTACAACTATTGTATGTCAATTAAAAAATCAGCTGGGCACAGCAGTGGCTCACGCCTGTAATCCCAACACTTTGGGAGGCCAAAGTGGGTGGATCAGGAGGTCAGGAGATCGAGACTATCCTGGCTAACAAGGTGAAACCCCGTCTCTACTAAAAATACAAAAAATTAGCCGGTTGTGGTGGTGGGCACCTGCAGTCCCAGCTACTCCAGAAGCTGAGGCAGGAGAATGGTATGAACCCAGGGGGCAGAGCTTGCAGTGAACCGAGATTGCGCTACTGCACTCCAGCCTGGGCCACAAAGCGAGACTCTATCTCAAAAATAAATAAATGAATAAATAAAAAATAAAATGTAAGAACATTTTACATATCCCCTTGCTCCCACCATAGATAGAAAAAATTGGAGTTTATAAGGCTGCCAGGAGACAGGAAACTAATAAAAATGGCTCCCATGCCAGCTGATTCATTAGCCTATTTTCTTAAATTCTGCTCATTTAATTGAAATTGAAATTTAAATAAGTGAAAATATTTACATTATAGCAAACTTAAATATACAAAATATAAAAATTAAATCCAGAAAGGTAAAATACTTCAAAGGTATTTTTCCCTTGATTTTGATTCTGCTCCTATTCTCTCCACCTTCATTCAGTCACTAGATAACTTGAGTCTTAAACTAGCAACATAAAAAGAAAACATTACAGGAAAAAAAATTACGGGCTAGTAAAAAATAAAAATAAAATAAAAGTAAAAAGGCAGAGGAGAGGACTCAAAGAGATAGAGTCTCAAAATAAGGGGACTGATGTCAGTGTGGTAATATCATAAAGCTCCTGTAAGAGAGCTTAGACCATGTAACAATAATAGGATATAATAAGGAAATTCATGTGCTTACGTAAGGGGTGTATAGTACATTTGGCAGAAATGCTTAAGGATTGAATACGAAAACTGGAGTCAAGTTCTAGACTGTGATCTACCTAATGTGAAGGGTCAAATCATACATAAACCAACCAAAAAAAAAATCATGTAATTAAAACACTTACACATTCAAGTGCTTTAACGCTTTTAACATTAAATTTGATCAGTTGGCACTCAGAACAAGATATAAAAAATACAACGGCAATATGCCTTTTTATCAACACTGCACTTTTACCTGTATCATACATTCAAACTGGTACATACAAAGGCCCAATTCTGCCATACTTGGTTTAAAAAGTTCACGAAGTCTATAATCTTGCATTAATTTAACAAATACACAGAAAGCTTCTTCTTCTGGCATCTACATCGGAAGGAAAAAAACAACATAGGTTAATGTTCTATGATACACAAATAAACCAATGATATTTAAACTAAGTACCCAGCCAACCATAAGCACTGTTTGAGTGGCTGTGTGCTGCAATGCTAAGAGCAATTAGCTAAGAATCAGAAAGTTCTAGTCTCCCATTCCATCACCAAGAACGAGAAGTTAAACAAATCTTACAATCTCTGAAACCAACTGTCTCAACTTGCCTCATTCATTAATTCAACCAACAAATACTGATTTATAGCCAGATACTTTTCTCTCTCTGGGTATACAGCAGTGAACAAAATAAACACAATCTCTATTCTCAAGGAATCTGAACTTTCTAATGGAGGGAGGCAGACAAGACACGGAATAAATCAACTAATATGTATGGCAGATGGTGACAGATGCTACAGAAATAAAACAATGTAGGGTAACAGGGAATGCTGGGGAGACACACGGCTATTGATGTAGATCAGGAAAGGTCCCCTGATACGGTAACAGTTGAGCAGAATCCTGAAGAAAGCAAGGGAGCATTTGAGGAAAGAACAGTTCCAGAAGACCAAAGAGTACAAAGGTCCTAAAATGGAATCACACTTGGCATGCTCAAGAAACAGCAAATAGAGAACTACTAAATTAGAATACTATGAGTGAAGCTTACGTCATGGAGGAGAAATAACAGGGAACCAAAATGCAGAGGGCTGTAGAGGCCATGGTAAGGATTTTGACTTTTACCTTAAGCGAGAGAGAAGGTTTTTTGAGGATTCTGAGCAAAAAGTCATATGACATGGTGCAAGTATCAAAAGGACATGTTAATTATGTTTTCATATTATCTGAAATTGGGGTTTAAAGTTACCAATTTCACATTTTATGTGTAAATCACCAGGAAATCATATCAAATAAGATAATCAATATGAAAGCTCTGTAAAGAGCTACAAAGATATTCAGAATACTTAGGCAGGTAACTACCCAAAGTGTTAAGCCATCTTTCTCAAAATAATAAAATTTGCTAATTCTCATTCATTCCCATTATACCGGTGTGTTTCAAAAGAGAACATCCCAAAAGATCTCCAGGCCTTCTTCTTGCTGAAGACTGCTGCTAATAACAAGACATTTTCCCTGGCCTTGACACAGCCACGGACAGGAGCCAAGAGTTACTCTTGGCAAAACCTGCACTTCTTCTTTCCTCTCAACACACATGGCCACAATTCTACTTTGGAGGTTATCTCTATTAATTATATCAAGCTCCACAGTCCCACTGAATTATGTCAGTCACTACGAGAAGCCCCAAATCCCAGGACTCTCATCCTACATGATTTTACTGCTCCCCTAATCTGACCCCATTTCCAATCTTTCCTAAATCTTTTCCACAGCATTTTCTGGAACCCATATCCTACCATGAACACAATAGTCTACCTATATCCTCAATCTCTTTTCCAAATGTTGCTCTCTTTCTTTAGCTGAAATCTGGATTTCCCTTAAGAATATTTCAACACTGAAACCTGGCTCTCTCCTAAGGTAGTTGTGTTCTCTTTTCTCTCCCACAGCACTGGAAGGGGACAGAGATTACCGAGGTATATGTCCTCACACGATTTAATCATTGTACAAACATCATAGAGTGCACCTACACAAACCTACATCATATAGCTTACTATACACCTAGGCTATATGCTATATAGCCTATTGCTCCTAGGCTACAAACCTGTACAGTATGTTACTGTACTGAATACTGTACGCCACTGTAACATGATGGCACATATTTGTATATCTAAACATTGAAAAAGCAAAGTAAAAATAGGGTTTATAATCTTAGGAGCGCACCATCATACATGCATTCCACTGTTGACCAAAATGTCATTATGGAGTATGTAATTATAATTTCCCTTTTTGTCTTACAACAATTTCTTCTCTTCTGAACATATCAAAACAAGTTTCATTCCCTCTCCTCTTTGCAATAGCATTAATATGGGAAATAGAGGAGAATTTTTTTAATGGCAACATTTTAAAAACTAAGTTGAGGTAATTTGGAAAAAGAGGAAAAGGAGACAGAAAAAGTATCACTAGGTCCTTCTCAAAAAAATTGAAACCATGGCGACAAAATGAAAAAATGTGACACGGAGTGGCATATACCAAGTTGTTTTATAGTCATTCCTTTCCATTAGAAAGAAATCAAGATGCTTGAGTCCTAGAGCAATGTGCTGCTACATACTTTCTCTGTGACTCTGAGCTGATAAGAATCCATGTCTTTTGCAAAGGTCTAATGCAGACAATATACCTAATTTTATAGGAGTGAGATATACACAAAACATACATATCCAACACTTTTAACCATTTTGATACAATATGTACTAACTTTGCAAATTTTATCAGACTCTGAGTTACATTTCTAAACTGAAGTTATGGGAGAACAATATACCATAAGATGTGAGCATAAACTTCAGAAACAAAAAGAGGAGCTTTTCTACCTTATGGCCCTGGGTCATAAGTGACTACTGTTGTGTTAATATATTGCTGCCACTGACAACAGCTAAGTAGATCAATCACCAAAATATTATTTATTACTCCAATGGTGGTAATAATACTTATTGAAGTTAGTATTTCTACCACCACTGCTTGCCCTGTCTTGAAGGAAACCGTGATTCCTTGAGGATTCACAGGACCCACAGGATTCCTAGAGAGCTAGGTCAGCTGTTCAGAGATCCAGACCTCAAGCAGAGAAAAACTGCTCTTTAGATGCCCAAAAGAAATGACTACTAAAAGGTCATTGTGGAGCTAACAGGAAAATAAAAGGAACAGAACAGCAGCAAAAATCACTAGACTGATAATAAGGATGTCTGAGTTCAATAATGAAGGATCTACCAGTACTAAACAATCAAAGTAGGAAAATCGTAATTTCAATTAGCAATAATTGTGCCTCGGATAAACCTCATTGGCTACGATATTGTCACTGCGCAAAGCTGGAAAATCGTAATTTTGTTAAACAACTATACCTCAACATTAACAAACCTAGTTTTGCACTGTATTATTTATAACCTAATTCCACTTAGAAATCAATAACCACTGGGAGCACTTCTTATGTGTTCTTACATATGCTATAACACAGAGTAAAAATTATTTTTATTATTAACCAGTGTCTCTGACATCAGGTTTATTCTACTCAGAAAAGAGGGGTGTGTATACTCCTGACAGCAACAGAGCTTTAAAACTCAAAGCAGTTGGGAAACTGAAGCAAAGCATCAGGAAACGGTTTGTGATTCCTGCTTTGCTTTTATCTACCAGGATGCATGATCTTGGGTAAATCACTGAACTTTCACTGCCTATCTCCTATGGGCCAAACACCATGCTAGGCTTCCACATACATTACCTCAAATAACCCTCACAACTAATCTGAAAGTAGGTAGTGTTATCTTATTAAGGCTCAGAGAGAGGTTAAATAATCTAGCCTAAATTCATACAGCATGTGCAGAACTGAGTTGCAAAACCACCCTATATGACTCAAACCAAGTATCTCCATGATTCCTTTTCAGGACTAAAATCTGAGACTAAATAAAGACTAACACGGACTTAACATTTCAACAAAGTTGAAGAGATAATACTATATGCCATTTCCCTTCAAAGCTATGATTATCCTACCCCTGAATTCTGAAAACATCCCACCCAAACCCACTGCACAATTACTCAATAACAAAGTTATATCCTTACGGAGTAAAAGTGGCTGAGTACCACCATTTTAGAGCATACAGTGAGGTATGCATAATGAGCTTTTAGCTCCATGATAAATTAAATTCTCTACAAATCTCTAAAGATATTCTACAATATAAACAAGATTTTCTTACCAACACTTTAATTATTCCCTCCTTGGTTAGAAAAAGATTACTCTTCATTAAATGTTAACAAATAAGATTTTAAACTACTGTAGATACAAGCTTTAGTAGAATATTGTAGTAAAAATGTATACATCATTAAGTTGAAATTTCATTTGGTGGTAAGATATTATTGTATGTTATTTTAACACGTTTAATCTTTTAAAATGCAAACTAAATATTTGTATTCAAATTATGCCTAGGAAAAAATACCCATATCCACTTATATTTAATAAAAACAAAGATGTTTTTTAAACTCTCCAATCCAACTTTAATAAAGAATTTCATTGGACATTTAATACTTATATTAACTTACCTGCATAAGCAACAATCCAACTATAAAAGCACTTCCTTGACAGTAACCAACCTCACGATCTACTAAAGAATAAGCCTAAAAAGTAAAAAAAAGTTGTTCAAAATACATGGTAAGTTATACCTTCCTTCTCCAAAAAACCTAAAATTGGCAAGACAGGCAGATTAAAAGACCATTTATTTTTGAGAAAAGCTCTTGCTTGCTTGTTATAGATGTTACCCTATACATATTTAAAAAGCAAATGTTTTATTACATGAAATTTTTATTTTGACAATTTCCCAATCCAAACTTGGTAGCTCCTAAAGACATAAAATAAAATAAAATAAAATAAAATAAAATAAAATAAAATAAAATACAGGAATTTGTAACAGGGCTTAAACATCAAGTAAAATTGAGCCAGGCATGGTGGCTCATGCCTGTAATCCTAGCACTTTGGGAGGCGGAGGCAGGTGGATCACCTGAGGTCAGGAGTTCGAGACCAGCCTGCCAACATAGTGAAACCCTATCTCTACTAAAAGTAAAATTTAGCTGGGTGTAGTGGCAGGCGCATGTAATCCCAGCTACTAGGGAGGCTGAGGCAGGAGAACCGCTTGAACCTGGGAGGCAGAGGTTGCAGTAAGCTGAGATCACACCACTGCACTCCAGCCTGGGCAACAAGAGTGAAATTCCATCTCAAAAAAAAAATCAAGTAAAATTTATATTGATGTAGATAAAACTAGACTAGGTTTAAAGCAAAGGATTGGCAAAATTGAAATGATTTAACAAGAAATCAGTATTTCACAGAGGTAGCTGAAATAAAAAGTAACTGTGGGAAGAGAAATGGTAATATTGAAGAAAAAATGTCAATGGTACACCTTTCAAGGGCTAAGTGCTCTTAACAATGCTGGTCATAGCAAGCAGAAAAATTTGCTAACTGTAGGAATGCAGAGATGATAGGAGAAACCCACATCCCAGGTTTTGAACTTTACAGATGGTGAATTATCCATTTTTATGAGGATCCCTCTATGGTATGTGATTGATTAAGCTATTCCATTTCCATCAACTAATGCTGAATAATGTAGTAAATGTTCTAACAAGTTCTCTACACTAGACAGTAATGTAGCATCAGAATTAATGCAAAAATAATGCTAAAACCAATTTCATTGCTAAAGCAACTGATTATTGCGGTGGGAGGTCATGCCTCATCGTGAAAAATGTATAATTTCAACCTTCCAGGAATTAATTTCATTTCAAAAATGAATAAATAAAACTTACCTTCATTACATTAAATAAAACCTCCTGTCCAAGGCTATCTTTTTCCTTAAAAAAGTTGTGTTCAGGATAAGTTCTAGCAATGTCCCTTCGGATCAATTTTTCACAAGGCGAGGTCATTTTCAGGAGTTCTGAATACTGATCCTTAATTGGCATACTTTGTGCACTGCATAAAAGTTGCCAAACTATTGCTCTAAAGTGATGGGGTATCCCTTTACGAACAAGTTCCTAAAAATAAAATAAAATTATAAAAATGAATTATTTAAGTCTCCTATCTTGCAAGCCAAGGAAGACTTATTAGGGGGTTGGAATGAAGCGGTAGACTTCATTAAATTTTTGACTCACAAAGCTAGCTTTATAAGAAGACTAGGGAACCCTGTAAGTCAAGGGTAAGATTGGGCCCTGGGTGTATCCTGTTCTGGTCAGGGGATTAATAATGGTCACTTCACCTCAGTGTGTGGCCTCTTAAGGTAATGGACTTGAAACCTGCAGAGCTATGAATGACAGTACAGTACCCATCATTCAAAGGGCTGTTGAAGGCAAAAAAAAAAAAAAAAAAAAGTAAAATACTGTTATCAAGAATGCAGTATGTCACAACTTCACTTCTGAATCGATAAAATGAGGGAATTTAACTTCTAAAACAATTTTTGGGCCAGGTGCGGTAGCTCACAACACTTGGGGAGGCCAAGGCAGGAAGACTGCTTGAGGCCAGGAGTTTGAGATCAGCCTGGGCAACAAAGCAAGATCCTATCTCTACAAAAAAGTGAAAATAAAAAATTATCCAGGTGTGGTGACACACACCAGTAGTCATAGCTACTCAGGAGCCTGAGGCAGGAGAACCGCTTGAGCCCAGAAATTCGAGGTTATAGCGAGCTATGATTGCACCACTGCACTCCAGCCTGAGTAACAAAGTGAGTCTCTATAAAATAATAAGTAAATAAAATAATTTTCAGTTATATATTTCTACATTATCAGGACCTCTGTAACAACTGATGTCTACAAATTAAAACTTCCAGGGGTACAAGTAAGTGAAAACAAATAAAGCGGACCTCTTTAATACATAGCTTGGAAGTTATATTTGAGGGGGTGGGGGTTTCTAACCCTCTATTAAGTTATGTCTGACGCACTTTAGAATAAGAACTTCAACAAAGAACATGAATACCTTAACTTGCTTTTCCTTCTTTTTGCGTACATCTTCCCATTCATTAACAATTCTTCCCCAAAGAATCCAAGAATCTTCTTCAAGGTGACTGAGGTTGCTAGAGGCTGAAGAACTCGACACAAGAGAAGAGCCACTGTTTCTTCTTGACCCATTTACAGATCTTAAAGACTTACTATCCGTTTCTAACAATCTAAAACATAATTAAAAACTGTTCAAGATCTAATCTGACAGTGATATTAGAAGAGGCAGTGATGATACTTAGAGCTTTATTACTGCAATTTAACCACTGTTTTAAAATATAGTTTTAATAATATACGTAATTTAAATAAATTTTGGTCAGCATCAATAAAATTACCGCTATATTTTTTTCACCTATCATAGTAGTTTGAAAATTTGAAAAAGCAAATTATGTTACAACTTTTTGAGCTACTAGCCCCATTATAATTTCCCTTCATCTCCATTAAAAATTCAAATTAGGGGAAATCTGATGAGAAAAGTATTTGGGTAGACTTCAGGAAAAAAGAACTTATACTTGGAAGAGGTATAACAAATCTATGAAATAACTAATCCTAAAATGTTTACAATGTGTCTAAGGTTTAAAAGTAAGGCAGAGCCCCCAAAATTAACCAAATCACTTTTCTTTTTTCATTTCTCTTCACACATGCATAACCAATCTGCCCAAAAAGCATTTATTTAGCCCATGCAGTGTTTGTATAAAAACTGAGCTATTACTAATATATTAAAATTGGAGGATTTCACATATTTGTTTATATGCATTTATACTTTATAATTCTAGATTATCTTGAAAAATAAAAAGATAAGGCAAAACCGGTCCATATTTCTGCACAGTAAAAACAGGATATAGCTGCATGGGAGCTTCTTCCTTCAAATGCAGAAGGACTTTAATCTGCTCACTTTCCATAATCCCTACAGTTTCCCCTAAAACTCAGGCCAGCTAACGCTGCTATTTATTACTAGGCTTACACTGTTAAACTGGGACCTCCTCACTCATAAGATCCCTGTTGACTTTTGAGCTTGCAACCCCATGTTAGGCCTCCTCCTTATCTGTTCAAAGATGGGTTAAGATAATTTCCAAGATCCAATCCATGACTAATCACTACATTAAGTCTTTTATTTCTTTCACATATGCACCAGCTAAAAGGAAGGTGGAAAATGTGGCTCTATTTAACACAGCTACTACTCACTTCCAGTAATTCTTCAGGAAAAGTCATCTGCTTTGGGTACAACAAATGCTCACAATACTAATTCATAAAATACAAAAGCTGAGAAAGAAAATAAACATATAGAGGTCAAATCCTATTTAACAGATTATAGAACCACCCTTTGAGAGCCAGATTTATATGCTACTCATCTCTATACCCCTTAGAACATTTAGCTCAATGCAAAGCATATTAACTATCAAAATGAAATAAAATCCTAAGTCCAAATTTTAAAATTCCAAATTCCAGGTATGTCATATTAAATAACACAATAGTATAAACTGAACAAACAAACTCTATCCTTATTGAGGGAAATTTTAATATCTTTTCATGGCAACAATAATTAAAATAAAATTTCCCAAATACTGCTAAAAACATAAAACATACCAAACAGCCAAAGTGAGCATGAACTAATTACTATAAATAATTTTACTTGAAAAAAAGAATTCAAGCCGGGCGCGGTGGCTCAAGCCTGTAATCCCAGCACTTTGGGAGGCTGAGACGGGCGGATCACAAGGTCAGGAGATCGAGACCATCCTGGCTAACACGGTGAAACCCCGTCTCTACTAAAAAAAAATACAAAAAACTAGCCGGGCGAGGTGGCGGGCGCCTGTGGTCCCAGCTACTCCGGAGGCTGAGGCAGGAGAATGGCGGGAACCCGGGAGGCGGAGCTTGCAGTGAGCCGAGATCCGGCCACTGCACTCCAGCCTGGGCGACAGAGCCAGACTCAGTCTCAAAAAAAAAAAAAGAAAAGAAAAAAAGAATTCAGAACGAGGTCTCTGAGGAAAAGAAAAAGACGAAAAAAGAATTAATGATGATGTTTTACTTTAAATACTGTTTTAAAATACATATTATTTCACTAAGTCCATAATATATCTTATGGAAAAATTAGTTTACATAGGTAATTTTCCACATGATTCTAAACCCTAAGAATTGTAAATGCAATAGAGAAACAAATTTTACTGAAATAACCTGAATCTTAGTTATCTGCTTCACTTATTTACTGACTGCTTGCTACGTCTCAATTAAACTGCATCACTATCAACAGAGATATGCAGTTCAAAGAAAATAATGGTTTTCCTAAGTTAAACCTAAGTTCGAGCTGTAATCCAAGTATAGATGAAGCAGCACCTATATAGAAGGCTTTTAGAGAGTCAAAAAGTCTTGGATTGCTGAATTATTAATACAGGTTCTAGGACAGGCATGAATATCAAGTGAATTCATAGCATTCATGAGTTAGAGAAGATTAAGCAGTTAACTCTCTAAGAACACTGAAATAGCACATCCAATTATACAAAGCTGTGTGGAACGTTTACAAATAAAATATCTCAAGACATTACACTATTTAAAGATACTGTCTCTGCTTTATCTTATTTCATATGTAAAAATGATTTAAAATAGATAAGCCCAAATATAACAAAACTATAAAACTCCTAAAAACAAAATATAGGAAAACCTATTCACACAACCTTTGGGGTAGGCAAAAATTTGTTTGCAGGACATAAGGAAACAGTAACTACAAAAGAAAAAATTGATTTAAAAACTGGACTTCACCAAAATTAAAGAGCTGTGCTCCTCAAAAGATACTATTTTAAAAAATGAAAAGGCAAGCCAGACCAGAGACTAAGACAAAAAAAAAAAAAGAAGTCTAAATACAGGAATCTGACAAAAGATAGCATATGAATATATGAACCAGTCTTAAAGAAACCAAACACCACACTTCAAAAAATGAGTAAGAGATGTAAACCGATACTTTCTAAACAAGATAATCAAATAGCCAATAAGTACTTGAAAAATGTTAACATCTTTAGTCACCAAGGGAAATGCAAATTAAAACCAAACTATATACATATTAGAATGGCTACAATTCTAAAGACTGACCATACCAAATGTTGGCCAGGACGGAAGCAATTCTATCAATATTAAAAGTATAAAATTGTATAACACATTTGAGAACTGCTTGATAATTCCTCATACAGTTAAAATACATTTCCATATGGTCCAGCACTAAAATGAAAACATATGTACAAAGCTGAAAGTTCATAGCAGCTTTATTCACAATAGCCCCAAATCAGAAACAATCCAAATGTTCAGAAAAATAAGTGATCAAACTGTGGCACATTCATTCCGTGTGATACTACTCAGCAATAAAAAGAAATAAACTGCTGATACGTGCATCAACATGGATGAATCTTACAGATGTTAGGTAGAATGAAAGAAGCCAGGTGCAAAAGAGTACAGACGATATGATTCCATCTATATAAAGTTTAAGAACGAGCATAATATAGAAGAAAATACAGGAATAAATCTTCATGACTTTTGAGTTAGGTAAAGCCTTAAATATGACCAAAAGCACAAGTGACAAAAGAAAAAACAGATACACTGGAATTCATCAAAATTAAAACATTTTGCACTTTATTGGCTACCACCAAGAAAGTAGAAAGACAATTTACAGAATGGGAGAAAATATTTGCAAATCATAAGGGACTTGTATCTAGAATACATAAAGAACATTTACAAATCCTTACAAATCAATAATAACATGATTTTAAAATGGACAAAAGATCTGAATAAACATTTTTCCAAAGAAAATGGCCAATAAATAAGAAGATGTTCAATGTCACTAGTCATCAGGAAAAAGCAAATTGAAAACACAATGAGATACTTTACAACCATTAAGATAGTTACAATCAAGATGACAAATAACAGTAAGTGTTTGTGAGAATATGGAGACAATGGAACTCTCATACACTACTTGTGGGAATGTAAAATGGTACAAGCACTTCAGCCTGGCAGTTCCTCAAATGATAAGCACACAATTACCATGACTCAGCAATTCCACTCTTAGGTATATATTCAAGAGAAATGAAAATTTATATCCATCAAAAACTTATATACAAACATTCACAGAAACATGATTCATGATATCAAAAAAAAAATCCAAATGTCCATCAACTGATGAATGGATAAAAAACATATGGTATACCTAAACAATGGAATACCAGCCACGAGAAGGAATTATATTCTGATACACACTATGACATCAATGAACCTTGAAAACATTATGCTAAGTTAATGAAGCCAGTCACAAAAGGGCATATTCCATGAATATTCATGGAATATTCCATTCATATTCCATGAATACATTTATATGAAATATCTAGAAGAAAAAAAATGGAGATTAGCAGCTGCTGAGGGCTGTAGTAAGGGTGAAGGTAGTCAGGGAAACATGGACTGCTAATGAGTGTGCAGTTTCTTCTTTTTTTTTTTTTTTTCTTTGAGACGGAGTCTCGCTCTGTCACCCAGGCTGGAGTGCTGTGGCCAGATCTCAGCTCACTGCAAGCTCCGCCTCCCGGGTTTACGCCATTCTCCTGCCTCAGCCTCCTGAGTAGCTGGGACTACAGGCGCCCGCCACCTCACCCGGCTAGTTTTTTGTATTTTTTAGTAGAGACGGGGTTTCACCGTGTTAGCCAGGATGGTCTCGATCTCCTGACCTCGTGATCCGCCCGTCTCGGCCTCCCAAAGTGCTGGGATTACAGGCTTGAGCCACCGCGCCCGGCCGAGTTTCTTCTTGGAGTGATGAAAAAATTCTAAAATTGATTGTGTTGAGAATTGCACAACTCTGTGAGTACACAAAACACAACTGAACTTTACACTTTAAGTGGGTGAATTAAATATATGGTATATAAATATCTGAATAAAGCCATTATACAAAAAAGAGGGTGGGGTTGCTAGAAAGGACACAAAGGAATTTTCTGAGACGATGGACATTTTCTAATATAACAGAAACTTTCTAAGTCTTAATAGGTATGTGGGTTATACATAGGTATATACATTTTTTGAAACTCAAACTCTACACTTAAGAACTACACATTGGCCAGGCGCGGTGGCTCAAGCCTGTAATCCCAGCACTTTGGGAGGCCGAGACGGGTGGATCACGAGGTCAGAAGATCGAGACCATCCTGGATAACACGGTGAAACCCCGTCTCTACTAAAAAATACAAAAAACTAGCCAGGCGAGATGGCGGGCGCCTGTAGTCCCAGTTACTCAGGAGGCTGAGGCAGGAGAATGGCGTAAACCCGGGAGGCGGAGCTTGCAGTGAGCTGAGATCCGGCCACTGCACTCCAGCCCGGGCGACAGAGCGAGACTCCGTCTCAAAAAAAAAAAAAGAACTACACATTTCGGCCAGGCATGGTGGCTCACACCTGTAATCCCAGCACTTTGGGAGGCTGAGGCGGGCGGATTGCCAGAGGTTGGGAGTTCGAGACCAGCTTGGCCAGCATTGTGAAACCCCATCGCTACTAAAAATACAAAAATTAGTCTGGCGTGCTGGCACATGCCTGTAATCCCAGCAGCTACTCAGGAAGCTGAGGCAGGAGAATCGCTTGAACCTGGGAGGCAGCGGAGATCGCACCATTGCACTCCAGCCTGGGCAACACAGCAAGACTCCATCTCAAAAAAAAAAAAGAACTACACATTTCTCTGCATATTATTCATCAATTTTTAATCACTTCATCAATATTTGTAAAAAATATTATCTACTTAATGGCACTAGGGATAGTAAAACTTCAGTGAGGAACGACTGCATTTTATTATTGTAAGCTCTTCTGAACTTTTTAAAACCATAACTATTACTTTTGTAAAAGATTATTTTGGGTATATTTTATAAATAAAGAAAGATATAAATATTACTCCATATTTGCCTTTTCCAATTTCCTGGTCATTCCAGAAAATTTTAAAATTCTCTAGAGAAAAACTTTAGAATTTTTATAATGAAGAAGCCCTTTTCTGTGAGAGAGTCGGAACATTTTGCAGAAGTAGTAATACTTGAATTGATACTATGAAGTCTCCCCCCAGTGAACTATAGCATGTATTTTTCTATAGCATGTAGAAAAATAAATTACATGTTCCTCAAGAACACGTAAACTTTATAGACTATGTAGTTAGAATCAAGCATTTTTATTCCTTATTGCTAAATGTGATGATGAACAACTCAAGACGGCTTTTAAACAGGTTTCCACCTAGTTTCAGTATAATTAAGATATTCTGACATGGTAGGGGAGGGGGGCACTGCCTGAAAGTCAACAATTTACAAAGCCTTGAGCTTGACAGCTGGGAAAAATGGTAATACAGCATTACTCATAGGTTTGTGGGCTAGTGAGAAGTATATCTAAAACTTTTTCACATATTTTCCTCCTCCCAGATCACATGGGTGCACTGCCTTACATGGATTTATTGCAAAGCAAAAAAAAAAAAAAAAAAAACAAAGGAGGCCAAGGCAGATGGATTGCTTGAGTCCAGGAATTTGAGATCAAACTGGGCAATATGGAGAAACCCCATCTCTACTAAAAAATACAAAAAAATTGCCAGGTGTGGTAGTGCACACTTGTAGTCCCAGATACTGGGGGGCTGTGGTGGAAGAATCGCCTGAGCCCGGGAAGTTGAGGCTGCAGTGTGCCATGATCGCACTGCACCACTGCACTCTAGCCAGGGTGACACAGTGAGATCCTGTCTCGAAAAAAAAAAGCAGGGGGGACAGTGGGGGAATAATTCACCTCACTTCCCATTCCATCCCATCATAATCTCCTTCTAACACAAGAATGCTGACTATCACAGATTAAAAAGAATACTATCCAAGCAGGAATATTGTACATTGTAATCTAAGGTGTCCCAGTAGGTTTGTGTAGCCTCCTGGCCATTTCTTATATGCCACTTTTATACAGTAAGTAATTCACAGGCCTAAATTCATTCATTCTCCCAGAATGACAGACTAGGACATAAGAGGTTGTTTTTCTGTCAACAAGGGAACACACAATCCTGTCTCCTAACTGGGTCACTACAAGTTTCTCTTAAGAGTAGCTCCAGATCCAAGGGCAGCCATTCAAAATGGCTACAGTCACACATTAGTGAGACGGGGCGGGCAGGGGTGCCAATATACCATCTGGACTACAAAGAGTATTAAAGATGGAGAGTCAAGGAGTGGTTGCTTCCAGAAGTTTGGTAAACTTTGTAGGGAGAAGGCATTTCCAGTTCCCTAATGGGTGGGACTGGGGAACAAGCTGAGAACGAGAAAATATTCCAGCACAGAGAACAGTCTCGGTCTTATCTTACACAGATGAACTTCACCGTATCTTTGCTTCTGAGAATCAAAACTCCTTACCAAGATGTCACCAATGTAAGGAAAATGACAGAGTATACACTTCATGATGGCCATATAAGAAAAAAGAATAGCTTGTGTATGGCAGCATGCAGATGATAAACAGCCCCCCCAAAAAGCTTATCTGTAATACTATGATTTGAAAATACAAAGGAGGAAAGGGAAAAGAATGCATTCTCTTTTGAGTATTGGGAGTTTGAAGTACTTGGGAGAAAATCCATGTAGATAATAAGCACAGCAGTTGAAAACACAAATCTGAAGTTCATAAGCAAGGTGAACGCTACAAACAAAAATCTGGTAATTATCTGAAAACAGTTGATATTAAACTTTTTGAATATCCTACTATACTCAGCTTAAAGTTTTCCTATGGATACCAGAACTCAGAAAGCAGGATACAACAGCAACTGGTCAACATGCCAGTTGGTAATTTATCAACTGCTAAGATAATTTATAAGGAACTAAGAAAGGATCTAAGGAAGAAAAGTGCTGTATGATACAAACACCTGGGAAGCTAAACACACTGGCACTTAAAAGCACAGAGATGCTGGGAAAGGTGGCTCACATCTATAATCCCAGCACTTTGGGATGCTGAGGCAGGTGGATCACTTGAGCCCAGGAGTTTGAGACCAGCCTGGGCAACACAGGGAAACCTCATCTCTACCAAAAAAAAAAAATATATATATATATATATGCCAGGTGTGGTGGAGCGCGCCTATAGTCCCAGCTACTCGGAAGGCTGAAGTGGAAGGACTGCTTGAGCCCAGGAGGTCAAGGCTTCAGTGAGCCATGATCACACCACTGCACTCTAGTATATGTGACAAAGCAAGACCCTGTTTCAAAAAAAAAAAAGGCAGAGAGACTTATTATGGAGGAGGCAACTTTTCAAACACAAATGTTTGTAATTTCAAACATCTCTTTGTAATGCAACACCAGAGAAACAGGACATGAATGTGCAGCAACTTGCCAGGTAAAAGAATGGAAAATGAGTAACAAAAAACTTCTTTTAGTCCATTTGAGCTTCTATAACAAAATATCCTGGACTGGGTAATTTTTAAACAACAGAAATTTATTGCTCACAGTTCTGGAGGGTAGGAAGCCCAAGGTCAAGGCATCAGCAAGTCTAGCATAAGGTAAGGACCCATTCCTCACAGATGGAGGCTTTTATGGGCCCTCACATGGTAGAATGGGCAAAAGGACTCCCTCAAGCCTCCTATAATGGCACTAATCCCATTTATGAGGATTACAGACTCCCAGAGGTCCAACATATTAATACCATCACCTTTGGGATTAGATTTCAACACATGAATTTTAGAGGGTAACAAATAGACCATAGCAAAACTACATGCCTAACCCAGAGAGGAATCACATCCTTTCACATCAACAAAATCAAGCACAAATTCATGTCTCACAGCAATAGAAATACTGTAACAAGGAGAGAATTTGGAGAAGACACAAGGAATTATGACAGGAAACAACTCAGAGACAACACAGAAGAAAGATACCTAAATGACAGGGATTTCTCTAGTTCTGAAAAATAGAGATTTCTTTTTTTTTTCTGTGTTTAAGATCAGGGCTTGGAGAAGGTTTATAGGCACCTCCCAAATATTATGATCAGAAACTAAGAGTATGGAAATTACTTTATACAGACATTCCAGACAGACAAGCCTAGCAGACTTCACTTTTAAGATTTCTTACTTTCAAGAGACTATCTTAGGCTAAGCTAGTTGCCACAGAAAAGGTAGTATAATAAATTGTTTAATTAATTATATCATCAAATTCTTTAGGAAATCAGACAACTGATAAAAATTTTAAAACAATCCTCAATGAAAATAACAAGAATAAAGACTTCAAATAAAGATCTAAAGACTTTTCCTATGATTAAAAATCATGAATTTTTAAATAGAGACTTGAAAATACCTATTTTGCTTGCAAGCCCTTCACTTCCTTGGTATTGCTGGATGTTTTATGGAGAATATCCTCAGGAAAACTGAGGTAATGCTATGATGGTAAAATTATAAATATAAGATGGACATTAGGTCATCTAGATCAGCCTGTCCAAAAGAAATACAATGCAGTCCACTTATGAAATGCTAAATGTTCTAGTCACTACAATTAAAAGCTTTTAGAAAAAGATGAAAAATATATATATATATCTTAAATAGAGATGGGCTCTTGAGAGCCTGGTCTCGAACTCCTGGGCTTAAGCAATCCTCCCACCTAGGCCTCCCAAAGTGCTACCATTACAGGAGTAATCCACCAGGCCCAGCCTGAAATTAATTTTAATAGTTTATTTTATCAAATACAGTTGAAATGTCACTTCAACAGGTAAACAAATTTTTTTTCAATTACTAAGACAGTCTCTTTTTCAAATCAAGTTTTAAAATCTGGTACATATTTTACTCTTATAGCATATCACAAGTCAAACCAGTCAGATTTTGGGTACTCAATTGCCACATACGGTTACCGGCTACCATACTAGACAATACAGATCTAGATTTTGGTAGGATATAACGATATATAAATTAAGTTTTCAAAGATTCCTGTTTACTATATTTTTTTTAAATCAGAAAATACATTTATTACTTTAAAAAGAACCCTTTCTGGCCAGGCGCAGTGACTCACATCTGTAATCTCAACACTATGGGAGGCTGAAGTGGGCCAATCACTCGAGGTCAGGAGTTTGAGACCAGCCTGGCTAACATGGTGAAACCCCATCTCTACCAAAAAATACAAAAATTAGCCAGGCACAGTGGCGTGCGCCTGTGAACCCAGCTACTTGGGAGGCTGGGGTCAGATAATCGCTTGAACCAAGGAGGCAGAGGTTCCAGTGAGCCGAGATTGCACCACTGCATTCCAGCCTGGGTGACAGAGTGAGACCCTGTCTCATAAATCAATAAACCCTTTCTTTTTCTTCATTCTCATATCTCAGTCCCCAAAATACGCTAAAAAGCAAAATATGATTCCAAATAACAGAATATAAAAGGGAACAAATATGGCTGCAATGCCTAAGTTTTAAACCATGCAAATAATGGCTCATTCAAAATTTAAATTAGCAACATTCCCCTCCTTAATTAAAATGCAATCCTATTATACTTGAGACTTACCTCCATAAATTCATCTCTGCCAAAGCCTTTGTGTTTTTAAAATGAAAAAAGAAAAGCACATTTAACACACAAGGGGAAAAAAAAAACTATCCGATTTCAACTTTAAAGCTATCAATTATTAACTTTCATCAAATAGATCTTTGACATTACATTAAACCATTTCTTCACATCTTTCTGGGATTGCCACATGCACTTATTTTTAAAAAGTAACAGCTGCAGTAAAACTATAAAAAGAAAAAAATTTCTTTATAGAATTTGATATTTTCATGTTCCTTAAATTTTAATTTTCTCAAATGTTGCTATTTTTACACTTTCTGAATCAAAGACAGTTAACACAACCAGAGAATCATCTACATTTGGGGAAGGGAAGAATAAACATCTACTTTATTATGCTACAAAGTGTAAGTCGTATCTTATAATTTTTACTTTAGATATATAACTTACATACCTACATTATAAACCACAGATGTAGAGAGAATTTAAATTATTATTCTTACAATTTTTCCCCAGACTTACTAGTTGGTGGGGTGATAGGACAGAACAGGAAGAAGAGCACTAAAGCTTAGTGTTTGTCATTTTACTTTATTTAATCTTATTTTTCAAAGAGAGGGTCTTGCTCTGTCACCCAGGCTGGGGTGCAGTAATGTGATCAGAGCTTATTGCAACCTTGAATTTCTGGGTTACAGCAATACTTCTGCCTCAGTCTCCTGGGCAGCTACAACTACAGGAACATGCCATCACACCCAGCTAATTCCTTTCTTTTTTGTACTGACGGGGTCTTGAAACGTTGCCCAGGCTGGTCTTGAACTCTTGGCCTCATGCAATTTTCACGCCTCGGACTCTCAAAATCTTGGGATTACAGGCATGAGCCTGTAATTTTTTTTTTTTACTAAAGTCAGAGAGATGTTTTTTCACCAGGATTGTTCTCCTACGGGAAAACAAGACTCATTCTCTACATACAAATCCTTCCCATGGATTCTGAGTTTTAATGATTTTTTTTCCCTTTTTTTTGGAGATGGAGTCTCATTCTGTCGCCCAGGCTGGAGTGCAGTGGCACGATCTCGGCTCACTGCAACCTCCGCCTCCCAGGTTCAAATAATTCTCCTGTCTCAGTCTCCCAAGTGGCTGGGACTACAGGCGCACGACACCACCTCCAGCTAACTTTTTGTATTTTTAGTAGAGACGGGGTTTCACCATATTGGTCAGGGCTGGTCTCGAACTCCTGACCTCACGTGATCCACCCGCCTCAGCCTCCCAAAGTGCTGGGATTACAGGCATGAGCCACTGCACCCTAACAGTTTTAATGATTTTTTAAAATACACACACATGACTCAAAATTCGAACCCAAAGTTCAAATATTTTAGTACTTCCACACGAGAATAAAGAGTGACTTAAACTTCTGCTCCTTTTATTTCTTCAAGTTCTTGTCAAAATCTCTTTTCTGAACATCTTTCAACAACTCAAATAAGGAGGTGCGTTCCAAGATGGCTGAATAGGAACAGCTCCGGTCTGCAGCTCCCAGCGTGATTGACGCAGAAGATGGGTGATTTCTGCATTTCCAACTGAGGTACCTGGTTCACCTCACTGGGACTGGTTGGACAGTGGGTGCAGCCCACACAGGGCGAGCCGAAGCAGGGGGGTGCATCGCCTCACCCGGAAGAGCAAGGTGTCGGGGGATTTCCCTTTCCTAGCCAAGGAAAACCATGACAGACTATACCTGGAAAAACGGGACACTACCGCTTAAATACTGTGCTTTTCCAACAGTCTTAGCAAACAGCACACCAAATTATATCTTGCGCCTGGATCAGTAGGTCCCATGCCCCTGGAGCTTTGCTCACTGCTAGCACAGCAGTCTGAGATTGAACTGCGAGGCAGCAGCCTGGCAGGCGGAGGGGCGTCCACCATTGCTGAGGCTTGAGTAGGTAAACAAAGCTTCCGGGAAGCTCAAACTGGGCGGCAGGGCATAACTGAACAAAAGGCAGCAGAAACTTCCACAGACTTAAATGTCCCTGTCTGACAGCTCTGAATAGAGCAGTGGTTCTCCCAGCACAGTGTTTGAGCTCTGAGAACAGACAGACTGCCTCCTCAGGTGGGTCCCTGATCCCCATGTAGCCTAACTTGCAGAAACCTCCCAGTAGGGGCTGACTGAAACCTCATACAGGCAGGTGCCCCTCTGGGACAAAGCTTCCAGAGGAAGGATTAGGCAGCAATATTTGCTGTTCTGCAGCCTCCACTGGTGATATGCAGGCAAACAGGGTCTGGAATGGACCTCCAGCAAACTCCAACAGACCTGCAGCTGAGGGACCTGACTGTTAGAAGGAAAACTAACAGAAAGGAATAGCATCAACATCAACAAAAAGACATCCACACCAAAACCCCATCTGTAGGTCACCAGCATCAAAGACCAACGGTCGATAAAACCACAAAGATGGGGAGAAACCAGAGCAGAAAAGCTTAAAATTCTAATAGCCAGAGCGCCTCTTTTCCTCCAAAGTATCGCAGCTCCTCGTCAGCAACAGAACAAAGCTGGATGGAGAATGACTTTGAGGAGCTAATAGAAATAGGCTTCAGAAGGTCAGTAATAACAAACTTCTCTGAGCTAAAGAAGGATGTTTGAACCCATCACAAGGAAGCTAAAAACCTTGAAAAAAGATTAGATGAATGGCTAACTAGAATAAACAGTGTAGAGAAGACCTTAAAAGACCTGATGGAGCTGAAAACCATGGCATGAGAACTACGTGATCCATGTACAAGCTTCATTCAATAGCCTATAATCAAGTGGAAGAAAGGTATCAGTGATTGAACATCAAATTAATGAAATAAAGCGATGAGAAGTTTAGAGAAAAAAAGAGTAAAAAGAAATGAACAAAGCCACCAAGAAATATAGGACTAAGTGAAAAGACCAACTCTGTATTTGATTGGTATACCTGAAAGTGACGGGGAGAATGAAACCAAGTTGGAAAACACTCTTCAGGATATTATCCAGGAGAACTTCCCCAACCTAGCAAGGCAGGCCAACATTCAAATTCAGGAAATACAGTGAACACCACAAAGACACACCTCAAGAAGAGCAACCCCAAGATATAATTGTCAGATTCACCAAGGTTGAAACGAAGGAAAAATTGTTAAGGGCAGCCAAAGAGAAAGGTCGGGTTATCCACAAAGGGAAGCCCATCAGACTAACAGCGGATCTCTCGACAGAAACTCTACAAGCCAGAAAGAGTGGGGGCCAATATTCAGCATTCTTAAAGAAAAGAATTTTCAACCCAGAATTTCATTTCCAGCCAAACTAAGCTGCATAAGTGACGGAGAACTAAAATCCTTTACAGACAAGCAAACACTGAGAGATTTTGTCACCACCAGGCTTGCCTTAAAAGAGCTCCTGAAGGAGCACTAAACATGGAAAGGAACAACCGGTACCAGCCACTGCAAAAACATGCCAAATTGTAAAGACTATCAATGCTATGAAGAAACTGAATCAATTAATGGGCAAAATAACCGGTTAACATCATAATGACAGGATCAAATTCATACATAACAATATTAACCTTAAATGTAAATGGGCTAAATACCCCAGTTAAAAGACACAGACTGGCAAATTAGATAAAGGAGTTTCCATCAGTGTGCTCTATTTAGGAGACCCATCTCACGTGCAAAGACGCACACAGGCTCAAAATAAAGGGATGGAGGAAGATCTACCAAGCAAATTGAAAGCAAAAAAAAGCAGGGGTTGCAATCCTAGTCTCTGATAAAACAGATTTTAAACCAACAAAGATCAAAAGAGACAAAGAAGGCCATTACATAATGGTAAAGGGATCAATTCAACAAGAAGAGTTAACTATACTAAATACATATGCACCCAATACAGGAGCACCCAGATTCATAAAGCAAGTCTGGAGAGACCTATAAAGAGACTTAGACTCCCACACAATAATAATGGTAGACTTTAACACCCCACTGTCAACATTAGACAGATCAACGAGATAGAAAGTTAACAAGGATATCCAGGAATTGAACTCAGCTCTGCACCAAGCAGACCTAATAGACATCTACAGAACTCTCCACCCCAAATCAACAGAATATACATTCTTCTCAGCACCACATGGCACTTACTCCAAAACTGACCACATAGTTGGAAGTAAAGCAGTCTTCAGCAAATGTAAAAGAACAGAAATCACAACAAACTGTCTCTCAGACCATAGTGCAATCAAATTAGAACTCAGGATTCAGAAACTCACTCAAAACTGCACAACTACACGGAAACTGAACAACCTGCTCCTGAATGACTACTGGGTACATAATGAAATAAACGCAGAAATAAAAATGTTCTTTGAAACCAATGAAAACAAAGATACAATGTACCAGAATTTCTGGGACACATTTAAAGCAGTGTGTAGAGGGAAATTTATAGCACTAAATGCCCACAAGAGAAGCAGGAAAGATCTAAAATCGACACCCTAACATCACAATTAACTAGAGAAGAGCAAACACATTCAAAAGCTAGCAGAAGGCAAGAAATAACTAAGATCAGAGCAGAACTGAAGGAAATAGAGACACAAAAACACTCTTCAAAAAATCAATGAATCCAGGAGCTGGTTTTTTGAAAAGATCAACAAAATTGATAGGCCGCTAGCAAGACTAATAAAGAAGAAAAGAGAGAAGAATCAGATAGACTCAATAAAAAATGACGAAGGTGATATCACCACCAATCCTACAGAAATACAAACTACCATTAGAGAATACTATAAACACCTCTACCCAAATAAACTAGAAAAATCTAGAAGAAATGGATGAATTCCTGGACACATACACCCTCCCAAGACTAAACCAGGAAGAAGTGGAATCTCTGAATAGACCGATAACAGGCTCTGAAATTGAAGCAATAATTAATAGCCTACCAACCAAAAAAAGTCCAGGACCAGACGGATTCACAGCTGAATTCTACCAGAGGTACAAGGAGGAGCTGGTACCATTCCTTCTGAAACTATTCCAGTCAAAAGAAAAAGCGTGAATCCTCCCTAACTCATTTTATGAGGCTAGCATCATCCTGATACCAAAGCCTGATAAAGACACATCAAAAAAATAGAATTTTAGACCAATATCTCTGATGAACATCGATGCGAAAATCCTCAATAAAATACTGGCAAACCGAATCCAGCAGCACATCAAAAAGCTTATCCACCACGATCAAGTCAGTTTCATTCCTGGGATGCAAGGCTGGTTCAACATACGCAAATCAATAAACATAATCCATCACATAAACAGAACCAATGAAAAAAACCACATGATTATCTCAATAGATGCAGAAAAGGCCTTCAACAAAATTCAACAGCCCTTCATGCTAAAAACTCTCAATAAATTTGGTCCTGATGGAACGTATCTCAAAATAATAAGAGCTATTTATGACAAACCCACAGCCAATACCATACTGAATGGGCAAAAACTGGAAGCATTCCCTTTGAAAACCGGCACAAGACAGGGATGCCCTTTCTCACCACTCCTATTCAACATAGTGTTGGAAGTTCTGGCCAGGGCAATCAGGCAAGAGAAAGACATAAAGGGTATTCAATTAGGAAAAGAGGAAGTCAAATTGTCACTGTTTGCAGATGACATGATTGTATATTTAGAAAACCCCATCGTCTCAGCCCAAAGTTTCCTTAAGCTGATAAACAACTTCAGCAAAGTCTCAGGATACAAAATCAATGTGCAAAAATCACAAGCATTCCTGCACACCAATAACAGACAGAGAGCCAAATCATGAGTGAACTCACATTAACAACTGCTACAAAGAGAATAAAATATCTAGGAATCCAACTTGCAAGGGATGTGAAGGACCTCTTCGAGGAGAACTATAAACCACTACTCAACGAAATAAACAAGGACACAAACAAATAGAAGAACATTCTATGCTCATGGATAGGAAGAATCAGTATCGTGAAAATGGCCATACTGCCCAAGATAATTTATAGATTAATTGCTATTGCCATCAAGCTACTATTGACTTTCTTCACAGAATTGGAAAAAACTACTTTAAAGTTCATATGGAACCAAGAAAGAGCCTGCATAGCCAAGACAAACCTAAGCAAAAAGAACAAAGTCAGGAGCATCACGCTACCTGACTTCAAACTATACTACAAGGCTACAATAACCAAAATAGCATAGTACTGGTACCAAAACAGAGATATAGACCAATGGAACAGAACAGAGGCCTCAGAAATAACACCACACATCTACAACCATCTGATCTTTGACAAACCTGACAAAAACAAGAAATGGGGAAAGGATTTCCTATTTAATAAATGATGCTGGGAAAACTGGCTAGCCATATGTAGAAAGCTGGAACTGGATCCCTTCCTTACACCTTATATAAAAATTAATTCAAGATGGATTAAAGACTTAAATGTTAGACCTGAAACCATAAATACCCTAGAAGAAAATCTAGGCAATATCATTCAGGACATAGGCATGGGCAAGGACTTCATGACTAAAACACCAAAAGCAATGGCAACAAAAGCCAAAATTGCCAAATGGATCCTAAGTAAACTAAAGAGCTTCTGCACAGCAAAATAAAACTATCATCAGAGTGAACAAGCCACCTACAGAATGGAAGAAAATCTTTGCAATCTAACCATCTGACAAAGGGCTAATATCCAGAATCTACAAATAACTTAAACAAATTTACAAGAAAAAAACAAACAACCCCATCAAAAAGTAGGCAAAGGATATGAACAGAGACACTTCTCAAAAGAAGACATTTATGCAGCATACAGTCAAATGGTCATCATTACTGGTCATCAGAGAAATGAAAATCAAAACCACAATGAGACACTATCTCACACCAGTTAGAATGGCGATCATTAAAAAGTCAGGAAACAACAGATGCTGGAGAGGATGTGGAGAAATAGGAACGCTTTTACACTGTTGGTGGGAATGTAAAAAATTAGTTCAACCATTGTGGAAGACAGTGTGGCGATTCCTCATGCATCTAGAATTAGAAATACCATTTGACCCAGCTATCCCATTACTGGGTATATACCCAAAGGATTATAAATCATGCTATTATAAAGACACAAGCACATGTATGTTTACTGCGGCACTATTCACAACAGCAAAGACTTGGAACCAACCCAAATGTCCATCAATGATAGACCGGATTAAGAAAATGTGGTACATATATACCATGGAATACTATGCAGCCATAAAAAAAGGATGAGTTTATGTCCTTTGCAGGGACATGGATGAAGCTGGAAACCATCATTCTTAGCAAACTATCACAAGGACAGAAAACCAAACACTGCATGTTCTCACTCACAGGTGGGAACTGAACAATGAAAACACTTGGACACAGGCAGGGGAACATCACACACCAGGGCCTGTCAGGGGATGGAGGGCTGGCGGAGGGATAGCATTAAGAGAAATACCCAACGTAAATAACAAGTTAATGGGGGGGAGCAAACCAACATGGCACATGTATACCCTTGTAACAAACCTGCACATTGTGCACATGTACCCTAGAACTGAAAGTAAAACAATAATTTTTTTAAAAAAAGACTCCAGTAATTATTCCTTAGTTGTCAACATATACATTAAACACATCTGGTATTCCGGGGTAAATTGTGAATTGTTTGGGAACAAGCAATTCATCTATACCCATACCTTATCTACAACAATTTTAATATAGTGCTTTGTGTATTTTAGTTGCACAGTAACTATTTATCACAACCATAAAAATAAATTCAACTTTGGTCACTTACAAAATCTATACCAGAACTTATCTTTACTGTAAACTACTTCATCCTTGTATATAATAATCAACTGAACACTTAAAAATCCTTTATACCCTTCAGCACCATCTGTAAGTGCTTTACTTTGTCAGCCCTGCCCTAGCTTCATGTCCCACTATTTTTCTATCACATACCTCCTTTTGCTCTATTTAATAGTCCCTGTCATTTCCTTTTCTCTGAGAACCTATTTGCTCATAACAGCCCTCACACAACCTAACACTCCACTTTGATCTTTCAAGATCCTCTTCTAATTTCATCTTATCCAAGAAACTTTGAGAATCTACATATTATTTTAAAAGACTATCTCTTCCCAAAACTTCTAACCAGAGGATTTGCTCAAAATCTTTCAAATGCAGTAAACGAAGGGGTAGAAAGTTAAAACCAAAACATATATACACACACTAAACCCACATAAAGTTATCATGTGGCACACCCAGCTTTCTACCTTACCCACTGAGTGCTGAGAGCCAAAGAAAACCTTTAAAAGGGCTTTCTAGGAAATGATCATAAGAAAGCAGTATTTTCTATCACCAGGTTTGCATGAGTTGATATTAGGTCCTATTCTTGGGGCTCAATGAGGCCAGACTCAAAATCTATAGTTCCTAAATCCTGTCCCTGTGAATTTCCTTCAAGCTTCTGTTGTGTGTCTCCATCTCAATATAAAGGGACCAAGTCTGAGGACAGGTAACTATTTAAAGTAAAAATTACCTCAGCGGTAAAAGTATAAAATTACTTCAATAATTACCTCAGCAGTAAATTTTTTTAAAGCTAAGCAGAGGTAACATTCAGAATATATTTATATATGATATTAACTCCAATATCTAATTGTCAAATAATATAAATCAATTTTTCTAACTCTGTTCAGACTTCTTCCCATGCCAAAGGAAAATATAAAACTTTATATGAAAAATTATTTCATTCTTGCCATGATGAAATAATAGAGACTAGATATACCCTCTTTCCTGAAACCAAAAAAGACTGAACAAAATACATTAAGTTATATCAAACAATTATTTTCAAGACTTTAGGCTTGGAGCAGTCACTCATGCCCATAATCCTAACACCCTGGGAGGCCAACGTGGGCAGACTGCTTCAGCCCAGGCGTTCGAGACCAGCCTGGGCAACATGATGAAACCCCATCTCTATTAAAAGTACAAAAATTAGCTGGGCATGGTGGCACACACCTGTAGTCCCAGCTACTCGGGAGGCAGAGGTGGAAGGACCACCCAAGCCCAGGAGGTCAAGGATGCAGTGAACTGTGATGGCACCACTGCACTCCAGCCTGAGCAACAGAGTAAGACTCTGTATTTAAAAAAAAAAAAAAAAAAAAGACTTTAGACAACAGGCAGCATTGGAGAAGAATTCCTGAGACTCAGGACATAAGTAAAGTAAACTCTATGACTGCCATCTTAACCACCTTGAAATCCAGTTTCTAGGCCCCATAACAGGTGGGGAAAATTGAGATACAGTCTTGTGTGCTCCCTGAATTGAGGAGATGATGAGGAGAGTCACCGCAAGTCAGACAAGCCACATTTCAGGTACACAATGGCAGTGAGACCAAGGTGGCTAAAGTTCACAGGACACCACCAGAGATGAAAGAACTATACAGAGATCTTCAGAGATTAGTAGATCTCCATCAAATATTCAGCTGGGAACTGATCAATGCATTCATGTAAGGAAACTACCCATGGTCAGAGAATCAACCACCAGAAAAGATTAGATATAACCATGCCTAACATTCACAGAGGGTAGAGAATTATACCTATCTCCACCAGCCAGACTGGAAAAGCTGTTTCAAGATACATTGGGAAGAGTGCACAAAAGCGTCTCACCTCGGTAGAGTGGAATAATAGTCCTAGGCTCTGCATTACTCTAGAACAAATTCTTTTGAAGTAATTTAACTGCATACCAGAACAACATTCAAGAATATTTACAGGAAAATAGAAAACAGTCAAACACAACAAGATAAAATTCACAATCTCAGGTATTCAATAAAAAATTATCAGGCTTTGAGACCAGCCTGAGTAACATGGTGAAACCCCATCTCTACAAAAAATACAAAAATTAGCAGGGCATGATGGGGCACACCTGTAGTCCCAGCTACTTGGGAGGCAGAGATGGAAGGATCACTTGAGCCAAGAAGGTCAAAGCTGCAGCGAGCCATGATCACGCCACTGTACTCAAGCCTGGGTCACAGAGTGAGATTTTGTTTCAAAAAAAAAAAAATTGGCATGCAAAGCGGAAGAAAGGTATAACCAATAATGAGGCAGGGGGGAAATCAATCCATCAAAAGCAAACCGGCATTAACTCAAATGTTAGAATTACCAGACAAGCCCATTAAAAGTTACTGTAACTGTATCCTACATATTCAAAAGTTTAATAGAGACATACTAAAAAATACTCATCTCTAACTTCTAACTTTAAACTTCATAATACAATGTGAGAGATAAAAAATACACTAGATGGGATTAACAGCAACTTAGATATGGCAAAAGACAGTAGTAGTGAAATTGAATATGTAGCAACTTTCCAAAAAATAAACAAAGCATCAGTGAGCTGTGGAACAACTTCAAGTGGCCTAATATGTGTGTACTTAAGAGTCTCTAAAGAAGAGGCAAGAAAGGGACAAAAAATTATTTGAAGAACATTGGCTCCAAAATTTCCACATTTGAAGAAAACTATAAATCCATAAGAAGTTCGACAAATCACAAATGTAAGAAACATGGAAAAAACAATGACACTTCAGAATAAATTGCTTAAAACCAGTGAAAAAGCAGAGAAAAAAGACATATACAAAGAAACAAATGTGCTTGAGAGTAACAAACAAACAAACAAAAAGATAAGGAACACATGAAATTTCTCACTGAAAACACAAGAGAAATCAATGAAATCACATGATTAAAATATTTGGAAAATAAAAACTCAACCTATTAAATAGAATTCCATAGTCGAGAAATATTTTTTAAAAATCCAGGCCAAAATTACGACTTTCTCAGACATACAAAAGCTAAATAATTCATCACCGACACCACCACACTACATGAAATGTTAAAAAAAAGTATTTCAAGAAGGAAGTATCAGATGGAAATCTGGATCTAAAGAAAGGACAGGGCCGGGCGCGGTGGCTCACGCCTGTAATCCCAGCACTTTGGGAGGCCGAGACGGGCGGATCACGAGGTCAGGAGATCGAGACCATCCTGGCTAACACGGTGAAACCCCGTCTCTACTAAAAAATACAAAAAACTAGCCGGGCGTGGTGGTGGGCGCCTGTAGTCCCAGCTACTCAGGAGGCTGAGGCAGGAGAATGGCGTGAACCCGGGAGGCGGAGCTTACAGTGAGCTGAGATCAGGCCACTGCACTCCAGCCTGGGCCACAGAGCGAGACTCCGTCTCAAAAAAAAAAAAAAAAAGAAAGGACAGAAGAGCATTAGAAATGGTAACTAGGTAAACACATAAAAGTTTTTTCTTATTATTTCAATCTCATTTAAAGATAACTGACTGTTGAGTTAAAAAATAATGTAGTATAGAGTTTATAACATAAAAGTAAAATCTTTGACAAAACTGGTACAAAGGACTGGACAGGAGAAATGCAAGTGTGCTATTATAAGGTTCTTACAGTACATGTGAAGTGGTATAACCCTCAAAGACAGACTTACAAGTTAAAGATTTATATTATAAATCTTAACACAACCACTAAAATAACAGAGTTATAGCTTATAAATCAATAAACAAACTATAACAAAATTATAAAAATATTCAATAAAGTCAAAGATGGCAGAATTAAAGGAAACAACAATATAAGATGATGACAAGTTTAAATATAACAATATTAATAATCACCTTAAATGTAAACAACCTGTTTTCCTCAAAATCTCAAAAACATTATGTTGTGTGAAAGAAGAGTTACAAAAGGCCACTTATTGTATCATTCCATCACAATTAAATGTCCAGAATAGGCAAATCCATAGAGACAGAAAATATACTAGTGGTTACCAGGGGTTGGAAGGAGGGTGACATGAGGAGACTAATGGGGACAGAGTTTCTTTTTGGGGTGATGGAAATATTCTGATTGGGAGTTTGGGTAGTAGTAATAATTGCACAAATTTTGTGAACATATTAAAAACCACTAAACCATACTCTTTAAAAGTGTGAATTTTAGATCCATCCCTGCTAGATTTGCTCATAAAAGGTTTGGCCATCTGACTCACTTTGGCCAATAAAATTTAAGTAGAAATTATGTATACCACTCCCTAGGGGATGCTTTAAGGTATTTCAACTAGATCTCTTTTCCATCTGTCGTGAGTCTGGTTTATCCCAGAAAGACACCGATTGCTGGTCACAAAACAAAGCAGTGTAAACCAAAGATATATCCAATCTACCAACTGAGATGAATGAAATGTGAGCAAAAAATAAAACTTTAATTTAAAAATAAAATAAAATGGTTTAAATAACCCAATTAAAAGACAAAGATTGTCAGACTGTATTTCTAAACGCAAGACCCAACTATATGCTACTAACAGACAAACTTTAAAGATTTTTCCTAGGTATGATGGCTCACACATGTAAACCAAACATTTTGGGAGGCTGAGGCGAGAGGATTGCTTGAATCCAGGAGTTCAAGAACAGCCTGGGCAACATAGCGGGACCCCATCTCAAAAAATAAAATAAAATTTTGTAGTCCCAGCTACTTGGGAGGCTGAGATGGGAGAACTGCTTGAGCCTGGGAGATGAAGCTGCAGTGAGCCATGATCATATCATTGTACTCCAGCCTGGGTGACAGAGTGAGACCTCGTCTCAAAAAAAAAAAAGTTAAAGATAAACAAAAAAAAGAGAATACAAGCAAAAGGCTGGGAAAACATATAAGATGTTAACACTATTCAAAAAGAAGTTAGAGTGACTATATTAATATAAGATAAAGTAGATATCCAAGCAAACAACATTATCAGAGATAAAGAAGGTCATTTTACAAGAGGATATAACAATCCTAAATGTTTATATACCTAAAATAGAACTTCAAATTACATGAAAGACAGAATTTAAAAGGAAATAGATAAATCCACAATTATAATTTGAAGTTACTACTCTTCTCTCAATATCTGATATAATATGTAAACAGAAAGCCAACAAAGATACACAAACAATAGTCATCCCTTATCCATAGTTCTACTTGTCATGGTTGCTTTTTTTTTGGTGGGGGGAGACAAGTCTCGCTCTGTCGCCCAGGCTAGAGTGCAGAGTGCAGAGGCGCGATCTCTGCTCACTGCAATCTCTGCCTCCTGGGTTCAAGCAATTCTCCTGCCTCAGCCTCTGGAGTAGCTGGGATTACAGGCGCCCGCCACCATGCCCAGCTAATTGTTGTATTTTTAGTAGAGACAGGGTTTCGCCGTTGGCCAGGTTGTTCTCGAACTCCTGACCTCAGGTGTTCCAGCCACCTCGGCCTCCCAAAGTGCTAAGATTACAGGCATGAGCCACCAGGCCCAGCCAATCATGGTTTCAATTACCCACAATCAACTGTAGTATAAAAATATTAAACAGAAAGTTCCAGAAGTAAATAATTCAAAAGTTTTAAATTGTGTACCATTCTGAGCAACACAATGAAATCTCCTGCCATGCGACTCTGTCCTGCCTGGGAAGTGAATCATCCCCTTGCCCAGTGTATCCATGCTGTAAGTGCTACCAGCCAGCTAATACTTAGTAACCATGTGAGTCAGTTATCAGATATACTATTGCGATATCACAGTGACTGCATTAAACCCACCCTTATTTTACTTAATAATGGCCCCAAACCACAAAAGTAGTGATGCTGGCAATTTGAATATGTCAAAGAGAAGCTGTTAAAGTGCTTCCTTCAAGTGAGACAGTGAAAGTTCTCTACTTAATAAGGAAACAAACAAAATTGAATGCTGAGGCTGCTAACATTTATGGTAAGAACAAATCTATCTGTGAAACTGTGAAGGAAAAATAAATTTATACTAATTTTACTCTTGCACTTCAAGCTACAAAAGTTATGGTCACAATGTATGATAAATGCTTAATTAAGATGAAAACAGCATCAAATTTGTGAGTAGAAGTCATGAACAGAAATATGTTTCAATTGATGACAATGAGGTATGAAACTATCCACAGTTTCAGGTATCTCCTGGGCAACTTGGAAAATATCCCCCACACAAAATGGGGGACTACTATATAGCACTAAACAACTTTATTAGAAAAGAAAGGTCACACAGACATTACAAGGTGACAAGATATTACCGATAAAGGTCAAGGACATTTCAAGACAACTTCATATCCATTTCCCTCATGAACACAGATGCAAATACATTCCCGTATCCTTCAGATATTGGTTTCAGGCCAAAGATACCAAAATGTGAGGGTGGTAACGTCCCTTAGATAAAATGGTATACTATTTACATATAACCTATGCACATCCTCCTTATATGTTAATCAGCTCTAGATGACTTTTAGTACCTAATACAATGTAAATATTATATAATAATTATATGTATTTTTTATTTGTATTATTTTTTATTGCTGTATGTTATTTCTTATTTTAAAAAATATTTCCCATCTGTGGTTCTGCAAATGCAGAATTTGTGGATATGGAGGGCAGACTGTATTTCAAACAAAATTTCAGCAAATTGAATCCAATATTTTACAAAGACAACATACAATGAAGTAGGGTTTAGCTGAAGAATGCAAAGTTTGTTAAACATTGAAAAATCAATGTAATTTGCCATATTATCAGACTGAAAGAAGAAAACCATTAATGATCACTTCAGTAGAGGTAAAAAAAAAAAAAAAAAAAGCATTTGACAAAATCCGAAATCTGTTTTACATAAATTCTCAGCAAACAAGAAATAGAAAGGGTTGTCAAGTGCAGTAGCTAATGCCAGTAATGCCAGCCTTTGGGAGGCAGAGGCAGGAGGATCACTTGAGCCCAAGAGTTTAAGACCAGCCTGGGCAACATGGCAAAACCCTGTCTCTACAAAAAGGCACAAAAATTAGCCAGGCATGCTGGCATATGCCTATAACCCCAGAGGCAGAGTTTGGAGAATCGCTTGAGCCCAGGAGGTCAAGGCTACTGCACTGACTGTGACTGTGCCACTAATTGTGCCACTGCACTACAGTAGCCCTGAGTGACAGAGCAAGACCCCATCTCTAAAAGAAAGAAAGAAGGAAATGGAGAAAGAAAGAAATAGAAAGGGGCTGGTCACAGTGGTTCACGCCTGTAATCCCAGCACTTTGGGAACCCAAGTCCTTGAAGCCAGGAGTTTGAGATTAATCTAGGCAACAAAGCAAGACCCCGTCTCTACAAAAAAAAAATTTTTTTAATTAACCAAGTGTAGTGGTGCACGCATGTAATTCTAGCTACTCAGGAGGCTGAGGTGGAAGGATCACTTGAGCCCAGGAGACCAAGGCAGCAGCGAGCCATGATTATGCCACTGCATGCCAGCCTGGGTGAGAGAGCAAGACCTTCTCTCACAAAACAAAAAAAAAAAAAAAAAAGGAACTTCCTCAATCTGACAAAGGGCACATCCAAAAAAACACAGTTAACATCAAGCTTAACACTTTCTTCTTAAGATCAGAAAAAGAGCAGGTATGTCTGTTCACCACTTCCATTCAAATTTATACTGGAGGTTCCAATAAGTAGCAATAGTCAAGAAAATAGATAAAAGGCATCCAGATTGGAAAGAAGCAAAAGTGCTCTTATTCACAGATGATAGGCTCATCTATAGAGAAAATCTAATGGAATCTAGACAAAAAACAAAAACAAAAAAAAACAAAAAAAAAAACACCAAAACAATAACTGACTTTAGCAAAGCTGCAGGATACATGAATCAATATAAGAAAAACAATTGTAGAGCCAGGCGCAGTGGCTCACGCCTGTAATCCTAGGAGATAGGCAAATCACTTGAGGTCAAGAGTTCGAGACCAGCCTGGCCAACAGGGTGAAACCCCATCTCTACTAAAAATACAAAAATTAGCCGTCATAGTGGCACATGCCTATAATCCTAGCTACTCAGGAGGCTGCGGGAGGAGAATTACTTCAACTCAGGAGGCAGAGGTCACAGTGAGCAGAGATCACGCCACTACACTCCAGCCTGGGTGAGAGAGTGAGGCCCCATTTCAAAAAAAAAAAACAAAAAAATAAATACAACTGTATTTTCTTTTTAACACAGAAGGTGTTGACAATTGTATTTCTATATGCTAGCAATGAACAATTAAAAATGAAGTTCACAAAAAAAATACCATTGACAAATAATAATTGAGAAATACATTGTGTTCATGGGGAGGAAGGCAATACTGTTAGGGATTTAATGCAAATCCCAACCAAAATTCCAGCAGGCATTCTTAAATTCCATAAGAAATTAACAACGTGATTGTAAAATTCATTTGGGAATGCCAAGGACCAAAAATAGGCCAAAAAAAAGAACAATGTTGGAGGCCTAACACTATCTGATTTCAAGACTCAGTATAAGCCTACAATAATCAAGGCAGTATAGTGCTAGCATTAAGACAGACATAATCCTATGACTTTTTTTGTTTTTTTGAAATGGGGCCTCACTCTCACCCAGGCTGGAATACAGTGGCGTGATCTCTGCTCACTGTGACCTCTGCCTCCTGAGTTGAAGTAATTTTCCTCCCTCAGCCTCCTGAGTAGCTAGGATTATAGGCACAATCCGTAAAAGAACAATTTGAAATTGTGACTTAATCAAAATTTAAAATTTCTGCTCTTTAGTGGCACAAGAGAGATGGCACAGTTGAACACTGGGCAGCACTGCCAGATTTTCTTTCATTTGTGTGTGATACTCAGGAATACTTTGCCTTGAACACAAAAGCTGGCAGTCTCGTGGTTGTCCTGAGATGACTATAATCAATGAGAGCCTGAAGACATAAATTTTACCCATGCTCATTCAAGGGCCGTGTTGAAAGAGAACTTGTGGTAGTTATACATCCTTACTGTGAGAATAATTTTTGCCTGAGACACCATCATCAGTCAGATCACAAGTGTGAAAAACTGGAAATCCCAAAGCCTTACACGGCTGCCACTCAGAAACTTGTTAAAGACATTGATTCCAAAACAGGAGAGACAGCAAGTAAACAAGGGAAAGGTGACAAAAAATAGTGAAACAGCTGCAAAGGAATTGCACTGATGAAATTAAGGATATACAACGATGGGGATAAATCACTGCCACAGGCATAAAGTATTTGCTTTCAAGTTTTCTTACCTAAGGGGAGCAAAGAAAAAGGTAAACCAATGTTCTTTTCCATGGATGAAGCATCAAAAAGGTCACAGACTTTGCTGCTTCTCTGGCCAGTCTTAAAGATGACAATAGGCTAGGCACGGTGGCTCACATTTGTAATCCCAGCACTTTGGGAGGCCGAGGAGGGCGGATCACAAGGTCAGGAGTTTGACAGCAGCCTGGCCAACATAGTGAAACCCCGTCTCTACTAAAAGCACAAAAAATTAGCTAGGTGTGGTGGCGGGCACCTGTAATCCTAGCCACTTGGGAGGCTGAGGGAGGAGAACTGCTTGAACCCAGGAGGCAGAGGTTGCAGTGAGCAGGGACAGCGCCATTGCACTTCAGCCCGGGAGACAGTGTGAGACTCCATCTCAAAAAAAAAAAAAAAATGACACTAACAGGCCAGGCACACTGGCTCACACCTGTAATCCTGACATGCTGGGAGGCCGAGGCAGGAGGATCACTTGAGCCCAGGAGTTTGACACCAGCCTGGGCAACACAGTGAGACCTCATCGCTATTTTATTTTAAAAAAAAGAAAAAAAAATTAACAGCTAAGAAATTAAGGTTGTGTCGCATTACTTCAGGAGAAGCCTTATCCTTGGATCTTACTTTGGAAACCTGGATTGCTAAATTGGACTGTCCTTTATAAAATAGTGGAAATATAATCTTGGAATATCTTAATGATGAATGACAATTTTGTAAAAATGTTGACTCTTACTTGGAATAGTCATTCAAGGATTCAGGCCAGAAATCACAAAGAAAATTCTACATACATGTTTAAATCAATTTCTTTTACTACAAATACAATTTTTTTTAATTCTTTAAAGTTGCTTTTTAACTTATTTCCACTGATGTCATATTTCACATTATCATCCTTCTTTTTTTTTTTAAAATGAGATGGAGTCTTACTCCGTAGCCCAAGCTGGAGTGCGCTGGCACGATCTCAGCTCACTGCAACCTCCACCTCCCAGGCTCAAGCAATTTCCTGTCTCAGCCTCCCGAGTAGCTGGGAATACAGGCACGCGCCACCACGCCCAGCTAATTTTTTTTTTTTTTTTTTTTTTTTTTTTAGTAAAGATGAAGTTTCACCATATTGCCCAGGGTGGTCTCGAACTCCTGAGACTGGGCAATCCACCCACTCAGCCTGCCAAAGTACTGGGATTTACAGGTGTGAGCCATAGCGCCCAGCCTACATTATCACCTTTCTATTAAATTTGGGTGTTTGTGTTTTAACTATATACTGATCCTCAATTATTATCAAATTCTTATAATTAATTAGCTTTCATTAGGTTATGCTGCAGTTAACAACAACAAAGGTGCATTTCCTGGTGAGTATTGCCAGCTGTTGACTGGCTGTAGCACTGCTCCAAGTCATCTTCACTCCAGGATCAAAGGTGAAGGAAAGTCCCTTTTGGGAGACTGTCATTCTTTCAGCAGAGGAAGAAAGAGATGAAAGAAACTTCAGTTTTCTCTTACAAGACACATGTACCATATTTGCTTTAAGCAAGTTATATGGCCACGCCTAGCATCATGGGGGCCAGAAAGTACAGTCTCGCTGTCTACCTACATCATGATGTATAAATTGATGTGTATACATGAATTGTAGGAACTTACAGATCATAGTCATTCAATCTCCTAATTTTTGCATAAATAATGTTAGGCCTAGGATAGGAAAATGATTTTCTTGGTATCACTTAACTGCGTTGGGGCATATTTCTGATAAAGACCCACTTCTAGTAGGATTCATCTTTTTGGTTTGTACGAATGTGTTACAAATGAGAAGAAAGTTGGGATAGCTCAACCTCATTACAGTCTGTGCATAAATACCAAAGCAAAACACTTGCCGAAAGTAACTACATTTTACCAACAAATTGAGATAAATGCTCTTGACTGATGTTTTCTATTGATACCCAGAAAAATACCACTATAAGTAGAATAGCAACTATTTCTATTTGTCCACTGTCTCTTTTCTATTCTAATTGTCATGGACATGTATAGTGGCTTTAGATTTACTTAAAGGAGTAAACTTAAAATGCTCAAAAATAAATAAAATAAGATAAAACTTCTGCTTTTTGAAAGACGCTTTTAACAGAATGGTAAACTGCCAGCTGGGGGAAGAATTTGAAAGTCATGTGCTTGATATAAGACTCAAACATATAAAGAACTTTCAAAACATAGTAATAAGAAAGCAAATAATCACATTTTTTAAAAAATCAAAGAATATATACAGATGACAAGCACATAAAAAGATGCTCAAAACCAATAGAAAAATGCAAATTAAAACCAGAGCTACTAATACCTAATAAAATGGCTTAAACTAAAAAGACTGATCATACCAAGTGTTGGCAAGGATGCAGAAGAACTGGAAATTTCATACACTGCTGGTGGGATATCAAAAAGTACAGGCCCTTTGAAAAACAGTTTGGCAGTTAAACATATACCTACCATATGATCCGGTAATTCCATTCCAAGAGAAATGAAAGCATACATCCATGCAAAGGCTTATACACAAATGTTTATGGCATTTAATAGCAACAGGTGAGAGAACAACCTATGATATTTCCACATGATGGAATACTATAAAAAGGAATCAACTATTGATATGTGCTACAGCATGACTTTCAAAATTATGCTGAGTGAAATAATCCACACCAAAAAAACTACATACTGTATGATTCCATTTCTACAAAATTCTAGAAAATGCAAACCACAGCGGCTGCCTGTGGATAGTGGAGGGATAATGGAGATTTTCATTTTCTTGATTTTGGTGACAATTTCACAGGTGTATACATATGTCAGGATGTATCAAATTGTACAGTTTAAGTGCGTATAGTTTATTATACCAATGATACATCAAAAAACCTATTAAAAGTTATTTTTGTTATGATTTTAAGCCACTAGCATCATATAGCTTGACTGAGCACAAAAGAGTGCTCTTCCATATGTATATAATGTATATACATTATATATTATAGTATTTATAATATATACTATATATTTACAATATATATGTATAATATAAAATATTACATAATATATTATAATAATATAATCTATTATAATATAATATATATTTATATATATAAATAAATATATAAAAGAGATGATGCCCTAAAGAGCTTCTGACAACAACATGGTAAGGAAACACACAGAGTCAATATGCATTCCTAGCAGAGCAGAAAACTATCCTATTTAATACCCATTACGAGAAAAGGATATTTTGCTTTCTATGAATAATTTATGAAAAGATTTTCCACTCTAAACCACAAATCAGTTATCTATACTGGATTAAATTATTTTACGATTTACCAAAGGAGACTGTTCAGAGAGTTGAAAATTAAAAAGTGATAGTTTCATTTACTTTTTAAAAAACTGATAAAATTCAAGAGGGATTCAAGGAATTTGCTATATTAAGAAAACAAACCTATAAAGCTATTTGAGCCAGAAGAAAATTTTAGTCTCTTTTAAGACCAGTCTCCCCCCAAAAAAGACGAACACTTCTGTAAGCAACTTTGATAAATAAGAAGCCAAAAAATAGAAAAAAAAAAACCTTAATGTAAGTAAATATGAATGGCTGGATTTGTATGATAATTGGAGAGAAAAAAGCCAAGCAACCTCACTCACCTATTCTGTTCTTCCAGTTTAGCCAGGAGTTCTAAGTCATCTGGACTCAACTGTGATGGGGAAGATGGTGAAAGGGCTGGTGTTGATAGTGTGGTAGATGAGGATGTGGTATGTAATGAAGCAGATGGACTCGCCACCTGACTGGCCATCTGACTGACTGTATGCGATACTGTGTTCTTCACCCATGAGAGAGTAGAGCTCAGCTTTTCTGCAACCTTGTCTGTCGCCACCTAAAGACAAAAATAAAAGTTGCATATACTTTAGTTTCACTGTATTCATTACCTAGAACTTAATAATTCTGTCAGGATTTACTTAATAACCATCATCAGAATACTCTCTTTGAGGAATTAAAGGTAAAACCTATTTTAGTAACAACCCCTAATATCCAGCTTTTGCAAACTGTTTATTTCAGTTCTGCAGCATGAACAAATCAGAACAGTGTTCCAAACTGAGATCCATCAAGAAGTGACAAAAATCAACCAGCGTGTTTTAAAAATGAAAAACAGCAAAAATATCAAATTAAAGATATGTTGTCTAATGAAATTCTTATTTTAAAAATATACCCTCATGTATGTATGTATATGGGTGTACTGAGTCAGGATGTAAAATGTATTCTTTCTTGGGGTTTTAGTCAAAAACACATGCAAGTCAAGGAATTAAAATATGTCCCTTAGATGATCATGGAAATCCTGTAACATGACTAACAATTCAATAAAAACTGGGTGTATTTAGCATAAATAAAATGTAGTGAGGCTCTTGATCGATCTCTCTTCAAACCACTAAAGAGTGTTGTTATAGAAGAGGGACTAGCACCACAGGAACAAAATTATGCTAAATGGCTGGGTTAATAGAATGAGTGGGGCTCAAGGTAGAATTTCTAATAGTTGGTTTATTGAGAAATAGAATGGGATGCCTAGAAAGAGTAGTACATTCCCTACCAATAGCTACATTAATGTGGCAATTGTAAAAGCCAAAAATCAAGAGTTGGTTAATGGTAAGTTTCTGTTTTAGGTGGCTAACCAGGAAGAAAAAAGCCTTTAAGATTCCTCTCTAAGACTCAATGAATTATACATATGCTCATATATTTGTCATAAACCATGCCAACCTCCTAAGCAGATATGTATACAACAAATTCAGCTGAAAAAGAAAATGTACATACTGTTCAAAGCTAATACTGGTTTATATATGGCAATCCATACGAACACACGTACACACAAAAAAAAATCCTGTCCAGACTCCTGGTAGTAGGTACCACTCTCCTCATTGGTTACCCAAGCATTTCCTCCTCCCCTCAATATATACATGGCTCTTTCTCTGTCTCCACTTCCTCCACTTCAATTTAGCAGAAAAATCCCAAGTACGGAAAGGATAAAATGGAAAAGCAATTCTAAGGACATAGCTAAGCCACTTAACCTGAGGAAAGGGCATCTAAAAGGACAAAGATTCCATTACAAGTGCTGAATAGGGGCAAGAGTTTTATTAAACTCAAGATACCTCTCATTTTCTTTTCATTTGCCAATAATTTTCCCCTTTTAGAACTTACTTCCTTTACAAATGATATTATAGAAAGGACCAGTGGGCTGTTACCATTGAGAGAAGAATCCCAAGAAAGAAAAGTTGAATGGCGTAAGAGACCTAAGAAAGAGAAGCATGAGGCAATCATTTATGCCTCTTCCAGGCAAAAGAAGTCCTTCCTGTCAACTCAAAGATGAGCACAGCTCATCAAGGCAAAAAGCCATATAGGAACCAAATAATAATTTAGCCAAAACGTTATTTGTGCCAGGAAATGGCAGAAGCCATAGTAGGCACCAAGATAGCCTACTGTGTGATTTGTTATCCTATTGATCTTAGGATAACAACTACAAACTCAATTGCAAAAACGGCACAAATTTGCATTCCCAAAGCACATTCTAATATATTAAAAAGAGAAAACCTAATGTATAAAATTTACAGAAAAATGGAAGAAAACCTAATGTATAAACTTTATAGAAAAATGGTACACTTTACTAATACATTAATTTCAAATATACTTACAATTTTCAAGAATTAATGCTTTACATTTTCATTATATTAAACTCCCCTACTCGGTAAGTTAATTACTGCAAAAGCAAAAGACACCTATTAATTGCTTCATTAAAAGAAATTTATATCATACCCCTTCTGCACATGGTAGCAACAGGCTTAGATTTAAAGAGTTTGGAATAATCAAGAGCACAATTCTGCCATGCTTTCAACCTCACTGAAATGGAATTCGGCCTATAACTACTGAAGACTCAACTTCAAATTTTAAGTTCTTAAATACGGTTAGAGTATTTAATTGCAGTTGCAATTTAATCAGGTTTAATATTCATAGAATCTAGAAATCCCACAGGGCTAAATTATTTTTCATATATCATCATGTACTATTTTTCCTTTAATTTTACTTTTCCAAACTTCTGCCTTGCCACCCCTGTATCTCTTTTCCTCAACCTAGGGTAAATTGAGGTCACATAAATAAACATAAATAAATCTGACAATACAACTATGTCACAAAGTTCCTATCTATCTCATAGAGGTGTTATGCATTTATTTTAAAAAGTGAACATACTGAACCCGGGAGGCGGAGCTTGCAGTGAGCCGAGATCGCGCCACTGCACTCCAGCCTGGGAGACAGAGCAAGACTCCGTCTCAAAAAAAAAAAAAAAAAAAGTGAACATACTGACTGGGCGCAGAGGCTCACGCCTGTAATCCCAACACTTTGGGAGGCCGAGGTGGGCAGATCACCTGAGGTCAGGAGTTCGAGACCAGCTTGGCCAACATGGCAAAACCCCTTGTCTACTAAAAATACAAAAATCAGCTGGGCATGGTGGTGGGTGCCTGTAATCCCAGCTACTCGGGACTCTGAAGCAGGAGAATCGCTTGAACCCAGAAGGCAGAGGCTGCAGTGCGCCAAGATTACGCACTGCACTCCAACCTGAACGACAAAAGCAAAACTCTGTCTCAAAAAAAAAAAAAAAAAAGTGAACACACTTTGAAAATGCAAAAACCATCATTAAAAAGGTTTAGAAATCACACACAAAAGGCCACATATTGTATGATTCCATTTACATAAAATTTCCAGAATAGGCAAATCCAGAAGTAGATTAGTAATTTCCAGGGCCTGGGAAAGGGGATGGGAAATGACTACTAATGGGTACAGGATTTCTTTATGAGGCGATGTAAATATTCTGGGATTGGTCAGCAGTGATGGTTGCACAACCTTGTGAATATAATAAATGCCACTGAATTTTACACTTTAAAAGGGGCAAACTTTATGGTATATAAATTATATCTCAATTTTTAAGTGTACTAAAAGCATTATATACTATTACAATATTTGAATACAATCTCCCATGAGAAACAGACATGATTATATCACCTTATATTTTATTAAAAGGATGCTCTTAACTTCCCTAAAACTTCTCTATTTTTAAAGATTCTGATTTTAGATCAAAAATCATGAGGGAGAAAAGGCCATGGCTATGGTTAATTACCTCCTGAATCATACTGTGAAACTGCATCACATTTCTAGAGTATAATATTCCCCTCTGGGTAAAGGGTACTATTGTGGCTAAAGAGGAACTATGAGTATGGTGGGTACCTGTGCCATCACTGAGAGTCAAAAACCCAACAGATCCTTAAATGTCAAAGGTCAAGTTACATTTAAAAAAAAAAAAAGTGCAGTACGGCAGTACACATTTCATAACGTCAGGACTTCAGCTATATACAGATGTCACAAAGAAAATCAATCATTTTGCAGTTCTATCTTTTTAACCTTCCTTAGAGCCAGGGAATATTTCCTAACACTTTTTCATATCTGTTTACTGAAATGAATGCATGAGATGATTTTAAAATATAGTTAACATTAGTGTACATACAGCTTGCTTATATAAACAGTTCACTATTATCATTTTATAATCTTCCTTCAAAAAGTACAGGAAGCAGAAACAAGTAGCTTTTAACACAGAAGTTCAAACACTTTCAAGGGCTATTGAGGACTAAGAGACTTTTCCACCACCACACCACAATGCAAAACTGCTTTATTTTCCGTCTCTTACGAGCTTCTCCAAAGTACCTGCTGTTTATTCCCACCCCTCTAATCTGTGTTACACTCATTTTTCTCTCTGCTTTTTCTTTTCTTTTCTGGTTTCTTGTCTCTTGACAATTTTCTTACACTCTTTGATTCTCACAAAGCTGGCCATTATGAGGGACTGCCAACCAGACATCTCATATTCCTTCCTTGAGATGAGTGGACCAAAAACACACAGGTCAAGATTTTGGTTTTATTTTTTATTGGGCTCACTTTCACTGTATCAGATATACATATGTGGATATGTGTGTGTCTGTGTACATGTATGTATAAAATCAACTAATATTTACTGAGTATTCTGTGTAAGTCACTCACTATGCAAAGCATGGAGACTGCTATAATTAAAGATAGTCCCTTATCCTGTCATTATTCCTGTATTTCTTATAGTCATATGGAAAAGTATCTAAAATAGATCCCTGTCACTCCCTTTAGTATCTTCGTTAATTGTATGGCAGTCTTAGACTTAGTGCTGAAAGCCAGTATAACAGTTTCCACATGGTATGGTTTTTAGGGACTCTGATGTGAAATTTTGACCAGCCTTCTGCGCTACCTCAACTCCACATTCCATGCAACTCCCACTGTATGGTACCACAGAGGTTTGGAAACAAAGTTTCAAAGAGGAGGGGAATATATCAGCAAACACTTTTTCAGCATTTAAATCGAGCCAGGTACTGTTCTAACACTTTATATGTATTAAATCTATTTATCATTAAAATGCTATAAAGTAGGTATTACTATTTTCCACATTTTACAAGTGAAGAAATGATGACACAAAAATGCTATACAATTTACATAAGGTCACAAAGCTAATAACAGTCAAACACACGCAATCTGGTTGGAGATTCCTTGCTCTTAACCACTATCAACAACGAGCAAGACCAAAGGTTGGCAATGGATGTAGTTACTAATGACTTCAGTGACTCCATTTCACCAAGAGAAGGCAGAAACCAGATTATAGTAAGCTGAGGAGTATCTGAGAGATAAAGAAATAGGAGCTGCAAAATATTCCTATTCCTACCACAATGACCTTTATTCTTGAGATTTCTTGAATCAGACTAATTCCTAAAGGCTGGAGATTCCAAAAGGATAGTCAGAATATTATTACATAACAAATCCTATTATCGAAAAAAGTCTTCAAAAAGACAGTAACTTCTTTTTATTTTATTTAAAAAAGAAAAAACAACTGGTACAATTCAGAAAACTGGGCTGATGGGGTTATTCTTTGTCAATGTGGGGTTAGCTTGCCTCATAATATAAAGGCTGATTGGACAACTCTATTTTATTTTTTGAGAACTTTTCACATCATTTAATATTAACTCATTTTAGTGCTGATTCATAACTCTATAAAGTAGGTAATCTCTCCATTTTCGAGATAAGAAATCAAAGATTCAGCTCATTTAAAAGACCTCTTAAATGACAATGGATTGAAGACCTAAATAATAGAACTAAAACTATAAAACTTAGAAGAAAACATAAGCGAAAAACTTCATGACAATGATTTGGCAATGATTCCTTAGACTGACACAAAAAGCACAGGCAACAAAAGGAAAAAAAAGATAAATTGAACTCCATCAAAATTAAAAATTTGTGTGTATCAACAGAGTAAAAATAACCCACAAAAATGAAAGCAAATATTTGCAAATCATATAGCTGTATGGGTTTAATATCTAGAATATATAAATTATTCCTCAAAATAATTCTACAAATAACACACACAAAAAACAAATAATCTGATTAAAAGATAAGCGAAGGATTTGAACAGACATTTCCCCAAAGAAGATATATAAATGGCCAATAAGCACAGGGGCTTATGAAAATATGTTCAACATTACTAATTTTTTTAAGAGATGAGGTCTTGCTATATTGCCCAGGCTGGTCTTGAACTCCTGGCCTCAAGCAATCCTCCTGCCTCAGCCTCCTGGATAGCTGGTACTATAGGCACGAGCCACTGTGCCCAGCTAACATCACTAATCATTAATAAAATGCAAATCAGCCAGGCACGGTAGCTCATGCCTGTAAACCCAGCACTTCGGGAGGAAAAAGCACGTGGATCACCTGAGGTCAGGAGTTCGAGACCAGCCTGGTCAACATGGAGAAACTCTCTCTCTACTAAAAATACAAAAATTCGCTGGGTGTGATGGCAGATGCCTATAATCTCAGCTACTCAGGAGACTGAGGTAGAAGAATCACTTGAAACCAGGAGGCGGAGGTTGCAGTGAGCTGAGACAGTGCCATCATACTCCCGACTGGGCGACAAGAGCAAAACTCTGTCTCCAAAAAAAAAAAAATTAAATTAAAATTAAATAAAATGCAAATCAAAACCACAATGAGGTATCATTTCACACACATTTTGATGGCTATTATCAAAAAGGAAAATAACAAGTGTTGATATTGTTAATGGAAATATAAATGGCACAGCTGCTATGGAAAACAGTATGGCAGTTCCTCAAAAAATTTAACACAGAATTATAAGATCCAGCAATTCCACTTCTGGGTATTTATCCAAAGAACCGAAACAAGGACTTAGACATTTATATACCCATGTTCATAGCAGCATTATTCACAATAGCCAAAAGGGATAAACAACCAAGTGTACATCAATGGACTAATGGATTAAAAAAATGTGCTATTTCTATACAAGGAACTATTATTCAGCCTTAAAAAGGAAGGAGAGCTGGGTGTGATGGCTCACACCTGTAATCCCAGCACTTTGGGAGGCCGAGGTGGGTGGATCGCCTGAGGTCAGGAGTTCGAGACTAGCTTGGCCAACATGGCAAAACACTGTGTATATTAAAAATACAAAAATTAGCTGGGCATGGTGGCGAGCGACTGTAATCCCAGCTACTTGGGAGGCTGAGGCAAGAGAATCGCTTGAACCCGGGAGGCGGAGGTTGCAGTGCGCCAAGATCGCACCACTGCACTCCAGCCCGGCGACAGAGCAAGACTCCGTCTCAAAAAAAAAAAAAAAAGGGAAGGAAATTCTGACATACTACGACATGAACAAACCTTGAGGACATTACACAAAGTGAAAAACACCAGCCATAAAATGACAAATATTGTGTTTCCACTTTTATGAGATAGTCAAATCCACAGAGAAAGAAAGTAAAATGGTGGTTGCCATGGGAAGAGGAAATAGGGAGTTATTGACTAATGGCCACAGAGTTTGCCTGGAAAGATGAAAAAATTCTAGAGATGATGGTGATGATGGTTGTACAACAATATGAATATACTTAATTATAAACTTAAAATGGTTAAAACTGTAAATTTTGTTATGAATACTTTATCACAATGAAATCTGGGGGAAAAAACTACTCCTTTCATTCTTGACATTAGTAATTTGTGTCTTCTCTCTTTTGTTCTTGGTTACCTTGGCTAGAGATCTGTCACTTTCACTGACCTTTTAAAAGAAAGTTTTTCTTTCATTACTTTTGTAATTATTTTCCTGTTTTCTATTTCACTGATTTCTAATAACTTTTATTATTTGTTTTATCCTGCTTGCTTTAGGTTTATATTGCTCTTCTATCTCTAGTTCCCTAAAGTAGAAGCTTAATCACTGATTTTTAAATCTTTTTTCTACTATATGATTCAATATAAATCAAACTCTAAGCATTGCTTTTGCCGCTTTTCATTTTCCTTTAGTTCAAAATATTTTTACTTTGTCTTGAGACTTCAACTCGTGTTATTCAGAAGTGTTTTTTAAATTCCCAAGTATTTTCAGATTTTCCAAGTATCTTTCTAACTATACAACACAAGTTGTATAGATAATTGTTAGTGATCTCTAACCTAATTCCACCATGGTCTGAGAATACAAGTTAAGATGTGTTTTATGTCCCAGAATGTGGTTCATCTTGGTGTAGGTTCCATATGACTTTGAGAAGAATGTGTTTTTTGCTGTTGTTGGATGAAGCAGTCTATATATATCAATTAAATCCAGTTGATAAATGGTGCTATTCAGCTATAGCCTAACTGATTTTCTGTCTGCCACACTATGTATTACTGAGAGGTGTTGAGGCATCCAACTATAGTAATGAATTTGTCTGTTACTCCTTACATTGCTATTGGTTGTTGCCTCGCAGACGATTTCGTCTTCTTGGAGAACGGACCCATTTATCATTATGTAATGCCTGTCTTTATCCCTGATAATTCTCCTTCTTCTCAAGTTTGCTTTGTCTGAAATTAATATAGTTACGCCAAGTATCTTTATATTAGTCAAAAATAAATAATTAAGTAAAACAGCTACACACATACACGCACACATACAGGACAGCGAACTTGAAGACAATGGTGGTTTCTAGAGTGGCTCTGTTTTTGGAGAAGGGGCATTTCTCTTACATTCTTGAAAATACAACTTTGCATTTAAAAGGATGTTTGCATTTTGAGATGCTTTATAGAGGAAGAGTTTTTCTAAACTATGTAGTAAATCACATTATTAAAAGCTTTGAAGTCCCAAAGTAAAATTTTTTTATTACAGAAATTCTCAGATATTATTATACACTGTCAAAAGTAGAAGGTAAAGGAATTTACTTTCCAAACTTGACTAGTCAGGAATCGTTTCTCTCTCTTTTTTTTTGAGACAGGCTGGAGCACAGTGGTGCAATCATGGCTTACTGCAGTCTCAACCTCCCGAGCTTAAGCAATCCTCCCACCTCAGCTTCCCAAGTACCTGGGACCACAGGCACACAACTACCAGGTCTGGCCTTTTTTTTTTTTTTTTTTTTTTTTGGTAGAGACAGAGTTTCACCAAGTTGCCCAGGCTGGTCTCAAACTCCTGGGGCTCAAGCGATCCACCTGCCTTGGCCTCTGAAAGTGCTGGTATTACAGGCGTGGGCCACCGCACCCAGCCTTTTTCACTCTTTACTGCAAAACAAATTCTGAGAAATGCTGCTCAGTTGCCAACAGTACTCATTCTTTAAGGTGTTTGTGTGCTCTGTGTCACATTTCTCTTCACTTCTATGGTACTTCTTGTTTATATTAAACATTGTGACATTCATTAATAATGATAATAATATTCACTGAGTACTTTCAGGAAAATACATTGTTATCACCTAATTTAATCTCCACAGTGCTATATGTGCCATATTATGCTTATATTATTATATTATTAACCATTAGATGTACTACTGCCTCTCAGTACCTTAAGAAAGAAAAATAGGTCAGGTACAGTGGTTCATGCCTATAATCCCAACACTCTGGGAGGCAGGAGGATCACTTGAGATCAAAAATTCAAGACCAGCCTGGGCAACATAATGAGACCTCATCTCTACAAAAAAAAATTAGCTGGTTGTGATGGCACAGACCATAGTAGTGGCACTTGTGAGGCTGAGGTGGAGGATCGCTTGAGCCCAGGAGCATGAAGCTGCAGTGAGCTATGATTATGCCACTGCACTCTAGCCTGGGTGACAGAATGAGAGCCTGTCTCAAAAATAAAACAAAAACATTATTTCATATATATTCCTGTAGGTCAGAGAGACCATTCATTACTTTTCATGAATCTTCTTGATGACTTGAAAACAAAATTGGTGAATAGTGTTAAATTAAACTTGACCTAACGATAGCTATGTACTTGAGTCCTTACATAACAAAGAGCAACCTAACTTAGTTGGTAAACTAACTGAAAGCCTAAATTGGGTGTACAGTATACTTATGTAATAAATAGCTAAGTCTCAATCAATCATAGCAACCGAGCTTTAGGCAGCCAACATTCAACTCATGTTCTAATAAAGCAAATGCCAAGCTGTAACCAAAAGAGCTGTCTCTTTACCGCGCTTCTGTTTTCTGTCCATAAATGCTGCTTGACCACATTGCAGGCCAGAGTTCTCTGAACTTGTTCTGCTCCTGAAGGCTGTCCGAGTTGTGAATCGTTCTTTGCTCAATTAAACTCTGTTAAATTTAATGTGTCTAAGGTCTTTCCTTTTTACCAGTATTCAACACTTTCTCAATGACTTTTGATTAATTTTGATTGTTAAATAGCACATTTCAGTGAAGGTATCTCCTATTGAAAATTCCCTTTGCAGCTATACACACTAAAAATAACTTTTTAAATATTATACTGGCTGGGCACAGTGGCCCACGCCTGAAATCCCAGCACTTTGGGAGGCCGAGGTGGGTGCATCACTTGAGGTCAGGAGCTGGAGATCGGTCTGGCCAACATGGTGAAACCCTGTCTCTACTAAAAATACAAAAATTAGCCAGGTGTAGTGGTGCACGCCTGTAGTCTCAGCTACTTGGGAGGCTAAGGTAGGAGGATCACTTGAGCCCAGGAGGCGGAGGCTGCAGTGAGCCAAGACTGCATCACTGCACTCCAGCCTCGGCTAGACTCCATCTCAAAAAACAAAAAAAAAAAAAACAGAAAGTATTATACTCATTCGCCAAAGAAAAAAAAGTTAACATATAAATTAGTCTGATGGCTATTAAAATAGTCCCTTCTGGTAAATTGCTGTTGGATATAGAAAAGTGTAAATGGGTGAGGCACAGTGGCTCATGCCTGTAATCCCACTACTTTGGGAGGCCAAGGCAGAAGGACTGTTTGTGTCCAGCAGTTCAAGATCAGCCTGGGCAACAGAGTGAGATGCTGTCTCCATGAAAAATTAAAAAGAAAATTAGCCAGGCATGGTGGCATATGTCTGTGATCCCAGCTACTTGGGATGCTGAGGCGGGAGGATCACTTGAGCCTGAGAGGTCAAGGCTGCAGTGAACTGTGATCATGCCACTGCTCTCTAGCCTGGGCAACAGAGCAAGACTCTGTCTCAAAAAAAAAGTGTTTTAAAAAAAAAGTATAAGTGGGTAAAACAACCATATATTATTACCCGATACAAGTAATGGGGGCAAAGCTATAGCATAATTTTTACGACACATTTGTAACGGTCTGTATTTTCCAAAGATGGCCTATATAGTCCACAGGTTCCACATCCGCAGGTTCTGAACCAACCACGCATCAAAAATATTCAAAATAATACAATTAAAAGTAATACAGATTTTTTTTTTTTTTTTTTTGAGACAGAGTCTGGCTCTGCCGCCCAGGCTGGAGTGCAGTGACCGGATCTCAGCTCACTGCAAGCTCCGCCTCCCGGGTTCACGCCATTCTCCTGCCTCAGCCTCCCGAGTAGTTGGGACTACAGGCGCCCGCCACCGCGCCCGGCTAGTTTTTTTTTTGTATTTTTTAGCAGAGACGGGGTTTCACCGTGTTAGCCAGGATGGTCTGGATCTCCTGACCTCGTGATCCGCCCGTCTCGGCCTCCCAAAGTGCTGGGATTACAGGCTTGAGCCACCGCGCCCGGCCAAAAGTAATACAGATTTTTAAAAACAGTACTGTATAACAACTACTTACACAGCATTTACATTGTATTAGGTATCAATAAGTAATCTAGAAATGATTTTAAAGTATACAGGAAGATGTGTGTATGTTATACACAAATACTGCACTATTTTATATATAGGACTTAAGCATCCATGGTAGTATGAGGGCAGTGATCTTGGAACCAATCTCCTGCAGATGCAGCAAGAAAACTAATTGTTATCTTAGTTTCCTAGTACTGCTGTTACAAAGTACCCCAAACTGGGTGGCTTAAAACAACAGAAATAAGCCGGATATGGTGGCTCACGCCTGTAATCCCAGCGCTTTGGGAGGCCGAGGCGGGTGGATCACTTGAGATCAGGAGTTTCAGACTAGCCTGGCCAACATGACAAAACTCCATCTCTACCAAAAATACAAAAATTAGCTGGGCATGATGGTGGGCGCCTGTAGTCCCAGCTACTCAGGAGGCTGAGACAGGAGAACTGCTTGAATCCGGGAGGCGGAGGTTGCAGTGAGCCGAGATCACGCCACTGCACTCCAGCCTGGGCGACAGAGCCAGACTCCATCTCACAAAAAAAAAACAAACCAGAAATGTATTGTCTCACAGTTCTGGAGGCTAGAAGTCCAAAATCAAGTTGTCAGAAGGGTCATTCTCCCGCTAAAACCTGTAGGGAGAATGTTCCCTTGCCTCTTCTTAGCTTTGGGTGGTTTGCCAGCAATGACCAACATTTCTTGGTTTGTAGTTGCAGCACTTTTAGCACTTGGATCTTGGCCTCCATGATTACGTGACATTCTCCCCTCCGGTGACTGTGTCTTCCCTAATTATATTTGCAACAACCTGTTTCCAAATAAAGTCACATTCTGAGGTGCTAGGGTACTGTGATAGCTGGACTTCAACATATCTTTTTGAAGGACACAATCCAATCCATAACATGGCCATATTTCCTATCCCACGTCTTCCCATAGAGTGGTGAAGTCCACATCCCCTCCCCTTGAACCCAAGCAAAGCTGGTTGACTGCTTCAATCAAAAGTGGGCACCAAAAGTGATTACTAAGCTTAACTCTTGGAATCTGGCTACTATGCTTTCAAGAAGCCCAAACTAGCCCACACAGAGACCACATGGAGAGTACAGGCATTCTCACTAACAGTCCAGCTGAGGTCCCAGCCTCAACCACCAGGCACAAATATAAATATACCCCGAACTGATTTTAGGCCCTAAATGAAGAGTCAACCCCAGCCTGTAAGTCTTCCCAGCTGAGACCAAAGACATGAAGCAGAGACAAGTCCTCTTCATAATCCTCTGTCTAAATTCCTGACCCACAGAATGTAAGCACATACTAAAATGATTATTTGAAGCCATTAAGTTTCATAGTGGTTTGTTACACAGCTACAGTAACTGAAACAGTATCACACTATCCCACAAAACAAAATTAAAATATTTAACAGTCTTTGAAATAAAACCAGGAAACTAAAAGTATAGAGTATCAGTAAAGACAGCATACCAGACTTATTTTTATTTTTGAGGAGACAGAAGATTCAAATAATTGAAGAAAAAAACATCTTTTCATTTGTCTATAGTGTGCTATGAGTAGGTACAAGGACACTAAGAAAATATAAATAAATATTGGCATGGCACAGTGGCTCACACTTGTAATTCCAGCACTTTGGGAGGCCAACGCAGGTGGATCTCCTGAGGTCGAGAGTTAGAGACCAGCCTGACTAACATGAAGACACCCCATCTCTACTAAAAATACAAAAATTAGCTGGGCATGGTGGTGCATATGTGTAATCCCAGCTACTCAGGAGGCTGAGGCAGGAGAATCACTTGAACCCGGGAGGCAGAGGTTGCAGTGAGCCGAGATCGTGCCATCACACTCTAGCCTGGGCAACAAAAGTGAAACTCTGTCCCAAAAAAAAGAGAAAAAGAAAATCCTATTAATGCTCTGGAGGCCTGAGAATAACATTTAATTAGGGTAGGAAAACTTACTGATTTGTGGCTCAGAGTCACGATGCATATAAACTCTGAATAAAAAATTAAACCACATCATTACTTTTTCACTGCTATTAAAACAGTATTTTGATTAGCATGCTAAGGCAATGCTGAGATACATGATCTCCAATTTAGCCTTTTAATATGTAGACTATGTCCATGAAATCAGAATCTTGTTTTTTTATGTAATATAGGAAACAAGTTGAAGATCTTATTGTAAATATTCATATCTTCACTGACTAAAATAAAGCACAAACATTTCAGTAAAGATACTGAGATGAGATTGGGTCAATGTCACAGCAGTTCCTAATTAAATTTACATTTTAGAAAATTAGATCACAGCCATAAAAACGAATGAAGTACTTACAGATTCTACAACATGAATTAATCTTGAAAATATTGTGTTAAAGTGAAAGAAGTCAGTGACAAAAGACCACATATTACGATTCCATTTATATGAAATGTACAGAGTAGCATATTTATAAACAGAAAGTAGATTACCAGTTGCTTGGGGCTGGGGAGGATAGAAGGATGGGGGGCAATAACTAAAGGGTACAGGGTATCTTTTCGAGGTGATGAAATTGTTCTAAAATTGACTATGATGATGGTTGCGCATATCCATGAACATACTAAAAACCACTGAATCATACCCTTTAAATGGGCACATTGTCTGCAGCGTGTGAACTATATATCTAGAAAGCTGTTTTTAAAAATTTGTCAGCTGGGCGCAGTAGCTCACGCCTGTAAACCCAGCATTTTGGGAGGCCAAGGCGGGTGGGTCACCTGAGGTCAGGAGTTCAACACCAGCTTGGCCAAAATGGTGAAACCCTGTCTCTACTAAAAATACAAAAAAATTAACCAGGCGTCGTGGCATGGGCCTGTAGTCTCAGCTACTCAGGAGGCTGAGACAAGAGAATCACTTGAACCTGGAAGGTGGAGGTTGCAGCAGTGAGCCGAGATCCACTGCACTCCAGCCTGGGCAACAAAGCAAGACTGTCTATAAAAAAAAAAAAATTGTCATACAAATTTGTCCATAAAGTAACAAAAAGCACAGTATGATGCAAGCAATGCTTGATGACCCTATTCCTCTCTAATCAAGACTCTAGTATATTCCAATCTTCATTTCTTTTTCCAACTTTCTTCACCATGTGGCTCTTTAGACATTCCCAAGTGGCTTCAACTTAATAAAGCAGAAGTGATCTAATATTAAGTTCCCCATTTCCTTCTAAATCCACTTCAAGACATCTTATAGTTTAATGTATCTTAATAGCAAACTTATAGGAACAGCACAGAAGACAGACAACATTAAAAACTACACTTGCATGTAGGACAACTCAGAAAAGTATCATGAATAGATGGAATCTACTGAATGATAAAAATGCTACAAACACCATTTAGTTGCCATCAATAAGAAATTTACTTGTTTTAAAAAAAATCCAGGCCAGGTGCAGTGGCTCACGCCTGAAATCCCAACACTTTGGGAGGCCAAGATAGGTGGATCACCCAAGGTCAGAAGTTCAAGACCAGCGTGGCCAACATGGCGAAACCCCATTTCTACTATAAATACAAAAATTAGCTGGCCTGGTGGCACGCCCCTGTAGTCCCAGCTACTCAGGAGGCTGAGGCAGGAGAATAGCTTGAACCTGGGAGGCGGAGGTTGCAGAGAGCCGAGATCGCGCCACTGCACTCCAGCCTGGGTGACAGAGTGAGATTCCACCTCAAAAAAAAAAAAAAAAAAAAAAATCCAAATGCTGGCATTATCCAGAAAATTTTAACAGGTTGATTTATAATTGTCATAAAGTTGAACTGCTGAAATTTAACATCGACTCGGATTAATGCTTTACACCACCACATTTATATTAAAAATTCACACAAAGGCCAGGCACAGTGGCATGCACCTACAGTTCATCCCAGCTTCTCGACGGGCTGAGGTAGGAGAATCACTTGAACCCAAGAGATTGAGATTGCAGTATGATATGATGGTGCCACTGCACTCCAGCCTCAGCAGCAGAGCAAGACTGTCCCTAAAAAGAAATTCACACACAAATGAAAATGGAAAAACTGCCCATACCTGATTTCTGATCCTACTTTTTCCATTCACAATCATATACTTAGGAACCTTTTGACCTCATGAGGAAAAAAAAAAAAAAAAAAAAAAAAAATCTAACATTCAGAACTACTAAGAACAAGAAGAAGAGAATTTTTGTTTTTCATTGAAATGTTTTCCACCATGGTGGTTTGTTTTTTTGTTTTGTTTTTTTTTTTGACAAGGTCTCGCTCTGTCACCCAAGCTGGAGTACAATGGCATGATCTCAGCTCATAGCAAACTCCACCTCCCAGACTCAAGTGACCCTCCTGTCTCACCTCCCAAGTAGCTGGGACTATAGGTGTGCACCACCACACCCGGCTAATTTCTGTATTTTTAGTAGAGACGGGGTTTCGCCATGTTGACCAGGCTGGTCTTAAGCTCCTGGGCTCAAGTGATCCACCCACTGGGGCCTCCCAGAGTGCTGGGATTACAGGTGTGAGCCACTACACCCAGCCCAGATGAGGCATGCTAGTGAAATATCTTGGCATAATTGTTACACATTTGGCATGGAGAGCACACAGGGTGGTGTCTTCAAAAAGGACAACCAGATAGGCCTCACTTGCCTCCTGCAACGCACCAATAGCTGCATTCTGGAAGCACAGGTCTGTTGTGAAGTCTTGAGCAATTTCTCACACCAGACGCCGGAAGGGAAATTTGTAAATTAGAAGTTCAATGGATCTGATAATATCTAATTTCATGGAATGCCACAGTACCAGGACTGTAATGATGAGGCTTCTTCACTCCTCCAGTAGAGGGCACACTCTTGCAAGCAGCTTCTGTAGCCGGTTGCTTCCTGGATGTTTTATCACTGGTGCATCTGCTGGCAGTAAGCTTTGTACCAGCCATGGTATAGAGCTCTCCTTACTTAACCTCCTTCTCCTTCAGCTGGAGCTCCTAATTTTTAACTTCTTAAAAGGCAACCATTCTACAATATGAACAAATAAGCCTGGGCATTCAGAAGCTTTTAATATGGATACTCTAATACATCTTTAATAACATATACAAAGTTCAGTTTCATCTACTATTTAACTTTCCAAAAGGAGAGACTGCCTTGAATACCTCTATATCCCCAGTATCAAAGATCTTGTCTATCATAAACCAGATGCTCAATAAATGTCTCTGTGGAATAAAGGGTAATTTCTACATATATATATAGTATATATAAATATATATACCTAGTTAAGCAGGAGAGTACTAATTACTGAATATGAGTATTCACTTAATTAGCCAAATCATGCTAACTTCAGACAGGGAAAAACTCCCTCCCCATTTAGAGCACAGAAAGTGTTATAAAATAATGTACTTTGTCAAGCATTTGAAGAGTCACTAAAAGGTAGATCCAACCTTATCATACATAATCTACATCCTGCTAAAAGTGGGCCCACAGCCTCAGATTTCCAAATATCCATACTAAGTCATGTTCACATAACTGTTCTCTAAGTCTCTTAAAATACTCAATCAAGCCACCAAAGTTGACACAGATGAAAATAAGCTCACCATTCAAAAATATAACTCACACAAGAGACAAAACTCAATAAATGACAGCTGAGCATAGAATTAGACCTACAAGCACTTCAACTATTGGAATTCTCAAATACAGAAAATATAACTAACTCTAAAATGCCCAAAGCAATAAAAGAATTATTTAAATGAGCAAGGAATAGGATACAAAGATCGTGCAAATTTTTGAAGTATCCAAATGGAACTTACAGAAATAAAAAATTTAATAAATGAAATAGGAAAAAAAGGGAGGTGAGATGTGGGGAAGACAGAGGGGTAGAGAATTAAACAGGCATAAACAGAAAATGAACAAGAAGAGCTGAAGACATTAACTCAGAAGGCAGCACACATACAAAGCAATACTCAAGAGATTTATTTTAATATAAAACCAAATAAAAAATGGTATTTGGTTTACCAAACTAAGTCGTCTTTCATATAACAAGATAATGAAATAATTTAATACATGAAAACATAAAAATAAATCAAAAATCAAAACTAAAACTAACACTTTCACGAACACACTGAAAAACACCACCATCATCACACTACACTATGCTCTTTAGACATTTTAGGGGTCACAAACTCCTTTGAGAAATTCATGCACATATGAACAAACTTTTGCAAATAATTTTTGAACATTCCTATCATCCCCAGATCCAGAAGAAGAATTCCTGACCCTCCTTTGGCTATAATAAATGTCTACCCCATTGCCTTTTTCCCTTACTTTTAATTTTTACCACTTATATGAGGCCTACGACCAGAAAAAAAAAAAAGTAATATTTTATCTGTTAACTTCTTCCTGTGAAAAAGGTCAATTAGTTCTTTCCCCATCATCCATATCATCAACCTTGCCCACCATAACATACAAACACTTCATACATTCTATCATCCCTATGTAATTAAAACATGTTTTTGGTTACACCAATATTCAGTGTATGCATTAACATGACTATGTAACTTTAGTCACAGTTGTTCTATGAGGTATGCTCTGATTACTTTTACTTTTACTTTCTTTTTTACCTTCCCTGGAGTTAATAAATGTCTTAATTGTTTAGCTTTATTTGTACTTATAAATTCACCCCAAATCATCCAATTATATAAATCTCAACATATTCAAGCATATCACATGTGCTATCAATTTTATATTTTTGTACAAGTCCTTTCTGCAACCTTCTGACTTGCTCCATTCTGGACTAGCTGCTCTACACGTGGTACACAACTGTGATCCCAGGTATTCCTTTCAACTCTCTTGGGTTGGATCATTTGTTTCCTAAACCCTATGTCTTCCCTTTGCTCAAAACACTTTTATTTTGGTGGAGTACCTCCTCTATTACCTTCCTGAAAGGGGTTGCATGAGAGGTGAGTTTGAGACACTGCATATGTGAAAATGCTTTTTCTACTGTTACACTTGAAAGGACTGCACTATAAACTCTTAGATTACAAATTATTTTCCCAATCGGGCACAGTGGCTCACATCTGTAATCTCGGCACTTTGCGAAGCCAAGGTGGGTGGATCATCTGAGCTCAGGAGTTCAAAACTAGCCTGGGCAACATGGTGAAACCCCATCTCTACTAAAACTACAAAAAATTAGCTGGGCGTTGTGGCACATGCCTATAATCACAACTACTTGGGAGGCTGAGGCAGGAGAGTTGCTTGAACCCAGGAGGCAGAGGTGGCAGTGAGTCGAGATCACGCCACTGCACTAGAGCCTGGGCGACAGAGACAGACCCTGTTTTAAAAAAAATAATAATTTTCCCTTATACTTTTTAAGATATTGCCCTCTATTGTCTTTTTGCTTCTAGTATTCTTGTTGAAGTGCCTGAAACTACTCTAATTTTATTAACAAACTTATTTTTCCTTTACCTCTGGGAACCTCTCTATCTTCTCCTTAGCCCCTTATTTGTGAAAATTCAGTAAAATGTCTTTTTTTTTTTTTTTTAATACGGAATCTTGCTCTGTTGCCCAGGCTGGAATACAGTGGCGCAATCTCAGCTCACTGCAGCCTCTGCCTCCTGGATTGAAGCAATTCTCCTGCCTCAGCCTCCTGAGTACCTGGAATTACAGGCAGGTGCCACCATGCCTGGCTAATTTTTGTATTTTTAGTAGAGACAGGGTTTCACCATGTTGGCCAGGCTGGTCTCAAACTCCTGGCCTGAAGTGATCTGCCCGCCTCAGCCTCCCAAAGTGCTGGGATTACAGACGTGAGCCACTGCACCCAGCCTAATGAAATGTCTTAATACAGATCTTTTTTTCACCTGTTGTGCTTAGCGCTCCAATGGGCCCTTTTAATTTAGAAAAGGACGCATCAGAGCGCTAAACACAACAGGTTGTTCAGTTCTGGGAACTCTTCCTTTTTTGTGGGGAGCAGGGAGTCGACCTGCACGTGCTGAGGGACCGCGGTGTTGCACAGCCCTGTTTTCCTAATTTCTTTTATGACATCCTCCTCCATAGTTTCTTTCTTAAACTCCTGTCTCCTTGCCAGTCAGCTCACAATAAAGCCCTTTTTCTTTTCTCAAAAGCCGGTGCCATAGTATTGGATTCTATGAGCATCCAGCAGTGAACCCACTGCTTAGTAATACCAGTATCACTCATTTAATAAGAATTTATTTGGAATCTACTCTAAAAGAACACTTTATTGGGTGCTAAAAGTATCGTCATAAACAAAATAGACATGCTCCTTTCCCTCACAGAGCTAGTTAAGAAGTCAAATCGTGCCGGGCGCGGTGGCACAAGCCTGTAATCGCAGCACTTTGGGAGGCCGAGACGGGCGGATCACGAGGTCAGGAGATCGAGACCATCCTGGCTAACACGGTAAAACCCCGTCTCTACTAAAAACATACAAAAAACTAGCCGGGCGTGGTGGTGGACACCTGTAGTCCCAGCTACTCCAGAGGCTGAGGCAGGAGAATGGCGTAAACCCGGGAGGTGGAGCTTGCAGTGAGCTGAGATCCGGCCACTGCACTCCAGCCTGGGCGACAGAGCAAGGCTCCGTTTAAAAAAAAAAAAAAAAAAAAGAAGTCAAATCGTGAACAAATAAATGCAGAGAAGGATACACGACATGAGGGCAAAACACTAAATAACTTAATTTGATAGGGTGGAGGACTGCCTTTCTGAGGAGGCAACGTTTAAGATAAGATCTCTGAAATGAGCAGGAGGAAGCCAGATAGACAAAGAGCCAGGCAAAAAATAAAAATAAAAAGAAGGAAAATATACAAAGGCCCTGAAGAACTGAACATTTTGATGGGTTAAAAAGCACTCTCATCCAGTCGACATGGCTCAGGCCTGTGATCTCACCACCTTGGAAGGCCGAGGCAGGAGGATCACTTGGGCCAGGGGTTCAAGACTAGCCTGGGCAACACAGTGAGACTTCATCTCAATCAATCAATCAACCAATCAATCAGTCATCAACCAATCAACCAATCAATCAATCAATAGAAAAGCACTCTCTAATAGAAATAAAAGGCAAGCCACAAATGCAAGCCATATCCGTTATTTAAGATTTTCTAGTAGCTATATTTTAAAAAGTAAAAAAAAGCAAAACAAATGAAATTAGATTTTTTAACCCAATATACTCAAAACATTATTTCAATAGATAAGGAATATGAAGAAATTATTAGTGTAATATTTTACATTCTTTCTTTAATACTAAGTCTGAAATTCAGTATGAATTTTACATGTACACCATATCTCAATTCAGACTAGTCACAGTTCAAGAGCTCACTCATCACATATAGTTAGGGGCCTCCCTATTAAACAACACAGGTTACAAGAACTAAAAAGTACCAAATGTGTGACTCAAAATTATACCTAATTTTGGAATCTAATTTTGGAATATATTTTCTGAACATAATTAGGTATAATTCTCTGTAGTAACACTGTCTCTCCATAATCTATAAATAAAAATAATCCACTAGGATATAGTTAAGTACTGTCTCTTGCTACATATACCAGCAAATCCTAAACTGACAGGACTTTAGGTCTTTGACATTCTTCCATATTTTGAAAAAGAAAAAGAAAGAAATTTAGCTTCAGTTAGTATGCCTAGGAGGAAGTCTGAAATAAAAAGTCGTCTACAGAAAAGACTGTATCCTAACCCAAGCCCCAGAGAACAATAGTGAAGTAAAAGCCACATGCCATAACTTCAAAATCAATGCCATACTCCCATAGCCAGGGTAGCATTAGTAGCTGAGAGGCTTACTTTTACTACTATTCAGAAGAAACAATGTGGTCTTTACATGCTATCCAACAATGACTCATGATTCAAACATCAGGCTATCTCAGCTTTAGGGATTTAATATCCCTTCTAAATTTTTTACCTCCACAAGAACACTATTAATTTCACTCAACAAGTACTTACTAAACATAGGTATAAGGCTAGGCATTGAGTGGGAAAATAAGTAAGATATAGGGCTCCTGTCCTGTCTTCAAATTGCTCACTCGTAATGAAGTATGGGGAGGCAAACATGGAAACAATTACAAGTCTCTTTCTCTCATCCATTACTACCAAACCTAGTAGCTTAATATATTAAATATTTATTATCTCACAGTTTCTGTACGTCAGAAACTGGAGTACAGTTTAGCTGGGCAATTCTGGCTCATGGTCTCTCATGAGCTTGCAGACAAGATCTTGGCTAGTGCTGCTGTCATCTGAAGGCTTGACTGGGGCTGGAAGAGCTGCTTCAAAGATGGTTTCCTCATATGTTTATTGGCAAAAGGCCTCAGTTTCTCACCATGTGGAGCTGAGTATAAGACTGAGTATAGGCCGAGACGGGCGGATCACGAGGTCAGGAGATCGAGACCATCCTGGCTAACACGGAGAAACCCCGTCTCTACTAAAAAAATACAAAAAACTAGCCGGGCGAGGTGGCAGGCGCCTGTAGTCCCAGCTACTCGGGAGGCTGAGGCAGGAGAATGGCGCAAACCCGGGAGGCGGAGCTTGCAGTGAGCTGAGATCCAGCCACTGCACTCCAGCCTGGGCGACAGAGCCAGACTCCGTCTCAAAAAAAAAAAAAAAAAAAAAAAAGACTGAGTATAAGACTGCTGAGTATCCTCACCATGTGGCAACTGGCTTCCCCCAGAACAAGAAAGCAAGATAGAAAATCCTCACATGACTTAGCTTCATAAGTCACTCTGACGTTTTTGCAATATTCAATTGGTTACACAAGTCAGCCCTATTCAATGTGGGAAGAAAGTGCATAAGAGTATAAATATAAGGAGGTGGAGACCATTGACAGCCATCCTGGAGGCTAATGACCTCATGTGACATATTATGTTCAACACACAAAGTTGAGCAAAAATGAAAATGTAAAAGGGCATGTTTATATGATATACTGTTTATAAACATACATATAAGTATAATGTTATATCTTAAAGAAGATGGGGACTATATTTACAAGTATATTTGTAATGTTTGTTTCTTACGGTGGGTGATATGAACATAGGTTTTTTTTTTTTGCATCTGAAATATTCATTATAAAAAACTGATGCTTTGGGCCAGCTGTAGTGGCTCACACCTGTAATCCTAGCACTTTGAGAGGCTGAGGTGGGTGGATCACTAGAGGTCAGGAGTTCGAGACCAACCTGGCCAACATGTTGAAACCCCGTCTCCACTAAAAAATACAAAAATTAGCCGGACATGGGTGGCACACACCTGTAGTCCCAGCTATTCAGGAGGCTGAAGCAGGAGAATCACTTGAATCCAGGAGGCGGATATTGCAGTGAGCCCAGATCACACCACTGCACTCCAGCCTGGGCGACAGAGCAAGATTCCATCATAAAAACAAAACAAACAAACCAAAAAACCCAAAAACAAAAAACAGATGCTTTGTCTAAAGGAAATTAGTATTTTTAAAGACATTATTGCCGAATACATTCATTAATACAGCTGTTCAGAACAACTATTTGGAAGTATCCATGATATATGCCCATGGGCTGATTCAGAAATCTGTCCCAATAAAATACTCAAATAAGCAAGGATCTACATACTGAAATTAATCACAGAATTGGGAGCCGCCTGCCAGTCCTTTAACAATGGGGGGAGCTCAGCCAGAGCTGAGACTGGTGCTTCGCAGCTGGCTGTCTGCAGCACCAGCAGGGCCGACGCCAAGAGGACTGAGGCTGTGAGGGCTGTGGGGCGGGACTGTAGTTGTCGCGTCTGGCTGCATGCACCTCAGGGTCCCAGGGAGCTGGAAAGGCAGTGATGGCGAGGAGAGCTGGCCACCAATATTCACCGAGCACTTGCTACGAAGAGCTGAAGTTGCCCTCCTAAAGAGGCCAATCCCCTCAACTGAGTCTCAGCCAGTATTTTGCTGACGACTGCCATTGTGAGTGATCACGTCACACTCTGCCTTTCTATTCCAGCATCTTGCTATTTACTAGAACTATTTATGGATTGCTATGACATCTGTATCTAGCAGCTGTATTTAGCTGCAGTTTCCTATCTGCTTCTAGTAAGTAAATTTGAAGAAAAAGAAGATAGTGTGCCTAAGCTGGAACAGCTCAACAGTTGTATGACTAATATGAATGTAGTAATAACAAAACAAAATTTGCTACATGTGTAACTATATTATTAGAAACCTATCAGTGGAATGGACCTCTGCCTTCCAACAGCTGCCCATTTCACTGAATTTGCTCTCTCTGAAGTAGTACACAAAACAGATCTTCATGATGGCTGGCCAACAATTTGCCTGGAAAAGGTTAAACACCACATAGCCAAATGTGCAGATTTCCTGGAAGTACTGTTGCAAAATTACCCCTTTCTAAATTACGCACTTTCTTCAGTAGCTGCTACATGTATGGGCTTCTTCGAGGATTATACTTCATCTTTCTCCAACATGGCCTACAAGACTACATCACTACATCATCTTACTGCTTACTCCTGGGATTTCTTAGTGCCGTGTACTGAACAGCTATTGACTGCTCATGATAACGATATGAAAGAAGCAAAGAGAGGACAAGCAGGACCTCAACTGGCACAACTAAGTGTGTTCTAGACAGTCTCCTAGCCCTCGCAGCCAGTTCACTTTCAGCAACCTCAGCATGTCAAACAGTCACATAGACCTAACCGCTGTATCGCCATCCTACATCAACCAAACTGTCAGCAGATGGTATCTACCATGTACACCTCATCTTACAAGCTACAGACATGTCCTCCTGGCTTCCAAACTAGTGTTCAGGGCCTTGGGCACATGCGGACTGGTATTGGGATGTCCCTCACTGGCAACTGCAGCAGAAGTTAAGCCCTGTCTGAATGTTTCTTATAAGCAGAGCTTTCACACAAATGAACATTACCCTTGTATTACTCCATGCTTTTGAAAGGTGATTATGTGTAAGGTTAATAACTGACCCAGACTGCCTTGTGACTTGAAGCTTTGGGTAAGCTTTTTGTAAACTTCCATTCAAAAGTAAAGAGATCCAAATGACATCAGAACTCTTCAGGTACCAGCACCAGGAAGACTGAGTATCTCTTTCAATACACCATGAATGCCTGGGAGGACTAAACAAACACTATGACGGTGTGTGTGTCAAATTCAGTTACAAAAAATCCCTGTATGACAAAAATGCTCAAGTCCTGGCTAATAGTACAAATATTTGAAAAATATTCAATAAACAGAAAATTTGGACAGAGTCCAATTTGCCATTTTGGCATTTGACCTATGGGAGATTCTGGGCCTAACATTGGCTTATAAGTCAAAAACGTTTATCTTGGGCTTGCCAAACAGTCTTTTATGATGTAAAGTTAAAGGATTAATTTTTGAAGAGGTTTCTTTTATTCTTCAGTTTTGAGTTTTATCTTTGTTCTACAGATGAAATTTTGAGTAAAGTCATGAATTCCTATGCTATACCAATCTGTACAATTAAAAAAATTTAGATTATTCTACATAACTTCCTATTATAGATAGTATAGGTATATGGATTTATGTACTAAAATTAAGGCTGGAGTAGATCTCTTATTTTTAAAAAGAAAAAAAAAAAAAATCAGGCCAGGTATGGTGGCTCACACTTGTAATCCAGCACTTCGGGAGGCCAAGGTAGGTGGATCACTTGAGGCCAGGAGTTTCAGACAAGCTTGGCCAACATGACAAAACCCCGTCTCTACTAAAAATACAAAAATTAGCTGGGCATGGTGGCGCACACCTGTAATCCCAGCTACTCAGCAGGCTGAGGCACAAGAATCACTTGAACCCAGGAGGCAGAGTTGCAGTGAGCTGAGACTGAGCCACTGCAAAATCCAGCCCGGGCCAAAGAGCGAGCGAGACTCTGTCTTAAAAAAATAAATAAATAAATAAAAATAAAGAATTATTTATAATAAGAAAAAACTGGTAATAACCACAATGTTCATCAATCAGAAAATAAGCAAATAAATTATGACACTACCATACAACAGAATGTAATGAAGCCATTAAAAACAACATAGTTCCCAATTTGATGGAGCCAATCAAATATAGGTAAACAATACGATATACATACAATATAATACCATTTTTTGATAGGCTATCAATCTATTAACAGCTACCTCAAGATAGTGAGAATGTAGCAAGGGAAATAAAAACAGAGAAAGAAAACTTTCCTACTTTAGTGACTTTTGTATTTAAAATTTTTTAGTATCATGTAAGCCTTTTGTAATTTTGTTTTAAAAAGTTGGTTAAGGCTGGCCAGGCGCGGTGGCTCATGCCTGTAATCCCAGCACTTTAGGAGGCCAAGGCAGGAAGATCACAAGGTCAGGAGATCGAGACCATCCTGTCTAACACAGTGAAACCCCGCCTCTACTGAAAAAAAATATACAAAACATTAGCCCGGTGTGGTGGCAGGCGCCTGTAGTCCTAGCTACTCAGGAGGCTGAGGCAGGTGAATGGCAAACCTAGGAGGCAGAGCTTGCAGTGAGTGGATATTGTGCCACTGCACTCCAGCCTGGGCGACAAAGCAAGACTCCATCTCAAAAAAAAAAAAGTTGGTTAAGGCTGGGCACGGTGGCTCATACTTGTAATCCTAGCACTTTGGGAGGCCAAAGCAGGTGGATTGTTTGAGCCCAGGAGTTCAAGACCAGCTTGGGCAACATGGCAAAACCCCATCTCTACAAAAAATACAAAAATTAGCCGGGCATAGTGGCGCACACCTGTGGTCCCAGCTACTCAGGAGCCTGAGGCAAGATGACTGATTGAATCTATGAGGTCAGAGGCTGCAGTGAGCCATTATTCAGCCACTGCACTCCAGCCTGGGTGACAGGGCAAGACCCTGTCTCACTAAATAAATAAATAGACAAACAAATAAATAAAATTAAAAATCTGTCTAAGACAACAATCAGGCAGACCATATGCAAAATGTTAATGCAACAAAAAGTGAAAACAGAACTCAAATTACATATATATTCAAATTAGATCAAAGATATAGGCAGAGACATGAAGAAAATACATCAAAATTAAAATAAAGGTTATGTCAGAATATGAAATTTGGGGCCAGAGAGAGTCCTTTCTCTTTTTTCTAATTATCTCCAATGTGGTTATATAAAACTTATAATGAAAGAATGAGATCCACACATCAAAAAAAAGGTGAAAGATGATCTAGAAAAAAAAAAAAAGACACTAGACAGTAGCCTAAAGAAGATAAATACTATCTAATGTAGTTTTGTTTTTAAAGTAATTCTTGGCTGGGTGCGGTGGCTCACGCCTGTAATTCCAACACTTTGGGAGGCCCAAGCAGGCAGATCGCCTGAACTCAGGTGTTAGAGACCAGCCTGGGCAACACGGTGAAACCCCATCTCTACCGAAAATACAAAAACTTAGCCGGGTGTGGTGGCACGCATCTGTGGTCCCAGATACTTAGGAGGGAGAACTGCTTGAGCTTAGGGGGCAAAGGTTACAGTGAGCCGAGATCACGCCACTGTACTCCAGCCTGAGCAACAGTGAGATCCCATCTCATAAAGAAAAAAAGAGTAATTCTTATGTGTAAATGTTTTCATTATAAGTGATCCATATTTATGGAAAAAAAAGAAAACCAAGAAGAAAATTTAATGGTCCACAAACTCACCACTCACATAATCAGTGCTTTTTTTTGAAAAAATGATGGAGCATGATTAATATACAGAGAGACACCTAAGCCTCACTCAGAAGTAAAACTGTGAACTAGCTACAAGTCGTTAAGGGTTTCAAACAGACTTTTTTTTAAAGTATATTTATAGTGAAACATATAAAATTTGCCATTCTCATTATTTTTAAATGTATGGTTCATGGCATTTAAAACATTCACAATCTTGTGCAACCATGAGCATTATTTCCAAAACTTTTTCATCATCCCAAACAGAAATACTATATCCATTTCCCTTTCTTGCATCCTTGGGTAACCTCTAATTTACTTTCTGACTCTATGAATTTGCCTATTCTATATATATATGTTACAGGTGGGATCATACTTGTATGATTATATGTAAAACTAGCCTTTTCTGTCTGGCTTATTTTACTCAGCATAATGTTTTCAAGGTTCATCCATGTTGTAGCATGTATCAGAACCTCATTCCTTTTTGTGGCTAAATAATATTCACATTCATACATATACAGACACCGCCCACATACATTCTGTCTATGAATTCATCTCTATGCTGAGGGACATTTGGGTTATTTCCACCTTTTGACTCTTGGGAATAATGCTGCTATAAACACGAGCATACAAGTACCAAACTGAGTTTTAATAGTTTGCTCTGGCTAAACTATAAAGAAAACACAAGTAACAGAAACTGCCAAAAGCAATTACCACAATAAAATTCAATGTAAGACATTAACTTTGTGATTTTTAATATTATTTATACTTATTTTTCCAAATTTTCTTAAATATGTATTATTTGGCATAAATGAGGGGAAATTAATTTTTGTAGAGACCTTCGCCATGACAAGAAAAATATGTTCTAATCTGAAAAGATATAAAGTAAGGAAATAAAAGGGAGAGAGCAACACAATGCTGAAGATATCAGGAGATCATTACTGAGGTCAGGATTGCAGGTTAGCAGCACAGCTGAGAAGGGAGCTGACTTGGAGCCTAAAAGCATCTTTTTTTCTTTTTTCTTGTTCTGAATAAGAGAGGGTACTAGTCTTCTCTCCATAATGACGAGCACAGCAGCCAGTATACACTAAACAACAAAAGTTGGCTGAAAGAAGCTGGGCACAGTGGCTCATACCTGTAATCCCAGCACCTTGGGAGGCTGAGGCGGGAGGATCACTTGAGGTCAGGAGTTTGAGACCAGCCTGGTCAACATGGTGAAACCCTGTCTCTACTAAAAATATAAAAAAATTAGCTGGGTGTGGTGGCACACACCTGTAATCCCAGCTTCTTGAGACACTGAGGCAGGAGAATTGCTTGAAATCAGGAGGTAGAGGTTGCAATGACCCAAGATCACGCCACAGCACTCCAGCTTGGGTGACAGAGTGAAACTCCATCTCAAAAAACAAACAAACAAAAAAAAAGGGTGGCATAAAGAATTAATGAATAGGCCGGGTGCAGTGGCTCACACCTGTAATCCCAGCACGTTGGGAGGCTGAGGCGGGCGGATCACAAGGTCAAGAGATCGAAACCATCCTGGCTAAGACGGTGAAACCCCGTCTCTACTATAAACACACAAAAAATTAGCCGGGCGTGGTCGCGGGCACCTGTAGTCCCAGCTACTCGGGAGGCTGAGGCAGGAGAATGGCATGAACCCGGGAGGCAGAGGTTGCAGTGAGCCGAGATTGCGCCACTGCACTCCAGGCTGGGCAACAGAGCGAGACTCTGTCTCAAAAAAAAAAAAGAATTAATGAATAGATAAGCTCTATTCATTTAAAAAACATGACATAAGCTCTACCACCTATGTCATATTTTTTAAATTATTCATATTTTCATTCTCAAATTGACTATTACAAGTACCTCATGTTTCAAAGTAAGTTTTATAGAAACCATAAACTCAGGGAAATTGGCAGGTAGGTGAATGACAGGTAATTATGTCTCAGGGATCATTATTTAAACTGCAACTTTGCTTAAACAAAACTACAAACCAGAATGTGCAGACTTATAGCACGATATTTTTTTAGTGGGTATTTGTCTAAGTATGTGTAACACCAAATGTATCCAGAGTTCTTTTCTTATTTGCTTCTAAAATAAACAGCAATATATCAAATTGAGAAGCACATCCTAAAATGTTTGCTCAAATTTCAAAATGCTATATCAATGCAAATATAAAAGGTCATTAATTTGTATCTGTATACATCGTTATGTCTCCCACCTCAAGGAGTTTTCAAGGAGTTAGAAACTCTGAGCCCATAAAAAACCTGATATACAACTGAATTAGTACATGGAAAGTTAAAAATAATATTTACACCAGTTCCAGTAAAAATTTTTTTAGGAGATGGTGTCTTGCTACATTGCCCAGGTTGGTCTCAAACTCCTGGGCTCTAGTAATGCTCCCGCCTCAGTCTCCCAAGTAGCTTGGACTACAGATGTGTCCTACAACACATGGCTTAGTTCCAGTAAGATTTAAGGTTGGTACAAATATCTTATTACAGTAGGATTTAAGACTAGTACAAATGTAATATCTACCTTCAATCTTTTAACAGGTTATAAGAATTGTTGTTCCAATTCTGTAAATGGGAATAAACACCCATGTAATGTCTTACGTAAGTATTATCAAAATACTTGATATTAAAATGGAATGTAAGTTTTAAAACATATCCAAAAAGAAGAATTTCAAGTTATGTCTTTCACTTATTTAAGCTAACAACTATCAAAGAGAGATGGAAGCTACAAAGATACACAAAGTACTGGCTTCAGAAGAAATAAAAAAACAGAAGAGTAGGAATTACAGAGAAAGGGAAAAAAGAGGAAATAATAGTAACACGACAGACAATTATCTTTTCTTAGATGTCTATATGGCATGTTTCTCCAAGTTAAGATTATCTGTAGGCATATAACATATTTCTTTCTCTCTCTGATCCTTCCTTACAGCTAACTTTCAGGAAAACAAAACATGTACACAATGATACATCACTGCTGCTGCTACCACCATCATTTACTATATGCTTTACTACATGCCAGGGACTGTGACAAGACTTTAGATTCATTATCTTATTTAATCCTCACCATAACCCTGAGATAGATTTTACTGAAGCTTATAGAGGTTAAACAACTTACCCAAGATCCCTTGGCTAATTAATAAATGATAGAGCCAAGATACTAAACATTCAGCCCTAAATGTTCTGACAACTATAAATCACTGCTAAGAAGGTAAGCTAAAACTAACTGTAGAACATAAAAGTCAAAACACAGCATATCAGAATATGTCATGACCCTGAGGATTTTACTGCCTGCCAAAAACTAATCTATTACCTATTTAAGAAATTCTATTAACTAAAATATTAAAGCAGAAATTATATTTGAAAATGAAGTTGTCAACATGAAAATTCCTAACTTATCTGAAAACAGCCTATTATAGACTATACTTAATCATTTTCTGCTACATCAATGTAGTAATACCAGTATTTTTTAAAAGGTCTCAGAGTGGGAGGGTGGGAGGCAGGTAAGGAAGGAGAAGTTACTTACTGGGTACAATATACACTATCCGGGTGATGGCTACGCTAAAAGTCCAGACCTCACCACTACACAACATAACCATGTAACGAAAACTGCACTTGTACCCCTAAATCTGTAAAAACAAAAAAAAAGGGCTGTGCATGGTGGCTCACACCTGTAATCCCAGCACCTTGAGAGGCCAAGGCAGGAGGATCGATCCCTTGAGTCGAGGAGTTCGAGACCAGCCTGGGCAACATAGGAAGACCTTGTCTCTACAAATACATTAAAAATTAGCCAGGTGTAGTGGCACATGCCTGTGGTCCCAGCTACTCAAGAAGCTGAGGTGGGAGGACTGCTTGAGCCTGGGAGGTCTGCTTGAGCCTGGGAGGTCAAGATTGCAGTGAGCCATGATCACACCACTGCACTTGGCCTGAGCAGCAGAGTGAGACTTTGTCTCAAATAAATAAATATATATACATATACTAAAAATGTTTAAAGGTCTCAAGAATATCAACAAAAATTTTTATAATTTTTGTATTAAATATAAACCCTATAAACCCAAACAGAAACTTTCCTGACTTTAAAATTAACATTTTGAGGCAGGCACGGTGGCTCACACCTGTAATCCTAGTGCTTTCAGAGGCCAAATTAGCCGGGCATGGTGGTGTGTGCCTGTAGTTCCAGCTACTTGGGAGGCTAATGCAGGAGGATCACTGGCACCCTGGAGTTTGACGCTGCAATGAGCTATGATCATGCCACTACACTCTGGCCTAGGTGAAAGAACAAGACTCTGTCTTTAAAAATAAATTAATTAATTTAATTTAATTAACATTTGGGGCTGGGCATGGTGGCTCACACCTGTAATCCCAGCACTTTGGGAGGCCCAGGAGTGAGAATCACTTGAGACCAGGAGTTTGAGGCTGTAGTGAGCTATGATTGTGACACTCCACTCCAGCCTGGGTGACAGAGGGAATCTCTTAAAAAATGAATAAATAAAATTTAAATGAAAGGAAACCTCTTAACTTCATAAACTATAAGCAACAGTTTCTAAAGAAAAAGAAAGGAAGAAGAGAAAATGAGAGAAAATCAATAGAGAAAAAGCATCAAATGGCTACCACATCATAATTACATGCCTATATCAGAGGCAAATGGAAATTTTCAAAGGGTAAGAGAAACACTAAACTAATTGGTTTAGTGTTTCTCTAAAGTTGGTTACAGGACTTAAGTATAAAAAACAAATCTAAATATAAAATGTCAGGTTTGTGGTTAATTTTTTATACTTAATGCTCTAGTAGTATGAGTTTGTGTTTTAGTTGGAAATTTATATTTATATTCACTGTTAGAGAACTTTACTAAACAGTACCACATGCACTGCTCTCCAGCTAAATAAAACCCCCTAAATCAGCTAAACAGCTCAGAAATATCTTGAGCTACATACAAAGTTACCACATATACCTACACTCATTTTTGCAACAGTTCAAAACATCTGAGTACTGCTGATATTTCTGTGTTATCTGATCAAGGCATTTCACATGAATAAATGAAGTATTACTCAGTTTTAGCATTTTCAATGTTTGTTAATCTAGGAATATTTAAAATGATAGTAGACCACAGGTGTGGCAAGAAGTCTTTCCATAATTCCATTTCTACTCTAAGACAGAACACATTTTTAAACTTCCTCTCCCTGGTCCTTACATGTAAGGAAAAATACCAGCCACACCCTTAGATTCAATAAAACCAGAGTTAGCAGCTGGTGATACTGATTACCAAACTTATTTTAAGATATCCAAAACTGTACGAGATAGAGCATGCAATTACCCTGAAAAATTAGCATTTATTTGGCATCTGAAACCTTCTGAATTATACAAGTGTAACTTCGCTCAAAAATAATTAATGAAATACTTTAACCAGCCATTTAATCTACTACCTAACATTACGTCCAGTACATTCATTGCTAGATTATACTTATTTCTTATGAAGAAATAATGATCTTAAAACTATAAATAACAAATTACAATTTATTTGTTACAAATAACAAAAATTTCCATGGTCTGTGAATCTGAAGTAAGTTTCCTACATGCTAAAAAATTATGTCTTATTTAATGTTATATGCTTTGGTAAACACAATCTATAAAAGAATTATACAAACCCAGGACCTCTTCTGCTACTAGGCCAACCTAAATCATCCAATGAACAGAATAATTAATATTCTTAAGCACATACATCAGTTTTATGAGGTGGACAATATAATCCTCCATATTACCATAAGAAAACTGTCATATAGGCAATTTTGGTAATATATTTAACAATCTGGTAATTCAACAAAACTGAAATCAATTTTGCTACTAGATATTCCTTATATATATATCTTCAATTTCATTTGAGGTTTCTGCATTTTTTTTCCTTTTTTTTTTTTAAATAGAGATGGGGTCTCACCACGTTGCCCAGGCTGGTCTTGAACTCCTGGGCTCAAGTGATCCTCCCGCCTCAGTCTCTCAAAGTGCTAGGATTACAGGTGTGACCACTGTGGCTGGCTGCTTTATGCATTTCGCTTTCCTTTAATATTATAATCACAAAATTAATATAGCTGCTATTTATACTGATGACCAAAACATATAGCAAGTACTGTTCTAGGCACTATATGCTATTATTTCCACTCCTCATGACCAACTTTACACAGTAAATATCAAGACACATATTTTTCTGATTAAAAAAAAAAAAAAAAAAGACCCAGAAAGTTTATAAACAACAAAGACATGAAACAAAACCCATGTTCTACTTGCCATGCCACTTTATTTCCCAGGCACCAATTCTTTTTACAATCAAATTATTTTCAACACAGAATTTTGCTAGATTCCCTACCAAACCTAAAGTTGCCTTCCTTCATAGAGAAGGAATTATTACATGAACCATTTTGCTGTATTACCAAATTACTGATTTCCCCACAAATCCTTTTGTGTTAAAACTCGGGGAAAAGGGCGGGGCACAGTGGCTCATGCCTGTAATCCTAACACTTCGGGAGGCCAAGGCAGGAGGGTCGCTTCAGACCACAAGTTCGAGATCAGCCTGGGTAACATAGTGAGATTTCATATCCACAAAAAAATCTTTTAAAAACTAGCCAGGCATGGTGGCATGTGCCTATAGTCCTGGCTACTCAGGAGTCTCACACAGGAGTCTGTCCAAGTGTCAGGAGTCTGACACTTGGGATTACTTGAGCCCAAGAGTTCAAGTTTACAGTGAGCTATGATCATGCCACTCCACTCCAGGCTGGGTGACAGATCAAGACCCTGCAAAAAAAAAAAAATAATAATAATAATACAAATAATAAATAAATAAAATATATTGAATAAGAACACTGGAAAACTGAAATTTGATTATTTAAGCTGCACCTAAAATTGTTACACCTAAGCTGTTCAAGCTCACAAGTGAGGAGCTAAGCCTATTCCCTAACCTCAACCTTCCAATGCCACAACAAAATTGTTTTGTTTCATTTTGTTTTTTTAAAGAAAAGGATATCCACACACAAATTTTTCTTGACAGCAGCAAAGGTATTAAAATGTTTCCTTATGTTTCATGCTAGTGCTTAAAAATACAAATTCAGAACAAGCAACTCTTAAAATACAGCATATATGAATTTTAAATTTCAGTAGACACAATATATGCAGCACGGTGTTAAGTATGCTCAACAGCATTATCATTCCCTTCCCAATGTGAAATAAGAATGAAGTACTACTGGCCGGGCGCGGTGGCTCAAGCCTGTAATCCCAGCACTTTGGGAGGCCGAGACGGGCGGATCGCGAGGTCAGGAGATCGAGACCATCCTGGCTAACACAATGAAACCCCGTCTCTACTAAAAATACAAAAAAATTAGCCGGGCGAGGTGGCGGGCGCCTGTAGTCCCAGCTACTCGGGAGGCTGAGGCAGGAGAATGGCGTAAACCCGGGAGGCGGAGCTTGCAGTGAGCCGAGATAGCGCCACTGCACTCCAGCCTGGGTGACAGAGCGAGACTCCGTCTCAAAAAAAAAAAAAAAAAAAAAAAAAAGAATGAAGTACTACTGTTTTGAAAAATCCTAAAATGTCAATAAGAATCTCAATATAATCCTCCAAATGAGTAAATAGTGCCTAGATCACAGCAAAGGCCTAAAAACTCTATTTTAATGCTAGTCATTTTAATTACTTTAATTACACAGGTAATTACTTTAATTACAGTAGTTCCTCCTTATCTGAGGTTTCACTCTCCATGGTTTCAGCTACCTGCCATCAACCTGGTCCAGAAATATTACTTGGAAAATTCCAAAAATAAACAATTCATTAATTCTCGGCCAGGTGCGGTGATTCAAGCTTATAATCCCAGCACTTTGGGAGGCCAAGGCAGGCGGATCACTTGAGGTCAGGAGTTCGAGAACAGCCTGCCAAAATGGTGAAACCCTGCCCCTACTGAAAATACAAAAATTAGCTGGACGTGGTGGCACGCATCTGTAATCCCAGCTACTTGGGAGGCTGAAACAGGAGAATCACTGGAACCTGGGAGCTGATATCACACCACTGCACTCCAGCCTGGGCGACCCAGCAAGACTCCGTCTCAAAAAAAAAAAAAAAAAAAATCCAATTCATCAATTCGAAATTACATGCCATCTGTCCTGTTCCACCTGGAACATGAATCATCACTTTGCCCAGTGTATCCATACTGTATATGCTATCCGCCTGTTAGTTACTTAGTAGGCATCTCGGTTATCAGATCCACTGTTGTTGCTGTATGACAGTGCTTGTGTTCAAGTAATCCTTATTTCACTTAATAATATTTGACTAGTAATAATTAATTGTTGTCTTTACTCTGTTACTGTGCCTAATTTATAAATAAAACTTTATCATAAGTAAGTATGAACAGGTAAACACATACTATGCATAGAGCTTGGTCCTATCCACAGTTTCAGGTATCACTAGCAGTCTTGGAATGTATCTCCTGAGGATAAGGGGGAACTACTGTATAGGTAAAAGAAAAGAGCAATGAAATTATGAGGTGGAAAAAATGTTCTATCTTAATGAAAACTGGATAAAAGATACATGTGAAAAATCAGGGAATTCTGGCACAAATATACTAAATATCAATAAAATAATTTTTTAAAGGTCTTCTGCATCTCAGCAGGTAAAGTACTATGTTCTATTAACAAGATGCGTGGCTTTGACAAGTTATTTAAGCTCTTTGAACCTTGGTTTCTTTGAATTATATAATAATTCTAATGCTTTCCTGTTGTAACATTCCAGAGAAAATTTATACAGACTCAAAAAAGCAGATTTTTTTTGGCAGAGCACGGTGGCTCACACCTGTAATCCCAGCACTTTGGGAGGCCAAGGTGGGTGGATCACTTGAGGCCAGGAATTCAAGACCAGCCTGGCCAATGTGGCGAAACCCTGTCTCCACTAAAAATGCAAAAATTAGCTGGGCATGGTGGTGCATGCCTGTAATCCCAGCTACTTGGGAAGCTGAGGAAAGAGAATCACTTGAACCTGGGAGGCGGAGGTTGCAATAAGCCAAGATCACACCACTGCACTCCAACCTGGGCAACAGAGTGAGACCCTATCTCAAAAAAAAAGAACTCACATAAGCATGTATTTTATGCAATGGTTAGTTTCAAATATAACAGGAAAAAAAATTCTCAAAATGTTATACTATAATAGAAAACTAAGGTCTTAATTCCCTGAGCTCCATATACTAGGCTACAGAAACAATCAGACATTTCTGGGACAAGTCAATACAATGAGAGTACATTAGCAAGACTAAAGATACATAGCTACACAATAACTGACTTTCAGAAGATGCCAAAAAAGCATTTAGGACGGCAAGAGTTTTTTTAAAATCTGATATTAAAGGAATCTAAAGTGTTACACACTTAACTCTGACACATATCCACACCTCTCTAGTTCTCACCTGCCACAGGCAAGTAAGTGTTCTGTCTAAAGTCAGAAGACTTCCGTCAGAGCTTATGCTCTTTGGACTCTCCTAGAGCTCAAGTGATTGCTCCCTTCTTCCCAGTTTCTGCTCTCAATTTTTAAACATGCTCCTCCGCCATATTTAAAAATCTTGGCTGGGTGTGGTTACTGACTGACACCTGTAATCCCAGGACTTTGGGAGGCCAAGGCAGGTGGATTGCTTGATCCCAGGAGTTTAAGACCAGTCTGGGCAACAAGGTGAAATCCCATCTCTACAAAAAATACAAAAAGTAGCCGGATATGGCAGCACATGCCTGTAGTCCCAGCTACTCGGGAGGCTGAGGTGAGAGGACTGCTTAAGCCCAGCAGATCAAGGCTGCAGTGATCCATGAATGCACCACTGCACTCCAGCTTGGACGACAGGGCAAGACCCTTTCTCAAAAAAACAAAACAAAAACAAAATCTCGCTGGATCTTCATTCCACCCCAAAGTACCCTGTGTCTCACTGTGTCCTCCCTTCCCCATAGCTAAGCAACTACAAAAAATGTTTACCTTTTCACTCTTTCCTTTCTCACCTCCCACTTTTTCATTGCAAACTGGCTTCTATTCTACCATTTTTCTGAAACCACACTTAACTAAGGTTACTTACTGAGAACCTCTTTGTTGCTAAATCAACTAAACACTTGACAGTCCTTATCTTATTGCTCTCTCTGCAACATATGCCCCAGTACCATTCTCTCCTTTTATTCTGATTTTTCTGATTACAAAATACATGTTAAGAATCCAAATATCAGCCGGGCGCGGTGGCTCAAGCCTGTAATCCCAGCACTTTGGGAGGCCGAGACGGGTGGATCACGAGGTCAGGAGATCAAGACCATCCTGGTGAACACAGTGAAACCCCGTCTCTACTAAAACTACAAAAAACTAGCCGGGCAAGGTGGCGGGCGCCTGTAGTCCCAGCTACTCGGGAGGCTGAGGCAGGAGAATGGCGTGAACCCGGGAGGCGGAGCTTGCAGTGAGCTGAGATCAGGCCACTGCACTCCAGCCTGGGCGACAGAGCGAGACTCCGTCTCAAAAAAAAAAAAAAAAAAAAAGAATCCAAATATCACAGAAAAAAATGGAAGTCGAAGTACTCTGTAATCTCTCTCTCAAAGACAGTCACAGTTAACAACATGGTAATATATTCATCAAGATTTCTTTTCTAATAATACATATGACATATAGGTATACAGGTAATTTTTTAGATTTTACAAAATTAGAAAATTTTACATATTTCCTTGACAATTTTTTTTACTTAACATACTTTGATCTTCTGTCCTTGTCAGATCTTCTGTCCTTTGCGGCATGAAGATTAATTCCTCCCCTCCCCATGCACCCCCGCCACCCTACCTGCCCCAGGCAAAGAGCTCCATATCCTAATACCTGGAACCTGTGACTATGTTATCTTATATGGCAGAAGGTGCTCTGCAGCTGTGATTAAGTTAAAGATCTTGAGATAGGCCAGGCATGGTGTCTCACGCCTGTAATCCCAGTACTTTGGGAGGCTGAGGCAGGCGGATCACGAGGTCAGGAGATCGAGACCATCCTGGCTAACATTGCGAAACCTCGTCTCCACCAAAAATATATAAAATTAGCCAGGCGTGGTGGTAGGCACCTGTAGTCCCAGCTACTCGGGAGGCTGAGGCAGGAGAATGGCATGAACCCGGAAGGCAGAGCCTGCAGTGAGCTGAGATGGCGCCACTGCACTCCAGCCTGCATGACACAGTGAGACTCCGTCTCAAAAAAAAAAAAAGATCTTGAGATGGGAGGTTATCTTAAATTATCTGGCTTGTGCCTGATATAATCATAAAAGTCCTTATGAGAGAGAAAACAATGTGAAGGCTCAAACAGAAAAAATTTGAAATTGCTATACTGCTGGGTTTGAAGATGGAGGATGCGGCCAAGGAACGCAATACAAGGAATACAAGGAACATAGCTCCAGAAGATGGAGAAGATTCTCCCCTAGAGCCTCCACAAGAAACCAGCCCTGCTACAATCTTGACTTTAACCCAGTGAAATATTTTGAACTCTGACCTTCGGAACTGTGAGAGACTAAATTTGTTTTAAGTCACTAAGTTTGTACTAATTTGTTACAGCAGCACCGGAAAGTAACACAGTATATACACCATATTCCATAAGCTGTACAGCATTCCATCACACAAATGTACTATACTTTATTTAACCAATCCTCTATTGATGGATACTTGGGGTGCTTCCCATTTTTTTACTATTATTAATGTATGTTAAACATATTTTTCCACATGTGTACGTTTCTCTAGGATTTATTCCATAAAGTATAACTACTAGGACAAGTAACATGATATTACAAGTTTTAACAGATATAAAAAGAAACCTCCAAAAGTCTGGGTTTTTTTGTTTGTTTGCTTTTTGAGACACGGTTTCGATCTGTCACCCAGACTGGAATGCAATGGCCCAATCCCGGTTCACTGCAACTTCCGCCTCCCAGGTTCAAGTAATTTTCCTGCCTCAGCCTCCCAAGTAGTTGGGATTACAGGCACCTGACACCACGCCCAGCTAATCCGTATTTGTATTTTTGTAATTTGTAATTGTATTTTCAGTAGTGACAGGGTTTCACCATGTTGCCCAGGTTAGTCTTGAACTCCTGACCTCAGGTGATCCACCCGCCTCGGCCTCCCAAAGTACTGGGATGACAGGAGTGAGCCACAGCGCCCGGCCAGAAGTCTGTATTTTTACTCACACTAACAACATTCCAGTCCCTCCCTCCCTCTTCAAAGTTCTATTTTTTTAACTTCTGTTAAATCACTTTCCTTGGTTTCCTTTTATAGTGGCTACTCCTTTTGGTCTTATGCAGACTCTTCATCAGCTCATTTCTTAAATGTTAATGGTCCCCAACATTCCAATTCCATTCTATCCTTCCTACACACACTCCCAGATATATTTCATACTTCCTTTTATCCCCAATTACTACTTACAAACAAAATGGAATTCATTACTCCTTCCCTTTAAATCTTTTCCTCCACAGTGTTTCAACATCCAGCAGCCTATAACAGATACATAGGGGTCACCTGATCCCTACCTTATCCTCACCCCATATATCAAGTCTAAGGAGTTCATGTCCTTATAGCACTAGAATCCATAAACTTATCTACCTCCCTACCAATTCCTTTGATAAGGAATACATCAATTTTCTTTTTTTTTGAGACGGAGTCTCCCTCTGTCGCCCAGGCTGGAGTGCAGTGGTGCAATCTCAGCTCACTATAATCTCCGCCTCCCGGGTTCAAGCAATTATCCTGCCTCAGTCTCCCAAGTAGCTGGGATTACAGGCGTGTGCCACCACGCCCGGCTGGAACACATCAATTTTCAAGTGTATTACTTTACTGTGTGTTTTCCCTATTCCAAGTCTTACACTCTCACTGTACCAGATATTCTTTTTTTTTTTTTTTTTTTTTTTTTGAGACGGAGTCTCACTCTGTCCCCCTTGCTGGAGTGCAGTGGCCGGATCTCAGCTCACTGCAAGCTCCGCCTCCCGGGTTCAGGCCATTCTCCGGGTTCAGGCCATTCTCCTGCCTCAGCCTTCCGAGTAGCTGGGACTACAGGCGCCCGCCACCTCGCCCGGCTAGTTTTTTTGTATTTTTTAGTAGAGACGGGGTTTCACTGTGTTAGCCAGGATGGTCTCGATCTCCTGACCTCGTGATCCACCCGTCTCGGCCTCCCAAAGTGCTGGGATCACAGGCTTGAGCCACCGCGCCCGGCCAGATATTTTTTTTTTTTTTTTGAGATGGAGTCTCTGTCACCCAGGCTGGAGTGCAATGGTGCGATCTTGGCTCATTGCAACCTCCGCCTCGCAGGTTCAAGTGATTCTCCTGCCTCAGCCTCCTGAGTAGCTGGGATTACAGGCACGCACCACTACACCCAGCTAATTTTTGTATTTTTAGTAGAAATGGGGTTTCACCATGTTGATCAGGCTGGTCTCAAACTCCTGACCTAGTGATCCACCTGCCTCGGCCTCCCAAAGTGCTGGGATTACAGGCATGATCCACCGCACCAGCCTGCCCACTGTCCCAAAATAATCCTTCTAAAACTCAATTCTGATTTGTCACTCAACTAGATCTTTTATAGATGGCAGGTTGGAATGCAAAATGGTGTAATTTCTTGGGGAAAATTGTTCAGTATTGTCTTCTAAAGTTAAACATACATCTTCCGTATGACTCAGTAATTCCACCACTATTTATTTACCCAAGATAAATGAAAGTGTATGCCTACAAAAAGACTCACAGTCAAAACTTCATAGCGGCCAGGTGCAGTGGCTCATGCCTGTAATTCCAGCACTTTTGGAGGGTGGGGCGGGTGGATCACCTGAGGACAGGAGGAGTTCAGGACCAGCCTGCCCAACACGGTGAAACCCTGTCTCTACTAAAAATACAAAATTAGCCGGGAGTGGTGGTGCACGCCTGTAATCCCAGCTACATGGGAGGCTGAGGCAGGAAAATCACTTGAACCTGGGAGGTGGAGGTTGTACTGAGCCGAGATCGCGCCATTGCACTCCAGCCTGGGCGACAAGAGTGAAACACCATCTTAAAAAAAAAAAAGGGCCAGGCATGGTGGCTCACAACTGTAATCCCAGCACTTTGGGAGCCCAAGGCAGGCAGATCACCTGAGGCCGGGAGTTCAAGACCAGCCTGACCAACATGGAGAAACCCCATCTCTACTAAAAACACAAAATTAGCCAGGCATGGTGGCACATGCCTGTAATCCCAGCTACTCGGGAGGCTGAGACAGGAGAATGTCTTGAACCCGGGAGGCGGAGGCTGCAGTGACCCAAGATCGCCAGATTGTGCCATTGCACTCCAGCCTGAGCAACAAGAGCAAAACTCTGTCTCCAAAAAAAAAAAAAAAAAAAACCTTCATAGCTACTTTATTCATAATAGCCAAACAGGAGATGGGACAAATAAATTGTGTTATATTCATACAATGTATTAATATGCATGGATTAAGAAGAACTATTGATATGTGCAAGATCATTGATGAATTTCAAAAACATTTTTTTGACCAAAAGAAGCAGACACAAAAGAATACACAGTGTTATTATTCTACTTATGTGAAGTTCAAGAACAAGAAAAACCAATCTATGGTAAAAGATATCACAACTCCAGACTGGGCAACAGAGCCAGACTCCCAAAAATTAGCCAAGTGCAGTGGCACAAATCCTGTTGTCCCAACTAACTTGGAAGGCTGAGGCGTGAAGATTGCTTGAGCCCAGGAGTTCAACGCTGCACTGAGCTATGATCATGGCACTGAACTCCAGCCTGGGAAACAGGGCGGGACCTCATCTCTAAAAACAAAACAAAACAATCACAACAATGGGGATTAACTAAAGCAACCACAATAGAAATGATTCACATAGGTGTATACCTTCATCAAAACTCATTAAATTGGTCAGGTGCAGTGGCTCACACCTGTAATCCCAACACTTGGGAGGCCGAGGCAGGAGGATCGCTTAAGCCCAGGAATTGGAGACTAGCCCTACTCAACATAACAAGACCCCATCTCTATGAGAAAAAAAAATGCTTTTTAATTAGCCAGGTGTGGCGGCACATACCTGTAGTCCCAGCTACTCAGGAGGCTGAGGTGGGAGGACTGCTTGAGCCCGGGAGGTCAAGGCGGCAGTGAGCCATGATCACCCCACTGCACTACAGTATGGGCAACAGAGCAAGACCCTGTCTCCAAAAAAAATACAAAAAACAAAAAAACTTATAAATTATTTCTGGAATTTTCCATTTAATATTTTCAGACTGTAACTGACCACAGCTAAGTAAAACTGCAGATAAGGAAGAACTACTGTATTCAAAGACATTACATTATTCATGACTTATGCCCAAAATTCATTTTCAATTTACGTCAAGGTCCTTTCACCATCAAATTATGCTCAGTTTTCCAAACTATCCTGATTTCTGGTATGCCTGAAGATATTACATTTTTCTTCTACCTTTCTCATGTATTTCATTCAAATATATTACATAATCATTAAAGCTACACTTTTATACAGTATCTGCTAATGCTGTTCTGATAAAGTCACTAGCATAATTTATGAGCACACTGGATTCATTTCTAATACACAAAAGATTCAGGACAAAGACAACAGCAAATAATCATTTGAGCACCAACTCAAAGACAAAATCCCCATCCTTCCTTCTATCTCAGTGCTTACACTTTTCTATGAACAAACAAAAAAAGCATTTATCCATAATAAAGCAAGTTTTGTTCCTATCTCTCATGAAGGTCCCTTTCAAGAACAAAGGAGCTAGCAGTTAGTTAGGAAGAGTCCAGATAACAAACTTACAAGACACTAAATAGCAAAAACAACAAGGAAAATCCAGATAATAGACAGTTTAACAAACTTCAGGGAACACTTTTCAGAGAGTTGGATGAGCACAAAGAACAATTAACAAGTCACTAAACCCACATTGTCTTTGGCCACTTAAAAGGATAAACTGCAAACAGTACAAGCAGAGAAAGCTCTCTTTAAGTAAACAGCTAAAAATGTAACAAATAAACATACCAGGCTAGTAGCAATACCTAGTGAGAAACAAGATGACACTTTGTAAGCAAACTTATGGGGTCACAATAAACAGGTTCTAACAACAATTAATCAATCTACATTCTTCCAATGAGGAAGGACTATTGTAACACCATGAGAGATAGTAAAAATTCCCCATGTCATCTGATTGATATCTCGAATTTTATACACAAACACAAAAGTAAAATACAGTCATGCACCACATAAGAACATTTCAGTCAATGGAGACCACATATCCTGGCCCTGGCTGGGCATGGTGACTCATGCCTGTAATCCCAGCACTTTGGGAGGCTGAGGCGGGTGGATCATTCGAGGTCAGGAGTTCAAGACCAGCCTGGCCAACATAGTGAAACTCCGTCTCTAATAAAAATGTAGAAATTAGCCAGGCGTAGTGGTGTGCGCCTGTAATCCCAGCTACTGGGAGGCTCAGGCAGGAGAACAGTTTGAAGCCAGGAGGCAGAAGTTGCAGTGCGCTGAGATAGCACCACTGCACTCCAGTCTACAAGACACAGCGAGACCCCATCTCAAAAAAACAAAAGAGGGTGGTCTCACGAGATTATAATATAGTACTTTTGGTGTATCTTTGCTGTTTAGATAACAAGTACCACTGTGTTACAACTGTCTACAGTATTCTATACAATAACAAACTGTGCAGGTTTGTAGCCTAGGAGCAAAAGGCTATACTATATAGCCTAGGTGTATAGTAGGCTCTGCTATCTAGGTTTGTCTAAGTGTACTCCATGATGTTCATGCAACAGTGAAATTGTCTAACAACTCATTTCTCAGAACGTACCCCCATTGTCAAACGATACATGACTGACTGTTATTAACTTGTGGTAGAAAGAAAAGGCCAATGGAGATTTTGTGCAGTGAGAAGCAGGCTTTTGTATTTTATAAGACTTGTTAAAAATTAATTTGAAAAGCAATATGTAGGGCTCGCAGGTTTTTATTTTTTGCCAAATATTAGAAGGAAAAATCTACTATCTAGAATCACAACTTCATAAGAAAAAGGGCATTTTAATACAGAAAAAGGATGGATATAATTTAAAGGTGAATAAATTGTATAAACATTGACAACATTTCTATTTCATCATGAACTTCATGGTAAAAACTCTGACTCAAAGAGCAGTATTTGGGAAGCTACTGATTTAGTGTTTTTAAGAAAATAAAAATATAGAATGTCAAAGAATAACAAAGCTATTAGAGATCATTAAAATAAAGTTTTCAATGAGTGGTTTTATCATTCACTTCATGTTAACTAGACACTAAAATCTCCACAACCTTATTAATCTTTAATAATAGCTGATAACTTTTTCTAGTTTAGAAGCTTTTCTCAAAATAAAAAGTTCTGAGTACTACCTCTCCCCATAATTAGATTTAAGCATTACTAACTGAAATAATAAAACCATCATGACTTTTTTTTTTTTAAAGAGATGGAGTTTCACTCACTGTCACCCAAGCTGCAGTGCAGTGGTGTGATCTCGACTCACTGCAGCCTCTGCCTCCCATGTTCAAGTGATTCTCCTGCCTCAGCCTCCCAAGTAGCTGGGACTACAGGTGCACGCCACCACACCCAGCTAATTTTGGGGGTTTTTTGTTTTTTTATTTTTGTTTTTTTGAGATGGTGTCTCGCTCGTCGCCCAGGCTGGAGTGCAGTGGCAAGATCTCGGCTCACTGAAAGCTCCGCCTCCTGGGTTCATGCCATTCTCCTACCTCAGCCTCCCAAGTAGCTGGGACTACAGGTGCCCGCCACCACGCCAGGCTAATTTTTTTGTATTTTCAGTACAAACGGGGTTTCACCACATGTTAGCCAGGATGGTCTCAATCTCCTGAACTCGTGATCTGCCCGCCTCGGCCTCCCAAAGTACTGGGATTACAGGCGTGAGTCACTGTGCCCAGCCAATTTTTTGTATTTTTAGTAGAGATGGGGTTTCACTATGTTGGCCAGGCTGGTCTTAAACTCCTGACCTCAGATGATCCACCTGCCTCAGACTCCCAAAGTGCTGGGATTACAGGCGTAAGCCACCACCACGCCCGGCCCATTATGATTTTTTAATAAATTTTATTATATATTACAAATAAGCAAGATCTATTATTCATGCGACATTTAATGCACACATGGATTTTTAGATCCCTTGTAGAGATCTACAGCCCAATCCATTTCTCCAGGTACTCATCTCCTCTTACCACGAGTTTCTCACATTTTAGGCTGGACAATTCCTTTAGAGAAGGTTATCAAATAGCTCGTTAAACTGGATCATCTTCAAAATCACTTCCAATCTTGAGATTATAACATCCTGGGACAATGAGTACTTCTAAAAAGAATTTTGAGACTGCTAAAGAAATGACAGCTTGACCAATATTTAGGTCCTCTACCTCCTGACACTCTTTTCAGACAACTGTGAAGAAATTTAAAAGGAGGAGACAACAATGGAGGACAGATGGCAACAAGTTTCTGTGTAATGGAAAGCAGAGAGTGGACTTCCAGGGTGAGATGGCAGATTGAACATACACACATCTAATTTTGCTTTCTCCCAAAACTTTACTAAAATAAGGATAAAGAAAGTTGTGTAATTGTTGTTTGTTCTGTTTTTAGGACACAACCCATTAGGATAGTGAGAATGAGACAATAGCAATAAAATTTTGGAAGCTCGAAAGCAGCTGGATAACTGACCTAGTCAAAGATGCCAAATTCTTTGTGTATGTGTGTGACGGTGTCTCACTCTGTCACCAGGCTGGAGTGCAGTGGCGCAATCTCAGCTCACTGCTACCTCTGCCTCCAGGGTTCAAGCAATCCTCCTGCCTCAGCCTCCTGAGCAGCTGGGACAACAGGCGCCCGCCACCGCGCCCAGCTAATTTTTGTATTTTTAGTAAAGACGCAGTTTCACCATGTTGGCCAAGACGGTCTCAATCTCTTGACCTCATGATCTGCCTGCCTCAGTCTCCCAAAGGGCTAGGATTACAGGGATGAGCCACTGCACCCTGCTAAAGATGGCCAAATTCTTTTTTTTTTTTTTTTTTTTTTTTTTGAGACGGAGTCTCGCTCTGCCGCCCAGGCTGGAGTGCAGTGGCCGGATCTCAGCTCACTGCAAGCTCCGCCTCCCGGGTTTATGCCATTCTCCTGCCTCAGCCTCCCAAGTAGCTGGGACTACAGGCGCCCGCCACCTCGCCCGGCTAGTTTTTTGTATTTTTTTTTTTTTTTTTAGTAGAGACGGGGTTTCACCGTGTTAGCCAGGATGGTCTCGATCTCCTGACCTCATGATCCGCCCGTCTCGGCCTCCCAAAGTGCTGGGATTACAGGCTTGAGCCACCGCGCCCGGCGAAGATGGCCAAATTCTAAGCCAGCAATGCTGACAACTAAGAACAAACCAGTTTATGTCACAGATTCCTCAAAAGGCTCAGGAACTGCCAGAACAAAGAGGGGAAGGGGGACTAAAAGAAAGGAGCAAGTGAATGCTGAACAGTTAGAAACCCAGATTTCCTCCAAGCTGCTGAGTGGCCCCACCCTCAATGTGGCAGGTGACAGATTTCTTTTCTCAAGAGGGTAAACCATACAAGGTGGAAGACATAGGTATCCTAACAGAGACAGGTTGTGTGAGCCCATATACTAAACGTTCTATGGCTCCTCCTTACCCAACCCTCTTTTCCTGAGTTCCCAGATACTGACACTAGACCCCAACTCTCCAAACAGAAAACTGAAAGATACTCTCTGGAAAATATGACCAGGACAAAAGGAAAGATAAATACACTGGAGATAGCCTCAAACAATCCACCCAGACCAATCATTTCAATCTTGGCCACACACTGGAATTATCTTGGCAGCTTTAAAAAATACTGGTGCTAATCTACAGAGATAGAAATCAGAATAGTGATCACCTCTGAGCTGGGAGTGAGACAACAGAAGAAAGGGATATGAAGGAATTTTCTAGAATTTTTTGCCATGCTCTACATCTTGTGTCAGTTACATGGTAAAAATCAAACTATACACTTAAATTCTGTGCATTTTACTGTATGTAGCCACACCTAATTTTTTTTAACTATCGCTACCTGGGACCTTTTCTCAGAGATTCTGACATATTAGCAGCAGGGATTTTTTTTTTTTTAAGCTCTTCATGTGATTCTAATGGGCAGCCAAAGCAGAGAATCACTGCTTCAGACTCTAGAATATAAGGTAAAACTACACGTCCTTAAGCCCTACTTACAAGTTCAGGACTTCCCATCAGCTTTCAGTAGCCCACTCTTAACCATGAACAGACAACCATGGATTACCAGTCTTCCAAGGAGCGCCTCTACTAATAAGACTATATCAAATAGGAAAAAAAAGTAACTTGGAGGAAACTATGCAAGGAAAAGAAGGTCTAGGCCACGCACAGTGCCTCACGCCTGTAATCCTAGCACTTTGGGAGGCCAAGATGCACGGATCACCTGAGGTCAGGCGTTCAAGACCAGCCTGGCCAACATGGTGAAACCCGTCTCTACTAAAAACACAAAAATTAGCTGGGCATGATGGCAGATGCCTGTAATCCCAGTGACCTGAAAGGCTGAGACACGAGAATCGCTTGTACCGGGAAGATGGTGGCTGCAGTGAGCTGAGATCACGCCACTGCGCTCTAACCTGGGCGGCTGAGACTCCGTCTCAAAAAAAAAAAAAAAAGGAAGGTTTAAGAAAATTATTTTTAACATTCTCAGAGAGATAAGAACAGATATGGCACCCATGAAACAAGAACAGGTAGAGAAATAAATGACTGAGTAGAGGAGGCTGAGCCTACTGGCCTGCAAAAGGGAATACAATCAAGAAACAAGCTGAGGGAGTCTCTCTGAGCCTATTCTGGCTCAGGAGACTGCCGGATAAAGTGATATAAAAATTTTTTTAAATTTAAAAAATAAAAAGAAGCAAGCTGATTTGGCTAACTCACAGAATCCCGGAAAGGCTCAGGATCTAGGAGCCTAGGAGTTCCCAGGTATAGGGTCAGTGGTGGAAAGGCATGGGGTTAAAGAGAAAGTAAATAGTTTAACGTCTATGTAAGGTACAGTTGCACTCTACTCTAGGTTCCCTCCTCCGCCACCATTCCTATCTCATAAATTCATTTCCTAGAAACACTGACCTGGTGATATGGTTTGGCTTTGTGTCCCCACCCAAATCTCACCTTAAATTGTAATAATCCCCACATGTCAAGGGCAGGACCAGGTGGAGATAACTGAATCACAAGGGCAATTTCCCCCACCCTGTTATCGTGATAGTGAGTGAGTTCTCACGAGATCTGATGGTTTTACAGGGGGCTTCACCCTTTGCTGGGCATTCATTCGCTCTCCTGTTCCCCTGTGCAGAGGTGCCTTCCACCATGGTTTTAAGTTTCCTGAGGCCTCCCCAGCCATATGGCACTGTGAGTCAATTACACCTCTTTTCTTTATAAATTACCCAGTCTTGGGTATTCTTCATAGCAGTGTGAGAACAGACTAATACACCTGGTGAGACTCCAGACTCAAGAAAAGTAAAGTGAGGCTCAAGGCTGAAAGCCAAGGGGTTAAACAGAAGTGTGTTTGATGAAAACAGCCCCTGCCCACAGCCCACTTCCTTTGTCCACCTCTCAGAACACTGGGAGCCAAGCCTAGACCCTCTTCCCCTCCCCTAGATTTGATTTAGATACCCCTCTGCATGCTGCCAAGCCAATTTCCATCATAGTACTTCTCCTAGTGGAAGATAATGATCTATTTTTTTAATTTCTACTATCCCCACTAGACTCTGAACTCCTTAAGAGCTGAAGCAGCATCTTAATCAGTTTTGTATCCCCAGAGCCTAACACAATGACTATCAATATACTAAATACCATATAAATCTTTAATTGGTCCAACATACTGGCGATACCATGTTAAAAAATAACACCATGCAAAACTTAGTTGGAAATACTAGAACACAGAAGGTGTACTTTGGATTAGGTGTGAATAAAGAGTAAAGATTTAGAATTTATTGATAAAATGATGTCTCGGATTAGTTTAAAATAATCCCAGTGCCACCCCTCCCTCACCCTGCAAAAAAACCCAGATGTGTTTCTACATGCAGGTCACAAATGTTTTAAAATATGTTACAATAACATCAAAACACATCAAATATCTAAGAATAAGTAACAAAAATGTGCAAGGCTTCTACACAGAAAACAACATTACCAAGAGAAATTCTTAAAAGACCTGGATACAGAGATATACCATGTTCATAAATTGACTCTCAATATTGAACCATCAATTATCTCCAAATTTATATATATTCAACTCCAATTCCAAAATTTGTGGAAATTGACAAACAGATTCTGAAAATTATATTAAAATGCTAAGAGCCAAGAACAGCCAGAAAACCTTAAGGAACAAAGTTGGAGAGCTTATATTACCACATATCAAGGTTTATTATAAAGTTACATTAATACAGTGATTAGTGCAAGGATAACAAATACACAAATAAAACAGAACAAAGTATCCAGAAACAGACCCACACTAATTTCATAAATTAGCTGACCATACTGTTATCTCAGTTATGAAAAAAAGTGCCACACAGTGGAGAGGACAAGGATGGTATTTGCAATAAATGGTACTGGATCAAACAGACGTCCATATAGTAAAAAGTGAAGGAAAAAAAAAAAAGTAAATCTTTTTCAGCATCTTAATCAGTTTTGTATCCCCCAAAAAAAGGAAAAAAAATTTTTTTTTTTTGAGATGGAGTCTCACTCTGTAATCCAGGCTAGAGTGCAATGGCACGATCTCAGCTCACTGCAACCTCCGCCTCCTGGGTTCAAGCGATTCTCCTGCGTCAGCCTCCTGAGTAGCTGGGATTACAGGCGTATGCCACCACGCCCAGCTAATTTTTTGTATGTTTAGTAGAGACAGGGTTTCATCATGTTGGCTAGGCTGGCCTCAAACTCCTGACCTCATGATCTGCCCACCTCGGCCTCCCAAAGTGCTGGGATTACAGGCATGAGCCACCACGCCCGACCTAAAAAAGGGATTCTTGACCCCTGCGATTCATCGAGAATTTACCGTAAATTATACACCTTAAATGCAAAAAGTAGGGGATGGGTACAGTGGCTCACACCTGTAATCCCAGCACTTTGGGAGGCCGAAGAGGGCAGATTGCTTGAGCTCAAGAGTTTGAGACCAGCCTGGGTAATATGTTGAAACCCTGTCTCTACAAAACACACAAAAATTAGCCAGGTGTGGTGGCATATGCCTGTAGTCGTAGTCACAGCTACTCAGGAGGCTGAGGTGGGAGGACTGCTTGAGCACAGGAGGTAGAGGTTGCAGTGTGCTGAGGTTGCACTACTGCACTTCAGACCCTATCTGAAAAAATATATTTTTTTTTCCGCAAAAAGTAAAATAAAATTGTTATTAAGGCAACACAAAAAAATATGTTCATATTTTCAGGTTAGGCACTGACTTCTTAAACAGGACACAAAAAGCAGTAACCATAAAGGACAAGATTGATAAAGTATACTTTATTAAAATTAAGAATCTCAGGCTGGGCACAGTGGCTCATGCCTGTAATCCCAGCACTTTAGGAGGCCGAGGCAGGTGTAGGTGTATGACTTGAGCTCAGGAGTTCAAGAACAGCCTATGCAACTTGGCAAAACCCCATTTCCACTAAAAATACAAAAATTAGCTGGGCATGGTGGTGCTCACCTGCAGTTCCAGCCTAAAAAAAAAATTAGGCAGGAGGATTACCTGAGCCTTGGGAGATCAAGATTGCAGTGAGCCATGATCATGCCACTGTACTCAAACCTGGGCAACAGAGTGAGATCCTGTCTCAAAAAAAAAAAAAAAAAAAAAAAAGGCCAGGCACGCTGGCTCACACCTGTAATCCCAGCACTTTGGGAGTCCGACGCGGATGGATCATGAGGTTAAGAGTTCAAGACCATCCTGGCCAACATGGTGAAACCCTGTCTCTACTAAAAATACAAAAATTAGCGGAGCATGGTGGCACACACCTATAGTCCCAGCTACTCAGGAGGCTGAGGCAGGAGAATTGCTTGAACCCAAGAGGCAGAGGTTGCAGTGAGCCGAGATCGCGTCACTGCACTATAGCCCAGCAACAGAGTGAGACTCCATCTTACAACACACACACACACACACACACACACACACACACACACACAAATTAAGAATCTCCAGGCATAGGCTGGGCACAGTGGCTCACGCCTGTAATCCCAGCACTTTGGGAGGCCGAGGTGGGCAGATCACGAGGTCAGGATATCGAAACCATCCTGGGTAACACAGTGAAACCCTGTCTCTACTGAAAATACAAAAAAAAAAAAAATTAGCCAGGCGTGGTGGCGGGATTCTATAGTCCCAGCTACTCGGGAGACTGAGGCAGGAGAATGGCATGAACCTGGGAGGCGAGGCTTGCAGTGAGCTGAGATCGGGCCACTGCACTCCAGCCTGGGTGACAGGGCAAGACTCCGTCTCAAAAAAAAAAAAAAAAAATCTCCAGGCATGAAAAAAAACACCATTAAAAGACTGACAAAACAAAATACAGACGGAAAAAATAAAAATGCAATACATATATATCCTAGAAAGGACTCATATCCAGAATAAAGTATTACAAATCAAAGAAAAATAAGCATATCAATGAAAACTGGGCAAAAAGACTTAACAGGCACTTCACAAGAGGAAATATAAATGGTCAACAAAAGATACTCAACCTCAGCCGGGCGCGGTGGCTCAAGCCTGTAATCCCAGCACTTTGGGAGGCCGAGACGGGCGGATCACGAGGTCAGGAGATCGAGACCATCCTGGCTGACACGGTGAAACCCCGTCTCTACTTTAAAAATACAAAAAAACTAGCCGGGCGAGGTGGCGGCGCTGTAGTCCCAGCTACTCGGGAGGCTGAGGCAGGAGAATGGCGTGAACCCGGGAGGCGGAGCTTGCAGTGAGTTGAGATCCGGCCACTGCACTCCAGCCTGGGCGGCAGAGCAAGACTCCGTCTCAAAAAAAAAAAAAAAAAAAAAAAGATACTCAACCTCAGTACCAGGAAAATGCAACATGAAACCACACTGATATATTACTGTACCTCTACTAGACTAGCAAAAAAACATTTCAACTGACAAGCACCAGCAAGGATGTGGGGTAACCAGAACATTCCCTGCTAATTGGTACAACCACTTTGGGAAAATGTTCAACAATATCTAATACTAAAGTTTTATCATGCATATACCTCTAAAATCAACAACCCCACTCCTACGTACATACTCCAATCTAGTAATGTTCTATTTCTTGATCTTTGGTGGTTCACTTAGTAAAAATTCATCACAATGTTTTTTGTTTTTGTTTTTTTTTGAAAGACGGTCTCACTCTGCCATTCAGGCTGGAGTGCAGCGGCATGATCAAGGCTCACTGCAACTTCGACCTCTCTCGCTCTGGTGATCCTCCCACCTCAGCTTCCTGGGTAGCTCGGACTACCAGCATACACAACCACACACAGCTAATTTTTGTATTTTTAGTAGAAATAGGGTTTTGCCATATTGCCCAGGCTGGTCTCGAACCCCTGGGCTCAAGTGATCCACCTGCCTCTGCTTCCCAAAATGCTAGGATCACATGTGTGAGCCACCGCACCCGGACCACCTGCACATTTAGAATTGTGAACTTTTTCTCTATACTTCAATAACTTAGTTCTAAGATTTATTTAACACAAAGTTCTCAGAAATCTTAAAGTTATCATTTTAGAATAGAAAAAAAGAGCTTCTGGGCCGCAACAGAAGTGCTCAAGCCTGTAATCCCAGCACTTTGGGAGGCTGAGACGGGAGGATCATTTGAGGTCAGGGGTTCAAGACCAGCCTGACCAACATGGTGAAACCCCGTCTCTACCAAAAATACAAAAAAAAAAAAAAATCAGCCGGGCGTGGTGATGTATGCCTGTAATCCCAGCTACTAGGGAGGCTGAGGCAGGAGAATATATCCAGCCTGGGCGACAGACTGAGACTCAGCCTTAAAAAAAAAAAAAAAAAGTAAGAAAAGAAAAGAAAAAGAAGGCCGGACACGGTGGCTCACACCTGTAATCCCAACCCTTTGGGAGGCCGAGGTGGGTGGAACACGAGGTCAAGAGATCAAGACCATACTGGCCAACATGGTGAAACCTCGTGTCTACTCAAAATACAAAAATTAGCTGGGCGTGGTGGCACGCGCCTGTAGTCCCAGCTACTCGGGAGGCTGAGGCAGGAGAATTGCTTAAACACAGGAGGTGGAGGCTGCAGTGAACCAAGGTCGCCACTGCACTCCAGTCTGGCGACAGAGCGAGACTCCGTCTCAAAAAAAAAAAAAAAAAGAAAAAAGAGCTTTTGGTACACTGGTGAAATTCTACTAACAAAATTTTGATACAAAAAAAAGTTACTAACATATATCAGCTCTGAACAAAGATTAAAAACTACCAGCAGATCACTTCTCTTTAACTTCAGTAAGCACTGAAATTCATTCTTTCGGCAAAGAAAGGAGTTTATTATTCAACACTGTAACCCAAAGAAAAGATACCACTTCAAGAAAATACTTCTTTTCAAAAGCAGCTCTACCAGCAATAGATAGGAGGAAAGCGAGGAAACCATTCCAAAAGCCTTGATTAACTCTTGGGTGAAAGGACGCCAAATGAGATTATCTAAGAAGCCCCAAAGACAGACAGACACAGGGAAATCAAAGCAACTCTTTGGAGTGCAAACACCAAACCCACAATCCAACCTACCGGATATCCTGAGGTTAATTTGAGGCTTGCCCCACAGTCACAAGGTGATTCAGGGATGGCTACAAACTCTCCTCAAGTGCATCCTGGACCTGGCACATCTGCCTTGCCCATCACCAGCCTGGAGACACGCCATGCGCAGAATCCCAGCGGCCAAATAAAGACGCCAACTTTGCAAGTCAGGGGCGCGAGCGCTCTCTCCCCTGAAGTCCCCAGAGGGAACGGACTTCTGGCCTCGAGGGTGGGGTGCAGGGTCAGTGTCCTCCACGGGATTTACGAGGACGTGCCCCCGAAGCTGCTCCGTCCCTCCACCGCCCTGGGACGCCACAGTTAGACCCGCCGACGAGTTTCTTCCCCAGTGCCCACGAGAAGGAGGGCTGCGACCTGCTGCGGCGGCGACAGGCGAGGAAGCGAGTGCAGGCAACTTAGGCCCTGGCGGGGCCGGGCGCGCCCGCCCCGCTCGCGCAGCAAAACTTGCGGCGCCCCCGCCCGCCGCGCCTCGGCCCAGCTGTGCGCCAGCGGAACACGGACTCACCGCCCGCCCGGCCTCCCGGCCTCCCGGCCCGCCCGGCCTGGCGCGGCGCCCCTCACCTTGGAAACGTTGAGTAGACTTCGCCGTAAACATTAACTTCCCATCCAGCCGGCAGCCGCGCCGCCGCGTCTCAGCGCCTCGGCCCCGCTCCTGGCTCCACGGGTCGCCCGTCCCGCGTTCCCAAAAGCACCACTCTCACTCAGAAGCTCAGGGCCGCCACCCGACCCTCCCCTACCCCTCCCGGTACCACCGCTGCTGGAACCGCCACCAGCCCCTAGCCTGCCGGCCAGCTGGCTCCTCCGGGGTCCGGCCCGGCCGCGTCAGGAGAGCCCAAGGCGCAGGCGCAGCAGGGCCTTAAAGCGACCCGGCCGCCTCTACCGCAGAATGGGTTCGAGCAGGTTAGGGGCCAGGCGGGCCGGCAGAGAAAAGGAGAAGGCGAAGGGATTGGACGGAGTGCAGCAGGGGCGGGGAAATCCCTCTTTTCCCCTCCGCCTCTTTCAAAGCACCAGCCCTCAGCCCGGCAAGTCGCCGACTTCCCCCGCCACTTGAACCGCCCCTTCCATGTTAAAGCGGTGGAAGACACACCCCCTCGGGGGCCCGAAGCGACCCCGAGCTTAGGACTGCAGGCCTCGCGCTGCCGCACTGGCCCGGAGCCTGACTTCCAGGCCCTGGGCACGAAGTGCAGACGCGCAGGCTTCGGAAGGCAGCTTAGGGCTGAAAAACAATAATCAACGTGTAAATGACACTTGTAATGTACTCTTCCACGTCTCTACGCACTGGGTTTATGCAGACTCCTGCAGGGGGCAGAACATGGGCACAAATATGTAAGATTCAGCCGGGCAGCCCTCCAGCATCAACGAATTCTTAGAAGGAAAACACTTCGTTTGGGACAGAAACAGCCTATTCTGGTCCAGGGAAAGCAGGCAAGAAAAATTTAAAAGGCAATACAGATACTTTCATTATACGTTTAGAAGTGACAGCCAGGCAGGCCGGGCGCGGTGGCTCACGCCTGTAATCCCAGCACTTTGGAAGGCTGAGATGGGCGGATCACGAGGTCGGGAGATCGAGACCACCCTGGTTAACACGGTGAAACCCCGTCTCTACTAAAAATACAAAAATTAGCCGGGCGCGTTGGCGGACGCGTGTAGTCCCGGCTACTGGGGAGGCTGAGGCAGGAGAATGGCGTGAACCCGGGAGGCGGAGCTTGCAGTAAGTGGAGATCGCGCCACTGCACTCCAGCCTGGGCAATAGAGCCAGACTCTGTCTCAAAAAAAAAAAAAAAAAGGAAGTGACAGCCAGGCGCGGTGGCTCACACCCGAAATCCTAACACTTTGGGAGGCCAAGGAGGGCGGATTGCCTGAGGTCAGGAGTTCGAGACCAATCTGACCAACATGGTGAAAACACCGTTTCTACTAAAAATACAAAAAAAATAGCCTGGCATGGTGGCGTGCGCCTGTACTCCCAGCTACTCTGGAGGCTGAGGCAGGGGAATTGCTTGAACCACGGAGGTGGAGGTTGCAGTGAGCCGAGATTGCGCCACTGCACTCCAGCCTGGGCGACAGAACAATACTCTGTCCCAAAAAAAAAAGTGACAAAAATTGTAATAATTAGCAGCACAAGAAACTCCAAAATTATTGGTCTAGAAATTAGATATCCCTAGTTATTTTCTAATTTAAATTTATAAGACAGAATTCGCAGATGGGTTTCCACTGAACTAAGCATTTCAAAAAAAAAAAAAAAAAAAAAAACTTTTTTTTCAACAACATTAGGAAATACCAAGAAATAGGAAGTAAAGCCATGCCCTCCACCCAGCTAAAAACTTTGAAAACTTGAAATTTTATCTGAGGCAAATGTTTGCATAACTTTAGGTTGTGCCATTATTTAAAGAAATTTCAATTAACAGTTTTATTGCAACTGAATCCTTGTGTAAGAAAACTAAGACACATCCTTGATAATGTACCTCTCCCCTCTTATATTCCATCCGTCAGCAAATTCTATTGGTTTTTACCTTACAAATGGTCCTTGAATCTGTCCTCTCGTATCTCCTCCATCACCACCCTAGTCTAGGCTACCTTTACCTGGGGAGTGGGGGTGGAAGGATTACTGACCTAGTCTTCTTGTAGTTTACCCATATCCCTTTTATCCCCTCTCTAATCTCAACACAACAGCAAAGTAACTTTCTCAAAATACAGTGTGACCCTGTCACTTCCCAGCCTAAACCACTTAAACACCTTCCCATTCTCTTAGAAAAAACCCTCCTAACTAACCAAGCCCTGAATGGCCAGGTGCCTTGCCCACCTCTCCACCTCTTCTCACTGCTCAGACCAATTCCACCCTGCTCTCTGTGCTCCAGCCACACTGGCCTCTTTTATTGCCTGTTTACCAGCTTCCTGGCCTCAACAGAGCATTTGCTCATGCTTTGCTCTGTGCCCGGAAAGTTCCCCCAGTCCTCATCCTTTGACAACGGCTCTAGTATCTCTAGTATCCACCTCTGAGAAGCACCTTCTGACCTCCCTACGGTGGTCTCTTACTCCTTTCACATCGCATGAAACTGTAATTGGGTGGTTATATTGGTGAATTTTTTACTATTAGCTCCGTAAGTCCAGGATTTGATTTTGTTTCATGGTTGTATTTTCATATTTGTTAGATACTTATTTGTTCAGTAAATGAAAATTATAGATGCTAGAACTTAAACTAAATTTGGCATAAAGTCAGAGAGAGGCAAAATGTCCCAATCTGACATTTGGAATCAGAATCCAAAAACTTCAGTTATGTTAAAATTGATTGGCCGGGCGCGGTGGCTCAAGCCTGTAATCCCAGCACTTTGGGAGGCCGAGACGGGCGGATCACGAGGTCAGGAGATCGAGACCATCCTGGCTGACACGGTGAAACCCCGTCTCTACTAAAAAAATACAAAAAACTAGCTGGGCGAGGTGGTGGGCGCCTGTAGTCCCAGCTACTCAGGAGGCTGAGGCAGGAGAATGGCGTGAACCCAGGAGGCGGAGCTTGCAGTGAGCTGAGATTCGGCTACTGCACTCCAGCCTGGGCGACAGAGCGAGACTCCGTCTCAAAAAAAAAAAAAAAAAAAAAAAAAAAAAAAAAATTTATTTTATATCATTTTAGCTGGGTTGTCACAAGATTCTTTGGGTAACCTTTAAAACAGTTCTCAAAGAGCCTTTTTGTAAGCACCTGAATTAATAATGGTAAGACATGGGATGGCCCACATTAAACTAATAACATTTTTTGCTTCAAGAGAGGACAACTGAGCCAAGCACAGTGGCTCACGCCTATAATCTAAGCACTTTGGAAGGCTGAGGCCACCGGATCATTTAAGATCAGGAGTTCAAGACTAGCCTGAGCGACATGGCAAAACCCCATCTTTACAAAAAATACAAAAAAAGTTTAGACAGGTGTGATGGCAGGCACCTGTAGTCCTCCTACTTGGGAGCCGAGGTGAGCCTGGAAGGGTGAGGCTGCAGTGAGCCATGATCGTGCCACTGCACTCCAGCCTGGGCGGCAGAGAAAGATCTTGTCTCAAAACGAGAGAGAGAGAGAGAGGAAGACTGGGTGACTGGTGGGTACCCGTGGGAAGGAGATTTTTACTGCATGCCCAAAAGGTTTAAAATTGTACCTTTTTTATCTTAAAGTGTGTGAATTATCTATGTGAAGATAAATAAATGACACAAAGTATGTGAATTATCTATGTGAAGATAAATGACACAAAAGAGTGTCATACTGTTCCATTTATTTGAAATTCTAGAAAAGACAAAATTAATCTGTGGTGAAAAAAATCATAACAGTGGTTCCCTATGGCAGGGAATTGACTGGGATGGTACATGAGTGAAATTTCTGCGTGGTAAAAATGGTCTCTATCTTGATAGGGATGTGAGTTACATAAGTATATTCACTTATCAAAAAATATGCAGGTAACATTTCAGTGAATGTAAATTTTACCTTAAAAACTATAAAAAATAGTGGCCGGGTGCAGTGACTCACACCTGTAATCCTAGCACTTTGGGAGGCCGAGGCAGGTGGATTGCCTGAGCTGAAGAGTTCAAGACCAGCTTGGGCAACACGGTGAAACCCCATCTCTACTAAAATACAAAAAAAAAAAAAAAAAAAAAAAATTAGCCGGGCATGGTGGTGTGTGCCTGTAATCTCAGCTACTCGGGAGGCTGAGACAGGAGAATCACTTGAATCCGGGAGGTGGAGGTTGCAGTGAGCCGAGATCACACCATTGCACTCCAGCCTGGGCGACAGAGTGAGAGACTCCATTTCAAAAAAAAAAACTAGGCCAGGCCTGATGGCTCATGCCTGTAATCCCAGCACTTTGGGAGGCCGAGGCAATGGATCTCAAGGTCAGGAGTTCAAGACCAACCTGGCCAACATGGTGAAACCCTGTCTCTACTAAAAATACAAAAAAATTATCTAGGCATGGTGGTGGAGGCCTGTAATCTCATCTTCTCAGGAGGCTGAAACAGAGAATTGGTTGAACCCGGGAGGTGGAGCTTGCAGTGAGCTGAGATCGTGCCACTGCACTCCAGCCTGGGCAACAGAGCAAGACTCTGTCTCAACAGCAACAACAACAAACAAAACCATAAAAATTAAATAAACTTTTAAAATCTAATAGCTAACACCTGGTTAAGCACTCAACATGTATGGGTATTAGCTAAGGCTATACATACACTATTTCGTTTAATCCTCAGACTGCCCTCATGGGGTAGGTATTATTATAACCCCCTTGCATATGAAGAAGCTGAAATTTAGTAAACATTAAATAACTTGCCTCAATCTATACCCCTGGAAAGTGGTGGCAGAGCTTTGAACACAGTCAGTTGAATGCCAGAAGTGGTTAAACATTAGGCCCTATAGCACTTCTCTGAAATTGTAATATTTTGATTTATATATATTACTCATCTACTAGATTAAGGGCTTCACGATGATTGAAATCATATTTTGTCTTTTTGTTTGTTTGAGGTTTGTGGTTTCGTTTTATTTTATTATTTTAAAAGACTGGGTCTCATTATGTTGCTCAGGCTGAACTTGGACTCCTGAATTCAAGCCGTCCTCCTGCCTCAGCTTCTTGAGTAGCTGGGACTACAGTCACACACCATCACACCCCGTATTTTTGTCTTAAACTTCTCAGTAGTCCTAGCACTTTGCGCAGTAGCTGTTCAATGTATTTTGAATAAATGATTAAAAATAAGCCTGGTGTTGATTTTATTGGTACAATTTATATTTATATATGTAATATTCATATCATATGCTTTTATATATTCGTATGTGTGTATATATATAATTTATACCAGCTTAGCACTATTGTGCTTAAGTGCCTGAGATGTATCTCAAATGCACAGGCCGGAGGAGAGAAGCTTGTGTCATTAGCTCTGACCCCCGAGCACTAACCCTGATTTACCCCTTTCTTTCACTTGCCTGAGCACATCAATTTATTTGATGAAAGAGCTTACACTTTAACATCTCACTGAAATAGCTCATTCTAACCGAAGAAAGAGCTAATTCTGACCTCCCACGAGTGCTTGAGCATTTGCGTAAGTGAAATTCCACTGTGTGAATTTCACCCAACACCACCTCTGCTCCAGCTCCTGCCACTCTACTGCTCATATCCTGGAACTCCACATGTGGAGTAGAAGACTGAGGATGCAGGGAGGATGCAGGGTGGATGCAGGGTGCAGTGGGCAGTAGCACCCTCCTCAGATAGCTTTTCTTTTTTTTTTTCCTCTCGCTCCGTTGCCCAGGCTGGAGTGCAGTGGTGCGATCTCCATTCACTGCAAGCTCCACCTTCCGGGTTTACGCCATTCTCCCGCCTTGGCCTCCCGAGCAGCTGGGACTACAGGCGCCTGCCACCATGCCCGGCTAATTTTTTGTATTTTTAGTAGAAACGGGGTTTCACCATGTTAGCCAGGACGGTCTCAATCTCCTGACCTCGTGATCCACCCACCTCGGCCTCCCAAAGTGCTAGGATTACAGGTGTGAGCCACTGCGCCCGGCCCTCAGATAGTTTTATTTGCGGTAAATTCAGTGAGCAATTAAAAGTTTTCTATGTTCTAATACTGTACACCCTTAGCATTGATTTGGGTCACTGTCTGGGAGGGGAACCCCTCTAAACCTGGCAAGGGTTAAACCCTGGAACACCATGCTCTAAACTGCCAAAGGTGTTTGAGTCAGTCATGTTAGCTCCATTGTTCACAGAAAGGAAATGCAAGGGAGATACTCCTCTGAATGGCAAAAACAACCCAAGGTACAAAGAAGGAACTCACCAGAGAAGTCAAACCCACTGGTGAGCAATATTCCTCCTTCACCCCGGGCGCTTGTATTTGGGAGCTTTTTTAGAGAACCAGACCATCTCAGTTACATTCTAGGATTGCACTAATACAGCAACCACTAGAGACACTGGCAGTATGTGACTATTTACATTTAAACTTAAATTAAGCCAGGCATGGTGGCTCATGCCTGTAATCCCAGCACTTTGGGAGGCCAAGACAGGAGGATCGCTTGAGGCCAAGAGTTGAGGCCAGCCTGAGCAACATAGTCAGACCCCATCTCTATGAAAATAAAAATTAAAAACTTAGCCAGGTGTATTGGCACAACTGTAGCTATTCTGGAGACTGAAGTGGGAGGGTCACTTGAGCCAGGAGGTGGAGGTTGCAGTGAGTTAAGATCATGCCCCTGCACTCCAGCCTGTGTGCCAGAGCGAGTCCCTGTCTCAAAAATAAATAAATTAAAAGTTCAGTTTCATAGTCACACTCACATACTTCAAGCACTCAGTAATAGCACATGTGGCTAGTGGCTACTGTCTGACAGTACAAATATAGAACATTTCCACTCATCAGAAAGTCCTATTGGTAGCACTATTAAAGAAAAAGGAGACATAACACTCCATTTCAACTCCTACTGATGTTCAAAACTGTTTTGTTGTTTTGTTTTGTTTTTTAAATGAAGGTTCACAATGAAATAGTGACAGCCTATCTTACTAGGCTCGTTACTTTCTACAATATGAATCTGAAAGGTACTCAAATAAAAAGCTATAGCCTCCATGCACTGGAGTTATAAGAATAGCTTTAACTTAGCAGGGCATGGTGGCGTGCACCTGTAGTCCCAGCTACTAGGGAGGCTGAGGTGGAAAGATCACTTGAGCCCAGGAGGTGGAGGTTGCAGTGAGCTGACATCACGCCACTGCACTGCACCGCACCGCACCCTGGGCAATAGAGCAAGATCCTGTCTCAAAAAAAAAAAAAAAGAATAGCTTTAACCTCACCACTTTAACACTTTACCTCCACCATATTCATTCTTTAGAAGACCCTGACATCATCTTAGGAAAGAACATTATTAAGAGACACACAATTCTGTTTATCTCTTGATACTTGTGCACAGGTAGAGACTAGATCTGCCATGATTATGGGAAAGAACAAGCTCTCTGGCCGTATAGCTCAGACATCACTTCTATATGTGATCCTACACATTAACACGGTCAGCCCCAAAAACTTTTGAAATTGAGCCACCAGAATGGGACATCAATAGTGTGCCAGTTCCTACCCACCAAAAGGAGAAATTCATTCATTTCTTGACTTTCCAAAATACTTGTTTTAAAGCAAGATAAAATTTGGTGGAACTAGAGTTAGTAATTCCACTTAAACTATCCAATTATCTGGGAACTAGTAACTTCTACATTAATACAAGTGACTAGACTGTGACCTAAAATTTCAAGTGTTCTTGCCAAAAATGTGATCAACCCCTTTGAGCTCTTCGAGCTCCAATCTTCTCATTTATAAACTGGAGATAATAATATCTACTTAAGCACTGAAGTGACAGTTAAATGGAATAATATATACCATGTGTATAACAAGTATTCAAAAATAGTAGCTATTGTAATTACTATTTTCCAAACCCACAAAGTACCAATGTGCAAAAACAAAAAGACCAATAAAAAAGACTGAATTTGAAGAATCCTGATTTTGACACTTGCTAATAGTCTGGCTTTTAACCTCTGTAAGCTTCAGTCTCTTCATCAAGCAAATAAAAATAAGAGTCCCAATCATAGATGCGACGTGAGATGTGTTTTTATTCCATGCGAAATTGTCTAATTAAAGCCAGGTACAAACATTAGCTAATGTTAATTAGCAGTCTCTCCCACCTCCACCAAAAAAAAAAAAAAAAAAAAGGATGAAGTGAGGAAACTATTTTAGAAACATGATACTTTACAGAAAAATTAATGTAGCTTTTATTATGAACTGTGTTCCCAAACACGACGGGAGGCAACACTTCTGAAATCATTATTGAGAGACCATGCAACCATCAACATTGTCACCAAATAGAGTTTGTGAACAAATGCTATGGTAACCAGTCATTTTCTTCTTCTCCATATGAGAAATTTGAAGCCCATACAGACACGCTAGGTCTCCTCTGTGAATGTATATTCAAAGAAACGTAAACAGCAGCCAATTACTGCTAGGAGAGAATTGCGACAAGTGTTGAATTACAAAAAGCCAATTACTAAAATACCTTTCTTGCAGGTGTGGAATTAAACCTAACACTTAAACCTAACACTTCATAAATTTTGTTCATCACTCGAATGGCTGCAATACAATGAGATAACAGTCTTAAAATAAAACTGAAGAAATGTTAACAAGCTGTTCCTGTGTTTTGAAGATTAAGCAAAATATATAAATCCTAACTCAATAACAAATTACTTTCTGTTACAGCAGTTATAAATTTTTATAAATTTTAATATAAAATCAAACATTGTTTTACACATTTACCTGTTTCCCACTAGGGTTTCTAAAGGCAGCAGTCATTTTGGTGGTAACCATGATAAGCAGAGAATACAGGGAGACTGGGGATTTGAATTGAATTTATAGCTGACTCATAGGGAGTGTTAACGACATTGCCACTGGGATCCACCCATTTAACACCCTTTCAGTTCCACCTTATACACTTGTTAGGTAGTAGGGAGCTGGGAATGTGGAGGACTAGGAATGCTGAAACCAAAGCTTTTTTGTCTTAGGTATGCTAATTGATTTTGGTTTTTCATTCCTTCTTTCCTTCTTTTCTCCCCTCCCTCCCTCCCTCTCTCCCTTCCTTCCTTCCTCCCTCCCTCCCTTCCTTCCTTCCTTCCTTCCCTCTTCCATCTTCCTTCTTCTGTCCCTCCTTCCTTCCTTCTATGACTTGATTTATCTCAGAATGACGTTATAATTGTTATTGTGTTTGAGTGCTGATGCTGAGGCATTGGTTAGAAACTTCTGTAATTAGGTGTTTCCTGACACAAGACAAAATTATTGGCCGGGCGCGGTGGCTCACGCCTGTAATCCCAGCACTTTGGGAGGCCGAGGCGGGCGGATCACAAGGTCAGGAGATCGAGACCACGGTGAAACCCCGTCTCTACTAAAAATACAAAAAATTAGCCGGGCGCGGTTGTGGGCGCCTGTGGTCCCAGCTACTCGGGAGGCTGAGGCAGGAGAATGGCGTGAACCCGGGAGGCGGAGCTTGCAGTGAGCCGAGATCGCGCCACTGCGCTCCAGCCTGGGCGACAGAGCCAGACTCCGTCTCAAAAAAAAAAAAAAAAAAAAGACAAAATTATTAATTTGGTAGAACTTTCCTCTTTGGCTTTTTTTTTTTTTTTCACTCGTTACCTGAGGTTTTGGAATTCTGCAGGCTATATTGTGTTCTATTAATGGATGTTGCAGTTGTGTTACTCAGGGGCTATTGAGAGTTTACTATGCAATATAGAAGCAAGTAATATACCTCACAAGTGATATACCTTGTGAAAGCTACCTAAATAGAGAGAAAGCCACTTCTTCAATTCTTTTCTAGGAGATCTGATATATTGGTTTTAAAGGATTACCTCTCTCATGATGGCTTCCATTTTGTTTTGTTTTTTAAAGACAGGGTCTCGCTATGTTCCCCAGGCTGGCCTTGAACTCCTGGGTTCCAGTGACCCTCCTGCCTCAGCCTCCTGAGTGGCTGGGACTATAGGTGAATACCCCCATGTTGCTGATGGCTTATGCTTTTAAAGCACTTACCATAGCTGGGCACTGTGGAAGCGCTTTTCGTCTATCATCTCACTTAATCTTTATCATAATCCTATTGTTATCCCCATTTACAAGTGAATCCCCAAGCCAGTCACTAAGAATGCTGAATTTATTTGCTCCTTCATTTATTCACAAATATATTAAAGATAATCAACTATGTCAGCTACTTTCCTAAGAGCAAGGACAGTAACTAACATTTTCAGCTCCTACAACATGTCAAAAATAATGTTATGTGCTTCCACATGAGGCAACTATTATTTGGCCCATTTAAAATACAGGGAAGCTATGCCTGGTCCAAAGTCAGATCGTTAGTGAAAGAAAAAGCAAAAATGCAAGCATGAGTCTCTCTTGACTACAAAACCTGTATCATTTGGAGTTACAAAAATGTGGTACCTGTGTTCACACTCTAGTGTAAGAAGAATGTGGCCGGGCGCGGTGGCTCAAGCCTGTAATCCCAGCACTTTGGGAGGCCGAGACGGGCGGATCACGAGGTCGGGAGATCGAGACCATCCTGGCTAACACGGTGAAACCCCGTCTCTACTAAAAAAATACAAAAAACTAGCCAGGCGAGGTGGCGGGCGCCTGTAGTCCCAGCTACTCGGCTGAGGCAGGAGAATGGCGGGAACCCGGGAGGCGGAGCTTGCAGTGAGCTGAGATCCGGCCACTGCACTCCAGCCTGGGAGACAGAGCGAGACTCCGTCTCAAAAAAAAAAAAAAAAAAAAAAAAAAAGAAGAATGTGTAGTATAGTATAGAAGACAAACATATGAACAAGTAAATGAACAATAACATTATATGTTCTGTTGTACCAAGATATAATATGGTGGGAACATATAGAAAGGGGAGTACCTATGACTGAGTTGTACTATTTTTATTGTCCATACCCCCTTCCATCTTTTTCCATTAACAGGTATAGATGCCTGACTCAAATGAAGCCAGTCACATTACCTTAACTGCCTGATCATACTGATTGATTCAAGGGGTCAGGCCTGGGAGAATCCTACCCTGGGGTTTTTCAAACCAGAGCTGGAAAAGTAAAAGCCCTTTGCCCTCTCGTTATGAAGCTGTAAGGATGAAACTCTAAGGAGATCCTGGCTATACTCAGAGAAGCTAAATGAGATGGAGAACATCCTGAGGATATTAAAATCCCTGGTTCCAGTAATCCTGCCTTTCCTAAGCCTTTGCTGTTCTAATCTTTCTTTAATGCTGTGACCACCCCCATAACCTTCAAAGGAAGGAGAGAAGGAGGAAGGGAAGGAGAGAAGGAGGAAGGGAAGGAGAGAAGGAGGAAGGGAAAAGGAAAGAAGGAAGGACTCGTGTACTCATCAAACATTTTTTTGAACATATCATACCAGACATTGTTCTAGGCACTGGAAATAGACACATGTGGTAGCCATTCTCTGATTTGACCATGAATGATCCTTGCTTTTGACCCAATGATCCTCTTTGCCTGTTATTCATTTATGTATCCATATGTAATCCCTCCTACATCGAATAAGGCTTGTCTGTGGGACCAATAAAATATGGCAAAAGTTACCAATTATGGCTGGGCATGGTGGCTCACGCCTGTAATCTCAGCACTTTGGGAGGCCAAGGCAGGAGGATCACCTGAGGTCAGGAGTTTGAGACCAGCCTGAGCAACATGGTGAAACCCCATCTCTACTAAAAATACAAAAATTAGCCAGGCCTAGTGGTGTACACCCGTAGTCTCAGCTACTTGGGAGGATGAGACAGGATAATTGCTTGCACCCAGGAGATGGAGGTTGCAGTGAGCCAAGATCACGCCACTGAACTCCACCCTGGGTGACAGAGGCAAGACTCTGTCTTAAAAAAAAAAAAAAAAATTACCAATTATAACCTCTGAGACTAGGTTATTGCAGTTTTTGCCTTGTTTTCTTAAATCTCATGCTTTAGGGGAAGCCAGCCACCATGTGTGAACAGCTCTGTGAAGGAAAAAGAACTAAGGCCTCCCATCAACATTCAGGACCAACTTGACAGCCATGCCAATGAGCCACCTCAAAAGCAAATCCTTCAGCCCCAGTCAAGCCTTCAGATTACTCCAGTACCAGCTCACGTCAGACTGAATCTCATGAAAAACCAAAAGCCAGAACCAGTCAGCAAGCTGCTGCTGAATTCCTATTACATAGAAACTGTGAGTGCACCATTGCACTCTAGCCTAGGCAACAGAGTGAGACCCTGTCTCAAATTTAAAAAGGGTGGGGGTAGCAAAGGACTTGAACATTTCTCCAAAGAAGATATGCAATGAGCACATGAAAAGATGCACCACGTTATTAATGATTAGGGACATGCAAATCAAAACCAAATGATACACCACTTCACACTTACTAGAATGCTATTATGAAAAAAGCAGAAAATTACAAATGTTGGTGAGATGTGGAGAAATGTAAACCCTTGTGCATTGCTGGTGGGAATGTAAACTGATACAGCCACTGTGGAAAACAGTTTGGCAGTTCCTCAAGTTAAAAATAGAATTACCATATGATTCAGTAATTCCACTCCAAGCCAAAAGAATTTAAAACAGGAGCTCAAATGGATACTTCTTCACCAATATTCACAGCAGCACTATTTACAATAGCCAAAAGGGGGAAAAAAACCCAAATGTCTATCAAAAACTAAATGAATAAAGAAAATGTGATACATCGAGGTCAGGAGTTCGAAACCAGCCTGGCCAACACAGTGAAACCCTGTCTCTACTAAAAATACAAAAAAATTAGCCAGGCATGGTGGCAGGCACCTGTAATCCCAGCTACTTGGGAGGCTGAGGCAGGAGAATCGCTTGATCCCGGGAGGTGGAGGTTGCAGTGAGCCAAGATTGTACAACTGCACTCCTGCCTGGGTGACAGAGCTAGACTCAGTCTCAAAAAAAAAAAAAAAAAGAAAATGTGGTATGATGAAATATATTATTCAGGCATACAGAGGAATGAAGTTCTGCTACATGCTATAACATGAATGAGCCTTGAAAGCATTATGGTAAGTGAAATAAATCCATCATGAAAGGACAAATATTGTATTATTCCACTTATATGAGGTATCTAGAGTAGTCAAATTCATAAAGACAGAAAGTAAAATGGTGATTACTAAGGTCTGGGAGAACAGGGAATGAGGAGTTATTGCTTAATAGACAGTTTCTGGTGGGGCAATAAAAGGGTTTTGGAACTAAGTAGTTGATGATGGTTATCAATATTGTAAATGTACTTAATGCCACTGGATTATACACCTAAATATGGTTAAATCAGCAAACTTCAGGTTATATGTATTTTTCCATAAAATATACATTAAAAATATATCTATGCACAAAATATACATAAAAAAAGAGAACAGCTTCTGGGAATTTAGAAAATTTTCTTGGAAAAGAAAAAGAAACAGAAAAAGAATCTTGATTTGACTTCGTCAAAATAATAAGTTGAATACATTAATAAATGTATATATAATACATATGATATGAGATGGTATAAGTAAAGGAGAAAGGGAGTGTGAAGAAATGTTATTACAAATTTATTTTATTTTATTTTATTTTTTATTGAAACAGGATCTGACTCTGTTGCCCAGGGTGGAATGAGATCAGAGCTCACTGCAGCCTCGACCTCCTGGGTTCAAGCAATCCTCCCACCTCAGCCTCCCGAGTATCTGAGACTACAGGCACATGCCACCATACCCAGCTAACTTTTATTTTTTGTTTGTTTGGGTTTTTTTGTGTTTGTTGTTGTTGTTTTGTTGTTGTTGTTTGTTTGGTAGAGACAGGGTTTCACCATGTTGCCCAGGATGGTCTAGGACTCCTGAGCTCAATTTATTCTAAATTGGTGCAGAGCCACTGCACCTGGTGGTTATTATAATTTTAAACAGGACAGTCAGGGAAGACCTCACAAAGTAGGTGGTGGGGCTGGGCACAGTGGCTCACACTTGTAATCCCAGCACTTTAGGAGGGCGAGGCAGGTGGATTGCTTGAGCTCATGATTCTCGAGACCAGCCTGGGCATTTTGGCAAAACCTCGTCTCTACAAAAAATACAAAAATTGCTGGGTGTGGTGGTGCACGCCTGTAATCTCAGCTACTTGGGAGGCTGAGATGGGAGGATGGTTTGAGCTCGGGAGGTGGAGGTTGCAGTGAACTGAGATTGCGCCAATGCACTCATCTGGGTGATAGAGCCAGACCTTATCTCAAAAAAAAAAAACAAAAGGTGGGCTGGGCGCGGTGTCTCATGCCTGTAATCCCAGCACTTTGGGAGGCCGAGGTGGGTGTATCACGAGGTCAGGAGTTTGAGACCAGCCTGGCGAACATGATGAAACCCATCTCTACTAAAAAAAAATACAAAAATTAGCCAGGTGTGGTGGCGGGGGCCTGTAATACCAGCTAATTGGGAGGCTGAGGCAAGAGAATTGCTTGAAATTGGAAGGCAGAGGTTGCAGTGGAGCCGAGATCGCACCACTGCACTCCAGCTGGGCAACAAGAGCAAAACTCTCTCAAAAAAAAAAAAAAAAAGATGACGGTGGGCAAGCAAGCCATATCTTGAGAATAGCATTCTAAACAGAGAGAACAGCAAGTACAAAGGCTTTGAGGCAGAAATGCGCTGGGCATATTCAAGGAACAACAAGGAGACCAGTGGTGTGGTTAGAATGAAGTAAGCAAGATAAATACTACCATATGAAATCAGAGAGAACACAGAATCGGATTACATAGAAGGCCCTATAGGCCTTTTCAGGACTTTGGTTTTTATTCTAAATTGGATGGATAAGCAAAGTGACATCTGACTCCTGTAGGGGGTGTGTGTGTGCGTGTGTTTTAAGAGACAGAGTCTTGCTATATTACCCGGGCTGGAGTGCAGCAGCTCTTTACAGATGCAATCAAAGTACACTGCAACCTCCCAAGTAGCTGAGATTACAGGTGCATGCAGCTGTGCCCAGCTTTCTGACTCATGTTTTATGTTTGAAATCATTGGCTGCTGTGAAGTAAATTCTCTAGGGGGTGGGAGTATAAACCTGGAGACCAGTTGGAAGATACTGAGAGATGATGATTGCTTGAACTATGGTGGAAAATGATGAGAAGTGATTAAATTTGGATATATTTTCAGCCAACATGATTTTCCTTCGGATTGGCTATGAGATAAGAGAGAAAGCAAGATTAACTTTGAGATTTGGGGCTTGGGCAACTTGAAGAATGGAGTTGCCATTTACAGAGACTGGGAAGACAGACGGAGAAGCAGGTTGAAAGGTTGGGTTGGGTTTCTGTCATATGCAATCAAGAGTCCTGACCAGCCTGGGCAACATAGTAAGACCCCGTCTCTAAAAAAAAATAAAAAAAAAATTTAGCCAAGCATGGTGGCTAATTTTATTTTATTTTACTGAGACAGGATCTGACTGTTACCCAAGGTGGCACTTGTAGTCTCAGCTACTCAGGAGGCTGAGGCAGGAGGATTCCTTGGGCCTTGAGTTAGAGGTTACAGTGAGCTATGATGGCATCACTGCACTCCAGCCTGGGGAAAAAAGGAAAGAAAAGAGTTCTGATTAAATACTTGAGTAGCCAGAGAAACAAAGTAAGTAATATTTGAGGCAGATCTTAGTGAACAAGAATTCCATTCTTTCTGTTAGGGAATGAAGTGTGTGGGTGTAGTTAATGCTTATTGAACTATCTTTGGAATCTCATCTGTTGGTCCATCTGTATGTGTATATTCTATATGCTGTATCATTGAGCTTTTGCTGGTTATGCTACATTAACAAAAGCCCCAAAATCTTAGCAGCCATACATACAAAGGTTTATTTTTCATTTGCATTTTCTTTTATGGCAGGTTGGCTATGACTCTGCCCTATACAATCTACTTCATTTGTTAGATGGTCAAACCTGTAGTACTTGTAAAATTGTTAAATGTGGTATCAGTATTTTCATCCATTCATTCATTTAACAAATATTTGTTCGATATCTGTTTCATGCAAGACAAGGTCAAGTACTGAGAATAGAGTGGTGAATAAGATAGACAAAATCTCTAATTTCCAGGAGCTTATATTGAAAATGAGATTAAACACATACAAAATAATCATAATAACAATAATGAATACTATATTCATAAATAAGAGCTGTAAGAGAATTTAGTACCTTCTTTAAATTAGAAAAATATAAAAATTATTAAAACTAAAATGGCTGGCCGGACATGGTGGCTCACGCATGTAATCCGAACACTTTGGGAGGCCAAGGCGGGCGGATCACGAGGTCAAGAGACCGAGGACATCCTGGCCAACACCGTGAAACTGCATCTCTACTAAAAATACGGAAATTAGCAGGGTGTGGCGGCACGCGCCTGTAGTCCCAGCTACTAAGGAGGCTGACGCAAAAGAATCGCTTAAACCCGGGACACAGAGGTTGCGATCTCAGCCGAGACAGCGCCACTGCACTGCAGCCTGGCAACCAAGCAAGACACCGTCTCATTAAAAAAAAAAAAAAAAGAAACCTAAAATGACCAGGTGTGATGGCTCACACCTGTAATCCCAACACTTTGGGATGCCAAGGTGGGAGGATCATTTGAGCTCAGGAGTTTGAAACCAGCCTGGGCACCATAGAAAGACCCTGTCTCTACAAAAAATGAAAAATTAGCCAGGCATAGTGGTGCATGCTTGTAGTCCCACCTACTAGGGAGGCTGAGGAGGGAGGACTGCTTGAGCCTGAGAGGTCAAGGCTGCAGTGAGCCAGGATCATGCCACAGCACTCGAGCCTGGGTGACAGAGCCTGTCTCCAAAAAGCAAAATTTAATCAACGTAGACCTGAAACTATTGTGTAGAATACTATTGTCTACATCACATCACATCAGTCCTTTAAATGACTTAATGCTTATTTAGGTATGATCCACAAGGTTTTCCTGGTACTTAAGTATACTTAAGTACAATTAAGTATAAAAAAGTTAATGTCGGCCGGGCGTTGTGGCTCAAGCCTGTAATCCCAGCACTTTGGGAGGCCGAGACAGGCGGATCACGAGGTCAGGAGATCGAGACCATCCTGGCTAACACGGTGAAACCCCGTCTCTACTAAAAAATACAAAAAACTAGCCGGGCGAGGTGGCGGGCGCCTGTAGTCCCAGCTACTCGGGAGGCTGAGGCAGGAGAATGGCGGGAACCCGGGAGGCGGAGCTTGCAGTGAGCTGAGATCCGGCCACAGCACTCCAGCCTGGGCGACAGAGCGAGACTCCGTCTCAAAAAAAAAAAAAAAAAAAAAAAAAAAAAAAGTTAATGCCTTGACAGGAATATTGAAACATTTTTAAAAGATAAATAATAAAGAGTAAAAATTGTAGCTTTGTGAGTCTCAATGTCTAATTCAAGTCACAATGAACATCTAGAAATAATTCTGAATACCATGTAATTAACTTAATACACTTTGCCTGAATGCCCAATAGATCTGAGTTACCAACACCTGTATGTAGCCAATAAATTGACAATCATTTATAAATTATCACCTATGACTCCATCTGCTCTACCCATTTATTTTGTAAACTTTTATTTATTTATTTTTGTTTTTATGTATGTATTTATAAATACATACATAAATACACTGCCCAGGCTAGAGTGCAGTGGCGCGATCTCAGTTCACCACAACCTCCGCCTCCCAGGTTCTAAGTGATTCTCCTGCCTCAGCCTCCAGAGTAGCTGGGATTACAAGATTGCACAACCATGCCTGGCTAATTTTGTATTTTTAGTAGAGACAGGGTTTCACCATGTTGGCCAGGCTGGTCTCGAACTCCAGACCACAGGTGATCCACCCGCCTTGGCCTCCCAAAGTGCTGGGATTACAGGCGTGAGCCACCTGCCTGGCATTTTTTTTTTTTTTTGAGACAGAGTCTCGTTCTCTTGCTCTGTCACCAGGCTGGAGTACAGTGGTGCAATTTCAGCTCACTGCAACCTCCGCCTTTTGGGTTCAAGCGATTCTCGTGCCTCGGCCTCCTGAGTAGCTGGGATTACAGGTGCGAGCCACCACACCCAGCTAATTTTTGTATTTTTAGTAGAGATGGGGTTTCATCAAGTTGGCCAGGATGGTCTCCATCTCCTGACCTCGTGACCCGCTTGCCTCAACCTCCCAAAGTACTGGAATTACAGGTGTGAGCACCACACACGGCCAATTTAATTATTTATTATTTATTTTTTGTAGAGACAGAATCTCACTATGTGGCCCAGGCTGGCCTGAAACTCCTGGCCTCAAGAAATTCTTCTGGGCCGGGCGCGGTGGCTCAAGCCTGTAATCCCAGCACTTTGGGAGGCCGAGACGGGCGGATCACGAGGTCAGGAGATCGAGACCATCCTGGCTAACATGGTGAAACCCCATCTCTACTAAAAAATACAAAAAACTAGCCGGGCGAGGTGGCGGGCGCCTGTAGTCCCAGCTACTCGGGAGACTGAGGCAGGAGAATGGCGTGAACCCGGGAGGCGGAGCTTGCAGTGAGCTGAGATCCGGCCACTGCACTCCAGCTTGGGCGACAGAGCGAGACTCCGTCTCAAAAAAAAAAAAAAAAAAAAGAGATTCTTCTGCCTCAGCCTCCCAAAGCACTGGGATTACATGCATGAGCCACTGCACCCAGCCTATTTTTTTTAATCATAACTATTTCTTTTACATTTTTATCTTAGATTTTTCCACACCTATACCACAAGAAAATTCTGAATCTATCCAAAGTTAGAAACATTGTAATAAAACTGAAGAATATCAAAGAAAATATCTCAACAGCAGCCTGAGATAAATGAATAGCAGATTTAAGAGTAAATAAAGCAAGCTAGAAGAAAATAAAGTAAGATTATTAAAAATGCTAAGAAAAAGTAATTGTTAGGCCGGGCATGGTGGCTCACTCCTGTAATCCCAGCACTTTGGGAGGCCAAGGCAGGTGGATCGCCTGAGGTCAGGAGTTCAAGACCAGCCTGGCCAACATAGTGAAACCCCGTTTCTACTAAAACTACAAAACTTAGCCTGGTGTGGTGGTGCACGTGCCTGTAATCCCAGCTACTTGGAAAGCTGAAGCAGGAGAATCACTTAAACCTGGAAGGTGGAGGTTGCAGTGAGCCGAGATTGCACCACTGCACTCCAGCCTGGGTGACAGAGCAAGTCTTTGTCTCAAAAAAATAAATAAATAATAAAAAATTAAAATTAAATGAAAATAAATACAAATAATTGTTAACGTAGAATTGTGTGCCCGTTCAAGAGTGGTGAAATAAGGACCTTTTTGAATAAATAAGAACTGTTTACTACAAGAGACCTGCACTAAGGGAATTTCTAAAAGGCATACTTTGGGACAGTGCTTTTCAAACTTTAATGTACATACAAATCACTTGGAGATTTTTATTAAAATCAGATACTGATTCTGCATTTCTCATAATTGCCCAGGTGATGCCAACGCTGCTGGTCTTAGAGCCAGAGCCGCAAAAGAGGTAAGAAGGAAAAACTTAGTTGGAAGGTAGGAGATGAACTAATGAGCAAAGGTATAGATGAGCATGTAGTTAAACCTAAACAAATATCTATATAACAATAAACATTTCTAATTTGGAGGATTAAGAAAAAGATAGAACTAAAAAACTGGAAGTAATAAATCAACAGAGAGTAACTACATAATGAAAATCTACCAATTCACCAAGAACGAATGTAGCAACTCTATTTTTAAAACATTGTTATGGAAATATTCAAACATACACAAAAATAGAATAGTATAATACAGTGGTTCTCAAACTTTGGCATGCATCAGAATCACCTGGAGAGTTTGTTAAAACACAGATTGCAGGGTCCTGTCCCCAGAGTTTCTGATTTAGTAGGTGTCAGGTGGGATCCAATACACTTCTAGCAAGTTCCCAAGTAATGTTGATGCTAATGGTTAAGAGACCACAATTTGAGAAATTCTCATATGATGATGAACCTCTAAGTACTACCATACTACCATCCATTTCGGCAATCTTGTTTCAGATATTTCCCCAATTTTTTTTCGGAGGGCAGAGGTGGTGAGTGAAATGAACTGGATTTTTTTTTTTTTTTTTTTTTTGAGACAGAGTCTTGCTGTGTCGCCCAGGCTAGAGTGCAATGATGTGATCTCGGCTCACTGTGACCTCTGCCTCCTGGGTTCAAGCAATTCTCCTGCCTCAGCCTCCTGAGTAGCTGGTATTACAGGTGTGTGCCACCATGCCTGGCTGATTATTGTATTATTAGTAGAGACAGGGTATCACCATATTGGCTAGGCTGATCTTGAACTCCTGACCTCAAGTGATCTGCTCGCTTCAGCCTCCCAAAGTGCTGGGATTAAAGGCGTGAGCCACCGTGTCCAGTCTGGAACTGGAGTATTTTAAAGCAAATTCTGACAGCATATCATTTCACCTGTAAATACTTAAAATTTTTGTAAACACAGTAATTAACAGCCTTAATTTATTATGTGAAGATAGAATCCTATATCCAACTGTGTGAAAATATTCATTCTTCTAAAGCACACATAGAACATTTATAAAAATTGGCCGGGCACGGTGGCTCAAGCCTGTAATCCCAGCACTTTGGGAGGCCGAGACGGGCGGATCACGAGGTCAGGAGATCGAGACCATCCTGGCTAACGCGGTGAAACCTCGTCTCTACTGAAAAAAAATACAAAAAACTAGCCAGGCGAGGCGGCGGGCGCCTGTAGTCCCAGCTACTCGGGAGGCTGAGGCAGGAGAATGGCGCAAACCCGGGAGGCGGAGCTTGCAGTGAGCTGAGATCCGGCCACTGCACTCCAGCCTGGGCGACAGAGCGAGACTCCGTCTCAAAAAAAAAAAAAAAAAAAAGAACATTTATAAAAATTAATATGAGACTGGGAGTAGTGGCTGATGCCTGTAATCCCAACACTTTGGGAGGCTGGAGAGGGGCAGATGGCTTGAGCTCAGGAGTTTGAGACCAGCCTGGGCAACATGGTGAAACCCGTCTTTAAAAAAAAAAATACAAAAATTAGCGAGACGTGATGGTACATGCCTGTAGTCCCAGCTACCCGGGAGGCTGAGCTGGGAGGACTGCTTGAGCCTGGGAGGTCAAGCCTGGGAGGTCTTGGCTGCAGTGAGCCAAGATCACACCACTGAACTCCGTGAGACCCTGTCACAAACAAAACAAAACAAAATAAAACAAAACAAAACTGGGGATTCTCGAATCTCAGGTTCTCCCATTGTCTTTCCTAAGGGAATGCCCCTATCTCTCAGTTACTCAATGCCTGGGAAATACAAGTAGGCCCCATCCTGGAAAATGCATACAAATTGGCATAGTTTTTGATGACCAAAGCTTTTTCTCTCCCAACTTTAAGGAATTGCTTCAAGTCTGCATGCTTCACATTCATTTCCAAAGTGTTCTGGTGCTTAGGGTGGGAAGGAAATGTTTCAAAGTTCACTGGGTAAGTTTCTCTGCACTCTTCCAGGCATACATCCTTTTTGTTTTGTTTTTTAATCTCATTAAGTAAATATTACATATTAATTGTGTAAAATGTGAATACAAAAAAGCACAAAGATTAAAATCACTTGTAACCTAGCTGAGCCAATGGCGGGTGCCCATAGTTCCAGCTACTAGGGAGGCTGACCCAGGAGAAACTCTTGGACACAGGAGAAACTCTTGAGCACAGGAGTTGGCCACAGTGGATATGATCATGCCTGTAAATAGCCACTGCACTCCAGCCTGGGCAATACTGCAAGACCCCGTTTTTAAAAAAACAATCACTTCTAATCTAATCACCAAATGATAATCACCATTGATGTTTTGGTCTTTTTCCTTTCTGTTTTATTTCTGAGTATATAAATACATAGAATTTATTTGTTTATAAAAAATGGGATAATGGGCTGGGTGTAGTGCTGTAATCCTAGCACTTTGGGAGGCCGAGGCGGGCAGGTCATGAGGTCAGGAGATGGAGACCATCCTGGCTAACACAGTGAAACCCCGTCTGTACTACTAAAAATACAAAGTATTAGCCGGGCGTGGTGGTGAGTGCCTGTAGTCCCAGCTACCCGGGAAGCTGAGGCAGGAGAATGGCACGAACCTGGGAGGTGGAGCTTGCAGTGAGCCGAGATCGCACCACTGCACTCCAGCCTGGGTGACAGAGCAAGACTCCGTCTCAAAAAAAAAAAAAAAAAAAAAAAGGGATAATGAAAAAATGGAATAATACTTCCTGATACACATATATATATATGTATGTATTTATATACATATGTATGTATGTGTATACATATGTATGTATATAAAGCTGGAGAGCAGTGTCTCAATCTCGGTTCACTGCACCCTCCACCCCCTGGGTTCAAGCAATTCTTCTGCCTCAGCCTCCCAAGTAGCTGGGATTACAAGTCCGCGACACCACACCTGGCTAATTTTTGTATTTTTAGTAGAGACAGGGTTTCACCATATTGGCCAGGCTGGTCTTGAACTCCTGACCTCAGGTGATTTGCCCACCTCCACCTCCCAAAGTGCTGGGATTACAGGTATGAGCCACAGCACCTGGCCATTCCTGGTATATTTAAAGCTATTAAATTGAATGAGAGCTGAGATCCCCAAGGGTGTGAGTATAGATGGAAAACAGAAGTTCAAAGGCTGAGTCTCAGCTAGAGCACAATTAGAGGTTGGGAGAAAGAGGAGCTAACAGACTGAATGGCCAGTGAAGTAGAAGGGAAATCAGGAGAGTGTAGTGTCTGGGAAGACACACAGAAAAAAGTACACAGAAAAAGGTACTACAAGAATATCAGCCGGGCGCGGTGGCTCAAGCCTGTAATCCCAGCACTTTGGGAGGCCGAGACGGGCGGATCACGAGGTCAGGAGATCGAGACCATCCTGGCTAACAAGGTGAAACCCCGTCTCTACTAAAAAATACAAAAAAATTAGCCGGGCGAGGTGGCGGGTGCCTGTAGTCCCAGCTACTCGGGAGGCTGAGGCAGGAGAATGGCCTGAACCCAGGAGGCAGAGCTTGCAGTGAGCTGAGATCCGGCCACTGCACTCCAGCCTGGGAGACAGAGCAAGACTCCATCTCAAAAAAAAAAAAAAAAAAAAAAAAAAAAAAAAAAAAAAAGAATATCGAGTTGATCCGGTCCAGTGGCTCATGACTGTTATCTCAACACTGGGAGGTTGAGGCAGAAGGATTGCTTGAGGCTAGGAGTTCAAGAGCAGCCTGGGCAACATAGTAAGACTCTATCTCCACAAATAAAATAAAATAAAATAAAATAAAATAAAATAAGAAGATAAGATAAGATAAAATAAAATAATACTGAGTCATTGCTACCCATGGGTCAAGAGAAATGACCGTTGGATTCGACAACATGGAAATGTCAACCAAAGGAAAAAAACACTAGAGAAAATGATCTCTAAATATGTTGAGTTTACACAGGAATATAAATAAGGATTCTAATCTGGAATGCACAGAATGGCAAGCCACCAGTGCATTCGGTGACAGACGAGTTAGAGAAGCTTTTATTAGCAAAATAGAGATTTACATAAACTGCCTAGAAACAGAGTTCATTGGTTCCAGAGGTTCAAAGCCAGAATTATTGTCAGTTCATTGGTGGAGATGCTGTTGCTGGGCAAGTGTTCTTTCAAGAACGTCTTATCTGAGTTACTGCAGTTCTAAAGAATGTCTAGTGAAAAACCTTATCGAACAGGACATGCTGGCTGGCCTGGTGGCTCCCGCCTGTAACCTCAGCACTTTGGAATGCTGAGATGGGAGGGTCACTTGAGCTCAGGAGTTCGAGACCAGCCTGGGAAACATAGTGAACCCTTGTCTCTACTAAAAATTAAAACAAATATAAAATAAAATAAGCAGGAGATGCATAAAGGATCAGAAAGGGTCTTTAGAAAGTACTAGAGGCCCGTGTAGTGCTTTATACCTATAATTCCAGCACTTTAGGAGGCTTAGGCAGGAGGATCCTTTGAGCTCAGAATTTTGAGGCTGCAGTGAGCTATTTTGCCACAGCACTCCAGGTTTGGTGACAGAACAAGACCCTGTCTCTTAAAAAAAAAAAAAAAAAAAGGACTTGGAAACGGTTTTTATCTCAGACATGTAGGCATGAACTGCCTCTACTTTGGGGCTTCCCAGCCCTAGTTTGTTTGGATATAACAAAAGTGATTTCATCCTGGTATCTGCAACTTTCACAATAGTCATTGGTGACTATGATAGGACCTATTTTCATGAAATGGTGGAGGCAAAAGCCTGACTGTAGTGAATCCAGGAGAAAACAGGAGGAGAGAGGGTAGAGTCAGAGGAACAGAAAATCTTTGAAAGGATTTTGTTTTACAGGAAAAGAGAAAAATGGAGGGGTAGTTGTAAGGAAGAGCATTTTTTGTTGGTTTGTAAAGTGGGACAAATAACAGCATGTTTGCATGCTGATATGGTTTGGCTGTGTCCCCACCGAAATCTCAACTCGAATTGTATCTCCCAGAATTCCCATGTCTTGTGGGAGGGACCCAGGGGAAAGTAATTGAATCATGAGTTCTGGTCTTCCCCATGCTATTCTTGTGATAGTTAATAAGTCTCACAAGATCTGATGGGTTTATCGGGGGTTTCCACTTTTCCTTTGCTTTTTTCTCATTTTCTCTTGCCACCACCATGTAAGACGTGACTTTCATCTCCTGCCATGACTCTGAGGCCTTCCTAGCCATGTGGAACTGTAAGTCCCATTAAACCTCTTTTTCTTCCCAGGCTCAGGTATGTCTTTATCAGCAGCGTGAAAATGGACTAATACACATGCTGATAGGAAAATCCATTAGAGAGGGGAATTGAGGGTGCAGTAGAAAAGGGAGAGAATTACTGGAGCAACATCACAGAGTAAGTGAGAAGGGATGGGATCTAGTGCACTGGTGGAAGGGTTAGCCTCACAGCCTCACATGAAAACATGGACAATTCCTCTATTATTACAAGAAAGAAGGCAGGATATATGTACACAAAAGCATGTAGATGTGTGGATATGCTGGGAATTTGTAGACATTCTTTTCTGATTGTGCTTATAATTTCTCAGTGAAATAAGAAGAAAGGTCATCATCTGAGATTGAGGGTAGAGGAAATATTGGCAGTTTGAGGAGCAAAGAGAAGTTATGAAATTGTTGTCTGAGTAAGTATGGTCTAAATGTTTGTGTCCTCTCCTGACCCAAGTTCATATATTGAAAACCTAATAGCCAATGGGATAGTATTAGGAGGTAAGGCCCTTGGTCGGTGATTAGATTAGGATAGAGCCCTCATAATGAGACTCATACCCTTATCAAAGAGGCCCCCAGAGACCTGTTTTGTCTGTTCCACCATGTGAGGACACAACTAGAAGACACCATCTATGAACAAGAAAGTGGGCCCTCACCAGACACCAAATCTGCTGACACCTTGATCTTAGACTTCCCAAACTCTAGAACTGTTAGAAATAAATTTCTGTTGTTTATAAGCGACCTAATTTATTGTGTTTTGATATAGCAGTCAGAATGGACTACAACACTAGGAGAATGAAAAAGCAGGCCGGGCTCGGTGACTCATGCCTGTAATCCCAGCACTTTGGGAGGCTGAGGCAGGCGGATCACTTGAGGTCAGGAGTTCGAGACCAGCCTGGCCAACATGGTGAGACCCCCATCTCTACTAATAATACAAAAATTAGCCAGGAGTGGTGGCACATACCTGTAATCCTCGCTACTCAGGAGACTGAGGCAGGAGAATCGCTTGAACCTGGGAAGTGGAGTTTGCAGTGAGCGGAGATCCCACCACTGCACTCCAGCCTGGGCGACACAGCAAGACTCTGTCTCAAAAAAAAAAAAAGCAAATTCACTAGAGAAATATAATATAGGAGGCAAAGATACAAATAAGATTAAAACTCAGATTTTGGTCAAATGATTTTCTGTGGCTTTAAAACTGCATTTTTCCCCAAATTATTTTTCTTTCTTTCTTCTTTTTTTTTTTTTTTTGAGATGGAGTCTTGCTCTGTCGCCCGGGCTGGAGTGCAGTGGCCGGACCTCAGCTCACTGCAAGCTCCGCCTCCCGGGTTCCCGCCATTCTCCTGCCTCAGCCTCCCGAGTAGCTGGGACCACAGGCGCCCGCCGCCTCGCCCGGCTAGTTTTTTGTATTTTTAGTAGAGACGGGGTTTCACCGTATTAGCCAGGATGGTCTCGATCTCCTGACCTCGTGATCCGCCCGTCTCGGCCTCCCAAAGTGCTGGGATTACAGGCTTGAGCCACCGCGCCCCGCCTCTTCTTTTTTTTTTTTTTTTTTTTTTTTTTTTTTTTTTTGAGACGGAGTCTCGCTCTGTCACCCAGGCTGGAGTGCAGTGGCCGGATCTCAGCTCACTGCAAGCTCTGCCTCCCGGGTTTACGCCATTCTCCTGCCTCAGCCTCCCGAGTAGCTGGGACTACAGGCGCCTGCCACCTCGCCCGGCTAATTTTTTGTATTTTTTAGTAGAGACGGGGTTTCACCGTGTTAGCCAGGATGGTCTCGATCTCCTGACCTCGTGATCCGCCCGTCTCGGCCTCCCAAAGTGCTGGGATTACAGGCTTGAGCCACCGCGCCCGGCTCTCTTCTTTTTTTTAATACAAAGAGTCTCGCTCTATCATCCAGGCTGGAGTGCAGTGGCATGATGACATCTCACTGCAGACTCAACCTCTCATGCTCAAGGGATCCTCCTATCCCCCTCCCAAGTAGCTGGGACTACAGGCACATGCCACCATGCCCAACTAATTTATTTTATTTTTTTCATTTTATTTTATTTATTTATTTTTAGATAACGTCTGTCACCTAGGGTAGAGTGTGGTGGCATGATCACAGCTCACTGCCACCTTGAACTCGTGGGCTTAAGCAATCCTCCTGCCTCTGCCTTCTAAGTAGCTAGGACTACAGGCTGCACCACGTGGCCCAATTTTTAAATTTGTTTTGTAGAGACAGGATCTCACTATGTTGCCCAGGCTAGTCTTGAACCCCTGGGCTCAAGCAATCCTCCTGCCTCAGCCTCCCAAAGTGCTGGAATTATAGATGACAGCCACCATGCCTGGCCCCCAAATTATTTTTCCGATGGAAAATAAAATGAAACATATTTCTACCAATGCAACATTTTAGTAATATCTGTTCACTATTCCTATCTTCATTCTAGTCTTTTAGTTTCATAGTTACCAATCTCACTGCCTACCTAATTCATCGTACCCCCATAGTTTGATGCGTGAGTTAGTCCTCCAAGCTTTTATTAGCATTTTTCACCTGTAGCTGCATTTCTTCTTCCTATCACCTCCGTTTTGACTTTCTGGCTTGGCAAATTCTTGGATACTCTGAGTCACACCTTTCCCTGTTTAATCTTGTCCACAAAACCCTCTTTCCCTACCCTTGAGTAGGACCTAGAACACATATAAACCCTTGATGGGAGGTAATTAATTCCTCACTCAGACTAAACATTTTCTTTTTTTTTGAGACAAAGTTTCACTCTTGTTGCCCAGGCTGGAGTGCAGTGGTGCGATCTGGCTCACTGCAACCTCTGCCTCCCAGGTTCAAGCGATTCTTCTGTCTCAGCCTCCCAAGTACCTGGGATTACAGGTGCCCGCCACCATGCCCAGCTAAGTTTTCTATTTTTAGTAGAGACGGGGTTTCGCCATGTTGTCCAGGCTGGTCTCGAACTCCTGACCTCAGGTGATCCATCCGCCTCGGCCTCCCAAAGTGCTGGGATCACAGGCATGAGCCACCATGCCTGGCCAGGCTAAACTTTTTCAGAAGTAATTTTTCCAACTCCTGACATAATTTCCAATAAATACCCACTGCCATTACAATGATGTTGCACCATATTTGGAAATGTTTTTAAAATGGGAAGAAAATTTCATTTTTAATCAGAAAATATGAATACATATTGCTTACTGTTTTATGTACTTGAAGTTAGAGGAAGCTCATTATTAATCATGATCTGATAAAAGTGGAGTTTTAGAAAAGTGAAACTTATGGAAGCATGAAGAACAGATGGAGGAAGAAAATGCTGGTGATAAGTTGGAAAATTATCCATGGCGCAGTAATTTAAGTGAGATAAAAGGATGTGTTTGTTTATTTATTTACTTGAGACAGGGTCTCATTTTGTCACCCATGCTGGAGACAGCAGCGTCATCATGGCTCACTGCAACCTCCACCTCCTGGGTTCAAATAATCTTCCTGCCTCAGCCCTCCAAGTGGCTAGGACTACAGGTCTGCACCACTACACCTGGATAATTTTTGTATTTTTGTAGAGACAGAGTTTTGCCATGTTGCCCAGGCTAGAAGTGTGTTTAATTGGCCATGTTTAATCAGACAGCCATTTAATATTTATAATATCAAAAAAAAGTTTCTCACTGAGACAATCCACGCCATTACTATATCTATTAGGTTTTCCTTTGTTCAGATGGTCCTCAAAAGTATAGTAGTGCTTTGATTTTTAAGTACTTTTTTTAAGAATGTGAAGTGAGTAGTTTTTGAGTCATTTGGCAAGTTGAATTTTTAAAATCTGAACCATTAATATGAGTAATGTCTGAACAAATCCTGGTTACATAGCCACTCCTTTCCCAGGTGTAGCAATTAGTTTATCTGAGTTTTAATCAATAGCTAGGTGCCCTTTGGGACTCCAAAATAGCAATTTCTAACTTGGATCCCAAGCAATATGTTATATCTATAGTAGTTTTGGAAGCATGTAATGGCTGATACATGACATAAGCCAGGAAAGGGTCTATCACTCGAAATCTTTAGGGGTTGGAGGCTATTTCTGTTTCCCATGCTTTTTTTTTTTTTTTTTTTTTTGTCTTTTTTCTTTTCTTTTTTTGTCTTTACCTTTTGTCCTTAAGGAGTAGAATGCTGAGACGGCCAGTCTTCCTGCAGTGATCCTGGTACAGTGGGATCCGCAGTCTAACTGTAAAGTCCCTGAGCCACGAGAAAAGAGACACCTCTGACAGCTCCTCCCTGGGGATCCCAGAGGCCACAGAGGAAGGTGGCAGAACAAGCAACTCATAGTGGACAAATAGACAAATATTCTCAGTAACAGTGAAGTGAAAGTTCTCTGGAGGGACCAGGACCAGCTTTGTGTAGCCACTTTGCGTTGAGAACGAGTTGAGGGTCTCACACTTCCTGTGGGAGTTCTCATTCTGGTCCTATTTTTATTAGAACCTTTCTTGCATTATCTCCCTCCTTTTAGTGTCTCTATTGGATTTTGTGGAGCTTGTTTTGACCTATGCCCAAAGTATACCCCATGTATCAGAGAAACAGAACCAATAGGACACACATCCAGCCTACCCTACACACAATTCCTTTATTTTAGGAAACTGGCTCATGCGATTGTGGGGGTTGGTTAGTCTGAAATCTGTAGGACAGGCTGGCAAGATAGAAAATCAGGTAGGAATCGATACTTCAGTATCGAGTGTGAAATTTGTAGGGCAGACTGGTTGGGTAGAAGCCCAGGCAGAATTTTAGGCTGCTTTTCTTTTTCTCTAGGAAACCTGTTTTACTCTTTAGGTCTCCAGCTGATTAGATGAGGCCTACCCACATTATAGAGGGTAATCTCCTTTACCCTCAGTCAACTGACTGTAGATGTTAACCACATCTTCAAAATACCTTCACCCAACTTCTGCATTAGCACTTGATTAAGTAAGTGGGTATTATAGCGTAACCCAGTTAACACATAAGGCTAACCACCATACCTAACATAAAAACAATTACAAAAATAACTATGTGCCAAGTGTAAGACTAAGCACTTCAAATGAACTATATTATTTAATACAAAAACTCAAGAGGTAAGTATTATTATTATTATTATTATTATTATTATTATTTTGAGACAGAGTCTTGCTTTGTCCCTCATGCTGGAGTACAGTGGCCCAATCTCGGCTCACTGCAAGCTCTGCCTCCCAGGTTCACATCATTCTCCTGCCTCAGCCTCCCGAGTAGCTGGGACTACAGGTGCCCGCCACCACGCCCAGCTAATGTTTTGTATTTTTAGTAGAGACAGGGTTTCACCGTGTTAGCCAGGATGGTCTTGATTTCCTGACCTCATGATCTGCCCACCTTGGCCTCTCAAAGTGCTGGGATTACAGGTGTGAGCCACCACGCCCGGTGGTAAGTAGTATTATTAATCCCATTGTATAGATATGGAAACTGAGGGTTAAAGTAGTTAAACAATTTGCTTAAAGTCACACAATGAGTGAGGCATTGAGTCAGTACTCAAACTTAAGTCTGTCTAATTCCTGAGAAGTTCATGTTCTAGGAAGTTCTTTATAACTAATAGATCTCCTGTACTTAGTTCCCAAATCTCCAGTAAAATCACTGAAACTGCCTCAAAGCTGAAAGCCACAAGCCTGAGAGTGGCCAACACACTGTGATTCTCAGTTCTAGTTCTTAGCCTTCAAGACCACATGAGCATCCAGAGAAATTAGCCCAGTACAGTATGGTTGAGCAACATAAGAATGAAAGGCAGGTAGGCAAGCCTAATCACTTAGTCTGGTTTTGAAGGCAATACCCACAGACGGAAGTTTCCACTCTCCATTTTGGCTTATCTAACATTGTCCAGATTCATCATCTACTATACTGTTAAGATTTTGAAGATGGACTCTCTTAATTCCTAACATTTTAATCACTAAATCCTTCAAGTTTGCCTTTGGGACCCTCCCCTTTTTTCTATTTGTTTTTTTCTCTTTTTATCATTATCAGAAGCCCATTGTCCCATACTTTCTCTTTCTTAATCTCATTCAAAGCCTTTCCTCTTAGGAAAAGAATGTTTAAAATTATTCACTCCACGGTGTGAATAATTATTCATTCCAAGGTTATCTTTCCTAGCAGCATTTGCATTTGCATTTAAGTAAAACCTTCATTTAAATGACTAGATTTCTAATTATGGGATGTTAGGCATTAGCCAAGGAGGCATTTAGTAGCTACGGAACTTTCCAGTAGAGGTTGTTCTGAGAAATTCTTTGTTATTACTGCCTGCCTTGTTTATGTCTAGCTCTATTTGGAAGAAACTCTCTTTGTGTTCAAGTACTGACACTTTCCCCATATCCATTTCAAGAGATAAACCTGAAACCAAGATGATAGTGAAATAATAGGGTAGGAATTAGGCTTATATGTTGCTGTGGTCTATGTCACTTCCAAAATTCATGGTGAAATTTAATTGTTGGCTGGGCCTGGTGGGTCATATCTGTAATCCAGCACTTTGGGAGGTCGAGGCAGGCAGATCACTTGAGCCCAGGAGTTTGAGACCCATCTGGGAAACATGGCAAAAACCCATTCCTACAAAAAAGACAAAAAATAGCAGAGTGTGGTAGCACACACCTGTAGTCCCAGCTACTTGGAAAGCTGAGGTAGAGCACACACCTGTAGTCCCAGCTACTTGGAAAGCTGAGGTAGGAGGATTACTTGAGCCTGGGAGGTCAAGGCTGCAGTGAGCTGAAATCATGCCACTGCACTCCAGCCTGGGCAACACGAGACCCCGCCTCAAAAAATGAAAGAAAGAAGGAAAGAAGAAAAGAGAGAGAGAGAGAGAGAGAGAGAAAGAAAGAAAGAAAGAAAGAAAGAAAGAAAGAAAGAAAGAAAGAAAGAAAGAAAGAAAGAAAGAAAGAAAAAGAAAGAAAGGAAGGAAGGAAGGAAGGAAGGAAGGAAGGAAGGAAGGAAGGAAGGAAGGAAGGAAGGAAGGAAGATGGCAGCTTCCGTTTAAAATAAATATTTTTAAAAATAAAATTTAATTACTATTATAACAGTATTAAGAGATGAGACCTTTAAGAGGTGATTAGAGCCTGGGCACGGTGGCTCACGTCTCTAATTCCAGCACTTTGGGTGGCCAAGGTGGGCAGATCATGAGGTCAGCAGATCGAGACCATCCTGACTAACACGGTGAAACCCTGTCTCTACTAAAAATACAGAAAATTAGCTGGGCGTGGTGGCGGGCGCCTGTAGTTCCAGCTACTCAGGAGGCTGAGGCAGGAGAATGGCGTGAACCTGGGAGGCGGATCTTGCAGTGAGGGGAGATGCACCACTGCACTCTAGCCTGGGCAACAGAGCGAGACTCCGTCTCAAAAAAAAAAAAGAGGTGATTAGAGAATCCTCTCCTTGTCTTTGACTTTTAAGAGGTCGATTACCACATGTCTTGGAGTAGACTTATTTAGGTTGAATCTGGTTAGTGATATTTTACCTTCCTGTAAGATATTTGTATCTTTCTCTAAATTTGGGAAGCTTTCTCTTACTTCTTTGAAGAAGCTTTCTACTCCTTTGGCATTTTCAAGAACCTCTTGAACCCCAACAACCTACATGGTACTGGCATAAAAACTAATAGAACAATGGAGCAAAACAGAAAGTCCAGAAATAAACTCATGCATCTACAGTCAACTGATTTTCAACAAAGGTGCCCAGTACACAAACTGGAGAAAGAGCAGCCTCTTCAATAAAAGATGCTGGGAAACCTGGCTATCCAGATGCAGAAGAATGAAACTAGACCCTTATCTCTCATCATATGCAAAAACTAACTCAAAATGGATTACAGACTTAAATGTAAGACCCAAAATGACAAAACTACTAGAAGAAAACACAGCCAGGGAAGCTCTGTGATATGTGGCCTAGGCAAGGATTTTCTTTTTTTGTATAAAACCTCAAAAGCACAAACAACAAAAGCTAATGTAGACAAATAGGATTACATCAAACTCAAAAGTTTCTGCACAGCAAAAGAAACAACAGGCCAGGCCCAGTGGCTCATACCTGTAATCCCAGCACTTTGAGAGGCTGAGGCGGGTAGATCACCTGAGGTCAGGAGTTCCAGACCAGCCTGGCCAATATGGTGAAACCCCATCTCTACTAAAAATACAAAAATTAGCCAGGCGTGGTGGCAGGCGCCTGTAATCCCAGCTACTGGGGAGGCTGAGACAGGAGAATTGCTTGAACCAGAGAGGCGGAGGTTGCAGTGAGCCAAGATTGTGCCACTGCACTCCAGTCTGGGAAATAGAGTGAGACTCCATCTTTAAAAAAAAAAATCAACAGAGAAAAGAGATAACCTACTGAATGGGAGACTACATTAGCAAACTATACATCGCATAAGGGGTAATAACCTAAATATGTAAGAAACTCAAACAACTCGGCAACAACAACAACAAAAAAACATCTGATTTTATTTTATTATTTTTTTTTTGAGACGGAGTCTCACGCTGTTGCCCAGGCTGGAGTGCAGTGGCGCGATCTCAGCTCACTGCAAGCTCCGCCTCCCGGGTTCCCGCCATTCTCCTGCCTCAGCCTCCTGAGTAGCTGGGACTACAGGCGCCCGCCACCGCGCCCGGCTAATTTTTTGTATTTTTAGTAGAGACGGGGTTTCACTGTGGTCTCGATCTCCTGACCTTGTGATCCGCCCGCCTCGGCCTCCCAAAGTGCTGGGATTACAGGCTTGAGCCACCGCGCCCGGCCAAAAACATCTGATTTTTAAATGGGCAAAAAACCTGAATAGACATTTCTCAAAAGAAGACATGCAAATGGCCAGCATATATATGAAAAATGCTCAACATCACTAATCATCAGGAAAATGCAAATCAAAAATGCATGAAATATCATCTCAGTCTCATCAAAATGGCTACCATCAAAAAATAAAAAATAAGTATTGAAAAGGTTATGGTGAAAAGATTACCCTTACACACTGCTGATAAAACTACCATATGATCCAGCAATCCCACTACTGGATATATAAAATCAGTATGTCAAAGAGATATCTTTACTTCTATGTTTACTGCAGCAGTATTCCTAATAGTCAGGATATGAAATCAACGTAAGTGTCCATTGATGGATGGATGAATTTACCACATTTCATCAATGGATGAAATTATACCCAATGGAATACCAGTCAGCCTTAAAAAAGACAGAAAGCCTGGCATTTGTGACAACATGGATGAACCTGGAGGACATTATATTTAGTGAAATTAGGCAGATATAGAAAGACAAATACCACATGATCTCACTCATATGTAGAATCTAAAAAGTTTTTATCATACAAGTACAGAGTAGAATAATGGTTACCAATGGATGGAGAGAGTAAGAAGGAGGAGGGGATGATGAGAGATTGGTTGATAGGTACAAAGCTACAGTTAGATAAGAGAATTAAGTTCTGATGGTCTATTATGTAGTAGGATGACTACAGTTAACAATAATGTGTATCTCAAAATAGAAAATATTTTAAAATATTCTTATCACAAAAAATGAAAAATGCTTGAGGTGACGGATATGGTAATTACTTTGATCATTAAGTAATTTATATATGTATCTAAATACTACATTGTACCCTATAAATAAGTATAATTATTGTGTGTCAATTGTATTTCTTTTAAAAGAGGTGACTAGGTCACGAGGGCTCTGCCCTCCCGAATAAATTAATGTTTTGGGTTTCTGGGTTTTTTTTGAGACACAGTCTCATTCTGTCACCTAGGTTGGAGTACAGTGGTGTGAACACAGCTCACTGCAGCCTTGATCTCCTGGGCTCACGTGATCCTCCTGCCTCAGCCTCTCATGTAGCTGGGACCACAGACATGTGCTACCATGCCTGGCTAATTTTTTTTTTTTTTTTTTTTTGAGACAGAGTCTCACTCTGTTGCCCAGGATGGAGTGCAGTGGCATGATCTTGGCTCACTGCAACCTCCACCTCCAGGGTTCAAGGGATTCTTGTGCCTCAGCCTCCTGCATAGTTGGGATGACAGGTGCCCACCACCACACCCGGTTAATTCTTGCTTTTTTTGTTGTTTTTTGTTTTAGTAGAGACAGGGTACCACCTGTTGGCCAGACTGGTCTTAAACTCCTGGCCTCAAGTGATCTGCCCACCTTGGCTTCCCAAAGCACTGGGATTACAGGAGTGAGCCACCACGCCTGGCCTAATTTTTTAGTTTTCTGTAGAGATGGGATCTCCCTGTGTTGCCCAGGCTGGTTTCAAACTCCTGGGCTCAAGTGATCCTCCTGTCTCAGCCTCCCAAAGTGCTTGGATTACAGGCATGAGCCATGATGCCCAGACTAAATTAACGTTGTTATTGTGGGAGTGGGTTAGTTATCGTGGGAGTTTGGCTTTCTTTTCTCTCTGTCTCACATGCTCACTTGTCTCCCACTTTCCACCATAAATTATCCTCACCAAACACTAGACTATGCTGTTGGACTTCTCAGTCTCCAAAACCATGAGCCACATAAACTTCTACACTTTACAAGTTATCCAATCTGTGGTATTCTGTCATAGCAGCAGAAAATGGATCAAGACATATGTATTTCCATCAATACTACTATTAACAATGAATATTGAGCATTTATTTAATCCTCACAATAATTCTGGGAGGTAGTACTATTATTATTGCCATTTTATGGGTAAAAAATTGGGAGCTTAGGGAGGTAGGAAGTGTTGGAGCCACACAGAAACCTAGAACCTGCTCACTCTCAAGCTCAGGCCTTAACAGGTACAGCTAACATTCATCCCAAAGAACAGGATGCAGAGGGATAGAGCAGGAAAATGACACAAATTATCTCTGGGGATTTCTCAAAGTTGACTTGAGTTTATCAAAATTTCAGTCTTAAACCTCATTTTCTAACAGTTAATTAGTTTAAAATGAGATATATTTCTGCAAAGTTTTGGGGATGGGAGAGAGTGTTTTGGTTTTTTTTTTTTTTTTTTTTTTTGAGATGGACTCTTGCTCTGTTGCCCAGGCTGGAGTGCAGTGGCATAATCTCAGCTCACTGCAACCTCTGCCTCCCAGGTTCAAGCGATTCTTCTGTCTCAGCCTCCTGAGTAGCTGGGACTGCAGGCGCCCACCACCATGCCCAGTTAATTTTTGTATTTTTAGTAGAGACAGGGTTTTACCATGTTGGTCAGGCTGGTCTCGGACTCCTGACCTCAGGTGATCTACCCGCCTCAGCCTCCCAAAGTGCTAAGATTATAGGCATGAGCCAGTGCGCCCAGCGAGAGTGTTTTTAAAAACATAACCAGTAGATTCTTTTTTTTTTTTTTTTTGAGTTAAGAGTTTCACTCTTGTCACCCAGGCTGGGGTGCAATGGCTTGATCTTGGCTCACTGCAACCTCTGCCTCCAGGGTTCAAGTGATTATCCTGTCTCAGCCCCCTGAGTAGCTGGGATTACAGGTGCCCGCCACCACGCCCGGCTAATTTTTGTATTTTGAGTAGAGAAGGGGTTTCGCCATGTTGGCCAGGCTGGTCTCAAACTCCTGACCTCAGGTGATCCACCCATCTCGGCCTCCCAAAATGCTGGGATTATGGGTGTGGGCCACCGTGCCCCGCCATAACCAGTAGATTCTTAAAGGTAACATGGAAAAGCCAATTCTGGTTTTGTTTGTTTTGGGTTTGTTTTTGTTTGTTTGTTTGTTTTTGAGGCTGGGTCTCACTCTGTCACCCAGGCTGGAGTGCAGTGGTGTGATCACAGCTCACTGCAGTCTCTACCTCCCAGGCTCAATTGATCCTACCGCCTCAGCCTCTCAAGTAGCTGGGACTACAGGCACATGCCATCACACAGAGCTATTTTTTTTTGTATATAAATATACGATTTTACTGGCCTAAAATTTGGGAAGGGAAGGAGGATATAGGGAAAGCCTGGGAGAAGCTTGCCAAGATTCCTCTGTTTCCAATAATGGAGGGGCAGGAGCAGGCACCATCTTCTTTCTCTGAGGCACACACTCTCAGTTTGAGTGTGTGTGTGTGTGTGTGTGTGTATTTGTGTATGTAGAGATGAGGTTTCACCATGTTGCCCAGGCTAGCCTCGAACTCCTAGGCTCAAGTGATCTGCCTGCCTTGGCCTCCCAAAGTGCTGGGACCACAGGCGTGAGCCACTGCGCCTGGCTACCAATTCTTCTTATGTGGATTTTAAATTTCCAAATAATAAAGTTAGAAACTAATTACCCTTCCGTGTGACATGAACTTTTAGGCCTGAAGATTTGTGTTAGGCAGTGCTTTACCTTCCCAAAATAATTCTCTTCAAGAATTATTTCAGATGTCAACTAGGGAAGCTCTTTCCCCTCAGAAAAGCAGTTAAATTCCACTCAATCTTTCAGTTTTTGAGGTCTGTAAAATCCAATGTCCTAACTAGAATTCCTGCTAATTCCCAGTGACTTATAATTTCTGATCATTTCTGCCTTCAGCTCATATTTTGGGGCTTGCTGTTTCTGTTCCTCTTTCATTCATGCCAGCCCAGAATTTAGCCCTACATAACTTTTCACAGGAAATTCATTTCCACCAACATTTTGCAGATTTTAGTAGACTTCACTGATGACAGTGGGGTCATGGAGAAGGGTCAATTCATAGAAAGCCAACATGGTGGCTTCACTCTCCTCTCTTTCCTTTCCCCCGTCTCATTCATATGGCTTCCTTTTAGAAGCAAAGCAAATTCTTCCCCCCGCTCCACCCCCTGATGGAGATGGAATCTTGCTGTGTTGACCAGATTTGTTTGTTTCTTAGAGAGATGAGATCTCATTCTATTGCCCAGGCTGGAGTGCAGCTGTGTGATCCTCCTACTTCAGCCTCCCAAAATGCTAGGATTACAGGTGTGCAAAGCAAATTCTTCACCTGGCTTTCTGCATAGCAGTTCAGCAAGCCTGATGCTTCAGCATGTCCTTGAGGCCTCACCCTCCACAGCAGCACCTTATCCAAGTATTTCCTCCAGCAAACAGAGGATTCTAGTAGGAAAAGAAAAAATATAGCTATTCTATTATAGAAAAAAAAAGATTATTTTATTCTGGAAAAGAGGACTTGTTCTATATTCTTCAACAAGCGTGTAAGTAATGGTGACAGTAAAATTTTAAAAGTCTCATCTAGGAAGTCATGTTAAGTTTCTACTTTTGATGAATAAAAAAATTATTCTAAATTGGGTGGTTTTAAAGGAAAAAATCATCTAGAGATTTTCTTGCCTGGGCCTTTACTTCATCTATGATGGGGACGACACCAAGGTTTAATGATTATTTTAGCAATAAATGACCAAAGAAAGTACATATGGTGATCTAGAGGCAAATATTCTAGTTTAGCAAGGAAGTTAAAACTATACTCACTTGTGCCCATACTAATGCTGATCAGAACCTGTTTTTCCAATGTAAATGCTGCAACTACACTGGTTGTGTTAGACTTAAAATGGGCAAAGTTCAAAGAATCTCAATTGCACCTACTCCAGGAAACCAAATGTTATGGGTCATTGCAGATAACCAACCAGGGATGGCTTTAGGATTTTTATGTAGCAGGAGCATATATCAGCTTACTAGGTGGGGAGGTAGGGTGAGGAAACAGGTATTGAAGCTGCATGTACATAGCACTTTATAGAAATTGAGAAAATACTAATAGTTTATATCAATGATGGGGGTGCTAATGAAGACTGTGGGGATCCTAAAGGTCATTCTCTCCTTTGGTGCTACCCATGGCCCTGGGGGCTGAAATGGTCTGGAGTCTTTCTGACTTGTTAGTTTCAAACTTGAAGCCATCCAAGAATTGTTTCAGCCTCTTTTGGTATTGAGAATATATAAATTCACTACTACTGATAGCCTCAGACATTCTTGAAAAAAGGAGTCCCCACCCAAGGCTGGTCTTTGTCTCAACCAAAGACTGGCAGCAGGGATTCATGGGTTAAAGAGAGGGGCAAGAATTAGGAGGTAGTGGGTCTAGGAGGTAAAATCAATTTCATAGCTGAAGGAAGAATGGCCATTTGTGTATTATAGAAAATAAAATGCAAAAGACAGTTGTGGAACACATATAGGTTATACCATATTTTTGGACCAAACTCAGAAGTGCACATGAATATGACCTGTGTAAAATCCATGAGGTCCTGTGCTTACTTCCTGGTTTTAGGATAGCAACACTTTGAATTGTGAAGTCACTTACTGACATCTAATGATCCTGTCATTAGCCACCTTCTCTCTCTGAGGCATCACCTCAAACACCCACAAACACACAAACTCAAACTCACCTGCTTCTGCCCCTCTGTTACTGGAAATAGATGAATCTTGGCAAGCTTCTCCCAGGCTTTCACCAATATCCTCCTTCTCTTCCCAAATTTTAGGCCAGTAGCCAGTAGCTGCACCCTTCTTCAGGTATACTTGGATGGAAAGAAGTAGGTCATTTGTTCATTTCCCAATTTTCTATCTGCCTCTTGAAATACAGCTTCATCTTCTGATAGCTTGCTGGTCACACTCCTCCTTCTGGTGAGTAGAAGCACTGCAAGCAAGACCAAATTACCCCTAATCCACTGCAAGCCTGTATTTGTCAAAACAAAACAAAACAAAACAAAACAAAAACACCTCAAATAAAATTAGAGGACAGGCCTGGTGGCTCATGCCTGTAATCCCAGCAATTTAGGAGCCCAAGGAAATTGTATTACCCGAGGTCAGGAGTTCGAGACCAGCCTGGCCAACATGGCAAAACCCCGTCTCTAATAAAAATACACAAAATTAAGCTGGGCGCAGTGACTCATACCTGTAGTCGCAGCACTTTGGGAGGCTGAGGTGGGCGGATCACTTGAGGTCAGGAGTTCGAGACCAGCCTGGCCAAAATGGTGAAACCCTGTCTCTACTAAAAATACAAAAAGTAGCTGGGCATTCTGGTTGGCGCCTGTAGTCCCAGCTACTTGGGAGACTGAGGCGGGAGAATCACTTGAACCCGGGAGGCAGAGGTTGCAGTAAGCTAAGATTGTGCCGTTGTATTCCAGCCTGGGTAACAGAGCAAGACTCTGTCTCAAAAAAGAAAGAAAGAAAGAAAAAACCCACAAAAATTAGCTGGGTGTGATGGCGTGTGCCTGTAATCCCAGCTACTTGGGAGACAGAGGCAGGAGAATCACTTGAATCTTGGAGGAAGAGATTGCAGTGAGCTGAAATTGCACCACTGCACTGCAGCCTGCACAACAGAGTGAGACCCTGTCTAAAAAAATAAAAAAATAAAAAATAAAAAAAAATTAGAAGGCCAGGCTCAGTGGCTCACGTCTGGAATCCCAACACTTTGGAAGGCCAAGACAGAAGGAGAACTTGAGCCCAGGAGTTTGGGACCAGCCTGGGCAACATAGCAAGATCCTGTCTCTACAAAAAAAATTTAAAAGGCCAGATGCAATGGCTTACACCTGTAATCCCAACATTTGGGAGGCAGAGGTGGGAGGATTGCTTGGGTCCAGGAGTTTGAGACCAGCCTGGGCAACATAGCAAGATTCCATCTCTACAAAAAATTAAAAAATTAGCTGGGCATGGGGGCATACATCTGTAGTCCCAGCTACTCAGGAGGTTGAGGTGGGAGGATCCCTTGAGCCCGGGAGGTCAATGCTGCAGGGAGCTCCGATAGCACCATTACACTACAGCCTGGGTGACAGAGTGAGACCCTATCTCAAAATAAATAAATAAATAAGTGTTATTATTTTAAGCCTCTATATTTTCAAGTAGATTGTTACATACTAATTGATAAACGGAACAACTAAAATAAATGGTGAGAGGTTATAATGTGCCTGCCATAATAGTATACTCATTTCATTTACTCATTACATTTATTTTATACCAAACTCTGGTGTGCATGCTGGGAATACAGCAGTGATTGCAACAGATAATGTCCCCTTCCTGACTTCACAGACTGTTTGGGGTAGGGAGGGTAGACGCACTAAACAAATTAACAAATAGATGTGGAGAAAACGCAGGATACAGGGAAGACAGAGTGATGGAGTACTTTATTTTAGATGTAATGATGAGGGAAGGCCTTCCTGAAAAGAACACCTAAAGAAGTAAAGCAGCCTACCAAATGAATATTTGGTGGCTGACAGTCAAAGCAGAGGGAACAGCTAGTACAATGACTCTGAGAGAAGTGTGCCTAGAGGCCAGTATTTGGAATGGAATGAGGAAAGGATGAAACGAGAAGAGGTGAGGTCAGAGAAACATGTGGAGTCCAGAGCATGTAGGATTTTGTGGGCTGTGATGAGGAATTTGACCACTGGAGAATTCCGAGCACAGGAATAGCATAATCCGACTTGTATTTTTAAAATATCAGTCGGGCTGTGTGGAGAATAACCTACAGAAGGGCAAAGTTGGAAGCAGAGTGAACTGTTGAAGTTAATGCAATGACCTGGGCAATGATGATGGTAGCTTGGACCAGGGCAGTAGCAGTGGAGGGTATGATAAATGGTTGGCTATTTTATATATATGTATTTTAGAGTACAGCCACCCGGATATGGATGTAGAACTTGAGAAAAATAGTCAAGTGTGACTTGGGTTTCTGGTCTTATTTGCTCTTTGTCAAGTATTCTTAATGTACTTGTCCTGCCTCTTCCATCAGAGCTCCTAGAGTCATTCTGTGTATTCAAACACTCATCTGATGGCTGTGGTGTCAGTGCTAAGTGCCATTCAGATGACTCCTTTAGGCACAGACTCTCTAAGATGCTGACCCCATGCAGAAACACGAAAATGACTAAGAGCATTATGAGCATCACTTAGAGGTTGTCTATAACAAATATAATTACACCTTTATATTTGCAATATTTCCTTGAAGAAGTTGGCTTTATTGTTATGTGCTAAGGGAAAAATCCATACTTTATGTTGTTTCTCCCAAATAACTTGGTGAGCTTTCATGTATATATCTTAGGTCCTCTTTATATGCCCAGATAACTGAAGAGGGAGACAGACATTGGTGTAATTTAACAGGTAGATTCTCAAAAGGGTTTATAAACTTTGTCATTTGTCATACATGTTAAACCTTGATGAACTGGCAAAATAAGACCATAGTCACTTTCAATAATTCCAGAAAGGATGTAGACTCATAATTTTTGTTCTTAGGATTCCTAGCTTGTAACACACTCCCAAACACACACGCACACACACACACAATATATATATATTTTATATATGTATATATTAGACAAGCAGGGTGAATGAAAACTACTTTATTTATTTATTTATTTATTTTTGAGATGGAGTCTCTCACTGTCGTCTAGGTTGGAGTGCAATGGCGCGATCTCAGCTCACTGCAACCTCTGCCTCCTGGGTTTAAGCGATTCTCCTGCCTCAGCCACCTGAGTAGTTGGGACTACAGGCGCCCGCCACCACGCCTGGCTAATTTTTTGTATTTTTAGTAGCGACGGGGTTTCACTATGTTGGCCAGGCTGGTCTCGAACTCCTGACCTCATGACCCACCCGCCTCAGCCTCCCAGAGTGCTGGGATTACAGGCGTGAGCCACCATGCCTGGCTGAAAACTGCTTTTAGGCCGGGCGCGGTGGCTCAAGCCTGTAATCCCAGCACTTTGGGAGGCCGAGACGGGCGGATCACAAGGTCAGGAGATCGAGACCAGCCTGGCTAAATACGGTGAAACCCCGTCTCTACTAAAAAATACAAAAAACTAGCCGGGCGAGGTGGCGGGCGCCTGTAGTCCCAGCTACTCGGGAGGCTGAGCCAGGAGAATGGCATAGACCCGGGAGGCGGAGCTTGCAGTGAGCTGAGATGCGGCCACTGCACTCCAGCCTGGGCGACAGAGCGAGACTCCGTCTCAAAAAAAAAAAAAAAAAAAAAAAAAGAAAACTGCTTTTAAAGTGGCATTGACTTCTAAAGTTTAGCAACCTTTGGGCATTCCAACTTCCTTTTTTATGACTTGTCAACTTCACCTCTAGGAAGCCATCTAAATATTACAGAATTACTTAAATATTTTGACTTTTGTATATTAGCTATCTGAAAAATTGATGTTTAACTTCCCAGAGTTGTCCTGAGACTGCCTTCTTTAGGTTTGCAGGGCTTCCCTCATATTTCTTTTTTCATTTTTTTTTTCTTTCTTTTTGAGACAGAGTCTCACTCTGTCGCCCAGGCTAGAGTGCAGTGGTGTAGTTGGGATTACACCACGGAGTAGTTGGGATTACAGGCGTGCACCACCTTGCCTGGCTAATTTTTGTATTTTCAGTAGAGATGGAGTTTCACCATGTTGGCCAGGCTGGTCTCGAACTCCTGACCTCAGGTGATCCACCCGCCTCAGCCTCCCAAAGTGCTGGGATTACAGGTGTGAGCCACCACGCCTGGCCTGACATTTCTTTCCATTCATAGGGGCTTTAATCTGATAACAGGACTATGTCCCTTAGTTCATGCTGATCAGAGTTTTGAAAGTCTTCATTTTCTGGAAGATTGTAATGCTTCAGTTTCAGCCTGAGGACCTGGGAGATAACAATCAGCTTCATCTTTATTTTGTTTGTTTGTTTGAGACAGGGTCTCACTCTGTCACCCAGGCTGCTCAGGAGGCTAAGGCAGGATCGCTTGAACCCAGAAGGCGGAGATTGTGGTGAGCCAAGATTGCACCACTGCACTCCAGCCTGGGTGACAAAGTGAAACTGTCTCAAAACAAAAAAAATTTTTTTTTTTTTTTTGCAGAGATGGGGTCCCCCTGTGTTGCCCAGGATGGTCTCAAACTCCTGGACTCAAGCAATCCTCTCACCTTGGCCTCCTAAATTGCTGAGATTATAGGCGTGAGCCACTATTTGTGCCCAGCCCACTGTTTTTAATATACAGAAATCTGAGAGCCCCCTTTCTTTTCCCCATGCACTGTCCCAATCAAATCTGAGTCATCAACAACAGATCAGTGGAAGCCAGTGAAAATCTAGCACAAGCCAGGCCAGGCGTGGTGGTGCGTGCCTATAGTCCCAGCTAGTGGAAAGGCTGAGGCCAGAAGATTGCTTGGGCCCAGGAGTTCCAGCTGTGGTTACCTGCGGTTGCACCACTGCACTTCAGCCTGAGGGACAGAGTAAAACCCTGTCTAAAAACAAAACAAAACAAAACAAATCAAAAGTCCAGCACAGCAGACCAGCAGGCAGGGGCTCAGGAATTGTGATCTTAGTGGAGTGAGAAGTTTCCATGAAGTATCTCCCTTTGACCCAGGCAAGAGGGAAACTTCCTCTGACCCTGCACTTTATAAAACTCATGTCACAAACATACGAAAAAGTAAATTTAAAGAATGCATGGTGACAGGCCGGGTACAGTGGCGCACGCCTGTAATCCCAGTACTTTGGGAGGCTGAGGCAGGGCAGATCACAAGGTCAGGAGTTCAAGACCAGCTTGGCCAACATGATGAAACCCCGTCTCTTCTAAAAATACAAAAATTACCCAGGCTTGGTGGCAGGCACCTGTAATCCCAGCTACTTGAGAGGCTGAGGCAGAAAAATAGCTTGAACCCGGGAGGCAGAGCTTCCAGTGAGGCGAGATCACACCATTGCACTCCAGCCTGGGCAACGGAGCAAGACTCTGTCTCCAAAAAAAAAAAAAAAAAAAAAAAAAAAAAAAAAAAAGAATGCATGGCTACAAAACAAAAACAAAAACAAAAACAACGCATGGCTATGGTTGCCTCTGTCACTTAGGACTTGGTACTCAGTTCTGACCAGAAACGCTAAGCATCTGCCCTGGAAATCAACACCTTCCAGGCTCTAGGGATATGCTCCTTCTCATTTCTCATGCCGTGACCTGAAAACAAAAGGCAACTGTGTCTGAATGTCATGAAGATTTTGGAGTTGTGCTGCAGTTGACATTTGAAATGGACACTGCTTTGGAGAGCAGGGAGGTTTGAGTAACGGAAAGTTTTTTACCTAATAGGGAAAAAACAAATTAACTTAAATCCTGTCTTTCTGATCATGGGAATGCAAAGGATCTTTAATAACAAAGTAGCATGCCTTGAGTAATGAAGAAAGTGTATTCATTTTCCTGCTTGTATTTATGTTTTAATTCCTGGTTCCAGGGGCATTCATCATGTTGAAACAGTTAGATTTGATTTAGACGAGATATGAGATGATCTAGAAGAGTAAAGTGAAATAACGGAAGGTGCTCAAGTAAAGACCAAATCAGGGACCTAGGCAGAAAATGATTTGTTTTGAGTTTGTACTATCTAGTTTTTTGATACGTAGCATTGCTTGCTCTTTTAATTTATTTTTTAAGACAGGGTCTCACTCTGTCACCCAGACTGGAATACAGTGGCAGTATCATGGCTCTCTGCAGCCTCGGCCTCTTGGGCTCAAGCAATCCTCCCACCTCAGCCTCCTGAGTAGCTGGGGCTACAGCAACTCACCACCACACTTGGCTAATTTTTTCTATTTTGTGTAGAGACAGGGTCTCACTATATTGCCTACGCTGGTCTTGAACTCCTGAGCTCAAGTGATCCTCTTGCCTTGGGCTCTGAAAGTGCTGGCGTTACAAGCATGAGCCACCACACCCAGTCTTGCTTGCTTTTAATAATGTTAATATGGACAGGCATGGTGGCTCACGCCTGTAATCCCAGCACTTTGGGAGGCCGAGGCGATGGATCTCGAGGTCAAGAGATTGAGACAATCCTGGCCAACATGGTGAAACCCTGTCTCTACAAAAAATATAAAAATTAGCTGGGTGTGGTGGTGCACGCCTGTAATCCCAGCTACTCGGGAGGCTGAGGCACGAGAATCACTTGAACCCAGGAGGTGGAGGTTGCAGTGAGCCGAGATCATGCCACTGCACTCCAGCCTGGAGACAGAGCAAAAAAAAATCTCAAAAAAAAAAAAAAGTTAATACAAGTTTTAAAAACTCAAATAAATTTAAATTGTAAAAGAATTAATATTTTTTAGAGAAATTTTTTTTTTCTGAAGTGAATGAAACTGAATGAAAACCAACAAAATTGACATTCCAATTCAATACAAGGGAATTAGAATGAGGAAACACAAGTTCACATAACTGTAAGGAAGAAAACTTACGTAAAAATATGCCTAAAACTAATTCTTATATTGTTTTCTGAACCTGATAAATTAGTGTATAGTCTAATTGAAAAGACATTTGAACAAATCAAGCAACATACTGCTAGTTTTGATTTTCTTTATTATACCCTAGCATTGAAATATTGGAAAGGAGAAGAATTTTCCAAAACCTTCATGGATGTAGATACAACTACAAGATAGTGAAAATAGCAATCAGGCCGGACGCGGTGGCTCACGCCTGTAATCCCAGCACTGTGGGAGGCTGAGGTGGGCAGATCACGAGGTCAAGAGATCGAGACCATCCTGGCCAACATGGTGAAACCGCATCTCTACTAAAAATACAAAAATTAGCTGGGTGTGGTGTCACGTGCCTATAGTCCCAGCTACTCAGAAGGCTGAGGCAGGAGAATCGCTTGAACCCCGGAGGCAGAGGTTGCAGTGAGCCGAGATCACGCCATTACACTCCAGCCTAGGTAACAGAGCAAGACTCCGTTTAAAAAAAAAAAAAAAATGAAAAGAAAATAGCAATCAAAGTGACAATGATTTACGTGGCAATATTAAAATATATAGTAATAGTTTCTGTGAAAACAATGAATGATCGCATGTGAACCATCACATTGTTTAAATGTGATATGTAAAAATCATGGTTCATTTCCAAATCTAAGTATTGCTTTAAGAATTTTATTTAAAATTCCAGTTTATCTTCCTTCGGCAGAACAAAATTTATTGGAAATAATAAAACTATTTAGGAATGACAATGAGTTGAACTTGGCGGCTCACGCCTGTGATCCCAGCACTTTGGGAGGCTGAGGCGGGTGGGTCATTTGAGCCCAGGAATTTGAGACCAGCCTGGGCAACATGGCAAAAAGAATGACAATGACCCAAGAAACATTATCTAATTTGGCATTACTATCTGTAGAACATAAATTATGTGATATCTTAATGATAACAACAAAGAAACTTTGCTGAAATGAAGACACAAAAAGGAATTTTTATGGAATACATATAATTATGAATTGTGTATGTCCTTATTTTATTAGTCATCCAAACATCAATAGCCTATGAGCAGAACACCCATCATAATTATAATTGTCATTGATATTTTGCTGACTTTCAGTCCCACGAAAAACCGTAGATTTACACTTTTCTTTTTTTTTTTTTTTTTGAGACGGAGTGTCACTCTGTCGCCCAGGCTGGAGTGCCGTGGGACGATCTCTGCCCACCGCAAGCACCACCTCCCAGGTTCAGGCCATTCTCCTGCCTTAGCCTCCCGAGTAGCTGGGACTACAGGCGCCCGCCACAACACCCGGCTAATTTTTTGTTTTTTAGTAGAGATGGAATTGCATTGTGTTAGCCAGGATGGTCTCCATCTCCTGACCTTGTGATCCGCCTGCCTCGGCCTCCCAAAGTGCTGGGATTACAGGCGTGAACCACTGCACCCGGCCTGATATTACACATTTTTAAAAAAAGAAACAAAGTTTACTCTTTCTTTGGCTAATTAATTTTTCCTAGGTAAAAGTACAGGTTTAAAAATGTTTCAGCGGGGTGAGGGGGCTCACACAGGTAATCCCAGCACTTTGAGAGGTCAAGGCTGGAGGATCACTTGAGCCCAGAGTCTGAGACCAGCCTGGGCAACATGGCAACATTCTGTTGCTACAAAGATTTAAAAATTAGCTGGGCATGGTCGTGTGTGCCTGTGGTCCTAGCTACTCCAGAGGCTGAGGTGGGGGGAATCATTTTAGTCCAGCCAGGAGTTCAAGGCTGCAGTGAGCTTTCATTGAGCCACTATACTACAACCTGGGAGACAGTGAGGCCCTGTCTCAAAACAAACAAAAATGTTTCAGCTAGGCACGATGACTCATGCCTTAATCCCAGTGCTTTGGGAGGCTGAGGTCAGAGAATTGTTTGAAGCCAGGAGTTTCAGACCAGCGTGGACAACATAGTAAGACTCTCTCTTAAAACGAAAAATCGGTGAGGTTTGGTGGCATGGGCCTGTAGTCTTAGCTACTCAGAAGGCTGAGGTGGTAGGATTCCTTGAGTCCAGGAGTTCAAGATTGCAGTGAGCTTGGCCGGGCGCGGTGGCTCAAGCCTGTAATCCTAGCACTTTGGGAGGCCGAGACGGGCGGATCACGAGGTCAGGAGATGGAGACCATCCTGGCTAACACGGTGAAACCCCGTCTCTACTAAAAAATACAAAAAACTAGCCGGGCGAGGTGGCGGGCGCCTGTAGTCCCAGCTACTCGGGAGGCTGAGGCAGGAGAATGGTATAAACCCGGGAGGCGGAGCTTGCAGTGAGCTGAGATCCGGCCACTGCACTCCAGCCTCAGCCACAGAGCAAGACTCCGTCTCAAAAAAAAAAAAAAAAAAAGATTGCAGTGAGCCAGGATCGTGCCACTGCACTCCAGCCTGGGCAACAGAGCAAGACCCTGTGTCAGAAAACGTTTCAAATTTTTTCCACTGGATTAATATCTATAAAGAAGATTCAACTGTAAAGTAGTTGGCCCTATACACTCTCATGTAAAGCAAAAACCAATTACAAACAAAATTTTGTAAATAACATGATATTTTTAAAAATATCATGATTGACTAGTAAATATTAGACACATTTATTGTGTACAATGTGAAATATATATAAACTGTGGTATGGCTAAATAGAGCTAATTAATATATGCATTACCTTACATACTTATTTTTTTCATGAGAACACTTAAAATCTATTAAGTGTTAAGATTTTAACACTTAAAATCTTTCTTAGCAATTTTCAAGAATATAATACATTGTTATTAACTATGGTCATCATATTGTACAATGGATCTCTTGAACTTATTCTCCCTAGCTGAAATTTTGTATTAAGATGTTCTTTGATCGTAATCATGAAAGTTGCTTGTTTCAATATATAACCAGCTAATCAGAGCAATAAGCAGGCACCTCAAAATCATAGTATATAGTTAATATCTTAGAAACATTTTCACATATTTGTGTTAAATCATCAAATAAATCATCAGTGCTAGAACTAAAAATTGCTGATTTTTTTTTAAACTTATAAACAACGAAACTTTATTTCTCACAGTTCCAGGAGGCCGGAAGTCTGAGATCAGGGTGCCTGCATGGTTCAGTTCTGGTGACGGCCTCTTCCAGGTTGCAGACTGCTGACTCCTCCTTGTGTCCTCACATGGTGGAGAGCAGAGAGAGCTGCTGATTTATTTCCTATTTGTAATGTATGGTTGACATATTTTACGAAGATATGTTTTGTCTTTTTGAATTCATGAAGATCTGAGTTCACTCCTTTTTTTTTTTTTTTTTTGAGATGGAGTGTCGCTCTGCCACCCAGGCTGGAGTGCAGTGTCGTGATCTCAGCTTATTGCAACCTCTGCCCCCCACATTCAAGAGATTCTCCTGCCTCAGCCTCCCGAGTAGCTGGGACTACAGGCGCCCACCACCACCCTCAGCTAATTTTTGTATTTTTAGTAGAGATGGGGTTTCACCATATTGGTCAGGCTGGTCTCGAACTCGTGACCTTGTGATCTGCCCCCCTGGGCCTCCCAAAGTGCTGGGATTATAGGTGGGAGCCACTGTGCCTGGCCATATCTGAGTTCACTTTCTTTTTTTTTTTTTTTTTTGAGACGGAGTCTCGCTCTGTCGCCCAGGCTGGAGTGCAGTGGCCGGGTCTCAGCTCACTGCAAGCTCCGCCTCCCGGGTTCACGCCATTCTCCTGCCTCAGTCTCCGGAGTAGCTGGGACTACAGGCGCCCGCCACCTCGCCCGGCTAGTTTTTTGTATTTTTAGTAGAGACGGGGTTTCACCATGTTAGCCAGGATGGTCTCGATCTCCTGACCTTGTGATCCGCCCGTCTCGGCCTCCCAAAGTGCTGGGATTACAGGCTTGAGCCACCGCGCCCGGCCTGAGTTCACTTTCATTTCAAATAATAAAAGCTATATTCTAGGAGGAATAATAAATAAGAAATAGCTCCCATTCTAGCAGCAGGTTTTTTGTTTTTTGATTTTACGAGACAGGGTCTTGCTGTATCACCCAGGCTGGAGTGCAGTGGCGAGATCATGACTCGCTGTAATCTCTGCCTCCTGGGTTCATGTGATCCTCCCACTTCAGCCTCCCAAGTAGCTGGGACCACAGGCACGTACCATCATGCCCAGCTAAAATTTTTGTATTTTTTGTAGAGATGAGGAGTCATCATGTTGCCCAGGCTGGTCTCAAACTCCTGACCTCAAGCGATCCACCTGCTTAGGCATCCCAAAGTTCTGGCATTACAGGGGTGAGCCATGTTGCCCAGCCAATGTTTTATTTTTTATTTTGAAATAATTTCAAAACCACTGATTGGGTTAAGAACCGTACAAAGAGTTTCCATATACCCTTCTCCCAAGTTCCCCGCTGTCACCATTTTAACACATTTTTGCCTTAATCTCTCTCTCTTTATATGCACATATATGTATATGTATATACATACATGTAATTTTTTTCTAAGCCATTTACTAAGAAAGTCACTTACTGCAACTAAGACTAAGTTGCAGAAATAATGCCCACTACTCCAAAATAGTTCAGTGTGTATTACCTTAAAAAAAAAAAAGAACTCTCATTCATAACCAGTCTACCTATGAAAATCAGAATTTAGCCAGGCTTGGTGCCTCACGCCTGTAATCCCAGCAGTTTGGGAGGCCAAGGGGGGCAGATCATCTGAGGTCAGGAGTTCGAGACCAGCCTGATCAACATGGAGAAACCCCGTCTCTACTAAAAATACAAAATTAGCCGGGCGTAGTGGCGCATGCCTCTAATCCTAACTGCTTGGGAGGCTGAGGCAGGAGAACTGCTTGAACCCAGGAGGCAGAGGTTGTGGTGAGCCGAGATTGTGCCATTGCACTCCAGCCTGGGCAACAAGAGCAAAACTCCATCTCAAAAAAAAAAATAATAAGAAGAATTTAATATTGATTCTTTACTATCACCTAATCCAGACTTCAGTAAAATTTCACTGATTGTTCTGACAATGTCCTTTGAACAAAAGAAATACAAAGCCTTCTTATTTCCCTTTTTCCTGTCTTGTCCAGGATGCAATATGGAATCACACATTGCAGACAGTTGTCATGTCACTTTGGTCTCTTTCAGTCTGGAATATTGTTTAGGCTTTCCTTATCTCTCATGATCTTGTCATTTTTGAAGAGAACAGGCCAGTTACTTTGTAGAATTATCTAAATTTGGGTTTACATGTAGTTTCATCATGATTAGAATTGGTTGGTACATATTAGATAACTATTTTAGATTAGATTATGTAAATTTGGTAGGAAATGCTTTTGTGTTCTTCTCGGCGCATCAGGAGGCATATCATGTTAATTTATTTTTTCTTTCCTTTCCTTTTTTCTTTCCCTAGAGATAGGGGTCTTCTTATGTGCCCAGGCTGGTCTCGAACTCCTGGGCTGAAGCGATCCTCCTGGCTCAGCCTCCCAAAATGCTGGGATTACAGGTGTGAACCTATAATGTTAATTCATCCCACTGTTGATGATTTTTAACTTTTACCACTTGAATAAGGTGCTGTTATCTGAGGATCTGGACAATTACCCCCTGGCTCCTGGTGTCACCAACTGCACTGGCTGAGCAAGCCATGCTAGCCATAGACCCCTGACTGTGACCAAGGGGAACAGGTATACATATTTTTAATTTTCTTGTTATGGATTTATAAGGTAAAAAGGAGAGGGATAAGGATGATAAAGTATATTTAATTTAACATGTTATTTGTTTCATAACTTCTTTGTTTGGATTTTATTTTATTTATTTATTTTTTTGAGACGGAGTCTCGCTCTGTCGCCCAGGCTGGAGTGCAGTGGCTGGATCTCAGCTCACTGAAAGCTCTGCCTCCCAGGTTCACGCCATTCTCCTGCCTCAGCCTCCCGAGTAGCTGGGACTACAGGTGCCTGCCACCTCGCCCAGCTAGTTTTTTGTATTTTTTAGTAGAGACGGGGTTTCACTGTGTTAGCCAGGATGGTCTCCATCTCCTGACCTCGTGATCCGCCCGTCTCGGCCTCCCAAAGTGCTGGGATTACAGGCTCGAGCCACCGTGCCCGGCCTTCGATTTTATTTTTTATAGAGACAGGGTCTCACTATGTTTCCCAGGCCGGTCTCCAACTCCTGGGTTTAAGTGATCCTCCTGCCTTGGCCTCCCAAAGTGCTGGGATTACAGGCCTGACCCACCACGTCCAGCCTGCTTCATGACTTTTTTTTTTTTTTTTTTTTTTTTTTTTTGAGACGGAGTCTCACTCTGTCACCAGGCTGGAGTGCAGTGGCACGATCTCAGCTCACTGCAACCTCTGCCCCCCTCGTTCAAGTGATTCTCCTGTCTCAGCCTCCTGAGTAGCTGGTACTACAGGTGCGTGTCACCATGCCCGGCTAGTTTTTGTATTTTTAGCAGAGATGGGGTTTCACCTTGTTGTCCAGGATGGTCTCGATCGCTTGACCTCGTGATCCACCTGCCTCAGCCTCCCAAAGTGCTGGGATTACAGGCGTGAGCCACCGCACCTGGCCTGAGCTACTGTGCCCGGCCCATGACTTCTAAATATTCAGATGAATGGTATGTGGGTCTTCCCATGAACCCTTGTCCTAAAACACACAAAAGTTAGGAGCGGGCCTGTATCCAGGCAGACTTTCCTTCCTGATGCTTTTGCCTCCAATGTAAGCAAGGCCTGACCAAGACATGGAGCCCTTTTGGTAGGCTAATAACTTGATAATCCACCAAAATGAAGGTTTTTAAATATTTTCTATAAATACGAATTGAATACGTCTTTCTCTACACTTTCAAAGGTGGCCCTGCAAAAATAGAATCACAATTCCTGTGAGAAGTGTTTTAAGTTTTCTGCTCTAGAGCTCTGTTGACATCGGCCATAGTGGACTCTGTTTATTTTTCCTGTTATATAAGGAATTACAAGTTGGAATCAGAGGTAATTGGCACCCTAATTCTGATTTATCCTAGTGGCAGTGTTTTGGAGTCACTTAACCCTGTCATCCTGGTTGGCCGTACCTTCTTCCAGCTCTGATGGTGAGCAGCTGATACCCTGCTAGGTGCTGGAGAGTCAGAGGTGGACATCAGGGCCCACCCTCGGAAAGTTGACAGTCTGTGGTGGGCTGAAGCCGGTAGAAAGCTGCCGTAGGAAGGCAGAGGAGTGGCCCCTATCCCAGGCTTGGGGCTCTCAGGGAAAGCTTCCTGGGGGTGAGATGGGAGGGTGGGTCCGTTTGTTCTTGGACCAGGATGAGTAGCCCAGAGAAGGCAAGAGGGCTCCCAAGCAAACTTGCCCTATTTAATTTTTTTTTCCTGCTTAGAAAAGCAAAATACGTTTGTTATGAACAAAACAGAACAGAACAAAACAAAACAAAACAAAACAAAACAAAACAAAACAAAACAAAACAAAACAAAACAAAAACGCTGTAGCAAAGAAAGCGAAAGGCTCCACTAATCCTCCCTGCTCCTCCTCACCGCACGGATCCTATGAGATACCCCGAGCGTTGGAACCTTGACAGCTTGTGCAGGCATTCACCCTCCTGCCAGCAGGGGGCGGAACGTAAAACGCTTTGTGGCCGACGCCTTCTCTCTTCCACACGTCACTGGCGTGACTGCCTGCGCTACATACTGCGCCTGCGCAAGGGCTGTGGCCCTTTTCCCCCCCTCTAGCGCCGCTGGGCCTGCAGGTCTCTGTCGAGCAGCGGACGCTGGTCTCTGTTCCGCAGGATGGTGAGTTTATGCCTCGGTCTCGGGGCTCTAGATACACGGAGGTTCCCTTTTCTTGTCCGTACGCCAGCCTAGGGCCCGTGTCGCGCGTCGCAGGGGCCGGATGGCGTTAGATTGCTGGCTGTGACTAGGTCGAGGTGCAGCTCCCAGCGTGGCCTTAAATGGCTGCCGCCCGGTGCGCGAACTTGGGGGGAGGGGTTGGCGAAGAAGGGTAGCGAGAGCTTGGACTGCGGATTGGGGAGAAGGGTGAGTTTAGACGGCCTGCGTGGGGATACTGCCGTCTAGTGTGAGGGGGCGCTGGCAAGCGGCCTGGCGTGAGAGGTCGCAAGCAGTCGGCCTCAGCCTAGCTGGAGAACGCCGGAATGGAGGGGGGCTGTAGGTCCTCGGGTCCCGCTCGAGCTCCGAGTACCGAGTACTTCGTGGCTTTTCCGGGAGAATGTCGGAGCGGGCGAGTCTTTCAGGAAGCTTGTGCTGGTGGGCCAAGCAAGTGGCTTTGAAGCCAAAATTGTCAGTGGAGCTTGGAGGCGGAGGTGTTCCTGGGCCCCGGAAACTCCTTTAACGTGGAATACGTGCCTCCTGCCTCTTCCTCTGGAGGCCGTCGCCGGACGAGTTATTAATTATTGGGGTAGGGCCCCAAGGGTGGGATGAAATGTTGCTTTAGCTGATGGGGAACAGTGCTGTTTTAGTGGGGAATTATTGCTGAATGTGCTCTTACCCAGTTAAGCTTTGTGGCAGGTAATTTAGGCTTTTGAAAAACATACGTGGGAAGCGAGAGAGGTATGTAGTTGTTATTTGAGGCTAGATTTTCGAAGTGGGACATAGCGTGTTCCGAACAGACTGACGTTTGGCGCCACTGACTGCTGTCTAGAGCAGTGCTTCGCAAAAGTTTGGCACAGTTGCTGGTGCTGGTCCTCGAAGAAAAAAGTACGGAAATTGAGAGCGTTTAAACCTTTTGAAAGCAATGTAACAATACTTTTATAGCTTTAAATGTAATAAATTGGGATCTGCATTTTGTATGTTTCTTTTATTCCATATTTCTCTAATGATTCGTTTTTATTGTGTTTTATAAAACTATCAGTCTGTGACATGGAATGTAGAGGAAAAACATTCTTGAACCCTAGTTGCTTGTGAAACATGGGATTCTGCAAGTGACAGTTTGTTTTTGCTCTTGAAGTTCGAGTGTTATTTTGTTACATGGTTAATTCATGTCAAAAGTATCATAGGCTAAGACATTATCAAAGTTTTAATAACATCCTTTTTTCTTTAAGGGGTTTGTTAAAGTTGTTAAGAATAAGGCCTACTTTAAGAGATACCAAGTGAAATTTAGAAGACGACGAGGTACTGTCACCTTTTTGTGTTTACAATATTAATCTGCTTTGCAGATGCAGTGGAATATCTTTTCTAAAATTACTTTTTTCTTTCTCAGAGGGTAAAACTGATTACTATGCTCGGAAACGCTTGGTGATACAGGATAAAAATAAATACAACACACCCAAATATAGGATGATAGTTCGTGTAACAAACAGAGATATCATTTGTCAGGTAAGTTATATTCTAGACATTCCCCCTTTTTTTTTTACTGCTAGAGAAATTGTGCTTGGGAAGCAAAGCACATCGTGTGTGTGTTAGAAGGGCTGTCTAGCACCTCCAAAAGCATTCAGTGAATAATTTCTTTTCCTTTTAGTAAGTCTAGAATTGGAGCCTGGGAAATTGGTACTTTAAAAAATGCTCTTGGTTGGGCACGGTGGCTCATGCCTGTAATCCCAGCACTTTGGAAAGATTGCTTGAGCCCAGGAGTTTCAGACCAGCCTGGGCAATATAGTGAGAGTTTGTCTTCACAAAAAATGTAAGAAAATTAGCTGGGCATGGTGGGGCGCGCCTGTAGTCCCAGCCACTCAGTGGAAGGATTGTTTGAGCCCCGAGGTTGAGGCTGCAGTGAAGTGAGATCACACCTCTGCCCTCCAACCTAGGCGAGAGAGTAAGAGACTGATTTGTTTTATGTGTGTGGGATGGGGAGATGAGAAGCAAGTAAGAAGTTCTTGCCCATCCCAATTCCAGTAGAAGAATAGGGTTTGTCCTTATTTTTCCTATATGGCCTTGTATGCCACTTAACCACTGAAGAGGTAGTTGCGAGTTAAACAGGGATTTAAGCTTGTTCTGCTTATTCTTTGAAATAGGTTTTAATAAAATATACAAAGGTGGCTCCCGCATGAAAGACCTTTAGGAAGTGTCAGTTTGCTGTTGTACCAGGAGCACTCTCACTGGACTCTGAAAGCTAGAATCCTGGGCTTTTACAACTAGGAGAAATTCTGAGAGTTAAGATTTATTGATATTTTGTAGCAGGTAGGCACACCTGTGTTCTGGGCCAATAATTTGTTGATTGTGAAGGCATTGTCTTCCTCCGTACCCAAGTTCAGATAACTAAACATTAGGTTCCTGAGACTTTGCCGAATTTAGTTATGTTTAGTTCAAAAGATGATTGAAATATTTGGATATTCCTCTTTGACTTTTTAAGTACCTCTAATTTACTAGTAACCCAGCTAAGAGTCTTAAGCATTTTAAGTGATGCACATTTATGTCCATCAATGTTTTTTTAATTCCTTTGAAAAGAAATCATTAAGATGTAATGAGAGAGTGAAAGCAACAGATTACTAACCTAGTTTTTCTCTTACTGTAGATTGCTTATGCCCGTATAGAGGGGGATATGATAGTCTGCGCAGCATATGCACACGAACTGCCAAAATACGGTGTGAAGGTTGGCCTGACAAACTATGCTGCAGCATATTGTACTGGCCTGCTGCTGGCCCGCAGGGTATGTACAAGATGACTTTAATTGATGTAGTTTGCGGCTCATTGCTTGGAGAGTTTTCTGTAAGATGTCTGTAAATGGATAAGATAGCTTCAGTTGTGCTTCAGGAGAGTGCCTGCTTCCAGTTTTCTGCCCTGTTTATGGATCTATCTAGGTCAGCTCTTTCCAGTAAACTTTTCTGCAATGACACAAATCTGTAATTTGCTGTCCAGTGGTTTTGCCACTAGCAACCTGTGGCTGTTGAGTTCCAGCAGTATATAAACTTGTATTTGAAAATCTACTTGGCTGGGCACGGTGGCTCAAGCCTGTAATCCCAGCACTTTGGGAGGCCGAGATGGGCGGATCACGAGGTCAGGAGATCGAGGCCATCCTGGCTAACACGGTGAAACCCCATCTCTACTAAAAAAAAAAAAAAATAGAAAAAACTAGCCCGGCATGGTGGTGGGCGCCTGTAGTCCCAGGTACTCGGGAGGCTGAGGCAGGAGAATGGCGTAAACCCAGGAGGCGGAGCTTGCAGTGAGCTGAGATCCGGCCACTGCAGCCTGGGCAACAGAGCGAGACTCTGTCTCAAAAAAAAAAAAAAAAAAGAAAATCTACTTGTAGCTAGTGACTATTTGCTACTTAGGTATACATTCTGGCTGTTGGCAAACATTAAAAATGCAGACTTTTGGGAACTCCACTCCAGACCGTCTGGAATCTGTATTTTGATAGTATGTACCAAGTGATTTATATGCACATTAAAACTGGAGAATCTTGGCTGGGCGCAGTGGCTCAAGCCTATAATCCCAGCACTTTGGGAGGCCGAGAACGGTGGGTCACTTGAGGTTAGGAGTTTGACTAGCCTGGCCAGCATGGTGAAGCCCTGTCTCTACTAAAAAAAATAGAAAAAAAAAAAAAAAAAAGCCGGGCATGATGGTGTGTGTGCTGGTAGTCCCAACTACTTGGGAGGCTGAGGCAGGAGAATCACTTGAACCCAGAAGGCAGAGGTTGCAGTGAGCTGAGATCACGCCATTGCACTCCAGCCTGGGCAACAAGAGCAAAACTCCGTTTCAAAAAAAAAAAAAAAGAGAGAATCTTAGTGTTTTGGAGAGTGGTCATTGATAGGAAGATTCATTTTTGTTCTAAACATTTTTCCATCTGGTTGGCAGTGTTTGCTGTATATGCTCTATTTTGCTAGCAGATGAAGATGGGATTTTGCCTTGTTTTTATTATCTCAGTTTTTGACCTGGTTTTGCAATGGAATTGTTAAGCATGTGCATCAAGGTTGATGACACAACTCACATCATTGGTTATAAACAACGTTTGAATGGAGAGGACATTGTCATGAGGACAATTTGGTTTAAAGGCACTACTTGTGGAACCATACCTAGGCGACTGTGTACCAGCAGAGGAGTGGCTCAGGTTAACATAATGTAGTTGGAGAATAGAGCCACGAATGATGCTCCTTTTGTCCAGGATTCTACCCTTAAAATTTTACTCCAGATTAAGTTAAACTACATGTTATGGCATCAAAATATGTAGTTGATGAATTATTCTAAGCAAATATACTGGATGTGGAGATAACCTCCCTGAGTAAGTGTAAGAATCAAATTTATGCATTTTCATTGATTGCTGCATAAGTCAAGTGTGGACATGTAGCAAAGATGCAGAAGTCATAAAACAAAATTGTTTCAGGTGAAATCGAATGTTTTAAGATTCTTTTTATAGCATTTAAAAATTCATGACCAAGTGGATCTGGTGAAAGGGGTGGGTGTGGAAGGAAATTTTCTTTTCCAGATGTCAGTGGTCCTTACGGTTATGACATAAGCTATTTTAATTTTAGAACAGCTTGAATAATTCAAACCAGCATTTACGTTGGTTTCTTTAATAGCTTCTCAATAGGTTTGGCATGGACAAGATCTATGAAGGCCAAGTGGAGGTAACTGGCGATGAATACAATGTGGAAAGCATTGATGGTCAGCCAGGTGCCTTTACCTGCTATTTGGATGCAGGCCTTGCCAGAACTACCACTGGCAATAAAGTTTTTGGCGCCCTGAAGGGAGCTGTGGATGGAGGCTTGTCTATCCCTCACAGGTAAGAATACTATTTAAGATCTTGGTGCCTGGATTCTGGTACTTCCCTGTTTTTAACTAGTTGGGTTGTGGGGATAACTGAATTAAAGTAGCTATCATTGAATGCCTCCTGTATGCCTAGGTACCATGCAGGAGAAACCTGGTAGGGCAGGAGGGAATTATAGCCCATTTTATAAATTAAGAGTCAGAGGCTCAGAGTTATTTGTCCAGGTTTTTCGGGCCAGTTAAAGAGATGGGATTGAAACCACTACCTTTTGCATATGACTTAATTTTTATTAGCAATGAGCAACTCCATCCTCTTTCTCCATGTACTTTCTTTTTTCAATCAGAATAAAAATGATTTGCTGAATTATGCAAAAAGGTGGATCCTAGAATTTGATAAGGAGTTTGAGGAAAAGGCTTATGAGAGATTTCTAAACCTGCAACTTAGGAATAAGATTGTAGGCCATTTTGGGAAGTTAAGTAGGTTAATTTGTTGTTCTATTGGTTTAATGGTATTTTTTATTGTTGAGTCTATGCATCTTGATTTATTAACTTCTTAGGAATATTTTAGTATTTGGTGATTTAACCAAGAAATAGTAATTTTTGGTAAGCCTAAAATATAGCCCAACTGAAATTTTGCTTTTATGATGTGGAGGTGGGTGGGGGGAGTTAGTTGCAAGTACACCAAGAGCATTCTCACTTGACAATTTCATTAACTGTGATCTTGGACAAATCACTTATTCACATATACCCACTGAAAATTAAAGGATTTAGAGTATAAGTTTTGAAACTCCTTCCTGTGCTAATGTGCTGGATACCTAGTTTTGCATGGTAGAAAGCCTTGGTAATGGCTTTTAAAGGTGTTTGTAGCATGAATTTCATTTCTGTCCTGGAATTCAGAGATGAGCTGCTGAATGATGATATCCCACTAACTGAGCAGTCAGTAGTTGGTCCTTTGGTTGCATATGATGCGATAATTGTTTCAAGACGGGACTGATGGCAGCTACTGAAGTAAATTCTTACTAGTAAACTAAGTTAAGTGAGTCTATACTAAAATATGAATAACTTTATTTTAGTACCAAACGATTCCCCGGTTATGATTCTGAAAGCAAGGAATTTAATGCAGAAGTACACCGGAAGCACATCATGGGCCAGAATGTTGCAGATTACATGCGCTACTTAATGGAAGAAGATGAAGATGCTTACAAGAAACAGTTCTCTCAATACATAAAGAACAGTGTAACTCCAGACATGGTAAAACATTTACCTAAAAATGTCTATATTGGTTAATTTATAGAAATAGGTTTATTACTTGTTTTGGGGGCAGGTAACATTGTTATATAGGTATGTTTCAGGGTAGTACTGAGCTAGACATGTCAACATTCTTTTAGTAATCTTTTAGATCCTCAGGTGTGGGAGACTTCAAGTATCTGAAGATTTGGCTACCTTTTATGCTTTGGCTGTTATGTATTTGTAGATGTCATTCCTGTAATCATAGTTGTAATCTGCTTTGTTTGATAGGAGGTGCTAGATAATAAACTTCACTTATTTGGTACCATCTGAGAGGGAAGCTCTTCGTAGCATATGTGTGCTATATTCTGGGCTTTCCAATTATCTCAGACATGTACACAGGAAAAGAGATTTGATCACTGGGTTTGCATGATGTAGAAATGAGGGGAGTCATGTATGCAAGAACCAGTCCCAAAGTGCTGGGCTTACAGATGAGAGCCATTGTGCCTGACCCAAGTCCTTTTTTGTTAGTGTGTAGTAGCTTCTATTTTGGATAAAAACAGAGTTGTAGTTGGGAAATGATCACTTTCTGTTATTTCTATGCTTTGGACACAGTGTAAAGGCTGAATAAATACATAGCTTGAGTTCTGAGTTAGGAAAAGAAGAGTAGTTTTTTATCAGTAATGTAGGTGCACGTTAATTTTTACTGCGTTATATTTCTTTGTTACTTACGACTTCATCCTGGTAAAGAAAAGAGGTCATTTACTTTTAGATTATGATTCTATTAGTCCTGCAAAATTTACTTCCTAACCTATATCTTGATGTAGTCATGTCATACTTGCTCAGAACTTTCAGACTCACAGTTTGTGCTTTCAGATGTTTACTTCCTAATGCTTTCCTGTATACATGCCTTCCTTCAGCTAGACTACTTTTTGGCTAATGTATTTTTCTAGCTGGCTCATTAATTTTATCTACAGTGGCCTCTATCCTTCAGTGTGCCTGCTGAAATCCTATGCAGACATCCGATGTGTCTCCAACAGGAAGTGGTCTTTACCTGATTCATGGCATTATCTACATGTCTACTTGTCTGATGTCTTGGAAGGAACTGGGTTGCTTAGATTTGTTGAATGACTATATATGAAGTCATCAAATGGATTTGTTATTTGTTAGTGAACAGCTATAGTAGAGTGCTAAAAGAGGTAGGGAAATTAACTTTCAAAATGGGTATAGGTAGTTGAGGTTTCAAATGCAGTGAGCATTTTTGCATTATTTTCCTTTACTAATAATCTTTATGCAAATACATGTAGTAATCACATCTCCACATTGAATGAATAATTTTAGAGACCTGGATTACTGTGACATAGTCTGTAGTGGGCTATAATTATTAGGTATTCAGAGAGTTGCAGCTCTTTTTTTTTTTCCCCAGTGAGTTTTAGAACAAAATTGCCCTGGCAGGGCATGGTAGCTGACTCCTGTAATCCCTGGACTTGGGAGGCCGAGGCAGGCAGATAACTTGAGGTCAGGAGTTCGAGACCAGCCTTGCCAATATGGTGAAACCCTGTCTCTGCTAAAAATACAAAAAGTAGCTGGGCATGGTGGCTCACTCCTGTAATCCCAGTGACTCAGGAGGCTGAGGCAGAAGAATTGCTGGAATCCTGGAGGTGGAGGTTGCACTGAGCTGGGATTGCGCTACTGCACTCCAGCCTGGGCCACAGAGCGAGACTTTGTGTCAAAAAACAAACCAAAAAATTGCCCAATAACATACCTAATCGGTTGGCTTTTCAGGAAAATTTCTGACGTCTTTCTGGTCTTAGAGGCCTTGTATTACCACCAGATACTAGGGATTGGTAGTAGTGAAAGACAGAAGAGGTCCTTGGTACATAATGCTGGGAATTACTTTAAAAGGCCTGTGAAATAAAGATGGAATACAAAAGCCTAGGGATTGTGGGATGACAGATGAATTTGCTTGTTGGCCTGTATCCAGTCCTTGGTCTCAGTTAAGCTATGTCAGTGTTGTGACTCTTGGTCACATACATTAATCATCTTAACTGATACTTTTGGCACTTGTTCCTGAATGAAAGAATCTAGGCCAGACAGCATTTTAAAATGAGAAGCGCAATATTTCTGCCGACAAAAATTTGATTTAGAGTGACTCAAGAAGTGTGGCTGAATTTCTCAGAAGTACCTGCAGATTTTTCTTTTTCTTTTCTTATTTTATTATTTATTTTTTTGAGGCAGGATCTTGTTCTGTTCTGTTGCCCAGGTTGGGGTGCAATGGCACAATTATAGCTCATTGCAACTTCAAACTTCTGGGCTCAAGCAATCCTCCCACCTCAGGCTCCCGAGGTAGCTGGGATTATAGGTGTGCATCACCATGCCCTGCTATTTTTTTTTTTTTTTTTTTTTTAGTTTTTGGTAGAAGATGAGGTCTGATTCTGTCACCTAGGCTAGGGGTCCAGTGAGCTGTGATTGTGCCACTGCAGCCTTGACTTCCTGGACTCAAGTGTAGTTCCGCAGCTGGGACTACAGGTGCATGCCACCATTAATAATTGCCACTTGGCTAATTAGTTTTTTTGTGGAGACAGGTCTCACTGTGTTGCCTTAGCTGGTCTCAAACTCCTGGGCTCAAGTGATCCTCCCACTTCAGACTCCCAAAGTGCTTGAGATTACAGGCATGAACCACCACACCTGACCTGATTTTTTTTTTCTTAAGATGGAGTTGTATGAATAGCGATAATTCACATTGCATAAGGCAAAAATTGGGAATTTATTAGAAGTTAGTGTTTACCAACATTGATTTAGTTTAGTTCCTTTTGAGAATCTGACTTAGAAGGACAAAATAAATTATGGTTGCATTAATATAGTAGGGCATATGAAATGAAACCAAGTACTGTTTGCTTTCCTTTGTTTCAGATGGAGGAGATGTATAAGAAAGCTCATGCTGCTATACGAGAGAATCCAGTCTATGAAAAGAAGCCCAAGAAAGAAGTTAAAAAGAAGAGGTACGTCATTTTTTTTTTTTTTTTTTTGTCTTTTCAAGAAAACAGGTTGGGAGTGGTTCCCACGTGGGGCAGACTTGGTGTAATTGTGCAAACTCGATCACTAGCTCTGCATGATGTGGCAGAAGCGAAGGGAACCAGGTTTGCAAAAGTAACTGTGGTGATAGAAATGTGTTAGCCTCAGACACTACTGAGGTGGCTTTCTATCCTAGTACAGTCTAAGTACTGGTTACTGCATTTTTTATTGGCTGACAAAAAAGTTGCTTTTTGTTGCTCTTTCATGTTTTGATCTTTAAATGGAATAGAAAGTAATACTTGATGAACACGTAAGCATAAAGTGATGTGATGGCCTATAAATACAATGTGTAGTAATCAGTGTATTTAACATTCACCTCAAATACTTAACACTTTGTGGCAAGAACATTTGAAATTTATTCTCTTAATTGTGAAGCGTACAACACTCTATATTATCATGCTGTGCAATAGAACTAAAAAAAAAACCATATTCCTCCAGTTGGAGGTTTTATACTTGACTATCTGCCCATTCTTTGCACCCACCACCCCCACCAACCTCTGTAACCACCATTCTTCTCTCTACTTCTGTGAGTTACATTGTTTTAGATTCTATATGAATATGAAGTATTTGTCTTTTTGTGCCTGGCTTACTTCACTGAGCACAGTATTCTTCACTTCCATTCATGTTGCAAATGACAATTTCCATCTTTTTTAAAGACTGAGTAATATTCCATTATGTATATGTATACCACATTTCCTTTATCCATTTATCTGTTGTTAATATATAGTGCTGCAATGAACATGGGAGTGCCACTCTCTTGGACAAACTGATTTCAAAACATTTGGGCAAATACCTAGAAGTGGGATTGCTGGATCTAACATGTCTTCTATTTGACTTTTGACCCTGTGGTAGTAGGACATTATAGAACTTGGGGTTTGGGAAAGTTAGCTTAAGATCATACATAAGTAAATGTATTTGAACTTGGATTATTTAGCCTCCTTGTGATTGCAAAGTCTTGAATATTCTCTTAAAATAAACTATTAAAATTAAAATTTTAAATTCTCTATTCTCTTCAGTTATGCTTTAAAAAATATATATTCGTATCTTTTGTAGGTGGAACCGTCCCAAAATGTCCCTTGCTCAGAAGAAGGATCGGGTAGCTCAAAAGAAGGCAAGCTTCCTCAGAGCTCAGGAGCGGGCTGCTGAGAGCTAAACCAAACAATTTTCTATGGTGATTTTTCAGATAAAGATAATAAACTTACAGACAGAAACTACTTCTGTGTTAAGCTCTTATTCTTACGAACCTTATAGGAAATACCCTGAAATATTTTATAAAAGCAAAGGAGTTGACAGGTTTTTTCCTCCAAGAAAACAAGCGTAACTGTTTAAGAAAAAGTTGTTATTTCTTGGGCTTCTGTTTTACCTGACAGGAGTCATTATCCCTTATGTTGTATGATGAACAGCTCTTCCTAAAAATCTGGCAAGCAACAGACTAGCCATCACTGGGAAATATTTCTTCCATCCATTTATTATAACCAGATGATTAATGGGAAAAGTACCTTAAAGTAAACAAAACTGGTGCTAATCCATGGCGTTGAAGGAAAGTTTTGAGAGAAAGCTGTCCAGTGAAGGTCACATAGATTTTTAACACATCCACTTTAAGTAGGTGAAACCTTTGAGCAGAAAATACTGGATCTTTTCTCCAAAAGGTGTTTAATTTTATGGAGATGTTGAAAGGTACATGCCAAATCTGAGTATATGTGTGAAAATATGAAAGGAGCAAATATTAAACCTTGAATATCAAGTTTACGTGGGGAAAAAAACATTAGATGAATACATTTACATGCCTCTTCAAGAAATAGCCCTTTGGCCCACAGAATGTATACTGTTTGAAAATGGAAAGTTATTCTTAAAAGTCTGCTATAATTTATTTTAGTCTTGCACTTACAGTCCCACTTGCACAAAGATCAAAGTCAGGATATGTGGATCTTGATTGGGCCTTAAGATGTCAGTTTTGAAGGGCTCAAGTCAGCTGTGTAATACTAAGATGGGCCCTTTGACTCTTTAGGAAAGTTCATCCATTTTCAGTCAATAAAATTGGTGTATTGTCAAGTATAAGATTTCTTGAAGTAAGCCACTTGAAACATTGTGAAGCTACACATAACAGCTGATGGCTGAATGAGGTTAAAAATGGGTGTATAAGTCTTTAATAGAATAAACCATGCTATTAACCCAACATCTGTTTATAAAGGAGCAAGTTTAACCTGCTTTGCAGTCTTAATTTCTGTTAATGTGCAAACTTTACCATGCTAAGACATTAGTAAATTTATAAATTTTCTTGTTGAACAGCAGCTTCAATGCAAACACAATGTTTCCAGCATTGGTATTTTGGCTAAGGTAAATCTACAGATGACTCACTATTGATGTTTATGGAATGAGGCTTTTCACAGCATTGGTTTTTAAAGTCAGTCAAAATAGTTAAATAATGAACATCAGAGATGTAACAGGGCTTCTAAAAGGGCAGGAATGACATCTTGGGGACCTGTTGATCTTACACCTGCCATTACTTCAGTAATCACATCCTGGTGGCTTCTCAGGCCTGGGGGAAGGAGTTGTGTGTAACTGGCAGGAATCTGAAGCCATTTTTTTAATGCTCAAAATTGTTCTTTAAAAGTGGCAAGTTTCTTAAAATTGTAACTATGTCCAAATGAACTAAGAGTCATTAGTGTAGGAAATTTTCTTCCACAATAATGTTTTTAGGTTATTTAGTATCAAAGAATGTTCCATTTCCATTTGATTTGCTGTGACTTTGAGAGCAATACAAGAATAAAGCTGCTTTTCTAATTCTTCACGAATTTCACTTGGAGCACCACGCAGTAGGTAGTCTTTGAGTAACTGACAGGCTTTTGCCAAGTTTGGTTGTATCACTTCTGAAGTACACTTCATTGTACTCTGATCACAGCTAGTTCTACAATCTGTGCCATAGACACAGTCCAAATCAGACTCACAGTGACGATCCTTAATAAGTTCTTTCAGGTTTGTCTCTGGCACAATTTTTCTCATATCCACCATTTTCAAATCATACTTATCATTATATCCTAGGTTTCTGGCACTAGTATCGCACATGAGGAAATTTCCATAGGGGCCATGGAAAACATCTTCCACAAATTCTAGAAGTCCTATGGCTATTTTTGCCTTTCTTGGCCATGATGGTGTGAACAGCTGATCCATGCTTCTTCTGAACCCAGATGGAATAAAAAGTTCAATGACCCAAGGAAGGCTTATTCCATAAAGAGAGGTATATTCAACACTTTCCATCACATACAGGTCACCACAGAATCCCATTAATTTGGGGGTATGTTCTTTATCTTGAAGTATCACCATGAGAAGAAATTCATTCAGTTGAAGAAGTGCCCATGCTGATTTTGCTTCTCCCAAGGAAACCTGGCCATCTTTGTCTCCATCAGCCACCGTCAAGATGAGATTAACCAGTTCAGAGAGGTTTCCTTGGTCACCCAATTTTGCCTGTCAAGAATTTGGCTAATTATACAGAAGGAATGAAAAATATCTCCCATGCTATAACATACTAAGTTCCTTTATGGGCACTATTAGCCATGCTAGAAATAATCGTACTGAATTCCCATAAAGGAACAATGTATTATATCTCCAAATATTTATGATGCTTCCTAAGTGAACTAGAACCATGCTTTATGTAACTGCAGTAAAACCCACTGAATACTTGTCTGTTTCTTAGAAAATGGCACTCTAACTCCCCTGTCCCCTTCAGGCCCTTTAGATAGTTAACCAACAAAGTAATTATTCCTCATTCATACATTAAAAAACCACCCCCTCATATGTGGACTTGAAAAAATTGTACTGTAATGTACTTACATCAAAGTTATAATAAGGGTCAACTAAAAATTATTTTCTCTTTTGTTTAGGGATGGGGATCTCACTATGTTGTGCAGACTGGTCTCAAACTCCTGGGCTCAGGTGATCCTCCTACCTCAGCCTCCCAAAGTGCTGGGATTACAGGCATGAGCCACCATGCCTGGCCTAATTATTTTATCCTATTTTGTCTTTATCACATTAATAATTATTTTGTTCAAGTAGTAGTAGTATAATAATGAAGGTTAAAAAGTATTTCCCTGTTTCTCTGGGATAAAATAGTCTGAAATGCATGTAAAATGGCCAAATAAAAAATTTGAGTGAAAATAAAAGAGCAATGAAAATAAATTTTTTTCCCAAAACTTTCTTATATTTCTATTTAATCTTTGTATTAGTAGTTCTCTAAAGTAAAAAAAATAATTTGCAGAGTACTATTTTTTTTTTTTTTGCATGGGAGGAACTGCTATGCTTTTTTTCCCATTAGTTTTAGTGATATAACTACAAATTTATGGGATACTGATGGGCGCAATTGCTCAAGCCTGTAATTCCAGCACTTTGGGAAGCCAAGGTGGGCAGATAGCTTGAGCTCAGGAGTTCTAGACCAGCCTGGGCAACATGGTGAAACCCTGTCTCTGCTTAAAAAAAAAAAAAAAAAAAAAAAAAAATGCTGGGTGTGGTGACTCACGCCTGTAATCCCAGCACTTTGGGAGGCTGAGGCGGGTGGATCACCACGAGGTCAGAATTCGAGACCAGCCTCGCCAAAATCCCATCTCTACTAAAAATGGGAGTGAAATCCCATCTCTACTAAAAATACAAAAATTAGCCGAGTGTGGTGGCAGGTGCCTGTAATCCCAGCTGCTTGGGAGGCTGAAGCAGGAGAATTGCTTGAATCTGGGAGGCAAGGTTGCAATGAGCCGAGACCATGCCATTGCACTCCAGCCTGGGCAACAGAGCGAGACTCCATCTAAAAAGAAAACAACCTTAGCCAGGTGTGGTGGTGCGCCTGTGATCCCAGCTACTTGGGGGGCTGAGACTGGAGGATGGCTTAAACCCCGGAGGCTGAGGCTGCAATGAGCCGAGATCATGCCACTTGCACACTCCAGCTTGGGCACGAGAGCAAGACCTTGCCAAAAAAAAACAAAACAAAAACCAAACCAAAACAAACAAAAAACTGTCTTTTAAAAAAAGGCAGAAAACCAAACCAAAACAAAACAAAACCCAGGCCTCCTGGTGCTATCCCAAGCTGGGTTCTTCCACTGACTGTACAGAATGAGGAGGTAAACTCCCACGTGCACCTCAGCCTAGGCCCTGTGCCTTATCTGTATTGTGCATGGGAACACACAGAAAAAAAATTCATGGGATACAGAGTGATATTTCAATACACGCATACAATGTGTAATGATCAAATCAAGGTAATTAGCATATTTGTCTCAAATATTTATCATTGTGTTGTGAACATTCACAATCCTTTTAGTTTTTTGAAAATATACAAAAATTATTAATCTCTCTACCCTATAGTGCTATAGAACACTAGAACTTATTCTGCCTATCTAGCTGTAATTTTGAATCTGTTAACCAACCTCTCCTCCTCTCTGTACCCTTCCCAGCCTCTAATAACCACAATTCTGAGTATACTAATTTTATTTCACCTTTTTTGAATTAATTTTCATGTCAAACTGTACAGCACTCCGATTAATGAACTCCCTCCTCATATCTGGACAGTTTTAGCTATCATAAATAATGTTAAAGTAAACATTCTCCAATACAGATTTCTTTTCTCTTTTTTTTTTTTGAAACAGGGTCTCACTTTGTCGCCCAGGCTGGAGTGCAGTGGTGAGATCTTGGCTCACTGCAACCTTGACCTCCCAGGCTCAAGCAATCCTCGCACCTCAGCCTCTCAAAGTAGTTAGGATTACAGGCACATGCCACCACTCCTGCCTTATATATATATATACATATATATAGCTGAGGTCTTACTATGTTGCCCAGGCTGGACTTGAACTCCTGGGCTCAAGTGATCCTCCTGCCTTGGCCTCCCAAAGTGTTGGGATAACAGGCGTGAGCCACCATGCCCGGCCTCTTACAATTATTTCCTCAGGATGGAGTGCCTGATAGAGGTCAAAGAATATCAATACTTTATGGCTTAGGATGAGGTCCTGCCAATTCCTCTGAAGAGTCCCACTTCACACTAGCAACGTGTGAATGGATATACTTACCTTAAAGAGACTATAGACCATTTCTTTAAATTTCTGTACAGTAGTTCCTCTAGTTGGCTTATCAAATAGCACTATTTCTTTTCTTGGTTCCAATTCAGTTCCAAAATCAAGATGAAGCGCTTGTTCCATTTGACATTTCACAACACCTGGTAGATTATCCCAAATCCCTAAATACATCTATGTAAAAAAGAGTGGCAAGTTACGTATTATACTGAGTAGAAAACTCTAAGAAATATACCACTATATTTTTAGGGTCCTCCTCCTCTAAACAAAACAAAACAAGCATCAAACATTGAGGTTGAAGTGTGACTTTATTTTTGAACTGCAAACTTGAAATCATACTCAAGATTTTTTCCTTAAACTAATTTTTTTAAATTATAAGAGTAATACATGCCTAAATATATTTTTCAAAAAGTCCAATGAGAAGGATGTAAGGCAAAAGCAAAGTTCCCAAACATTCTACTTCCATAATCCCACTTCCCCAAAATTAACTACTATTTAAGTATCTAGTTATTTATCAAACTAATATTATATGGTGTTAACTATGTCTATGGTCTACTAATTTATTTTAGAGACAGGGTCTCGCTTTGTCACCCAGGCTGGAGTTCAGTGGCATAATCATAGCTCATTGCAGCTCAAACTCCTGAGCTCAAGGAATCTTCCTGCCTCAGTCTCCCAAGTAGCTAGGACTATGGGCATGTCCCACCAAACCTGGCTAATTAAAAAAAATTTTTTTTTTTTAGAGATGGGGTCTTGCTGTATTGCCCAGACTGGTCCTGAACTGCTAGCCTCAAGTGACTCACCCGCCTAAGCCTCCCAAGTTGCTGGGATTATAGGCATGAGCCACCACACCCGGCTTTTACTGATTTGCTATTATTTTAATCCTCGTACCAACCTTAGGTGGTAGGTACTATCATTATACTTATTTCACTGATGGGGAAACTGAAGCAGAGACAGGTGACGTAACATGCTGAAAAGAGCTGAGGTCTTTACCACTAGGATAGGTTGCCCCTCTTCTACATAAAAAAAAAAAAAGATCATATTATTAATATTAATCCAAACAAAACATTATTTCACTGCCTTGCTCCAAACCCTCTAATAAATTCCCATTTCAATTAAAGTCCAAAGTCCTTTGCATGACCGGTTGGGCTCCATTTGAGCTGGCCTCGCCTATGTCTCCAACCTGATCTTGTACCATGTACTCCAAGTTTCTCAAAGTCCCAGCTACACTGGTCTTTCTGTGATAGGCTAAAGCTATCATGCTTGTTTTGGCTTCCTGACCTGCTTCACTTGCTGGCTCTGCCTGGAATGTGCTCTCCCAGATCTTCACGTGGCTGGCTCCTTTACATCATTCAGGTCTCAGATCACACATTGCATTTAGAAAGCCTTCCCTGACCCCCTGTCTAGAATAGATCCTCTTCCACCTCCGGGTCACCTCTAATCCTGTTTCATTATCCTCATAGCCTTTTGTACTGTCTAAAATTATCATATTTATTTATTTATCAGTTTATTACTATCTGTCTCATCTCACATTAGAACACGAGGTTAGAGGCTTTATCTGTCTCCCTCAGTGCCTCAAACAGTGCCTGGCATGCAGGAGACACTCAAATGTTGGACTTTGTTTTAGAAATTGTCTTTAACATGATTAATATTGTCAACTTAAAAATTATTTTAAATTTCTATAGGAATAATGCATATTTATGCAGGAAAATTTAGTAATCATAAGTTGAACATTAAAATGCAATTTTCCAGTGCTCTGGATGTTTCGTTGTATTTTATTCTACCCCAATTAGATATTCTATTGTTTTATTCTTATTTCTCTGATGAAAAATAAGGTAGAATTTTTTTTCATTATGTTCATCAGCTGTTTGCAGTTCTTTTGTGATTTAGTTCATCCTGTCCTTTGCCCATGCCTATGAATTCTTTATTAAGGTATAAGTTCAGATATTATTTCAGAAAGGTCTTCTCTGATCACATCCTCTAAGGCACTTCTCACCATCCCCGACACTACATTCTCTATTTGCCTTCTGTATCTCCCACAGAACACACCATATTCTATAATTATTTTGTTTATTTATTTATTTATTTATTTATTTATTTATTTATCAGCTGTGCCTCCTGTCCCTCTGGGATCATGTAAGGTCTATAAGGGAGCAATCTTGTCTTTTTTTTGAGATAGGGTCTTACTCTGTCACCCAGGCTGGAGTGCAGTGACATGAACGTGGCTCACTGCAGCCTTGACCTCCTGGGCTCAAGTGATCACCCCACCTCAGCCTCCCGAGTAGCTGGGATCATAGGTGTGTGCCACCACACCCAGCTAATACATATATTTTTTGAGACAAGAGTCTCGCTCTGTTGTCCAGGCTGGAGTGCAGTGGTGTGAGATTTTGGCTCACTGGAACCTCCACCTTCCAGGTTCAAGCGATTCTTGTGCCTCAGCCTCTGGAGTAGTTGGGATTACAGGCATGCGCCACCACACCCAGCTAATTTTTTGTGTTTTTAGTAGAGATGGGGTTTTGCTACGTTGCTCAGGTTGGTCTTGAACTCCTGGCCTCAAGTGACCTACCACCTCAGCCTCCCAAAGTGCTGGGATTACAGGTGTGTGCCACTGTGCCTGGCCACCCAGCTAATTTTTGTATTTTTTGTAGAGACAGGGTTTTGCTATGTTGCTCAGGTAGGCCTCAAACTCCTGGACTAAAGCAATCCACCCACCTTGGCCTCCCGAAGTGCTGGGATTACAGGCATGTGCCACTGGGCCCAGCTGTCTGTATTTTTTTTTATTTTTTGAGACAGGGTCTCACTCTGTCACCCAGGCTAGAGCACCGTGGTGGGACCATAGCTCACTGCAGCCTCAACCTCCTGGGCTCAAGCAATCTTCCCACCTCAGCCTCCTGAGTAGCTAGAACTACGGGTGTGTGCCACCACACCTGGCTTTTTAAAAAATTTTTTTGATTTTGGAGAGACAGGGTCTCACTACATTGCCCAGGTTGGTCTCAAACTCCTGGGTTCAAGTGGTCCTCCCATCTCAGCCTCCCAAAGTGTTGGGATTACATGTGTGAGCCACTGCACCAGGTTGCCTTAATCACCATTGTATTCCTGGTAACTAAAACAGCATCTGTCTAAGATCAAAGTGCTGACAGAAAAACAAAAACAAAACAAAACAGTGTCTGGAATATACTGGGAATAGATTAACACATATCTGTTGACTGGCCAGGTGCAGTGGCTCACACCTATAATCCCAGCACTTTGGGAAGCCAAGATGGGTGGATTGCTTGAGCTCAGGAGTTCGAGACCAGCCTGGGCAACATGGCAGGACTCTTTCTACAAAAATACAAAAAATTAGCCAAGTGTGGTTGCGTGAGCCTGTAGTCCCAGCTACATGGGAGGCTGAGGTGGGAGGCTCGCTTGAGCCTGGGAAGTGGAGTTTGCAGTAAGCAGAGATCTCACCACTGTATTCCAGCCTGGACAACAGATTCTGTCTCAAAAAATTAAAATAAAATAAATGTCTGTTGAATCAATTAATCAAAGCATACAAAATTGAAATACATATAATATCTCAAAGCTTTGGTTCAAGAATTCTTTTAATAATGCCTTTAATTTCTGGTAAAATTAGAGTACACTATAATTCTGGAATGTTTACTCATAATGTCCCTACCTGATTGTTGGGCTTGGTGGATAAGCATTTTCCAAAGTAAAGAGTTTCTGTAACACAAAGGCTGTTACATGCAGGCCCATCAATAACTCCAGTCTTGTACTTGTCACACTAAAAACCAGGAAAGAAAAAGTAGTTAATAGAAAAATATTCATAAGAAAAAGCATAAAGAGATATCTTTATTCTTTATGAGAAAGTTCTATGACAAAAAGAACTGAGGCTTTGGACTTCGACAGACCTGGATTTGATCTAAGCTGTTACTTACACCTATATGATTATGAGAAAGCTTTTTGCTGTTGGGGTGTGTGTAGAACTTTGAAACTATTTTACCCACTTGATGTGGTCTAAGGCGGTATGTTACCTACTCCTTCCAAGAATAGAGGCACTCTATTTTTAAAAATGGTTCCAGTTTTAGGCCAGGCGCGGTGGCTCACGCTTGTAATCCCAGCACTTTGGGAGGCTGAGGCTGGTGGATCATTTGAGGTCAGGAGTTCAAGACCGGCCTGGCTAACATGGTGAAACCCTGTCTCTACTAAAATACAAAAATTAGCCAGGCGGTAATGGCGGGCACCTGTAATCCCAGCTACTTGGGAGGCTGAGGCAGAAGAATCACTTGAGCCTGGGAGGCAGAGGTTGTGGTGAGCCGAGATCATGCCACTGCACTCCAGTCTGGGTGAGAGAGTGAGACCCTGTCTCCAAAAAAAAAAAAAAAAAAAAAAAAAGAGTTCTGGTTTTAAAATAAATAAAGTTTAGAATAACAAAATAAAGTTACCCCTGTCATGTTGTCATCCTTGAGATCACCCAAAAACAAGAAAGGGGGGAAAAAAAAACCATCCACTCTGAAAAAATAAGGTACCAATGAAACCCTAGGTACAATAAATGAGGATGACCTGCCAAATTCAGTAAAGACTACACCACAGCCTAGAAGTATGCTGAGATTAAACACCTGCTGTGGGCCCCACTCGCAGACAAAGTTGGCAGAGCACCAAGGAGGTGGTCCATCTGCAGAACACAACCACTACCCTGGTTGCAACAAAGGTTTAAGGGGCACAAGCTGTGGGAACTTCCCAGAACTCTATTTGGCACCATGAAATAGTAAGATAAGGCAGGCCTGAATGATAAAATCCTCAGAAATGTTCTCTTTGCTGGAGGCAGTCTGTTGATGAACTATGGCTGGGAGACAGGGCCACAAACAGCTTCACTACCAGCTCAGTTTACTGCCCAGTTGCTTCCTGCACATGGCTGGCTCATTTCACTCAGTAATGAGTAATAATCAAAACCAAACAAGCAAAAGATCTACATAGCAAATCTACAAGAATTAGGAAGAATGGAATAGGAAAAGCAAATGTCAGATAAAAAAAATTTTCTAGGCAGGGCACAGTGGCTTACACGCCTGTAATCTCAGCACTTTGGGAGGCCGAGGTGGGTGGATCACCTGAGGTTGGGAGTTCAAGACGAGCTTGACCAACATGGAGAAACTCTGCCTCTACTAAAAATACAAAATTAGCTGGGCATGGTGGCGCATGCCTGTAATCCCAGGTATTCAGGAGGCTGAGGTGGGAGAGTCGCTTGAACCCGGGAGGCAGAGGTTGCAGTGAGCCGAGATCACATCACTGCACTCCAGCCTGGGCAAGAAAAGTGTATCTCCATCTCAAAAAAAAAAAAAAAAAAATTCTAGAAGAATGTTGCTATGAAACAGACCAAACATATTGTTATGAATTTAAAGGACTTACTGAACCAGTTTAAAATAAGACTTCAAAGCAGAAGAAATGATGAGGCAATAGGAGGAAGTTTAAAATAAGCTAACAGAACTCAGACAGGAAGGAAAATAAAACATCCTAGAAATAAAAGCCACATTAAAAATGAGGGGAAAGACAGACAGGGATAAAACACAGTAAGATTTAGGAGGACTAGGCCAGGCGTTGTTGCTTATCCCTGTAATAACAGCACTTTGGAGGCTGGGACAGGCAGATTGCTTGAGCTCAGGAGTTTGAGAGCAGCCTGGGCAACATAGCAAGACCCCATCTCTACAAATAATACAAAAGAATTAGCTGGGTGTGGGGGCACACACATGTAGTACTAGCTACTTGGGAGGCTGAAGTAGGAGGATTACTTGAGCCTGGGAGGCAGAGGTTGCAGAGAGCCAAGATTGCACCATTGCACTCCAGCCTGGGTGACAGAGGGGGATCCTGTCTTTAAAAAAACAAAAACAACAACAAAAAACTCTGGAGGACAAGGTTGAGGAATGCAAGCAAAATGAAATGGAAATTTAAAAATAAATAAAATGAATTTACGATAAATTTATAGATATAAAAGACAAAGTATATCCACCATATCCATATGAAGGAGAATGGGAACAAGTGGAAAAGAAAAAATACTCAAAGTAGAATTCAAGGAAACTTCACAGAAATTAAAACACTTTAATCTACAGATTGAAAGGACATACAATGAATGTCCCAAGAAAAACTGACATGAATGACCCCTGTGACATATCCCACTGAGGTTCACTGAACTTCACAAATAAGTTATCCTTTGAGCATCCAGGTAAAAAGATCAAGGCACCTTAAAGGGGAAACAAATCAGATTGGCCCCAGATTTCTCCATAGCCATATTTAACAGTAGACAACAGTGGTGCAATGGCAGCGGAGGCTTTGGGAAAGGAAGTGAGACTCGCCTGTGTCCTAATAGTCTCATCTGTGAAGGGGATGTTAATAGGTCTTAATTTACAGCATCATTATGAGGATTAAATAGTCTAAGTATAGATCACCTGTGACTTTCATAAGTGCTCAGTCATAGCCTATTATTATTTTATATAGCTGAACTTTCTTTTAGTAGGCACCAAATATTTTTGAACACGTAAGGTTCAGAAAACAATTTCCATGAGCATCTCCTGAAGAAATGATTGGAGAAGGAATTTCAGCTAACAAAGAGATGAATGGAGAAACAGAACATGAAAGCCAGTTGAAATGGATTGGAATGAAAACAGCTCAGGTAATTGAATTAATAAAAACTGATTTTTTTTTTTTTTGAGACAGAGTCTGTTGCCCAGACTGGAGTGCAATGGTGCGATCATGGCTCACCACAGCTTCGACCTCCCAGGCTCAAGTGATCCTCTTGCCTCAGTCTCCCGAGTAGCTGGGACTACAAGAATGTGCCACTATGCCTGGTTAATTTTTAAATTTTTTGTAGAGATGGCGCTTCACTTTGTTGCCCAGGCTGGTTTCAAATTCCTGGGCTCATGTAAGCTTCCCACCTCAGCCTCCCAAACTGCTAGATTTACAGGCGTAAGCCACTGTGTCTGCCAATAAAAACTGTTTATATAAGGCCGGGCGCGGTGGCTCAAGCCTGTGATCCCAGCACTTTGGGAGGCTGAGACGGGCGGATCACGAGGTCAGGAGATCGAGACCATCCTGGCTAACAAGGTGAAACCCCGTCTCTACTAAAAAATACAAAAAAAACCTAGCCGGGCGTGGTGGCAGGCGCCTGTAGTCCCAGCTACTCGGGAGGCTGAGGCAGGGGAATGGTGTGAACCCGGGAGGCAGAGCTTGCAGTGAGCTGAGATCCGGCCACTGCACTCCAGCCTGGGTGACAGAGCAAGACTCCGTCTCAAAAAAAAAAACAAACCAAAAAAAAAACTGTTTATATAGTACCTGATAGTTAGTAGGTGTTTCTTAAGTGTCAGGCATTGTTCCTAGCACTATACATTTATTACCATGACAACCACCCTGGGAGGTGGAACCTATTATCCATTAAAAGATAAGAAAACAGAAACAGAAATATCTGTTAAGTAACTTGTTCACAACTACAAAATAATAAAGCCAGGATTCCAACCCAGTCAGTTTGGCTCCAGAGCCCACTCTCTTAATGACTACTGTATATTGCTCAGAATGGCACAGGCTCCTCAGGCCTGCCTCCTGTACCCTCCTACCAACACTCCTTACAGTTTGCTTTGAGGATAAGGGAGATAAAGAGCCCTCCCCATGTGCAGAGTTAAGTGTCAACACCAAGGCACTGTTGCCCTTCAGCTACTAGTAGTGGAGAAGTTCCTGGACAAGCCCTTGGCTATGACCTGGTTTCTCTTGCAGATCTGTCTGCAGCTAAGAATATTAAGTTTCATCTTTGGGAGAGGAGCAAAGCAATCTAGTTCTTTTTTTTTTTTTTTTTTAATTTTTTTTGAGATAGAGTCTCACTCTGTCGCCCAGGCTGGAGTGCAGTGGCACGATCTCAGCTCACTGCAAGCTCTGCCTCCCGGGTTCACACCATTCCCCTGCCTCAACCTCCCAAGTAGCTGGGACTAGAGGCACCCGCCACCACGCCTGGCTAATTTTTTGTATTTTTTGTACAAACAGGGTTTCACCATGTTAGCCAGGATGGTCTCAATCTCCTGATCTCGTGATCCGCCTGCCTCGGCCTCCCAAAGTGAGCAATCTAGTTCTTAAACTCAAGTTTGGGAGGTCACTTGGGAGAGGCCCAATGTCTTTCTTCCATCTGGTCAACCTTTGGGGATATTTTAGGAAATGCAGGACCATCTGTTAGGCATATGTGCTTGGTAGCAGATGGCCAGCAATTTCATTGGTATGTTTCTTCCTTGAGGCAAAGGTGATGGGAATTCTGAGGCCTCATTAGGAGAAGCTTGAGTGAAAGCTCCTGTAGGTATGGTTTAGGGTTTCCAAGGAAGTTATATCATATAGACCACATTCTCTGACCACAAATAAATAAAAAATAAGTGGAACAATAAAAGTCAAGTTGAAGTCCCATAGCTCAAACATGGCCCATTGCGAAAGAAAAGAGACAAAAAGAAATGACTGAAAAACTCTACAATTTTTTTTAAAAAGTAAAAAGTAGGCCGGGCGTGGTGGCTCACGCCTGTAATCCCAGCACTTTGGGAGGCCGAGACGGGTGGATCACGAGGTCAGGAGATCGAGACCATCCTGGCTAACACGGTGAAACCCTGTTTGTACAAAAAATACAAAAAACTAGCCGGGCGAGGTGGTGGGCGCCTGTAGTCCCAGCTACTCCGGAGGCTGAGGCAGGAGAATGGCGTGAACCCGGGAGGCGGAGCTTGCAGTGAGCCAAGATCCAGCCACTGCACTCCAGCCTGGGCGACAGAGCGAGACTCCGTCTCAAAAAAAAAAAAAAAAAAAAAAAGTTAAAAGTAAAACAAAAAACAAACATACGTTTGGAAACTAAAAAGCACATTCCTAAATAATTTGTGGGTTAAAGTAGAAATTACCATGGAAATGCAAAAATATTTAGAAGTGAACAATATAGGTATACATATCAAAACTTGTGGGAGGCAGTCAAAGCAGTTCTTAGAGTGAAAATTATAGCAATTTCCAAATTTAAACGCAATGATGAAAAAACCAAGATACTGAATATAAATAATCGCTCAACTAAAGAGACTTAAAAAAAAACCAACCAAAAAAACAAACAAAAAAACAAACCCAACAGACCGGCTCAGTGGCTTACAACTATAATCCCAGCACTATGGGAGATGAAGGCAGGAGGACTGCTTGAGGCCAGAAGTTCAAGACCAGCCTAGGGAACAAAGTGAGACCTCATCTCTAAAATTTTTTTTTTTTTTAAATTAGCCAGGCATGGTGGTGTGTGCCTATAGTCCCAGCTACTCAGGAGGCTGAGGAAGGAGGATCCCTTGAACCCATGAGGTTGAGGCTGCCATGATCATGCCACTGTATTCCAGCCTGGGCAACAAAGTGAGACTCTGTCTCAAAGAAAAAAAAAAAAAAGAAAGCCCAACAATAATGAAAATAAACTCCCAAAAGAAGTAGGAGAAAAGAAATAATAAATGAAGAAATAAATGGAAAAAAAATCAGGCCAGGTGTGGTGGCTCATGCCTATAATCCCAGCACTTTGGGTGGCTGAGGAGGGTGAATCACTGAGTTCGGGAGATCGAGACCAGACTGGGCAACATGGCAAAACCTTGTCTCTACAAAACATACAAAAATTAGCCAGGTGTGGGTGCACACATGTAGTCCTAGCTACTCAGGAGCCTGAGGTGGGAGGATGGCTTGAGCCCTGGAGGTCAAGGCTGCAGTGAAATGTGACTGTGCCACTGCACTCCAGCCTGAGTAACAGAGTGAGACCCTGTCTCTAAATAAATAAATAAATAAACAAATAAATATAAAAAGGTAGTTCTTTGAAAACTTTAACAAAAAAGATACACCTTTAGCAAGACTGATTATGAGAAAAAGAGGAGAAACAAATAAATATTATTAGGGAAGAAAAGAGTAGTGACGGCAAAAAAATAGAAACAATTTATGGTAATACATTTGAAATAAACAATTTTTCTAGAAAAATATACATAATAGAAAGTCATGCAGGAACAAATAGAAAAGCTGAATTAGATTAATACATATAAAAAATTGAATCAATAACCAAAAATGTTTCCCTCCAAAGAAAGCAGGCCAATAACTCTATGAAAGATTAGTTTATTTATTTATTATTTATTATTATCATTATAATTTTTTGAGATGGAGTTTTGCTTTTGTTGCCCAGGCTAGAGTGCAATGGCATGATCTCGGCTCATTGCAAACTCCATCTCCTGGGATCAAGCGATTCTCCTGCATTCGCCTCCCAAGTAGCTGGGATACAGGTGTCCACCACCACGCCCAGCTAATTTTTATTTTTAGTAGAGACGGGGTTTCTTCATGTTGGTCAGGCCGGGCTCAAACTTTCAACCTCAGGTGATCCACCCGCCTCGGCCTCCCAAAGTGTTGGGATTACAGGTGTGAGCCACTGCACCCAGCCTTGAGAGATTAGTTTTAAGGAAGGAAAAAAAAAAAAGAAAAGAACAGACCAGACAAGACAAGACGCAGGCCCAGGGTACAGTCTTAGAAGGACTGCAGCATGCCATCCGGATGCAGTACTGGGAGATTTGCCATCCAGATGCAGTTTATGAGAGTGCAAAATGGGTAAGAACATTAATGCCCCTCAACAGGAGAATGGTTAAATAAATTGTGGTATATTCATAGCACGAAATACTATGCAGTCATTAAAAATGAGAGAATTAGGCCCAGACATATCAACATAATGTGAAATGGAAACAATTTCAGAATGACGTGAGCAGTTTAGTACCATTTATTAAATGGTACTACATGCAAACATAAACATAGTATTTATGTACCCCTGCCACATGTAGTGAAAGAAAAACATCATGGCAAAAACTCATACCATATTCAAGATGGTGCTTCCTGTGAAGTGGGAGGAAGGAGAGTATCAGGCAGGATAAGAGAGCTTCAACTATACTTGTAATGTTTTACTTATTTTTAAAAATGCAGCAAATATGGCAAAAGGTTAAGATTTGTTAAGAAGGTGGCAGATACACGGCGTTTGCCATATTGCTTTTTTTTTTTTTTTCTGAGATGGAGTTTCGCTTTTGTCACCCAGGCTGGAGTGCAATGGTGCGGTCTCGACTCACTGCAACCTCTGCCTCCCCAGTTCAAGAGATTCTCCTGCCTCAGCCTCCCGAGTAGCTGGATTATAGGAACCTGCCACCACACCCAGCTAATTTTTGTATTTTTAGTAGAGATGAGGTTTCACCATGTTAGCTAGGCTGGTCTGGAATTCCTAACCTCATGTGATCTGCCTGCCTCGGCCTCCCAAAGTGCTGGGATTACAGGAGTGAGCCACTGTGCCTGGCTGCCATATTGTTTTTTATATGCCAGTACTGTTCTATGAGATTTGCATGTCTATATATCTTAAATTCTCACAATCTCCCTATGGAATAGGTATCACCATTATTTCCATTTTATTGATAAAGAAACCAAGGCAAGAGAGGTTAAGAAGAGGGTAAGAATTTTACAGAGAGCAGGTTAATGGCAGAGTTGGAACCTGAGCCCAGAGAGTCTGTCTCCAGAGCCTGTTCTTTTAACCACTAAGGTAACAGAACCAGGATTATTGATATTGGAGAGGACCATGCAGAGCAGGTTTAGTACCGACTGTGTCAGATGCCCCTCCTGAGTGCACCCACTAAAGGTGTCTCTGGTCATTCCCTCCACACAAGCAACTCACAACAGGGCTAGGACTTTCATCCTTGTTTCCTGAGGACTTTGCACAATGCCTGACACATAATCAAATAGATAAAAAAGCACTTGCCAAATGGATGAATGAATGAAGTGTATGCTGGGTTTTTATCCAGAAGTAGGGCACTCTATCATGAACAATTCATGGGATTGGACTTAAAGAGCAATACCCTTCCACTGTTCTGATCTTGGGCTCCTGAATCTTAAACACTTTATCTTAACTCTGTTCAATGTCAGGATTTAAACATGACTCTTTCCACAACAACTATCTTTCAATAAATCATCTTGGGAGTTTATATTTCTTTCCTGAGCCTATTTTCTTCCTCCCTTCTTTCTGTATATTCTCAAGTCTAACATTATTTTCGTCCATGTTATCTTCCCTTGTGGAAAGCTGGATGATTTGAAGGCAGATACTTGGTTACATTCATCTTCAAATCTCTCCTCCTCTCTAGCACACAGCACCGTTTGGTATTTAAGTGTTCAGTAAATGTTTATTAAATAACCAACATAAATAGTGGTTTTGGCTTTAAAATCTCATTGAGGATTAAAGTGCATACTTTTCTATAACATTTAATACATTTTTTTTTTTTTTTTAAAAATAGCACAAACCAGGTAGCTCATTAGTAAACGTATTGGGAAGCAGTAAAAACTAGTCTGGCATTCAGCTACAAGACTGAAACTCTAGTTCTGAGCAAAAACCTCAGGCCAACCATTCATCAAAGAGGTAGTTACAATGAGCAGGCTCTTCCACTTGTGGCTTCCATCACAAACCAAAAGCAAATTTCCCACATGCTTGTATAGAAAGGATGGTTGGCCACGTACTGTTTCGTTTTGTTTTGTTGTTTTTCAGGCACAGCCACACACACAAACTGTAATTACTGTCAGTAAACGATATTCTAAATAAAAAGACACAGAAATTATAGAGAATGTTCCACTTTACCACAGGATAATCAGCGAAAACATCAAAAGTTTTTCCTGTCCTAAGATTTTTCTTTACTCGGGTGATTCTCCTAAATGCCTCCCTTGCTTGCACATACCTCATCACACCAGGAGATGGCACTCTTTAGTTTTATTTGACGAAACCCACCTCGTTGAATTAATAATTTCATGAACTATGGAAACTACCACAAGGGGGCAATAACGATGAACAGATGTACACTACTAGGTTTTAAGTAATTTTCTAAGATTTATGTTCTAAAAATGTATTTCAGAAAAACTCATCAATTTTTCCTAAGAAAAAAAAATAGCTGAGTTGGGTTTTTAATAATGCCTGAAAATCTTCCACGCCTCTAGTCCCGTTCCCCGTATCGACAATATTAAATCTTCACCATTTTCTAGACTTCCACTTCAGGTTCACATTCTTATCCTCTCAGCCATTAAGAGTGCTCAAATCTCTCTCTCCCCTCCCCCCAACACACACATACTCACCACTCTTTCCTTCCTTCGGTTATAACAGAGTCTGCAATTTATTTTAAAATTCCTCAGTGTAAGTTATAGTCCAGATGCCTCTCATATCCAAATCAGGAATGCACAGGTGCTTGGCTAGAGCTGTAATCAGGAAGCCAATGCTCGAGGCAGCTACTCTAAGCACTTCCATATTCCTTATCTCCTTACTTTGATCAAGATTGGTCAATTTCTGAGGTTTTTGTTAATTAGGAAATCTGGCTTTTATTGGTGAAATTTGTGGTTTTCTCTTGAGACAGGGTCTCACTCTGTTGCCCAGGCTGGAAGTGCAGTGGCATGATCAAAGCTCACTGCAGCCTTGACCTCCTGGGCTCAAGCAATCCTCCCACCTCAGCTTCCTAAGTAGCTAGGATTACAAGTGCATGCCACCACCGTGGCTAATTTTTTTTTTATTTTTAGTAGAGATGGTGTCTCAATTTGTTGCCAAGGCTGGTCTCAAGCTCCTGGCCTTAAGCAATCTGCCTGCCTTGGTCTCCTGAAGTGCTGAGATTACAGGCATGAGCCACTGCACCCGGCCTGTGGTTTGTTAAATAGCATGATAAATGTTACAAGTGAATGATAAGTGGTAAAATTAAAGGTATCTAAGATATGTGGATTGGCTAAAATATGAGATATTCCATACCTTTTTATGAAGGGGGTTTAATAACTAGTTGAGGCTATAATTTTTACCTTTAGGGAGGTACCTGGAGCTAATAGTTTTACAGTTAGAGGTTCTCAAACTTTAGAGAGCTTCAGATTGCATGGAGGGTTGATTAAAACACAGTTTGCTGGACCCGTCTCAGAGTTTCTGACTCAGTAGGTCTTGCATTAGACTGAAAATATGCATTAATTTTAAGTGCCCACGCTGGCCTAAGAGACCACATATTGAGAATTATTGGTTTAGAATTTCTAGTGGCCTGACGCTAATTATAAGGAAACACAAGCCTGCCTTTGAAGTATCATTGCTTTTGCCTTGACTAAATCTTTCATGCAAGTTGATAGAGCACTTAAAAGGGTAGACTTGGGGGCCAGACACAGTGGCTCACAGCTATAATCCCAGCACTTTGGGAGGCCGAGGCAGGTGGATCACCTGAGGTCAGGAGTTCGAGACCAGCCTGGCCAACATGGTGAAACCCCATTTCTACTAAAAATACCAAAAAAAAAAAAAAAAAAAAATAGCCAGGTGTGGTGGTGTGCACCTTAGTCCCAGCTACTGGGGTGGCTGAGACAGGAGAGTCACTTGAACCCAGGAGGAGGAGGTTGTAGTGGGCTGAGATCGTACCACTGCACTCCAGCCTGGGCAACAGAGCAAGACTGAATCTCAAAAAAAAAGAAAGAAAAAGGCAGAGTTAGAACTTTAATAAGTTTACAGGCAGATTATATGTGAAATGTTTCATGACTGCTTGAAAATAAATTTATTTGTTGCAAATAAAATGGTTTTTTTTTTTTTTTTTTGAGACGGAGTCTCACACTGTTGCCCAGGCTGGAGTGCAGTGGCGCGATCTCGGCTCACTGCAAGCTCCGCCTCCTGGGTTCCCGCCATTCTCCTGCCTCAGCCTCCTGAGTAGCTGGGACTACAGGCGCCCGCCACCGCGCCCGGCTAATTTTTTGTATTTTTAGTAGAGACGGGGTTTCACTGTGGTCTCGATCTCCTGACCTTGTGATCCGCCCACCTCGGCCTCCCAAAGTGCTGGGATTACAGGCTTGAGCCACCGCGCCCAGCCGCAAATAAAATGTTTTATGACTGAATAAATGTCTACATGTCTAGCAGAAATTGCTTTCATACAGCCTAGTAATAAGGTTGTATGGGGGTACTGAATCCTCACTTACATCAAACATAGGTGGATTCTCTGTTTCTTCCCTCCCTCCTGCCCAATCTCTACGTCCTTTTTTTTTCTTGACTTATTATAGGATATTATAGGATATTCAGTAATATGTGAATAGAAATGAGAATGTATATCCTTGCTTTGATCCTAATCTCAGAGATTATATATTCAGATTTTCACCATTACATATGATGTTGGCTGTGGGTTTTTCATAGATGTCTTTTATCAGATTGAGAAAGTTCCCTCCTATTCTTAGTTTGCTGAGAATTGACTGAATTTTGTCAAATGTATCTATTTAGATAATCATATATTAAGTTTTTCTATTCTCTTTTTTTTTTTTTTTTTTGAGACAGGGTCTCACTCTGTCACCCAGGCTGGAGTGCAATGGTGTGATCTCGGCTCACTGCAACCTCTGCCTCCTGGGTTCCAGCAATTCTTGTGCCTCAGCCTCACAGGTAGCTGCTGGGACTGCAGGCAAGAACCACCAGGCATGGCTAAGTTTTGTATTTCTAGTAGAAACGAGTTTTTGTCATGTTGCCCAGGCTGGTCTCTAACTCTTGGCCTCAAGTGATCCACCCACCTTGGCCTCCCAATGTGGTGGGATTACAGGCATGAGCTGCTGCGCCCAGCCAATACTCATAACAGTTTTAACAATGATCTCTGACTTGCAAATTTTAGTCCTTATATTATTTAACCTCCTTCAGCATTTGTCCTAGTTGACCACACTGTTTTAAAACTCTTTCCTATGGCTTCTCTCTTCATGTTTTCCTCCTCCTTCTCTAGCAACTCTCTTTTATCTTTTTTGAGACAGGGTCTCACACTGCCACCCAGTCTGGAGTGCAGTGGCGTTATCACACCTCACTGTAGCCTCAACCTCCCTGGGCTCAGGTGATCCTCCCACCTCAGCCTCCCAAGTAGCTGGGACTACAAGCACGCACTACCACACCCGGCTAAGTTTTGTATTTTTTGTAGAGACAAGGTTTCGCCTTATTGCTTAGGCTGATCTTGCACTCCTGAGCTCAAGCGAACCACCTGTCTGGCAACTCTTTATGAGAGTTCTTTATGGAATTCTCTTCCTTTCTCACCATCTTAAGTATTAGTGTTTTCCAGGGTTTTGTTCCATTTTCCTTGTGTTCTCTGTATACCATCATCAGTGACATTCCCACAGCTCCAAGGAATCCTGGTTCTATCCCAGCCTAGGCCTTTTTCCTGAATTAAATATCCAAGTGCTACCTGAACATCTCTTGTCTCGATTTGGATAACCTAAAAGCAATTCACACTCAGCCTATCCAAGACTGAACCATCACACCCTGCCCTCCTCTGTCCCAAGGGTTGTCCTCCTTTATGGCCTGCCTCAGTGGAAGGTGCCATCAACCACCTAGGTACCGAGGAGGGAAGCAGTGAGTTGTCCTAAAGTTCTTGTTCTTCCCCATTTCCCCAAACTCAACTGGTCACCAGTTGCTGGCAATCAAATTACTTCCTTCATATCCTTTGAGGCTATTTCATCCCTTCCATTCCCACTGTCAATGCCATAGTTTAAACCCTCGTCACTTTGTGCCTGGATTATTACAACTGCCATAAAACAGATATCCCTGCTTGTGCTGTTTCCCATCTAAACCACCCTCTCCACTACAAGTAGCAAAATTTTTCTAAACATAAATCTGATCAGTCACTTCCCTGCTTAAAAACTTCTACTGATTCTCTACTGCTCTGAAGGTAAAAGGCAAATTCCTTACCATGATATACAAGGTCTGTTATGAGTTTGACCTGGCTTCCTTCACCTCTGCAAATTGCCTTTCATCTTCTCTGCTCTAGCTATGCTATGCCTGGAATGTAGCATTATTTCTTATGTTTGTAGCTTTGCACATGCCTCCTTCTGTCTGCAATGCTCATTCATCAAAATTCAGCTCAGATGTAACCTTTTCCAGAAAGTTGTCTGGGTCCTTCTTCATTGGGGTTTCCGAGCAAAATGTTGCTTAGGATATACTTATGCTGAAAAATTATTGTTCTTTACTGGCAATATTTGGGATATACTCAAGGTAGTCCTAGTTTATTTTAAATTTGAATGTAACTGAGCATCCTGTATTTTTATTTGCTACCTAGCAACCCTACTCCCAGTCTCGTGTATGTGCTCCTCCTTTTTATTTTTCCATATCCCCTACTAGTCTGTAAGCATCTTCAGGGCAGGGATACCTCTCATCTCTGTATCCCCAAGCTCAAGCACAGTGCCAGTAGGCAGACAATAAATATTTAATTGAAATAAAATGTTTTATTGCTGACTTGTTCTTTCTAAGTTGGCTTTAACCCTTAGTCTCTTTCTTGCTTCACAGGAATGAGCTAATCTTAACAGTGATACCGCCTGTGCCAGGATTACAACAAATATCACAAAATATAAGACAGTGTAGCATAAGACATGAAGGCCACCAGAAGTGCTACTATGATTTAAGATTGGCCGGGCAGTGGTGGCTCATGCCTACAATCCCAGCACTTTGGGAGGCTGAGGCGGGAGGAATCAATTGAAGCTAAGAGTTCAAGACTAGGCTGGGCAACATAGAAAGACCCCTGTCTCTACAAAAACAACAAAAACAAAACAAAAAAAACCCACAAAAATCAAAATAAAATAGAGATTTCCTTAGAATAGGGTTTATGTGTGTTAAGATTTCAAATAAACTTAATAATTTTTTTATAAGTTCATAAAGAAGTTGGTATAAAGGGAAAAGGGTTATACTTTTCTTAAAAGGAAAAAAGCTTGTACTTTAAAACAGTGTGTTCTTGCCAGGTGCGGTGGCTCACGCCTATAATCTCAGCACTTTGAGAGGCCAAGGTGGGCGGATCACTTGAGGTCGATCAGGAGTTTGAGACTAGCCTGGTCAACATGGTGAAACCTCGTCTCTAATAAAAATACAAAAAAAATAGCTGGGCATGGTGGCGCATGCCTATAATCCCAGCTACTCCAGAGGCTGAGGCAGGAGAATCTCTTGAACCCAGGAGGTGAAGGTTGCCGTGAGCTGAGATGCGACACTGCACTCCAGCATGGGCAACACAGCAAGACTCTGTCTCAAAAAAACCAAAAAACCAAAAACCAAAACCAAAAACAAAACAGTGTGTTCCAAATAGGACTGGTTCAGTATATCTCAAAAACACAGGATAATGGCAGAAAATATAATTGTCAAGTTAAATAATAATTGATCCTAAGCAAAGGCAAAGCTAAATGAAATAGTTAGCTATATATCACTATCTAATTGAAAACATGGTTCCAAATATCTTAAATTTAGTATATCTTATGTTAGTTGCTTTAAGCAATAATCCATTATCCCAAGAAATCAAATTTCAAAAGAGACTGTAATAAAACTTAGAGGCCCTTTTACTTTTTAATACTTCCATTTAAAGGATGTGCTCATATAATGGCCACAAAGGTTTGCTAGAGTAATGTAGTGAGTAATTCCTCATTATTACCCAGGTAGGAACTTAGAATTTGCTTGCATAGAGGAATATGTCAGAAGAGATCAATATTAAACAATGTGGTCCTGAGAAATGTATAGAAGGGGAATATTCTTCTCTGCTTCTTTTTTTCCCTTTATGAAAGAACCCAACAAACAAAATATCTGTTTTTTTGTGTCAAGAGAATCTTACCTACAAAGTCAAACTGTAAAATGTCTTTATGGGTAAACACCAAATAGGATTTGCTGAAATAATGAATAAATTAATGATTTCTATAATCAGAGAAAACATTAAAAAATGATACAACAAGGCTGGGCACAGTGGCTCACACCTATAATCCTAGCACTCTGGAAGGCCAAGGCGGGCAGATTACCTGAGATCAGGAGTTTGAGATCAGCCAGGCCAACATGGCGAAATCCTGTCTCTACTGAAAATACAAAAAAATTAGCTGGGTGTGGTGGTGTGTGCCTGTAATCCCAGCTACTCAGAAGGCTGAGACAAGAGGATTGCTTGAACCCAGGAGGTGGAGGGTGCAATGAGCTGAGACTGCGCCACTGCATTCCAGTCTGGGCGCCAGAGTGAGACTCCGTCTCAAAAAAAAAAAAAAAAAGATACAACATACTATATAGCCAAGAGCAGTGACTCACACTTGTAACCCCAGCTACTCAGGAGATCCAGGCGGGAGGATCACTTAAGGGCAGGAGTTGGAGATCAGACTGGGCAACACAGTGACAACCCATCTCTAATAAAAATTTTAAAAATTAGCTGGGCATGATGGCTCATGCCTGTAGTCTCAGCTACTCGGGAGGCTGAAGTGGGAGGATCCCTGCAGCCCAGGAATGCAAGGCTGCAGTGAGCTATGATCGCCACTACCCTCCAGCCTGGGTGGCAGAGAGGGATTCTGTCTCCAAACAAAACAAAAAAAGCACCTCCTCCTCCACCATATTATGTAATTAGCTTGGTGGAAAAAGAAAAAAGCACAATTGACAAAAAAAAGTGGATTTTTCCAAGCACATCTAATCAGGGTTAGTTGTTGCTCTCATTTTTAGACAGTTCTCGTTTCCAACAACTTTCATAAGTTAACAAAGGCTTTTCTGGGTATACCGTTCCCACTCCATTTCCCTTCTTGACGTTTTAAAAGCTTATTATCCATCTCACTAGAGTCAAACCCTAAATAATGGATGATGACAGTGGAAAGTTTCATATTTTTACTAAAACTGAAAACAGTAAACTTAAATTCAAACTGCAAACTAATGTACAGTGTGCAAAATTAATCTGAATTCTGGTTCCCACCTTATAGCATTACCCTAAATCTCTTAATAAAAATTATCCATTGGTTACAGAAAACATCTCAGGAAAATAATACTAAGTTCTAGGAATTCTCTGGTCTAGTGTTAATCAGAATCTTATTCTTTGGGATAAAAGTGCTAAGGTAAGCCTGATTTATAATTAGAGGGAAAAAGAAACTCTTTCATGTCTTTCCAAATCCTTTCTATTCCATAAGGTCCTGTAGAAGTTTGTTTTTTTTTTTTTAGACGGAGTTTCTCTCTTGTTGCCCAGGCTGGAATGGAATGGCATGATCTCAGCTCACTGCAACCTCTGCCTCCTGGGTTCAAGTGATTCTCCTGCCTCAGCTTCCCAAGTAGCTGAGATTATAGGCATGTACCACCAGGTGTGACTAATTCTTGTATTTTTAACAGAGATGGGTTTTCACCATGTTGGCCAGGATGGTCTCGATCTCCTGACCTCCGGTGATCCACCCGCCTCAGCCTCCCAAAGTGCTGGGATTACAGGCGTAAGCCGCCGCGCCCAGCCTTGAAGGCCCTGTAGAAGTTCTACCTCCTCTATGAAGCCTTTCCACACTATTCTGTCTAAAATAATCTCTCTATTCATAGATGCCTTCTTTTTTTACCTTTTTGTAGTACAACTACTTACCATACAAACTAAATCATTTTAATCTGACGTGATGGTCTTCTGATGTGCCAACTTGGCTGGCTAGGCCATAGTCCCCAGTTATCAAAACAAACAATCTAGGTGTTGCTGTGAGGGTATTTTGCAAATGTAATTAAAATTCATAATCAGTTGACTTTAAGAGAGTATCCTAGATAGTCTGGGAGGGCCTGATTCTATCAGTTGAAGGGCCTCAAGAGCACCACTGAGGATTCCCTGATGAAAAAATGTTGCCTGTAGACAGCAGCTTCAGCCAATGCCCAAGAATTCCAGCCTGCCCTTCCTTATTGCCTTCTGTATGGATTTTAGATTTGCTCAGCCAGCCCCACAACTGTATAAACCAACTCCTTGCAATAAATCTCTTTGTATCACTTTTGCTTCTCTGGTTGAACCCTAACTAATACACCTGATTAAATAATATGTGTATGTGTGTGTGTGTGTGTGTGTGTGTGTCTCATCTTCCCAGTCAGACTCAAGGGCAGGAACTTGAGAATATAACAATAATAACTTACTGTACATTTACCATGTGTCAGATACAGTGTTAAGTCTTTCAATACATGAACTCATTTTATCCTTACAACCACCTGATATGAAAGTATTACTAATCTCCATTTTACAAAGCCTAAATAATTTGCCCAGCTTATATAGCTCAGAAATGGCAAAGCTGGAACTCAAACCTAGAGTTCTTTTACTCCAATGCTTACACTCTTAACTATTACAATGGATGGGGCCCTTCACACACAAACGGAGAGAGAAAGACAGAGAGGCATGCAGAGAAGAAAGCTATGGAACACAAAATAGACCACAACTGTTAAACAGATATAAACTGTTTTTTTGTTGTTGTTGTTGAGACAGGGTCTTGCTCTGTTGCCCAGGCTGGAGTGCAGTGGCACAATCTCAGCTCTCGGCAACCTCTGCCTCTCAGGTTCAAGTGATTTTCCTGCCTTGGCTTCCTGACTAGCTGGGATTATAGGCGTGCACTGCCACGCCTGGCTAATTTTTGTATTTTTAGTAGAGATGGGGTTTCACCATGTTGGCCAGGCTGATCTCAAACTCCAGACCTCAAGTGATCTGCCCATCTCAGCCTCCCAAAGCACTGCGATTACAGGTGTGAGCCACCGTGCCCAGCGGTAAACTGCTTATTACAGTTCGTTGACAATCTGTCCTCCCTAACTCCTAAGCCATGATTTCAGCTCGGAGGTAATGCTCTCAATGGGACAGCTACAGCAATCTTCCAGGAAATTTTTGAATTACAATGCTAGGTTACAGCAATGACAAGTAATGGGGTACTTGCCCCAGATCAAATGAAGTAAGTCAAGGACTTGAGAACCTTCTCTATGTTCAACAGATATGTCAGAGCATCATTCAGTGTTAGATTACCAGGTTAATTAGTTCAATTCTACTTTATCTTCATAAAATCTGTGATGCAGGTAGGACAGAGATACTTTTATTTGAACCTGTATAATGTAGTTAAAGCAAGCCAATGAAATAAAGTCACTTATTCAAAGCCACACAGTATAGCACAAGAAAAAGTGAGGCTGGGGCTTTCACTTCAGCCTAGCATTTTTTCTAATAGACTGACATGATACGGTTTAGCTACTAGTAATCGAGAAGTTCTTCATAGGGAGTGGGTTGTACCACTAATATCCAACATTTAAAAATGTACATGGTGTTACTAAAGGAATAAGACAGATTTTCATAAGCCACATATGAAAGCAATCAGATTCCTCAAACTCCCCTCTTTGGGCATTTGCATTCACTGTCCTTTCTCTTTAAATGCTTTTTGCCTAGATTCTCACACAATTGCTTCCTCTCATCAGCTTCCAATTCAAAATGCCATCTTTTCAGAGAGGCTTTTCCGGTTAAGACAGCATGCCCTAGCCATTCTCTACTAAATATTGCTATTACATTTTTTTTTTTGTTTTTTTTTTTTTGTTTTTAGGCGCAGTTTCGCTCGTGTTGCCCAGGCTGGAGTGCAATGGTGCGATCTCGGCGATCTCGGCTCACCACAACCTCTGCCTCCTGGGTTCAAGTGATTCTCCTGCCTCAGCCTCCCTAGTAGCTGGGATTTCAGGCATGCACTACCACACCCAGCCAATTTTAATTTTTTTTAGTAGAGACAGGGTTTCACCATGTTGGTCAGATTGGTCTCAAACTCCCAACCTCAGGTGATCCACCCACCTTGACCTCCCAAAGTGCTGGGATTATGGGTGTGAGCCACCACACCCGGCCAGTTATTACATATATTTTCTTTTCTTTTTTTTTTTTTTTTTTTTTTTTGAGACGGAGTCTCGCTCTGTCGCCCAGGCTGGAGTGCAGTGGCCAGATCTGAGCTCATTGCAACCTCCGCCTCCTGGGTTCACGCCATTCTCCTGCCTCAGCCTCCCGAGTAGCTGGGACCACAGGCGCCGCCACCTCGCCCGGCTAATTTTTTGTGTTTTTAGTAGAGATGGGGTTTCGCCGTGTTTGCCAGGATGGTCTTGATCTCCTGACCTTGTGATCCGCCCGTCTCGGCCTCCCAAAGTGTATTACATATATTTTCATTGCACTTGTCAGAACCTTATTAATTTACTTGTTTTTGTTTTTATTATACACATTCCACAATAAGAATGTAAGCTCCTTGCTGGATGTGGTGGCTCACACCTATAATCCCAGCACTTTTGGAGGCCGAGGCAGATGGATCACCTGAGGTCAGGAGTTCGAGACCAGCCTGGCCAACATGGTGAAACCTTGTCTCTACTAAAAACACAAAAATTCGCAGGGTGTGGTGGCGGATGCCTGTACTCCCAGTTACTAGGGAGGCTGAGGCAGGAGAATTGCTTGAACCCGGGAGACGGAGGTTTCAGTGAACTGAGATCATGCCACTGCACTCCAGGCTGGGTGACAGAGTGAGACTCCATCTCAAAAAAAAGAAGAAAAAGCTCCTTAAGGCATGAATTCTGTCTTGCTTACCACAATATGCCTAGCACCTAGAAAAATAACTTAGATGTAGATGTTCAATAAATATTTAACTGACTGATAGATACCTCTTCTAAAATGGATTATACTTTTAATATTATTGCTATACGACAGTAGTTACCTTGAAAATAAATATTAAATAATAATAATAATAATTATTATTTTGATACTGGGTCTCATTCTGTTGCCCAGGCTGGAGTGTAGTGGTGCTATCATGGCTCACTGCAGCCTCGACCTCTTTTGCTCTAGTGATCCTCTCACCTCAACCTCCAAGTAGCTGGGACTACAGGTGCATGCCACCATGCCCAGCTAATTTTTTATTTTTTTGTAGAGATGGATTCTCACTATGTTGCCCAGCTGGTCTTAAACTCCTGGCCTCAAGTATTCCTCCCACCTTGGCCTCCTAAAGTGCTAGGATTACAGATGTGAGCCACCATGCCTGGTGCTGGTTAAATTATAAAGAATAGGAAAAATAAGTGAAAGGAAAGATTTTGCCAACCTTTAAAGAGAATAAAAGAACCCACACTTTAAAACTTAAAACTTAAGCAAATAATATCTGTGGAACCTCTTTTGGATCTTCTGTGCCTCTTTATAATCTTCCTTAGTTCACAAAGATGAAATTGACTGAAGATTTTGAAGGGAATCTGTTCAAAGGTTATACACAGGATACTGTAATCCTTTGATGAGCATGTATTTACTAAGCATGACTTTAAGATTATGCAGTTTTATATTTATATACCTAAAATTCAAAATTAGCAATTTTATTATATGCTTTGGTTCTCTTCAATCCACTTAAGAAAAGAACAGTCCATACGCTAATACAGGCGGAGAGAGGCAATCAGTTTAGATTCCACATTTCAAAGCAGTAATGACCAGGACCAGAAGTATGTGTGGATATTGCCATAATTCATGAAATGGCCAGGTAATTACTTAGGCAGATATTGTAAAACTGAACCATGGGAGAAACCAATTTAAAATATATCACATTTCAAGTTAGGAAGGGCTGCTTAGACTTTTAAAAAAGGTATAATCTGCAATATAAAACTTATATGAATTATACACACACACACACACACACACATCTGTTGCTTTCCTCTAAACATCCAAGAATTTGCACATTTGCATAAGTGGCTTCATATTGTTTTACTTTCAACATCTCTATATATTTCGGATATCTCGATAATAGCTGGATTTTGATTTTTTTTTTTTTTTGGAGGTGGAGTCTTGCTCTGTTGCCCAGGCTGGAGTGCAATGGCGCGATCTCAGCTCACTGCAGCCTCTGCCTCCCAGGTTTCAGCGATTCTCCTGCCTCAGCCTCCTGGGTAGCTGGGATTACAGGAGCATGCCATCATGCCTGGCTAATTTTTGTAGTTTTAGTAGAGACGGGGTTTCACCATGTTGGCCAGGCTGGTCTCAAACTCCTGACCTCAGGTGATCCACCCACCTCGGCCTCCCCAAGTGCTGGGATTACAGGCATGAGCCACCGTGCTTGGCCTGGATTTTGATTTTTAAATACAGCCTCACAATCTTTGTCTTTCAACTGAATCATTTGGTTCACTGATAATATACTGTAATTACCATCATATGTGGGTTTAAATATACTCCATCTGATGCCATGGTAAGCCACCCAAATCTCCTTCTCCAGGATTGGAGCACTTATTCCTTCAGCACTGGGAGTATAGGTAGCAAATAGCTCTCAGCTGAGTCCTTCTTTAGGCCTGCCCTCAGCTAGAGTACAGCCTTGCCCAAGGTGATACCTCCTTGCAGGGATGGGGGTAAAGGTGGGAATCTGCTTCCACTGACTGGTCAGTGAGGGGGATAAAGGTCTGGACCTTTGCAAGGTCATCCAGCTCCAGAATTCCCTATAGGGTTGACCTTTAAGGCCTTTGTTACTACTGCAGTGCAGTTCAACTTTTCCCTCTGACTTACTCTGCTTCCTCACTCTCTACAGATGTTAATCCCAAGAGCCCAACTTAATCAACTTGCTGCAGGCAAATCTTAGTCTCTAAGTCTGCTTTCCAGGGAATTCAATCTGTGACATCTTTCATCTTATTATGTATTTTTTTTTTTTTTTTTTTTTTTTTTACTTATCCTGCCTGTTCTGTTTCTTTTTCTTTACTTTCTTGCCTTCTTTTGGGCTAGTCTTTTATTATTATCTTTTTTTCCTGAGAGACTGAGTTTTGCTCTTGTTGCCCAGGCTGGAGTGCACTGGTGTGATCTTGGCTCACTGCAACCTCCACCTCCCGGGTTCAAGTGATTCTCCTGCCTCAGTCTCCCAAGTAGCTGGGATTACAGACATGCACCACCACGCCCGGCTAATTCTGTATTTAGAGGTGGGGTTTCTCCATGTTGGTCAGGCTGGTCTCGAACTCCCAACCTCAGGCGATCCACCCGCCTCAGCCTCCCAAAGTGCTGGGATTACAGGTGTGAGCCACCGCACCTGGCCTCTTTTATTCTTTTATTATTCAATTTTTTCTATGTTAGTTTGGAAATGATACACTCTTTTTCTATTCTATAGGTTATCCTAGAAATAATAATATGCATCCTTGAATTATCAAAGTCTAAAGTTAACTGGTTGATTCTTTTATCCTACTCTGCAATATTGTAAGGACTTAAACACTTTAACTTCCTTTATCCTTCTCCCATTTTATATGTAATTGTTATTCTAGGTATTGCAGCATATAATGGAATCATACAATATTTGTCTTTTTGTGTTTGGCTTCTTTCACGTAGCATAATGTTTCCAATATTCATCCATGTTGTAGCATGTATCAGAATTTCACTTTTTTTAAAGGCTAATATTCCATTGTATCTATATATGATGGACAGTTGGCTTGTTTCCACCTTTTGGCTACTGTGAATAATGCTACTGTGAACCTTGGTGTGCCAGAATCCATTTGAATCCCTGATTTCAATTTGTTTTGGTATATATACCCAGAAATGGATTTACTGGATCATAAGGTAATTCTATGTTTAACAATTTGAGAACCCTCCATACTATCTTCCTGATTCTTTTTCTTTAAATCTTTTTTTTTTTGAGACAGAGTCTCCCTCTGTCACCCAGGCTGGGGTGCAGTGGTGTGATCTCAGCTCACTGCAACCTCTGCCTCCTGGGTTCATGTGATTCTTGTGCATCAGTCTTCTGAGTAGCTGGAATTACAGGTGTGTGCCACTACACTCGGCTAATTTTTTGTATTTTTAGTAGAGACAGGTTTTTACTATGTTGGCCAGGCTGGTCTCAAACTCCAGGAGTCAAGTGATCTGCCCACCTCGGCCTGCCAAAGTGCTGGGACTACAGGCATGAGCCACCATGCCCAGCCCTGATTCTTTTTTACATATTACAATTCTCTGTTAATATTATCCATTGTTTTACCTATTTCTTCTACCTTTATTCCTATTTAATTGAACATGAATATAAACAGTTATTTTTACATCCTTTTTGAATAACTCTAATATCTGGATCATCTGCAGATCTGCTTCTAGTATCTGTGCTTATCTCTTGATTTCTGGTCATTTTATTTTGTCTTTTGGCATTCTTTGTACTTTTTCACATAATGTCTCCAGAGAGGGTTTCCTTCTGTCTAGGAGACAAAGGTAATGGTAGCTGATTACCTTAACAAAATCAGGGGCTGTTTGAAGTTGAGGCTCTGTTGTAGCTCTGGGTAAAGCTCTAGCTACTTATGTCCAAGGATATATATCCCTCTAGGATTTTTAACTGAGAGCTTGGTATTCACTGGGGTTTCTCCTTCTGGCAAGTTCATAACTCTAATCTGTATCTTGTGAGACTGCCAAAGTGTCTGCTCTGCTTTTCAAAGGTTTTCCAATGCAGTTTTTAACCTCCCATTCTGCAGAGCCCAGGAATTGGCAAATATCCCAATGGGATAACTGGCTGTATGCATGAGGTTCCCCTGGTTTTCTACAAAGGCTCTGCTGGTTTCTTGTCCCCAGTAGGGGCTTTCCGCCAATATAAGGTTTCTGCTTCTCAGACCCCTGCCCATGCCCAGAATCAGCAAATTCCCCCCAGGGTAAAAGAGACCATAAAAGTCAGCTCACCATTCTGAGACTCTTTTAGTTTACCTTTACTCCTGGGGTTCATTCCTTTAAGGTCTCAGCCCAAAGCATGGTGTGCCAGGGTTCCCATCCCATCCTTGGTTGGATGTAGTAGATTTTTATTACCCTAGCCCCATAAGACTGTATATTTCAATTTTAGATCATACATCTCCAGTTAATAGCAGCCACAAAAACTAGGCTCAGCTCTTTAAAATCTTATCCTCGTGGCTGGGTGCAGTGGCTTATGCATGTAATCCCAGCACTTTGGGAGGGCAAGGCAGGTGGATCACCTGAGGTTAGGAGTTTGAGACCAGCCTGGCCAACATGGCGAAACCCCATCTCTACTAAAAATAGAAAAATTAGCCAGGTGTGGTGGTGGGTGCCTGTAGTCCCAGCTACTTGGGAGGCTGAGGCAGGAGAATCATTTGAACCTGGGAGGCAGAGGTTGCAGTGAGCCGAGATTGCACCATCGCACTACAGCCTGGGTGTCAGAGCAAAACTCTGTCTCAAAAAAAAAAAAAAAAAAAAAAATCTTATCCTCTCCCAGATCTTGATCAAATAATTCCCTCCTATCTTGTTAGCACTTTGTGGCTTTAAAATATACTTTTTAAAAGGTTATTTTATTTTTGAGATGAAGTCTTGCTCTGTTGTCCAGGCTGGAGTGTGTTGTGGCAGGATCATAGTTCACTACAATATAAAATTCCTGGATTTAAGGGATCCTCCCACCTCAGCGTCCCAAGTAGGTGGGACTACATGTGTATGCCACCCTGCCTGGCTAAAATATACTTTAACAATATTTGTTTTGCTTGCTTTTTAGTTCCAATCCCACAATTGCTATACAATATTAGTACTATCTTAGCTTAGTACTACTGACTTTAGTACTACTAGTTATGATAGATTTTAAGAACATAATCCCAAATGCAGGATAACTCTAATTTTTTAAAAGCCAGTCTTAGGAAAATGATGTATTTTAGACTCAGAAAGCTCTTTCACTATCTTCAGGGTTTGATACGCTAACCATTAAATTATGCTAGAATTATGTTCTGTTTTCACTTCTTATAAATTAAAGGGAAATTAAATCAAAGTGAAAAGTAATGAAGCACTTCAACTCTAATTTACTCATGACAGAATATATACCAATATTTGCCTTACATTTGAAGGATATTGTAATAATCCAAGATATTTAAAAGCATATCCATTTCATTTTGTCTTAATCTCTTAGAACAGTCTTTGTGACATTACCAGATGATGTTAACAGGTCTTCCTGGAGGGCTGTGGTGGGGACATGGTTTTTTCTGATCAAGTATATTTGCTCTGTCTTGGAGATGCATAACACACATTGGTATTTAAAAGACCCTAAGAAGTCCTCAGTAAAGTCAGCTGTTATCTTTATTTAACCCTCTGTTTCCAAGTACATCTGACCAGGGACATATTTTATCCATGGAATATCTATTAATGTGCTCCAAGGTACCTAGTTTGAGAAACGTGGCCTAGAGAAAGAGAAATACACATTTCAAATAGTTTTGGTTATTTGTATGTTTTTGAACTTGACTACCTCCTGTTTCCTCCTTCACTGAAGGCTAGAAACTGAGTTTTGTGGGGTTTTATTAGCTTCATTAAACTGTCACTTCTTCTGTCAGTCTTTTCTGATGTAGGGTAGCAGAAGGAGTATGAGCTTCACAGAGAGACAGAATTAGGATCAAATTCTGGTTCCATTATCTTGGGCAAATTCTCCTGTCTCTCTGGGTCATAGTTCTTTATCTGTACACTATTATACTAAGGATTAATGAACATGTAAAGTACCCAGTACATTGGCCCCGGAGGTACCTCCTATCTTAAAATTCCTCAAGGATCTAGAATGGCCAGTTGGAATGAACATAGGATTGCTATCTTTGAACCTTGACTTAGGACTCTTCTTTACTAACTCATTCCCCTCCCTTGCCTAGTTAAGAGACTGTAACACTCCTGCGGAATAACGCGCTTTTGTATCCTGACTGATGGAGCACCTCGTGTTAAACTGGTTTTTATTTTCTTAGAACTTGGGGAAGCTCCAGGTTTCCGTCTTATGTTCCCATAACAGTTACTATCTTATTTATCTTACCTTACTGTAATTACTCATTTTCTTTCCTGATCCAGTGTAAGTTTTATAAGGTCAAAGACATTTTTTCCCTGTTATATGCACGCACCACTGGCCTGGGTAAAGAGTAGCCACTCAATAACTTTAATAAGTTATAATAATTGGAATTCCCAAAATCATTATTATTCAAATATAATCCTGAGATGAAGTGTTTTAATATTCTTTATATTAGAAAGTACAGGTAGAGGCCAGGTGCAGTGGCTCATGCCTGTAATCCCAGCTCCTTGGGAAGTCAAGGAGGGCGGATCACTTGAGGCCAGGAGTTCGAGACCAGCCTGGGCAACATGGTGAAATCCCGTCTTTGCTGAAAATATAAAAATTAGCCAGGCGAGGTAGTGCAAGCCTGTAATTCCAGCTACTTGGGAGGCTGAGGCAAGAGAATCGCTTGAATCCAGGAGGCAGAGGTTGCAATCAGCTGAGGTTGCACCACTGCACTCCAGCCTGGGCAACAGAGCGAGACTTCATCTCAAAAAAAGAAAGAAAAAAGAAAGTACCAGTAGAAAACAAGGAGTTAAATTTACTTGAAATTCTCAAATTTTTAAAATATAGGTCTATAGAATCAATGATCACTACTAGAAATCTTAGACTGATAGTCATTTTTCTGAGATATATCCAAGCACTAGGATAGAAACAGAATAATATTCTTTTTAGATACATTTTGGTATTCAAGAGTAACTCCATTTATTCAAAAGATGTGTTCTAGAAAGTCTGCCTTTAAATAAACTTTTATAGTCTAAACATTAAAAAACTCATCTGATTGAAATAAACTAAAACTTAAATATAGTTAAAAAATATATATATATATCTAAAAAATAAAAATACCTCTTTGTATTGAGGATGTCCCACATTAACTTATCTATGTGTAATATATTTAAATTTCTGAACACTGGAATTTTCAAAGTGGGGAAAACTTTACTAACGGGTCATATCAAAAAGCTAAGAAGATTAGCACAATTCTAATGTCAAATTAACTTTTATTTTTAAAAACATCATTAGTAAGTATGTAAGTAGTAAATATAGTGTGTTATGAAGAGGCTTTTTAGTAAACAGGAAATTTAAAATACTTACTATTATTTTCTTACAGTCCTTTCCTCTGCATAATTCTGTATAGGTAGAATACTGCACATATATAATCCAGCTTCCAACAAAAACTGCTAACCAGGAAAAGAAAAGATATTTCATCCGCACGTATGAGAAGCGAGCCTGTGAGTAAAAAAGAACATAACAATCATTCATTCAGCACCAAATCAGCATTCGATGTCCTAGAACGTGACTTCTCACCCTTCTTGGAATAACCCAATATATATTCTAGGCTTTCATATGGCAATTCTAGAATAAAGTGCACTTTCACGGAGTCCAAACAGCACTGGTGTCAGAAAAGGAAGCCCCTTGGTCCTGCCAAGGAAAAAGGGAACAAAATATCCTTTAAGATGTATAACCTTTCAAATACCACCATCATCCAAAGCTACTTTTTAGGCACAAGCACGTGTACCACGCTACCCTGGGCACCTTGTGAGATCAGGTAAATAGAGGTACAATTCCTATTTACTAGAAGCTTACAAAAGACTGTTTCACATAAGAATCTTAAAGGTCTTTAGGAAAATCATGATAAAAATAATTTTGTTTTAAAGAAATAAGAACAGAGAATCTGGCTATTTGTCTAATGTCTCATACTGACAACCAGAACCAGAAATTAAGCTCTACAGTCATTTCTATTTCCCTATTGTATTCACCAGGGCTTTATGTTCCTTTTGTTCAACCAACCAAATGTTTCACCTAATAGATATTCTGGAAACTGAGGAGACGCTAACAACTGTTAAAGGAGAAATGACTGAAGAAGGGTTAAGATATAGTAAAAATAAATTACTCTTTGCATGTCAACTTGTAAAGCTACACAATAGGATCCTCTTTGCATTGTTTTGTTTCCAGTGCTCTTGTGTTCTAATTGCAACTCAGGCTGGTTGATGCCTTTTTTCCATCAACTACATATCAAACAGTTTCATCTTCAAAAGTGACACTTGAAGTCAAGACTAGTTGACATTTATTTTTTGAGTCTGTAGCACCCATGGTCTGGTTTTATAAACAGCAGAACTGAGGACTACGAAGAGAATTCGGCAGAATAAATTAAAGATACGTAAACAAACAATGAAAAGCTAGTTTTGCTTTTACAATCACGAGCCAGTTTCTCACACTGGGAACAGTAGGATACTGTGGGCACTGTGAGCATGCAAAGAAGCAGAACGAGATGAGACAGAAGCGCACCTGCAGAAGACAATGAGTGCAAACGAAAAAGAGACTCAGGAAATACTGAATTCTGTTGGCCCTGTTTGTGGTTTAGATATCTTTGTGAGGTTAACAGATGATGAATCCCTGTACCAAAAGGCTTGAGTACAACGAATTCTCAGTAAAATTGTAGGTCTTTGAGCTTTATTATTAAAATTAAAAAGTGCCTTTAATGCAAGATACTTTTGAATTGCTCTAAGCAAAAAGAAAATTCAGATTAAACCCCAAATTAAATCACATAAATGACAATGGGGTATATACCATGGGGTTTGTTTGAAAGATATTTAAGATGACTCGTCTCTAATAAGAGGTCTGGTCATCAGATAGAAATTGACATGTACTAACATTGTGAACCTAAATAAGATGAAATGACATAATGCCTATAAAATATAAGCATATTGCTGGGCACAAGTATTCAGCAAATGTTAGCTAAATCAATTTGCCAGTCACTGGGCAAGAAGCCAACAATACTGTCAGTGGCTATCATCTTCTTTTCGGACTTGCCAAAAAGAAAACTGAATCTGAATCTGATCAAGCCTTTTAGCTGCAGCTACCAGTTTACAGGAAATACATGAGACAGAGGAACACAAGTGACACTTAAGTGACACTATAAGGATATAATCAGCAAACTCCAGCCTGTGGGAAGCACTGTAATACAAACAATCCAGTTTCTTCAACAAATAAATTACAAGGAGGGAGAAAAGGGGAAGGGGAAACTGAAAAAATAAAAACCATTTAAGAAATATATTAGGCTAGATGTGGTGGCTCACATCTGTAATCTCAGCACTTTCGGAGGCTGAGGTAGGAGAATCACTTGAGTACAGGAATTTGAGACCAGCCTGGACAATATAGTGAGCCACTGTCTCTATGAAAAAATTTAAAAATTAGCCAAGGCCACCCTGGAGCTCATGCCTGTAATCCCAGAACTTTGGGAGGCCGAGGCAGGCGAATAACTTGAGGTCAGGAGTTCGAGACCAGCCTGGCCAACATGGTAAAACCCCGCCCATACTAAAAATACAAAAATTAGCTGAGTGTGGTGGCATGCACCTGTAATCCCAGCTACTCAGGAGGCTGAGGCAGGAAAATTGCTTGAACCTGGTAGACGGAGGTTGTAGTGAGCCGAGATTGTGCCACTGCATTCCAACCTGGGTGACAGAGCAAGACTCCATCTCAAAAAACAAAAATAAAAATTAGCCAAGCATGGTGGCTCACACCTGCAGTCCCAGCTATTTGGGAGGTTAGGGTGAGAGGATTGCTTGAGCCTGGGAAGCAGAGGTTGTAGTGAGCCAAGACTGCACTGCTGCACTCCAGCCTGGGTGACACAGAGAGACCTTATTTCAAAAAATGAGAGAAATATATCAAATAATTACAACACATGTATCTTTTTTGAGTCCTGATTCAAATGAAAACCTGTAAAAAATGACATTTGTAAGACAATTGAAAATTTTAAGAATGACAGTATACTTGATGACAGTAAAGGATTATTTTAGTTTTTTTTAGGTGTGATAATGGTTCTGTGATAATATTTAAATATTTTTCTTTTCTCTATCAAATAGCTATGTTTTTCTACTTCTTCTGGCATATGTTTAAATGGAAAAACACCCTATGAACTGGATTGCCCAGTGACTACTTGTCATGATAAAGAATGCCAAACATTTTTGAGAGGAAGTTAGATTGATGATGTTCCCAGCAGGGCATGGGCATCACCTGTTGTAGACATAATAACAAAAGGAGTGAGACACATTTTTCTTCCAGCTTGCCATGGAGAATTGCTGTGATTTGGGGATAACACAAAGTAGTAAAAGGACCTTCATGGGTCCTTTAATATCTGCAGATTCTGCAGCCTCACATTTAAAAATAATGATTGAAGAAACAGCCATAAATTACATCTGTAGCTATTAACCAATTTAATTTCCCTGTGTGCCACTCACTAAAATGTTTCTAGCGGTCTGTTCTGTACCAATTACCTAGATAATGTAGTCTTTGATTAAGAAATGTCATCTGACCTTTTTATTTATGCTGAACTATTCACAATGACTGCCCAGCAGTTTTTTATTCTGCAGATTGTGTGCCTAGCTGGTAATGGTATGTTGCTTTATTCCTCATTGTGTTCCTGAAAAGCAGGGTAAGAATTTTCGTAAATACACTATGGCAGTGATTCTCAAATGGACTTAGTTTGCCCCACAGGGGACACTTGGCAATGTCTGGAGACGTGTTTGGTTTCCCAGCTGGAGGTTGCTACTGAAATCTTGTGGAGTAGCAGCCAGAGATGCTGCTAAACATCCTACAATGTACAATGTAGCCCCCCACAGCAAAGCACCATCAGGCCCACAATGTGTTTGAGAAACTCTGTACCACAGTTACACAATAAAATGAAAACAAAAATTGTGGGGTTGAAAGAACCAAATTTGTACGACAGTAGCGTTTTATCTTAAATTAGCCTTTAATGCATAAACTATTACTCAATTTTAAAAATATAACATCTGTCTGGAAATAACAGAAGCAGTTATCACTAGAGTAAATGATTGCCAATATTTTATTGTAAGCCCATGATGACACAAAATGCCAATTCTACTCTAAAAAATAGTAATAATTTTTCTTCTTTTAAAATACTGTTTGATTTCATTGTGATAATTTATTTCAAAACAAACCTGAAAATCTTTGCTCTTGTTTGTAACTTTACATTAAGTTTTAAAAATAGGCAGAAAGAGGCAACATACCAAAATTTAGCCAGTTAAGACTACTTCTGGCCGTGCAGTGGCTCACGTCGGTAATCCCAGCACTTTGGGAGGCTGATGCCAGGGGATCATCAAATCAAGAGATCGAGCCCATCCTGGCCAACACAGTGAAACCCCGACTCTACTAAAAATACAAAAATTAGCTATGCGTGTTGGTGGGAGCCTGTAATCCCAGCGATTCGGGAGGCTGAGGCAGGAGAATCGCTTGAACCCAGGAGGTGGAGGTTGCAGTGAGCCGAGATCATGCCACTGCACTCCGGCCTGGGCGACAGAGTGACGCTCCGTCTCAAAAAAAAAAAAAAAAAGGCTACTTCTATTATCTATTTTTCATACTCTGCATCTTTCATAAACTTGTAAAGCACAAAGTCCTTTTACTTTACCCCAAATTACTCTATACACAAATGTTCTTTATTTTGAGAGTGGGGACTCTGTCTCAAAAAAAAAAAAAAGGCAATATGATTCTACTGGTCACTGTTTTAGCATTCTTAATCTTTTTAAGAGGTGAATTTTTGTATTTATAGAGAGAATCTGAATTATTCTTTGATCTGAAGTTTAAAGATTTTATTTGCAGGAGCATGTTCTGTGTTTTGATTTTATGAAAAATCAGGAAATAAAGTTTCAATAAAAAACAGATAATTTTCACATTTTCTCTGAATGCTGGTTCATATTTCTTATGCTTAGAGGCTGACAGCACAACAAAATGCCAAGAACAACTAGGGAATTAATTGCATGGGGTGATTCTCAAGCCTGTGACTAGGCTCCACAGTAAAACACTATTTCAAAGAAGTGTCAAAGTAAAAGAAATAGCTCGTGATACATTAAGTGAAAAAAATCCGCTTTCAAAATCCCATGTATGATATGTTCCCAATTTGGCTTTTAGAAAGAGAAATCATCAAAAAACTTTAGAAACTGCAAGAAAATAAACAAAACATGAAGGGTTGTTGTCTCAAACTGTCAAGAGGTGGTGGGATTATGGATAATTTTAATTTTTCTTCTCTTAATTTTCTATAACAAATATGTATTACTTTTTAAATTAGAAAAATATATTTGCATATATGTGTTTAATGTACGTATTTATATATGTCTCTAAGATCTACAAGTCTCTTGATGCTTAAAAAAATCTTTTTTACTGTAAAATATTAATATAGAATTATATAAAATATATAAATACAGCTTATATTATAATTATAAAGCATATATCTAAATAACTACCACTTGGGTAAAAATACAGAATTTTCTGGCCAGGTGTGGTGGCTCATGCCTGTAATCCCAGCACGTTGGGAGGCTGAGGCGGGCAGATCACTTGAGGTCAGGAGTTCGAGGCCAGCCTGGCCAACATAGTGAAACCCCATCTCTATTAAAAATACAAAAATTAGCTGGGCATGATGGCATGTGCCTGTAATCCCAGCTACTTGGGAGGTTGAGGCAGGAGAATCACTTGAACCCAGGAGGCAGAGGTTGTCGTGAGCTGAGATTGTGCCATTGCACTCCAGCCTGGGTGACAAGAACGAAACTCCGTCTCAAAAAAAATAAATAAATAAAAACCCCATAATTTTCTAATACCCTCACTGACCCCCAACCTCCCAACATGCTCTTGACTACCGTGATAATCATCTGTTTATGTGCCTTTCTAAGTAGTTTAACTGCTGATCATGTATCCCTACAATGCAGAGTTTGATGTTGATTGTTTGAACTTTACACAAGTAGAAGCCTATTCTATTTCGACTTGCATCCATCCCTCAGCATTATACCATGAGATTTAACCATGCTGATACATATAGCCAGTTTGTTCATTTTCTTTGCTGTAGAGTATTCCACTGATTTTTCAGTAAGTAATCTTTATACTTTTATATACAAAGAATATAAATATTTTAAAATGTATATTTTTCTCTTCAACTTCTGTAAGGAAAAAAAATCCACATAATATGGAGCTGCATTCTGTGCCAGTCACTGCAGGAGATACTCTGTGTATCCCATATATTATATTCAATGTTCCTGAAAATCATAGACTTAGAAGGTTTGAAAGAGACTTTGGAAACATATATTTCAACCACATGCTGATGTGATATTAGGCTTAGAAAGCTGAAACAGCTTTGGCTCCAACTCTGTTGTGCCAGGAGGAAGTCTAAAGGTTTTACACAGGATGTGTCACAGACATGCCCTGGGATGGGTGCAATTCTAGGTCTTAGCCACTGAGGAAGTGACTTCTCCTGGCAAAAGCTGAAGACTATAATCCTTTTCCTTGCTCCAGCTGCTTTAGAGAACACAGGCCAGGCACATGTTGAAAAAGCTTCAAGGCTAAGAAAACAAAAGGCATCCCCAGGGTTAAAAAAGCAGGCATGCAGATGGGTTTTAATTAACAATTAGACAGCCAGCATCTTACAGAGCATATGGGAGGAAGGTGTAACCTCCACTAGCAATCTATATATAAAAGGAATGTTGGCATTTGCAATTGCAGGTGAAAAGAACTCATCATAGGGATCTTCAACATCCCAGTGCAGAAGGACAAGGATAAGCAAAAACACTAAGTGTTTTGATTTTCCATTGCTATATAACAAACCATGTAAAACTCGGAGGCTTAAAATAACTATTTGTCTCTCATGGTTCTGAGGGATGACCGGACTAAGCTAAGCAGTTCTCTCTTTAAGGTTCTCATGCATTTGTGATCAAGACTGGAGCCATCTGAAGGACTATGTGGGTTGGATGTGCGGATAGATGGCTTCTTCATTCACATGTCCAACCTCTCAACTGAGGTGGCTGGAACAGCTTTATGTGGCTGGCTGGGCTTCTTCAAAGTTTGGTGGTGTCAAGGCAATTGAACTTCTTACATGATGGCTGACTTTGCTCAGAGTAAGTGTTCCAAGACAGCAAAGGGAAGGCTGCATCATTTCTGTAGAATTCTTTTGGTTAGAAATGGCCAGCTCAGAATTAACACAGGAAAGGACCACATAAGGGAATGACTACTAGTAGGCATGGTTCACTGAGGGGTCTTCTTTGGAGACCAGCTACCACTCCAGAAGAGGATCAGCAAAGCAGGGTCTAGGGGTAAGGAGAAAAGCAATGGGGACATCCCAACTAGAATAGAGACAGCCTTCTTGGCCATTCTGATTAAGGATTCTTTCTTCTGCCTTAGAGGAGAAGAACTGGAAGTTCCTATTAGAAGCCATTAATAGTATTTGTAGTCACATGTATTTATGCCTAAGTTGACTGAAAACAGTTCTCATTGCATATGATGGGCTCAATAACTATCAACAAATCTTTTGCTATGTACACCAAGTTCCATGATAAAGAACTCCAAAGTATTAGAAATTGCTCATGATACTAAGAGTGGTGGCTCACACCTATAGTCCCAGCACTTTGGGAGGCTGAGGATTTCTTGAGCTCAGGAGTTTGAGACCGGCCTGGGCAAAAAAGTGGGACCCCATCTCTACAAAAAATAAAAAATCAGCTGGGTGTGATGGCACATGCCTGTGGTCCCAGCTACACAGGAGGCTGAGGTAGGAGGATTGCTTAAGCCCAGGAGTTCAAGGCTACTGTGAGCCATGTTCACACCACTGCACTCTAGCCTAGGTGATACAGCAAGACCCTGTCTTGAAACAAACAAATAAACAAACAAACAAACAAAAACACTCCTTGCGATATAGACATAATAGAATTCATATTACCTTATTATTGCAGTTAAGATGTTAAGATTCTGCCACCAGAATGGGCAAATCAGGTGTCCATTTCTCCCTGAGATTAGGCCTAAGGTGCCACAGTGGATCTAGTGCTTACTAAAACATACAATAGCCACACACAAATCTTTGATGGGAATCCTAATTGGCACTTAAACTCACTAATGATTCAATTACTAAAAATAAAGTTTAACTCTGTTTTACCTAAACTTAGAGATGGGAATGCATGGTCCTTTTATACTTCAGAGTCTAAAGCATATTTTAGGGCAAAATTTACTTGGAGTAGTTACTTCTAAGTACTTACAAGCTTATTAATATAACAATTTTCAACATAGCTTAGACTCTTGGAGTATCCAGGGGCTGATTATAATTTAGATAAAACTTTATTACTGTAAAGGGTTTTAAAAAATAAATTAACTTTAATTGCTAATATTCTGTGAGATTGGTGAAAGAGGCTACGGGGTTCTGAAGCTTCCTTTCCAGTCTTTATTCATGTGACTCCTAGACACATGGTAATTAAATATTGAAAGCTAATCTCCCCTTGATACATAAAAAAGCAGAGGTATATGTCCAAATACTGAAGAGGCCAGGGAGGGGTGGAGGAGGTTGTTCACCTCCAAGTATCAGTATTCTGCCTTTGTTATCACTGAAAGGACTGTGGTTGCTCAGGGAATGTGGTCCCAAAGGAGCTACTGTTCATACAGCCTGAGACTCAGTGAGGAGATACGCTCTTCCCATTGTTTGGTACTCTGACATAGATTTCCAGGAGTCCTAGAACAGAACAACATTTCTTTAACAACAACAACAAAAAAAATTGGAAAGTGACCATCTAATTCTTTTTTTTTTTAGATGGAGTTTCGCTCTGTCTCCCAGGCTGGAATCTCAGTTCACTGCAACCTCTGCCTCCCAGGTTCAAGCGATTCTCCTACCTCAGCCTCCCAAGTAGTTGGGATTACAGGCGTGCACCACCACACCCCGCTAATTTTTGTATTTTTAGTAGAGATGGGGTTTTGCCACGTTGGCCAGGCTGGTCTCTAACTCAGGTGATCCGCCTCCCTCGGCCTCCCAAAGTTCTGGGATTATAGGCATGAGCTACCTCGCCCAGCCCCATCTAATCCATTCTAATCAGCCATCTCTGAAGGTAAATACTTAGTTTGTTAAGCAATTAAAACACAAGTGGAATATAAAATGATAAACACATTAGAGCTAGAAGAGTTTTCTGTGAACCCAGATTCCATCCTTCTTATTGAAATAATGCCAGATTGCTATGCCCAGTGGAGAAAAAATGGACAATGAATAATTACATTAAAAAATTAAACGATCCCGTTTGACATACTCCTTTCCTAGCTGTTTTCCATGTTTAAAATATATTATAAGAAAAATAAGGTTGGGGTCATATGAAACATTACTTATCTCTTTTTCTCATTTAACATAAACATGTTTTTATGCCATTATATAGTCTTGATATATCTTCAAAAAATTGATATTTAAGACTGGGCACAGAGGCTCATGCCTGTAATCCCAGCACTTTGGGAGGCCAAGGTGGGTGGATTGCTTGAGTCCAGGAGTTCAAGACCAGCCTGGATAACACAGTGAGACCCTGTCTCTACAAAAAATAAAAAATTAGCCAGGCACAGTGGCTTGCACTGTAGTCCCAGGTACTTGGAAGGCTGAGGCACGAGGATTGCTTGAGCTGGGGAGATTGAGGCTGCAGTAAGTGATGATGTGCTATTGTACTCCAGCCTGGGTGACAGAGCAAGACCCTGCCTCAAAAACAATTGATATTAAAAAAAATTTTCTTTTTAAATAAAGACAGCGTGTCACTATGTTACCCAGGGTGATCTTGAATTCCTGGACTCAAGCAATGGGCCTGCCTCAGCCTCCCAAAGTGCTAGGATTATATGCGTGAGCCACTGTACCCATACTGTAAAATGTTATACATCCATTTAAATATCAATTTTTTTTGGTATTTAAATGGACGTATAACATTTTGCAGCACAGGTATGCCATAACTTATTTAACCCTATCTGTATTGTTTAATATTTTTATTATTTCCAATATTGTGCTATAATATTGGATAGTGATAACAAACAATAAATGAAAGCCAATATTTATTAGTGCTACTCTGGAGAGGAATGTTAAAAGCACTTTCTATATATTAATATACTTAATCCTCATAAAACTCTATGAGCTGATGTGGTAAATTAGTTAGGACTTGGAAAACTATGGCCCATGAGCCAAATCCAGTCTGCTGCTTGGTTTTGTAAATATAGCTTATTGGAACACAGTCACTCTCGTTGTTGGTACATTATTATCTAAGGCTGCTTTCATGCTATAACGGCAGAGTTCAGTGGTTGCAACAGAGACAATATGGCCAACAAAGCAAAACATATTTACCATCTGGCTCTTTACCAAAATAGTTTGCTGACCCCTGGACTGTTCAGCAAATATTCATTCTCTCCCACTGCCTCACCTTCCCTGACTTATTGGTGTTGGGCTCAGCCATGTGACTTGCTTTAGTCAATGTTTGTTAAGTGCAAACATTAGATGCAAATAAAAGTATGCAATTGGGCCAGGTGTAGTGGCTCACACCTGTAATTCCAGCTTTTAGAAGGCCAAGCAGGAGGACCACTTGAGCCCAAGAGTTTGAGACCAACTAGAGATGCATAGGAAGAACCCATCTGTACAAAAAAAAAAAAAAAAAAAAAAAAAATTAGCTGAGCATGGTAGCATGCGTCTGTAATCCCAGCTACTTGGGAGGCTGAGGTGACAGGATTGATTGAGACTGGGATGTCATGGCTGCAGTAAGCTGTGATCACACCACTGTACTCTAGTCTGGGTGACAGAGGGAGACCCTGTCTCAAAAAAAAAAAAGCAAAGAAAAGAAAAGGAAAGAAAAAGAAAACTATGCAACTGAACTTGCTCTCTTTCATGTCAGATACTGCCAGTAGAACAGATCCCTAGTAGTCTACCGACACACACAAAAATAAGTTATACTATAGCCCGCTTGAACCAAAATGAAGTCAAGCCAAGCCTAGAATAGTGGGACTCCAGCTGACCTGGAGATGTGCGATTGAGAAATAAATGCTTATGGTATGTCACTAAGTTTTGGGGAAATTTATTATGCAGCATTGCTGGGGTAACTAACTGATACTGGAGGAGACTACTATTATCCCTTTACAAGAATTCTATGAGTAGGGGACTATTCGTCATTTTACAGATGGAAAAACTGAGAAACATACAGAGGATAAGCAGGGCCATACTAGTCATAAGTAGGAGAACCAGGCTTTGAATGGAGGCAGTCTGGCTTCAGAGCCTGCATTCACTCTACTCTACTGCCTACTGCATTAAATACATAAATAGTTACCTGAGTTTTTTAAAAAAAAATTAGGTAAGAATTTATTAAATAACAATCTAGTATGGAACACTATTCCTTTTTTCCCCATCACCCCAAACGTTGATCATTTCTTTGTATTTGGAACATTGAAAATCCTCTCTTCTATTATTGGAAAATATACAATGAATTGTTAATTATAGTCACCCTATATTGCTATAGAACACTTGAACTTACTCCTCCTATCTAGCTGTGCTTTTGTTATCTGTTAACTAATCCTTGGTTATTCCCCTCCTCCCCTTACCCTTTCCCACCTCCAGTAACCGCTCTTCAACTCTCTACTTCTATAAGCTCAACTTTTTAAGCTTCCACATGTGAGTAAGATCATGCAACATTTACCTTTTTGTACCTGGCTTATTTCACTTAATATAATGTCCCGCAAGCTCATCCATGTGGCTGTGAATGACAAAATTTCACTTTTTTTATGGCTAAATGGTATTCCATTATGTATATATATCACATTTTCTTTATTCATCTGTCAATGAACACTTAGGTTTATCCTATTTCTTGGCTATTGTGAATAGCGCTACAATAAATACGAGAGTGCAGATACTTCTTCAACATACTGATTACCTTTCCTTGGTATATATGCCCAGTAGCTGAATTTCTGGATCATATGGTAGTTCTATTTTCAGTGTTTTGAGGAACCTCCATATTGAGTTCCATAATGGCTACACTAAGTTACATTTCCACAAACAGTGTAAGAGAGTTCCTACTTCTCCACATCCTCACCATCATTTGTTATTTTTTGTCTTTTTGAAAATAGCCATTCTAACTGGGTTTAGATATCTCATTGTGGATTTTATTTGCATTTCCCTGATGATTAGTGATGTTAAACATTTTTTCAGGTACCTGTTGGTCATTCATATGTCTTCTTTTAAGAGATGCCCATTCAGCTCATTTGCCCAGTTTTAAATAGAATTATGTGTTGTTGTTGTTGTTTTGCTGTTGAGCTCTTTGTATATTCTGGATATTAATCCTTGTTAGATGAATAGTTTACAAATATTTTCTCTCATTCCGCACATTGTCTCTTCACTCTGTTGATTTTTTTCCTTTGCTGTGCAGAAGCTTTAATTTGATATAATCCCATTTGTCTACTTTGCCTGCGCTTTTGAGGTCTTCTCCATAAGATCTTTGCCCAAACTAGTGTCATGAAGTGTTTACCCTATGCTTTTTACTAATAGTTTCATAGCTTCATGCCTTCTATTCAAGTCTTTAATCCATTTTGAGTTGACTTTTAATATGGTGAGAGATAGAGGTCTATTTTCATATTTCTCCATATGGCTATCCAGTTTTTCCAACACTACTTACTGAAGAGACAGTCCCTTTCCCAATAAATGTTCTTGGCACCTTCATCAAAAATCAGATAGCTCGGCCGGGCGCGGTGGCTCAAGCCTGTAATCCCAGCACTTTGGGAGGCCGAGATGGGCGGATCACGAGGTCAGGAGATCGAGACCATCCTGGCTAACACGGTGAAACCCCGTCTCTACTAAAAAATACAAAAAACTAGCCGGGCGTGGTAACGGGCGCCTGTAGTCCCAGCTACTCGGGAGGCTGAGGCAGGAAAATGGCGTGAACCCGGGAGGCGGAGCTTGCAGTGAGCCGAGATTGCGCCACTGCACTCCAGCCTGGGCGACAGAGTGAGACTCCATCTCAAAAAAAAAAAAAAAAAAAAAAAAAAAAAAATTCAGATAGCTGTTTATTTCTGGGTTCTGTGTTCTGTACCATTGGTCTATTGGTCTGTTTTTATGGCTAGGACCATGCTGTTTTTGTTACCACAGCTTTACAGTATATTTTGAAATCTGGTAGTGTGATGCCTACAGCTTTGTTCTTTTTTCTCAGGATTACTTTGGCTATTCAGGGTCTCTTATAGTTCCATATTAGTTTTAAGATTGCTTTTTTTTTTTTTTTTTTTTTTGAGATGGAGTCTCGCTCTGTCACCCAGGCTAGAGTGCAGTGGCCGGATCTCAGTTCACTGCAAGCTCCGCCTCCCGGGTTTATGCCATTCTCCTGCCTCAGCCTCCCGAGTAGCTGGGACTACAGGTGCCCGCCACCTTGCCCGGCTAGTTTTTTGTATTTTTTTAGTAGAGACGGGGTTTCACCATGTTAGCCAGGATGGTCTCGATCTCCTGACCTCGTGATCCGCCCATCTCGGGCTCCCAAAGTGCTGGGATTACAGGCTTGAGCCACCGTGCCCAGCCTTAAGACTGCTTTTTTATATTTCAGTGAATAATGTCATTGATATTTTGATAGGGATTGCACAGAATCTGTAGATTGCTTTCGGTAGTATGGTCATGTTAACAATATTAATTCTTCCAATCCATGAACATGAGATATCTTTCCTTTTTTTTTTTTTTTTTTTTTTGAGACGGAGTCTCGCTCTGTCACCCAGGCTGGAGTGCAGTGGCCGGATCTCAGCTCACTGCAAGCTCCGCCTCCCGGGTTCACGCCATTCTCCTGCCTCAGCCTCCCGAGTAGCTGGGACTACAGGCGCCTGCCACCTCGCCCGGCTAAGTTTTTTTTGTATTTTTAGTAGAGACGGGGTTTCACCGTGTTAGCCAGGATGGTCTCGATCTCCTGACCTCATGATCCACCCGTCTCGGCCTCCCAAAGTGCTGGGATTACAGGCTTGAGCCACCGCGCCCGGCCCTCCTTTTTTTTTTTAAATTGAGACGGGGTATCACTCTGTCACCCAGGCTGAAGTGCAGTGATGTAATCTCAACTCACTGCAGCCTCTGTCTCCTGGGCTCAAGCAATCTTCCCACCTCAGCCTCCCAAGTAGCTGGGACTACAGAACATGTGCCACCATGCCCAGCTAATTATTTTGTATTTTTGGTGGAGACAGGGTTTTGCCATGTTGCCCAGGCTGGTCTTGAACTCCTGAACTCAAGCAGTGTGCCGGCCTTGGCCTCCCAAAGTGCTGAGATTACAGGCGTGAGCCATCATGCCCGGCTGTCTTTCCACTTTTTTGTGTGTCCTCTTCAATTTCTTTCATCAGTGTTTTATAGTTTTCCTTGTAGAAATCCTTCACCTCCTTAAATTTATTCCTAGATTTTATGTATGTATGTATGTATGTATGTATGTATGTATGTATGTATGTATGTAATTTATTTATTGTAGTTATTGTAAATGGGATTGCTTTCCTAATTTCTTTTTCTGCTAGTTCATTGTTGATGTATAGAAATGCTACTGATTTTTGTATATTGATTTTGTATTCTGCAACTTTACTGAATTCATTGATTAGTTCTAAGAGTTTTTTGGTAGAGCTTTTAGGGTTTTCTATATATAAGATTATGTCATTTGCTCATATAGCCAACAGACACATGAAAAAATGCTCATCATCACTGGCCATCAGAGAAATGCAAATCAAAACCACAATGAGATACCATCTCACACCAGTTAGAATGGCAATCATTAAAAAGTCAGGAAACAACAGGTGCTGGAGAGGATGTGCAGAAATAGGAACACTTTTACACTGTTGGTGGGATTGTAAACTAGTTCAACCATTGTGGAAAACAGTGTGGCGATTCCTCAAGGATCTAGAACTAGAAATACCATTTGACCCAGCCATCCCATTACTGGGGATATACCCAAAGGATTATAAATCATGCTGCTATAAAGACACATGCACACGTATGTTTATTGTGGCACTATTCACAATAGCAAAGACTTAGAATCAACCCAAATGTCCATCAGTGACAGACTGGATTAAGAAAATGTGGCACATATACACCATGGAATACTATGCAGCCATAAAAGAATGAGTTCGTGTCCTTTGTAGGGACATGGATGCAGCTGGAAACCATCATTCTCAGCAAACTATCACAAGAACAGAAAACCAAACACCGCATGTTCTCACTCATAGGTGGGAATTGAACAATGAGATCACTTGGACACGGGAAGGGGAACATCACACACCAGGGCCTATTGTGGGGAGGGGGGAGGGGAGAGGGATGGCATTGGGAGATATACCTGATGTAAATGACAAGCTGATGGGTGCAGCACACCAACATGGCATATGTATACATATGTAGCAAACCTGCACATTGTGCACATGTACCCTAGAACTTAAAGTATAATTAAAAAAATAAATTTTTAAAAAAAGATTATGTCATTTGCAAACAGGGACAATGTAACTCCCTCCTTTCTTTTTTTTTTGAGACGGAGTCTCGCTCTGTCACCCAGGCTGGAGTGCAGTGGCCAGATCTCAGCTCACTGCAAGCTCCGCCTCCCGGGTTTAAGCCATTCTCCTGCCTCAGCCTCCCGAGTAGCTGGGACTACAGGCGCCCGCCACCTCGCCCACCAATTTTTTTGTATTTTTTAGTAGAGACGGGGTTTCACCGTGTTAGCCAGCATGGTCTCGATCTCCTGATCTCGTGATCCGCCCGTCTCGGCCTCCCAAAGTACTAGGATTACAGGCTTGAGCCACCGCGCCCTCCTTTCTAACTGGATGCCCTTTCTTTCTTTCTCTTGCTTAATTGCTCTAGCTAGGACTTCCAGTACTATGTTGAATAAAAGTGGTGAAAGTGGGCATCCTGGTCTTGTTCCAGATCTTAGAGAAACAGCTTTCAGCTTTTCCTTGTTCAGTATCATGTTGGCTGTGGGTTTATCATACATGGCCTTTATCATGGTGAGGTATTTTCCTTCTATATCCAATTTGTTGAGAGTTTTCATCATGAAAAGGTGTTTACTTTCATTGAATAGTTTTTGGTATTTATTAAAATGATCATATCGTTTTTGTCTTCAGTTCTGTTAATGTAATGTATCATATTTATTGATTTGTGTACGTTGACCTATCTTTGCATCCCCTGAATAAATCCCAAATAAGTCATGGTAAATGATTTTTCCAATGTGCTGCTGGATTCAGTTTGTTAGTATTTTATTGAGGATTTTTACATCTATGTTCATCAGGTATATTAGCCTATAGTTTTCTTTTTTCTGGTGTCCTTCTCTGGTTTCGGTATTGAGGTAACACTGGCATTATAGAATGAGTTGGAAGAATGCCCTTTTTTTCAGTTTTCTGGAAGAGTTTGAGAATTGGTATTAGTTCTTCAAATGTTTGGTAGAATTCTGCAGTGGAGCCATTGGGTACTGGGTCTTTTTCTGATAGGCAACATTTTATTACAAATTCATAGATTCAATCTCATTATTTGTAATTGGTCTGTTCAGGTTTTCTATTTCTTCTTGGTTCAGTCTTGGTAGAAAATATGTGTCCAAAAATTTATCCATTTCCTCTAGCTTTCTAATTTGTTGGTGTATTTGTTCATGATACAAAGTCTCCAATGATACTTTGTATTTCTGTGTTATTAGTTGTCATATCTCCTTTTTCATTTCTGATTTTATTTATTCAGGTATTTTCTCTTTTTTCTTGGTTAGTCCAGCTAATGGTTTACCAACTTTGTCTTTTTGAAAAACCAATTTTTCATTTTGTTGATCTTTTGTGTGTTTTTTTTTTTTTAGCTGATCTTTATTATTTATTTATTTCTAATTCTGGGTTTGGTTTATTCTTGCTTTTCTAATTCCTTGAGATACACTGTCAATTCATTTATTTAAAATCTTTCTATTTTTTGGATGTAGGTGTTTATTGCTATAAATTTCCCTCTTAATCTGCTGTATCCCACAGGTTTTGTTATATTGTGTTTCTATTTTCATTTCTTAATACATTAAAACATTTCCTTTTTCATTTCTTCACTGACCCATTGGTCACTCAGGAGCATGTTGTTTAACTTCCTGTTTGTACAATATCAGAAGTTCCTTTTTTTCTTTTTGTAAGAGACAAGGTGTATTAATTTGTTTTGTATCACTATAAAGGAATACCTGAGGCTAATTCATTTAAAAAAAAAAAAGAGGTCTACACTTTGGGAGGCCAAAGCAGGTGGATCGCTTGAGGTCAGGAGTTCAAGACCAGCCTGGCCAATGTGGTGAAACCTTGTCTCTACTAAAAATACAAAAATTAGCCATGTGTGGTGGCGTGCACCTGTAGTCCCAGCTACTTGGGAGGCTGAGGCAGGAAAATTGCTTGAATCTGGGAGATGGAGGTTGAAGTGGACCAAGATTGTGTCACTGCACTCCAGCCTGGGCAACAGAGCGAGACTCCATCTCAAAAAAACAAAACAAAACAAAAAAACAAGAGGTTTAACTGGCTCACAGTTCTGCAGGCTGTACAAGGTACAAGCAGCATGGTGCCAACATCTGCTCAGCTTCTGATGAGGGCCTCTGGCAATTTAAAGTCATGATGAAAGTGACAGGGAATCAGCCTGTCACATGGTGAAGAGAGCATGGGGAAGTGCTACACACTTTTAAACAACCAGATCTCACATGAACTCAGAGCAATAACTCACTCATTACCAAGGGGATGGTGCTAAGCCATTCATGAGAGATCCACCCCCATGATCCAAACACCTCCCACCAGACCCCATCTCCAATACTGGGAATTACATTTTAACATGAGATTTGGAGGGGACAAACATTCAAACCACATCACAAAACATATCACCCTGTCATCCAGGACAGAGTGCAGTGGTATGAACATAGCTCACTGCAGCCTTGAACTACTGGGCTCCAGGGATTCTCTCACCTCAGCCTCCTGAGTAGCTAGGACTATAGGTGTGAACCACCACACCTTGGTAATTTTTGTTTATTGTTTTTGTGGAGATAATGTCTTGTTTTGTTGCCCAGGCTGGTCTCAAACTCTTGGCTTCAAGTGATCCTTCCACCTTGACTTCCCAAAGTGCTGGGATTACAGGTATGAGCCTGTCTTATTTAGAGACAGGGTCTCACTCTGTCACCCAGGCTGGAGTGCACTGGCACAATCATGGCTCACTGGCCTTGACCTCCTGGGCTCGAGCAACCCTCCCACCTCACCTTCCCGAGTAGCTGCGACCACAGACACGTGCCACCATGCCTGGCTATTTTGCTTTTAATGTTTTTGTATAGACGGGGGTCATCCTATGTTGCCCAGGCTGACCTCAAACTCCTGGGTTCAAATATCCTCCCATGTCAGCCTCTCAAAGTGTTGGGATTACAGATATGAGCAATTGCACTTGGCCTAAAATGTACTTTATATTTATTTCTGTTGTTGATTTTCTGTCTAGATGATCTATCCAAATGCTGAGTGTGGAGTGCTGAAACCCCCAACTTTTATTGTATCGGAGTTTATCTCTCTGTTTAGATCAAATAAGATTTGCTTTTTATATATCTGGGTACTACAGTGTTGGGTTCATATATATTTATAATTGTTATATCCTCTTGCTGAATTGATCCCTTTAACATTATGTAATGACCGTCTTTGTCTTTTCGTATACTTTTTGACTTAAAGTCTGTTTTATCTGACATAAGCATAGCTACTTCTGCTTACTTTTAGGTTCCATTTGTGTGAAATATCATTTTCCATCCCTTCACTGTCAGTCTATATGTGTCTTTACAACTGAAGTGAGTTTCTTGCAGGCAGCATATAGCTGGGTAATGGTTTTTTCATCCATTCAGCCAGTCTATACTTTTTAAGTGGGGGATTTAATCTGTTTCTATTAAAGCTTATTATTGATAGGGAGGAACTTGCTTCTTCATTTTATTAATTGTTTTCTGGTTGTTTTGTATATCCCTTGTTCCTTTTTTCCTCTCTTAATGTTTATCATTGTCGTTTGGTGGTATTTTGTAGTGCTATGGTTTCATTCCTTTCTTGTTCTCCTTCATGAATCTGCTCTACTAGTAAGTTTTATACTTTTGTGTGTTCATGATAGTGATGATTATCTTTTCACTTCCAGAGATAAGACTTCCTTAAGCATTTCTTATAAGGCTGGTCTAGTGGTGTTGAATTCCCTTTATTTTTGCTTATCTGGGAAACGCTTTATTTCTCCCTCATTTCTGAAGGATAGCTTTGTTGGCTGTGGTATTCCTGGCTGGCTATTTTTTTTTTCTTTCAGCACATCCCATTCTCTCCTGGCCTGTAAGGTTTCTGCAGATAAATCTGCTGTTAGTCTAATGAGGGATCACTTATATGTGACTTAACACTTTTCTCTTGGAGTTTTTAGAATTCTGTCTTTGTTTTTGACTTTTGACAATTTGACTGTAATGTGCCTCAGATAGGATCATTTTGGGTTGAATCTTTGAGTTCCTTGATCTAGATATCTACACCTCTCCTCAGTCTTGGGAAGTTTTCAGCTATTATTTCATCAAGTAGGTTTTCTACACCTTTTCCCTTCTTTTCTCCTTCTGAAACTCCCATAAGACAAATATTTGTTCACTTAATGGTGTCCCATAAGTCTTGTAGGCTTTCTTCACTGTTTTTCATTCTTACTTTTTTTTCCCTGACTAGGTAATTTCAAATAATCTGCCCTCAAATCCAGAGATTCTTCTGCTTGATCAAGTCTGTTGTTGAAACTCTCTAATGTATCTTTTCATTCATCAACCTCTTCAGCTGCAAAATTTCTGTTTGGTTCTTTTTTATGATTCTATCTCTTTGTTGAATTTCTTGGTCATATCATGAATTGTTTTCCTGACTTCATTGTCTATCTGTATTTTCTTGTATTGTATCTCATTTAGTTTCCTTAAGATCATTATTTTGAATTCCTTTTCCAGAAATTCACTGATTTCCTTTTCACTGGGGTCTGTCACTAGAGAGTTATGTTCCTTTGGCAGTGTCAGGTTTCCAAATTGCAGCCCTACCCTACTCCTGAGGCCCAAATCTTCAGAGCACCCCTTCTTCCCCAGAGTGGGGCCAGTGTTGTGCCCTGCCCCCCAGGGTAGAATTACAGCTACAACCTAGCCCCATGGACCCAAGCTGCTAAGGGGTATATCATACTCACAGATCCTGGCTTGGTAAAAGTGGCTTTTCTTGCTTTTCTTCAGCTTTCCTTGCTTTTTCATGTTTCTTATGTCCATGTGTTGATGTCTGTGCAGCTGGAGCAACAACTGTTTCTTCAAAACTTTCTAAAGCAGTTTTCATAGAGAAAAACTTTCACCCATAGTTGGAACTTAGCATGCTGGTTAGGAAGCATGCAATGACTCTGTCCAGATAAGTGTAGTGGTACAGTCTCTGTGTAGCTTCTTCAGCTGTGTTCAATGTTAGCAATAACTGCAGACACCTCAATGGCATAGGCTATAGAAGAAGTCTGTGGTTGTGGCAGGGTGGTAGCATAGGTTGTTAATGTCCTCAGTGTCAAGGGCCTTTGGGGTCCTTCTATTGTTAGTTTCCCCACAATGGGGAGACTTAACTGAGGGGATCCTTCTTGGTGTCAGGTCTGACATGGCCTACAAGCAGCTGTAGCAGTGCTGGGTTCTGGGAGCAGGGGTTCAGAGCAGCTGTGAGGCCAGGGTCCTAGGTGCAGGTTTTTGCCAACTTATTGTAGCAGCTGGGCCTTGGGGCACAGGTTCATTTTCTGTGGCAGGTTGGATGTAGGCTGCCCACTGAGCTACGATCTGTGATTGTGAAGTACTCCCTAGCAGCTTGGGTCCATGGAGCTAGTCTGTAGCTGTGATTGGACCCTTAGGGGTCAAGGCATAGCACTGACCCCACTCTGGGGAGGAAGAGGTGCTCTGGAGATTTGGGATTCAGGAGCAGGGTATGGCTGCAATTTGGAAACCTAAGCCAATACGGCTCGGTAACAACTCCGGTCCCAGGGGATAAGGCACTGTGTAGTAGTGACTCTATACCCTGAGATGGTGGGACCTGGAAGTATCTCAGATTCTGTGATGCCAGGTGCAGTGACAGCAAATATCCCAGAATAATGGAACACAGCTGCTGTTTGGGCCCTGGGAGGCAGGGAATGCAGAGCAATGACTATCTACCCAAGGAGAGGGGTGTCAGCAGCTCAGACTCTAGGGAGCTAGTCCAGTTCCAGGGAAGCAGGGTACTAAAGCTGTTTGGCTTATAAGGTGGGATGTCTCAGCTCAGCCACTGCTCTGTTTCCCTAGGACACAGGATATTACATCAGCTCAGCCCTGGGACGCACAGCTGCTCAGCTTAGCCAGTGCACTGATTACCTAGTGGGTGAAGTGCCACCTCAGCTCAGATTGGCTGGTGGGGGGATACGGGAGGGTAGTGTGTGAATGTTCTTGGAAGCCCAGGCACCATTTCCCTGGGATGCAGGGTGCCACTTCACCTTAGGTACCGAGGTGTGTGACCACTCTGGGCAGCCAAGGCATTGTTTTCTGGGATGCAGAGTGCTGCTTCAACTTAGGCACTGGGGAGGCCTGAGCAGCCTAAGTACTATTTTCCCAAGAGACAGATTACTACTTCAGCTCTGGCCCAAAGGGCAGGGTAAGGGGTAGATGGAGTAGCTCCACCTCCACTTGTCCCCACGGAAGAGTGTAAACGCTACTTACAGCTTGGCTTGGGGATGTGTGGCCACTGGGCTGGGGTAGTTCAGTAGTGGCTTAGCCTCAGGGATGAAGGGGAGCTGTGGCTACTCATCCATGGAGGAAGACACACTCCAGACACAGTACCGGTTCCAAGATGGCATAGTGCAGTAGCCAGGAGGCCCACAAGGAGTGGAGCACAGTGTCTACTTCTTCGTCCTTGGGGAGACCATAGCTATGTGGACTCTAGGTGGCTCCCTCAGCTGGCCTTAGTGTCTGTGAAAACTGCCCGGGACCCTAGTGGTGAGGTCTATAGTTGGCCAAGGTGTTGACAGGGGTTGCTAAGAGCCTCTTGCTTACCTCCTCACTGTAGGGAGAAACTTCCCCTGGTTTCCAGCTGATCCTGACTGGAGAATGGGGTGGTGGAGGCCAGTGTTTCCTTCCGTTCTCTATGTGGGCCTACCAAGTTCCTGTGCTCACCTGTTTCTTTGATTTCTCCAACGTACTCCAGTACTCTCATTCAGTTATTTTCATTAAAATGTGGTTTAGCCATTGTTTGGGTTCTTTGTGAGGATGATGAGCACGAGGGGCTTCTAGTCAGCCATCTTGCTGATGTCACTTGGAGTGTGCCTGAGTTTTTGATTATTTCCTCAAGAGAGATATTCAGTAAGTAAAATTCTTAGGTCAAGGGGTATGCATTGCAGTTTTTAAAATTTCTGAAACATGTTATACTGCTTTCTTTTTATTTCTTTATTTTTTGAGAAAGGATCCCACTCTGCTGCCCAGGCTGGAATGCAGTGGCTCACTATAGCCTTGACCTCCCAGGACCTCAGGTGATCCTCCCACCTCAGCCTCACAAGTAGCTGGGACTACAGGCGCACACTACCACTCCAGGCTAATTTTTGTTATTTTTTGTAGAAACAGGGTTTTTGCCACGTTGACCAGACTGGTCTTGAACTCCTGGTCTCAAGAAATCCTCCCACCTTGGCCTCTCAAAGTGCTGGGATTACAGGGGTGAACCACTGTGCCCAGCTTAATGTTACACTGCTTTCTAAAATGCTTGTAACAATTAACATTCACTGCATTTTACCTTCTCCAGCATCCAACTCTATAGGCAATTATAGTTTTAGTTTCATTTCTTTGACAGTGGCCTTGACATTTTAAAAAATATGCTCTCTTAATGTTAAGTACTAACTCTGGTCAAAGTCCAGTTATACTTAGACCTGTGGGGCACTGATAAGAGCTATGAATGACCAACTCAGAACTTCTAAAATGCAGAATTTCAGGGATTTATCTAGGAAATGTACATCAAAGTGATTACAGGAGGCAGGAAAGCTAGTCAAAATCTAAAGGACCCTCAACATAGGGATGACCTAGGTCAAATTCAGGTATTGTAAGAGCTACCAAGTTTGAATTCTTTGGGTTTGACCTAAAATAATTAAAACAGTGAAATCTAAGATAAGCTGTCAGGTTATGTGGGCCCAAGTAATGAGAAATATGGCCTTAAACTACCCATCTAAGTGTCTCAGAGAACAGAGAAAAGTTGTTACTGTAGCATTCCTTCTTAGAATGAACATCACCAACACCTATTTAACTATTCTCTTTTCAGTTTGATAGTAAAACGTTGACAGCTGCAGCAGTTTTTAGATGAGCCTAAAAATCTCTTTGGAATGGTAAAATTCTATTTTGCGAAACATGTAAACCAGATGGCCATTTCTAATTTTGGAATTTCTCAGACAGGTGTTAATCCAAAATTGTCTTCCCATTTCTCCCTTAAATTCCAAAGAAGGCTAAAACCAAAACAAAACTTACAGAAAATGTTTCAGAGACAAATGACAGATCTTTTGATCAAAGTAATTTTTACTTAGAAGGAAACAGCTGACTTACAAAGAAATTGCACTGAGGCTATTTCTAAATAAAAGTGTTTTTGCTATGGCATTGCAGGGAATTGAGGCACCTTCCATACTGGTGGTTATTTACAGCAACACAAGTACTTAGAAAAATAATAGGCTTCACCTTGCCATATGGGAAAATGCTGAAAAATAATTACCCAAAGATCCTCATGAAAATATACTGATAGAATTATCTATGGTGTTTAGGGTAATGGGTATCTTGTAAATTATGTTTTAAGTGAATGTTGCTATAAATCTCTTAAATATGCAGCATATACCTATAAGCAAAAGATGGCAATAGAATTTTTCTTAATTTTTGTTTTTTATGGGTACATTATAGGTATATATATTTATGAGGTACATGAGATATTTTGTACAGGCATGCAATTCATAATAATCAACTCAGGGTAAATGGGGTATCCATCACCTCAAGCATTTATTTTTTCTTTATGTTATGCACATTCCAATTATACCCTTTTATTTTTTAAAAATGTACAATAAATTACTGTTGACTGTAATTACTCTGTTGTGCTAACAAATACTAGATCTTATTCAGTCTAACTATATTTTCATACCCATTAACTATCTCCACTTCCCGTCCACACCACTACCTTTCCCAGTCTCTAATAGCCATATTTTACTCTTTATAAGTTCAATTGTTTTAATTTTTAGCTCCCACAAATAAATGAGAACATGTGAAGTTTGTCTTTCTATGCCTGGTTTATTTCACTTAACATAATGACCTCCAGTTCCATCCATGTTGTTGTAAATAACAGGATCTCATTTTTTCTCCCCTATGGCTGAACAGTACTCCATTGTGTATATGTACCACATTTTCTTTATCTGTTCATCTGCTGATGGACACTTAGGTTGCTTCCAAATCTTAGCTATTGTGAATAGTGCTACAATCTAATGGGAATGCAGAAACCTATTTTATATACTTAATTCCTTTCTTTTGGGTATACACCTAGCAGTGGGATTGCTGGGTCATATAGTAGATCTATTTTTAGTTTTCTGAGGAACAACCATGCCATTCTCTATAGTGGCTGTACTAATTTACATTCCCACAAAAAACGTACAAGGGTTCCTTTTTATCTACATCCTTGCCAGCATTCGTTATTGCTTGTCTTTTGGATAGAAGCCATTTTAACTAGAGTGGGATACATTTCTCTGATGATCAGCAATGTTAAATACCTTTTCATATATCTGATGGCCATTTGTATGTTTTCTTCTGAGAAACGTTATTCAGATCTTTTGCGCATTTTAAAATCAGATTATTAGATTTTTTTCCTATTAAGTTCCTTATATATTCTAGTTATTAATCCCTGTGTCAGATGGGTAGTTTGCAAATACTTTCTCCCATTCTGTGGGCTGTCTCTTCATTTGGTTGATTGTTTCCACTGGTGTACAGAAGCTTTTTAACTTGACGTGATCCCATTTGTCCATTTTCACTTTGGTTGCCTGTACTTGAGGGTATTAATCAATAAATATTTGCCCAGACCAATTTCCTGGAGAATTTCCCCAGTGTTTTCTGGTAGTATTTTCATAATTTCAGGTATTAGATTTAAGTATTTAATCCATTTTGATTTGATTTTTCTTTTTGGTGAGAGATAGGGGTCTAGTTTAATTCTTCTGCATATGGATATCCAGTTTTCTCAGGACCGTTTATTGAAGAGACTGTCCTTTCCCCAACGTATATTCTTGGCACCTTTGTCAAAAACGAGTTCATGGTAGATGTATATATTTATTTCTGGGTTCTCCATTCTGTTCCCTTGGTCTATGTGCTTGTTTTTATGTCAGTGCCATGCTGTTTTGGTTATAATAGCTCTGTAGTATAATTCTAAGTCAAGTAATGTGATTCCTTTAGTTTTGTTCTTTTTGCTCAGGATGACTTTGGCTATTCTGGGTCTTCTGTGGTTCCACATAAATTTTAGGATTTTTTTTTCTATTTCTGTAAAGGATTTAAAAAATTATACCAAAGAACAAGCTAGCTTGATACTGTTTTAAATGTAAGTTTCTCTTCTTCCACCCACTATTTCCTAACATTGCTAGCCATTAATATATGGATAATAGGGCCATATCTGCAAAGAAATATTAAATCAGAGACTAAGTCTTAGACAGATGAATGTTAGCTAGCATAGAAGCACAGGTTGTTAAGGGCTAGAAGAGGCCTTGAAGATAACATAGTTGGAATAACTTTATAAATGAGGCCCTAAAATGGTTTGGAATTTGTCAACTATTACCCAACTAGTAAGTTACATGACCTTGAGCAAGTTACTAAACTTCTTTGAGTTTTAGTGTCTTCATCAATAAAATGCAGATATAAAATTTAAATAAAATCATGGACAAAATATATATTTTAAAATTCCTATTTATATAAGTATGATAATGTATATAATATGAATACAATGATACCTACATGGGGGATATATACTCAAAAAATTTCCCAGTAGAGATGCACAACCAAAAAAGCATGCAGATAAGTGAAAAAAAAGGCACAGTATGCGGGACCTGGTAGTGTTTGTTTCTCCCAGGTAAGTGTAATATCTAGCACTCTTGCTCTTTTCATGATGCCATGGAATTCCATAGAGAATCTATGGACCTAAAACCAGCCTACCTGTAAATGAAAAGGCTGAGCTACCTGTATGAGAGCCTAAATTACCTCTTATCCTTAAAGACAGTGCCTCTGAATTAGAACTGAATCCATTGTGGACCATTATAAACAAGCTCACATTTCACTGCCTCTACTGTACCTATCCTATAAACAAACAAACGAAGTCAGTGTCTGGGTTCAGTAGTGTCTGGGTTCAGTTAGGTTCTTTAAATGTTTAATATTCAAATGAATGACAAAACAATTTAAAATTTCTAATCAATATTTTTAATTGCTAGGAGTCTTAAGGTATGACTTAAACAAGTCAATTGGGGAAATAATATAATAAGGAGATGGGAAGATGTTGCCATAGCACAGTCCATAATGCTAAGGAAAAATTTTAAAGTTGAACAAAACAGGGCAACTCAAGTTAATCATCACATGCCACAGGTCCTATATTTTAGAGCAGCTCCACTTGAATACTACCAATAAATTATTTTTAAGGTTTAGAGCATCTTTTTGTGTTTTATTCTGCAGTATTGTTTTAAAAATACATTAAAACATTTAAAAATTGAATCAGATCAGTGGTAGATTTGGAGAGTGACTGACTGGGAAGGGTCACAAGGGAAATTTCTAGGAAGATGGAAATGGTCTGTGTCTTAATTTTTTTTTAATTAAAAAAATTTTTTTAGAGGCAAGGTCTTGCTCTGTGGCCCAGGCTGGAGTACAGTGGCACAATCATAACTTATTGCAACCTTGAACTCCTAGATTCAAGGGATCCCCTCCCTTCATCCTCCTGAGTAGCTAAGACTACAGGTGTACCCCGCCACGCCTGGCTTACTTTTTATTTTTTGTAGAGATAGGGTCTTGCTATGCTGCCCAGGCTTATCTTGAACTCCCCTGGGTTCAAGTGATCCTCCTGCCTCAGTCTCCCAAAGTGCTGGGATTATAGGCATGTGCCACTACGTGCAGCCTGTTCTGTATCTTAATAGGGATGAGGCCTACACTAATAAATGCATTTGTCAAAGCTGAACAAACTGTACAACTTAAAATCTCAGCGTTTCACTATATGTAAATCAGACCTCGATAAGAAAATTAAAAAATATATATATATTTTTTGAGACAAGGTCTCGCTCTAGCACCCAGGCTAAAGTTCAGTGGCATGATCCCAGTTCACTGCAACCTCTGCCTCCCAGCTTCAAATGATCCTCCTGCCTCAGTGGGTGATAGTGAGGAAGAAATCAAGTAGGACCCCCAAGTTTCTGGCTTGAGTAGATGGATTCTAGTGCCATTTTAAAAAACACTGAAGGACAAAAACATAGGGGTAAGGATGAGTTCAGTTTTGAACATGTTGAGAGTAAAGTGTCTATGAGTCATGCAAGTGATATTTAGCAGGCAGCTGTATGTACAGGTCTATGGCAGGAAAAACAGAGGTTAGAAATGGAGGTAGAGGTGTGGGACTCACAGGGAAAGTAATAAGCCATGGGAGTAGCCGTCATCACCTAAGCAAAAAAATTAGAGTGAGAAAAGGTTTAGGACTGACTCCTGAGAATCTTCACTATTTAATGATTGGGTTAAAAAAAAGACAAGCTGATAAAAGAGAGCATGGAAGATCAGATACGGTAGAAGAAAACGAGAATGTTGTGACACAGAAATCATGGAAAGGATTTTGAGAAGTAAGTGGTCAACGGTGTCAAAGACTGGAGACTGGAAAGTATCCATTGGATTCAATGACATGGAAGTCACTGTTGACCTTGATAAGAGCAATTTCATGGTAGAGAAGCCAGACTGGAGTAGATTAAAGTGTAGGAGGTGTGATATTAAAGACAATCAGGTAGATATCCCTTAAGAGAAGTTTGACTATGAAGGGGAAGACAGACATAGAGCATTAGGAGGCTTGAGGCAGAGGTTTTTTAAAGCCAAGAGAAACTAGCACATATTTAAATGTTGACAGAAAAGTGAGATGCTGACAGCTAAATAGCACAAAGGTTCCTGAGAGGTTGGAAGGGAGGGATCCAAAGAGGGGACAAAGGGGGTGGACTTGGACTCAAGGAGAGACACCAACTCCGCCGTCCCTAGAGCAGAAGGAAGGGTGTAGGATAGATGCACAGCTGAGGGTGGGGAGGTGGGACAGCTTCTACCAGATGATTTCTGTTTTCTCTGTCTTTCAGAATTAAGAGATATAAACTTAAAGCAGAAAAATTACTGCAACCTAGATTGATTTTTCCATCTATTAATAATTTTAAATTACAAAACATTTCCAAATTCAGGAAAAAATATCCATATAGAAAATTAGGAAAGTAATATAAAACCTACCACTAAATGTAAACAGATGTCAACAGTTTACTATATTAAAACTCTTTTCTAAGAAGAAATAAAACGTTATGACTAGACCTAAACCCTCTCTCCATAAATTCCCCATCTTTCCCTTCATCTGCAGAGGAAAATATCTGAAATTCAGTGTGTCTCATTCTTATATATATTTTTGTCTCTTTACTACACAAAATACCAACTTATATAAAACACAAAATGCTATGTGCTTTGTGCTATGAGGCACAAAGAGAAAATAAAAGCTGCACATCAAAATGAGGTACCCAAAAAATACACACAATAAAAGCCAAATGGGTCAGGGCTGGTTCTCCAATGCCTCACCATTCCTGAGTCATATCTGGGGTCAAGAGCAGGGATGATTTGCAGAGGCTTCTTTGGAGAGATGTACTTGTTCTCCTGTGATCCCTCTGGAAAGGAAGGAGTTGGGAAATCCTTCCTAGCCTCAAGCCCAGAGAGAGTGGCTTTCACAGGACAACTCACCAATTCAATGTGTATATCCAGGATTTTGGGAAACAGTAGGACTGGACTCTGACATAAGCCCAAGAGAAGATGTTCTGATTATTGGCCCCAGGTGTAGAGCAGAGAGGGTCACTCAGATTTCAACAAGCTGCAACCCGGCATCCCAAAAGGTAGAATAGAATTTCTCTATATCTGCTTTTCAATAACAGCAATCATTTTAAGTGACTTGACTACCAGGGTGTAGGGGGGAATAAAAGGACTGGCCAAGTGCTTTAGTTGGAACCTCATTTACAAAACATAAAGAATTAAATGAATAGATTATTTTCAGAGCTTATAAAGTGCTTTGGCATTCTTCACGCTAGTATCCTTCCTTTGGCACGGTCTGTGTAACTAAAGCAGGAGTCTTTGCCTTCTTTGTACCAAATAAATCACGAGTGGTCAGGCAGCTAAGAGACGGGAAGGGCTCCTTCAACGTAAGAACCTAGCACAAGCTCTTTTTGTTCAAAGTTCTTGTTGATTCCGAGCAAGTAAAACCTTCAGTTTGGTCAAACATTCTTTCTTCAACACGTGGGTGTTTGGAAAATTTTATCAGTACTTTGCTATTAAAATTCTCACCTAACTACAAATCCTCTATGCCACAGAGAAATTTAAAGGGCTCTTATTTACTCACCATAACAAGTATGATTTATTGTTTATAATTGTTCATCTCTTGAGCCAGAATTCAATGGAATGATCAGTCAGTTGATAAAATTCTTTAATTGTAAGTTGCCAGAATCCACCCCTAGACCTACTGAATCAGAATCTGTAGGGAGTAAGCCTGAGAACATGCATCTTACAAGCTCTTCAGGTTATTCAGATTAAATTTACGGGGAAAGTGGTATAAACAAAAGCTAAATAGAAACCTCTCAGAAATACCTGCCTAGTTTACTAAAATGAGATTGTAGCAAACACCTACCAACAACAGTGCCAGGACTAGAGTGCATCATTCAAAGGTCCCTTCCATTTCAAGATTTCATTCATTTATAAATAATTTAATAATAAATAATTATTAATAAAATGAATATGCTATAGTTCTTAAAAATTTGAACCGTAATTTTATTTAAAATTGCATTTTTTCACTTTGAGATAATGGTGCAATGATACGCACCTGTAAGAAAGAATACAGATATCCCTTCGCCCAGTTTCCCCAATGGTAACATTTTGCAAAATTATAATATCACAACTATGATGTTGACATTGATACAATCCACTGATTTTATTCAGATTTCCTGTTTTACTTGTACTCTTGTCAGTGGGGTGTAGGGGATGTATTTAGCTTTATACAATTTTATCATGTGTAGGTCTGTGTCTCCACTATTATAGTCAAGCACACAACCACTCCATCACCACCAGGATCCCTCATGTTGCCTTTCTATAGCCACATCCACCTCTATTACCTCCCCCATTCCCTGGCAACCATTAATCAGTTCTCCATTTCTATGATTTCAAGAATGTTAAATAAATGGATTCATACAATATGTAAACTTTTGAGACTGGCTTTTGTCAGTAAGCATAATTCCCTGGAGATTCATTCAAGTTGTTGTATGCTATGGTCTGAGTGTCTGTGTCCCACTCAAAATAAATGTTAAAACCTAATGTCCATTGTAATTGGATGAGGAAGTGAGTTTTGGGGAGGTGACTAAAACATGGGGGCAGAGCCCTCACTAATTGGATTAATGCTCTTATAACAGAGGCCCCAGAAAGCTGTCTTGTTCCTTCCACCCTGTGGGAACACACCTAGAAGGTACCATTTTACGAGCCAGGAAATGGGTTCTCACCAGACATTGAATCTGTAGGTACCTTGTTCTGGAACTTCCCAGCCTCTAAAACTTTGAGAAATAAATTTCTGTTGTTTATATGAGCAGCCCAATTTATGGTACTTTGTTACAGCCCCTTGAAGAGACTAAGACATTACACGCATCAACAGTTCCTTGCATGGTATTGTTAATAGTATTCCATATTATACATGTACCATAGTTTGTTTAACCTACCGAAGGACATTTGAACTGATTCCACTTTTGGGGTATTACAAATTGAGCTGCTATGAATATTCATATAAAGGTTTTTGTGTTAAATTTTCATTTCTCTGGAATAAATGCCCAGGAGTGTAATTGCTGGGTCATATGAAAGTTACATGTTTAGGCCAGGCACAGTGGCTCATGCCCGTAATCCCAGCACTTTGGGAGGCCTAGGCAGGTGGATCACTTGCAGTCAGGAGTTCGAGACCAGCCTGGCCAACATGGCGAAACCTTATCTCTACTAAAAATACAAAAAAATTAGCTGGGCGTCATGGCAGGTGCCCGTAATCCCAGCTACTTGGGAGGCTAGGCACAAGAATCACTTGAACCCAGGAAGCAGAGGTGCAGTGAGCTGAGATTGCACCACTGCACTCCAGCCTAGGTGACAGAGCAGGACTCTGCCTCAAAAAAAAAAAAAAAAAAAAAGGTATGCTTAGTTTTTAAAGAAACTGCCAAACTATTTTGCAGAGTAGTTATACCATTTTATACTCTCAACAGCAATGTATGAGTGTTCCAGTTTCTCCACATCCTTACCAATATTTGTTGTCATTGGTTTCAATTTGTTTTAATCACAACACTACACATTTTAAAAATAAGGAATGAAATGTATCAATATACAGATACTTATTAGGAAGAGCACTGGACTCAGGATGAGAATGTTCAAGTTGCTGCCCCACGCCCAGCACTTACTAACACAGACTAACTTAACACTAACGTTGTGATAGGTTCATGGGCGTTAGCTTTTTATATGATTCATAACTTACAAATATTATATTCATAACTTACAAATATGTATAATATATATGCCAAACATTAATGTAATTTTAAAAGAAGATCTCTCATTATAGGTCCAAAAAATTCCCTTAGAACTAAAGGGGAAAATGCAGAGAACTAAAGTGTTATATGAAAACATAGATGTAATTTTTAAAATACTATAGAATGTTAGATACCTATAAAAAACATATTAGATCACTTTCAAGCCCCACCTACCCTCTTATTCAAGGCTTGATGAGTCCAAAGATCTAGAGCTTAGAGTCCAACATTCTCACTCAAATTTTCTCCAAAACCCAAGTGGTTATAAAAAATTAAAAGTCAGAGGCCAGATTTAATCATCTAAAATATGCACTTTTTTCCCCTGATGTAGCTATACCTAATACATTACACTACTAGCCACAACATCATGTATCTATATATATAAGAAGCCACAGAGGCCAGGCACAGTGGCTCACGCCTACAATCCTAGCACTTTGGCAGGGCGAGGAAGGAGAATCACTCGAGTCCAGGAGTTTCAGACCAGCCTGTGCAACACAGCAAGACCCCGTCTCTATGAAATTAAAAAAAAAAAATTAACTAGGCATGGTGGCATGCACCTGTATACCCAGCTACTCAGGAAGCTGAGGCAGGAGAACTGCTTGAACCCAGGAGGTCGGGGCTGCAGTGAGCAGCCTGAGTGACACAGTAAAACCAAGAAAAAGAAAAAAAAAAAGATGACAAAGTTAATCAGGCCAATATTTACAGCTATCTTATTCATGCCAAAACATGTTAGCTTCCTTTTTTAAAATCAAGTCACCGAGATGAGATGTTAGCTTTCTAATTGCAGGATAAAATTCAATATTAAATGACTACAATACTGCAGTTTACACAATTTATTCCCAAGCTACTGATTGCTTCAACCTCAGGTCAGTCACCTAAGTTGACAGTAGCCCTGTATGTTTGCTCTAGTGCTTTACAAATTATCATTCTTTTATGCCATGATGTGAAAAAAAAAAAAAAAAAAAGGGAAAATACTGGTCTATTTATTTGTCTCCCTAGTTGGAGAACATTTCTGCTTCGAGAATACTACAAGATGGATTCTCAGCCAATAAATAAAAGATGGCAAAAATATTCAATTTATCTTCCCTATTATTGGCCCCTTTTGTATTAATTAGGGTGAAAATAGAGTTATTTGCATGCTCCATGACACATTCTGGAAGCGAATTAAATAATCTCTAAAGTTCCTTCTTGCTCCATGAGCTGTAACTGAATTATTTTATTGAACTCACATATAGGGGGCAGCAGTAAGTAATATACCATATACAATATGTTATGTGCCTGGGGGCCTTAGCCACTTTTCTGCCTCATAGCTCTCCCTCTAGCAAAGCTTTTTATTTTTGCCCTCTATGCCTGTCTTCTCCGATCTGTATCTTTCTTTCTCCTCCTGCCAGACCTTTCTTTCCATTTTGTCAGACTTAGAAAATCAAGAACAGATCAATATTACCATTCTGGAAAAAGGTAAGCTAATCAGCAAGAAGTCCTTAAACCCAATGTATACACAAATGCGATGTTTTGCCATACACACTCTGAGGCATTCATTCAATCAAAGCACACAATATTTTGAAATCAAAGAAAATCAGTGAAATGCTTATTAGAATATGCAGAGAATATAATATACATAGACACTCCATCACCGCAATTTCTTTTTCTCAGTTGTCTCTCTGACATCCAATTTGGGAAAGGAAAGGATCTAAAGGTATAGAAAAAGGAGCAAAAGGCAATGGAGAAGAGAAACAGGTACCTGAACAGTGCCTGACACATACTAAATTATCAGTAAATATCTGTCAGATGAATTGGATTAATGAGCATGAAAGGAAAGAAAACATTTTAAAAATGTAACAATGGGGAAAAAAACCCACAGTGTAACTCAATGGCTTATTTTTTTTTGTTGTTTGTTTGTTTTTTTTGAGACGGAGTCTCGCTCTGTCGCCCGGGCTGGAGTGCAGTGGCCGGATCTCAGCTCACTGCAAGCTCCGCCTCCCGGGTTCACGCCATTCTCCTGCCTCAGCCTCCCGAGTAGCTGGGACTACAGGCGCCCGCCACCTCGCCCAGCTAGTTTTTTGTACTTTTTAGTAGAGATGGGGTTTCACCGTGTTAGCCAGGATGGTCTCGATCTCCTGACCTCGTGATCCGCCCGTCTCGGCCTCCCAAAGTGCTGGGATTACAGGCTTGAGCCACCGCGCCCGGCCCACAATGGCTTATTCTAGGTCGTCTTTGTATTATCAACATTTTAATTATTAATCACATGTAACGTTCTTTTATATGAACTTCCCCTTAAAGCAGAAATAGGAAGACATCAGGGAGGCAGCAAGGGAGTAAGGAAGAAGTAATACAGAAAAGGAGGTGAGGGGCCGGGCGCGGTGGCTCAAGCCTGTAATCCCAGCACTTTGGGAGGCCGAGGCGGGCGGATCACAAGGTCAGGAGATCGAGACCACAGTGAAACCCCGTCTCTACTAAAAATACAAAAAATTAGCCGGGCGTGGTGGCGGGCGCCTGTAGTCCCAGCTACTCAGGAGGCTGAGGCAGGAGAATGGCGGGAACCTGGGAGGCGGAGCTTGCAGTGAGCCGAGATCGCGCCACTGCATTCCAGCCTGGGCAACAGCGTGTGACTCTGTCTCAAAAAAAAAAAAAAAGAAAAGGAGGTGAGGACAGGGAAAAGAGATCACACATAAGAAGTAGGCACTGGCCAGGCACGGTGGCTCACGCCTGTAATCCCAGCACTTTGGGAGGCCGAGGTGGGTGATCGCTTGAGGTCAAGAGTTCAAGACCAGCCTGGCCAACATGGTGAAACTCTGTCTTTACTAAATATACGAAAATTAGCCAGGCATGGTGGCGGGCACCGGTAGTCCCAGCTACTTGGGAGACTGAGGCAGGAGAATTGCTTGAACCCAGGAGGCGGAGGTTGCAGTGAGCCAAGATTGTGCCACTGTACTCCAGCCTGGGCGACAGAGTGAGAGTCTGTCTCAAAAAAAAAAAAAAGGAAGTAGGCATCTAGGGCTGGGCGCGGTGGCTCACGCCTGTAATCCCAGGACTTTCGGAGGTTGAGGTGGGTGGATTGCTTGAGGCCAGGAGTTTGAGACCAACCTGGCTAACCTGGTGAAACCCCGTCTCTACTAAAAATACAAAAAAATTAGCCAGGAGTGGTGGTGCACACCTATAATCCCAGCTACTCGGGAAGCTGAGGGGCCAGAGTCTCTTGAGCCTGGGAGGTGGAGGTTGCAGTAAGCCGAGATGGCACCACTGCACTTCAGCCTGGGTGACAGAGCAAGACTGTCTCAAAAAAAAAAGACACACACGCACACCCTCCTGTACTTCTAACCTCAGTGATCTTGGTGCTTAAGGTCCAGGTCTCCACTTTCCTTCTTTATCTTCCCTTGCTCTGATAGCCTGCAGCTATAACATAGCAACATCTGTAGATCTCTTTCCACTACCACACAATTCAGGACTCAGGAGGACAAAACAGCATGCCCTAAATATATGAGTCCGTGTATTTAATATTTACAGACTTCAGATCCATGAGCAAGTAGTTTACTTGAAGAAAACGGAAGAAATTTATACACACACATTTATAATCTCTCTCTATAAAATATAATATATACCATTACCAATTAATGCGAATAACAAAAGCAAGATGCAGTGTAGTAAAGGAAATAATACAGGAACTTCATTTTACATATAGTTAATGTATCTCAAGGTAATTATCAGCTTTCCCTAATAATAGTGAGGACAATATCAGAATAGTTAGCATCTATTCTTGGGTTTCCTATTTAACAAGCAGTGTGTTAAGAACTGGAAGGGGATGTCAAAAGATCATCTGGGAACTCTCCTTCATTGCTAGTTGGGATGTAAAATGGTGTGGCGACCTTGGAAAACAGTTTGACAGTTCCACAAAAAGGCTTACAACATGACCCAGCAATTTCATTCTTAGGTATATATTCAAAAGAACTAAAAATATATGTCCACACAAAAATCTGTACACAAATACTCATAGCAGCATTACTCATAATAGTCCAAAAATGGAAACAATCCAAATGTCTATCAACTGATGAGTAGATAAACAAAATGAGGTATATCACACAATGGAATATTATTTAACTATAAAAGGAAACGAAGTATTGATACATGCTACAACATGGATGAACCTTGAAAACATTCTGCTAAGTAAAAGAAGAAAAGTACAAAAGTCCACATATTGTATGATTCCATTTACATGAAATGTCTAGAATAGGCAAATCCATAGAGATAGAAAGTAGATTACTGGTTGTCAGAGGCTGGGGGAGGGAGCAATGGGGTGTGATGGCTAATGGGTATTTTAATAATAATGTTCTAAAATTAGAGAGTGGCAATAGTTGTAGAACTGTGAATCTATTAATAATTACTGAATTGTGTGCTTTAAAAGGATTTTATAGCACACAATGAATTTTATTTCAATAAAGCTGTTATAAAAATGGTCAGATTTGATCCATCTTTTTTTTTTTTTTTTTTTTTTTTGAGACGGAGTTTCACTGTTGTCACCCAGGTTGGAGTGCAATGGCGCAATCTAGGCTCACTGCAACTTCCACCTCCCAGGTTCAGGTGATTTCCTGTCTCAGCCTTCCAAGTAGCTGGGATTACATGCGCCCACCACAACGCCCAGCTAATTTTCGTATGTTTAGTAGAGACAGGGTTTCACTAAACAGTTGGTCTCGAACTCCTGACCTCAGGTGATCTGCCCACCTCGGCCTCCCAAAGTGCTGGGATTACAGGCATGAGTCACTGCATTCGGCCAATCCATCTTTTGCAATATAAATAAATCAATCAATACCGCTTTCTAATTTTTCTTAAGAATCTCTGAAAATGGAGTCTACAATCTCCCCCAGGAGGCCATTCCAGTATCATTACCCTGATAATATTCATTTTTATAAGTTTCTAAGAAAGCAGAAGTTTCCTTATTTCCCACAATGTAATTATTTCGGTCCATGAGAGAAAGAAGAAAGGGGCTCAGATTCCAGAGTCCTTCCTTCTTTTTGCTGCAAAACTCTCAGAATAACAATAATTTAAATTAACTGACAATCTGAAACTCAAATTTTTCCTATGTACTGAAAAAGCATTCAGTAAAATTTCAAAACTTGCCCATAATTCCAATACACTAGAACAGCTGTTTTCATTATCCACTTTCCTTTCTAGTTGTCCACATGCAATTCATTTTATACACAGCTGTAATCAGTGTATATATAATTGTGTATTCTTTTCTCTTCATACTGTAAACATTCAATGTTGTTAACATAGTTTTTATAATAGTCATTTTCAGTGTTGCAATAATATTCTATCTAGTTGATGTATCATTATTTACCTAACTCTTCCCCCTATGTTGACTTTAAAGTTTTCTTTCCCCAACTTTTCTGCATCTAGACAAGGCTACATATAGATTTTTTAGATTTTCATTCCTTTGAATTATTTCATTAAGTTGTTTCTCAAAAGTAGAGTTCTCAGGTCATACAGTATCAACATTTTTATGGCTTTTGCTTTCCAAATTATTATAAGTTTTTCAACACTATTTTGCACTACGTTGGTAGTGGGGTGTGTGCATGTATGTACACATATAGATAGATAGGTTCATTTAATAGACCTGAAATGGTAGAAAAGGCTCTATTCCTGATTTCATTTTTCAAAATTGAACCATCTTTACTTTTCAGTTACAAAAACAGCAAATGCTCATTGTCAAACTTAAACAATTTATAAATTATATAAATACAAAGTGAAAGGTTCCCCCATTCTTCTTTTGGAGGATTAAAACACACCTCCTCCTAAGTTTGAGTTTATATAAGTGCAAAATGTATTTACTGATCAAAGGTTCTAGGAAGGTATGCATAGAAACCCCCACGGCCTGCCGAAAGTCCACGCTAGCTCAATGGAAGAATACCCAACCAGAGAGTTGTGGGAATGGGAGGAACTAGTGGGGCAAGGAGAAGGTTTGGGTTCCTATATTCCATAAGGAAAAGGGCAGAGGCTGTGGTGAATTTTTGATAATAAAGAGATGAAAGGAGGGCCTAAGATAGTCCCTGTGTAGTATGGACTGACAGTAATTTGGCAGAAACCCAGAGACCCATTTTATATGAACAATAAACAATGTCTAGGGCAATCTGAATATCTAAAGATACAAATAAAAATAGTGGAAAATAACTGTTAACTAAAGACGTAACACATAGGCTCCCGTCCTTAGTAGAGAATAAGAAAATAAATGTATTTATGATACAGAAAAATAAATGTGTTTTTTGTTTTATATTATAAGGCTTAAAGATGATTACTTGTTGGTCTAGGTAAGGAATCATGTCTTTTTTTTTCTGAGACAGAGTTCACTCTGTCACCCAGGCTGGAGTGAAATGGCTCGATCTCAGCTCACTGCAACCTCCACCTCCTGGGTTCAAGCGCTTCTCCCACCTGAGCCTCTGGAGTAGCCGGGATTACAGGCACCCACCATCATGCCTGCCTAATTTTTGTATTTCTGTAGAGATGGGGTTTCACCGTGTTGGCCAGGCTGATCTTGAACTCTTAATCTCAGATGACCTGCCCGCCTTGGCCTCCCAAAATGCTGGAATTACCGGCATAAGCCACAGCGTCCGGTCAGGAGCCATTTCTTTATGGTAAACTACAGAACATCAAGAAGTTTCTAATTTATAAGTACATTCCTCAATTTTGCATTTTCCACGCTCAGCTAGCTCTTATGGAACTTGTTTTTCTTAAGCCCAAAATCAGGTTGTCTCTTTCTAATTACACACTCTCCTAATCATTCCTACAACTCCATCAAGATTGTGCTTTTACCCCACCTTTACAATTTTGATTGGCACCAGTCTGTAGATTGCTTGCTAAGTGCTCTATCTAAACAAGCAGTCCCCAAACTTTCTGACACCAGGGACGGGTTCCATGGAAGACGGTTTTTCAACAGATGGGGTGGGGAGTGGGGGTGAGGTGGGGCGATGTTTCAGGATGAAATTGTTCCACCTCAGATCATCAGGCATTAGTTAGATTTTCATAAGGAGCAGGCAACCTAGATCCCTCGCATGCGCAGTTCACAACAGGGTTCCAGCTCCGGTGAGAATCTAATGCCACCGCTGATGTGACAGGAGGCGGAGCTCAGGCAGTAATGCTGCCCGCCCACCACTCACCTCCTGCTGTGCAGCCTGGTTCCTAACAAGTCATGGGCTGGTACTGGTCTGCAGCCTGGGAGTTGGGAACTCCTGCTCTAAACTGTGTGGATATATTCTGTATCCTCAACAAGACTATAAACTCCAGGGAGCATCTTCTTTTTTATTCTCATCCACCTATACAATAAACACTAAAATATAGCTAGATGACCACAGAACTTTGTGTAAAGCAATATATGGCTTCATGTTTGGATTATAAATATCATCAGCTATATTAGAGACCTTACCATTCTCTTAACTAAAAAGTCACCTAAACATAAAAGATTGTGGCACTTAAAAATATTGCCTATTATCCTAGCTTCATCTCTCACCACCGCTTGCATCATCATTCTACTGAACTTAATGTTGCAACAATACCAAAGTACTTATTGTTTCTGGAAGACATGGTACTTTCACTTCTCTAGGCCTTTGCATATTCTCTTTCTTCTTTCGGAGTACCTTTCACTGACCTGAGCATGGAGAGTATCTTTTCACCCTTGATAACTCACTCAGAAGTCACCTCCTCCAGGATACTCCGTATCACCCTAAGAATTCTATCATGCTTTCTTCCATGCTATCTCTATATCTGGAACACACTTTGATTGTTACTCTGAGTATACTATGCTATAAATAACCTCCTTACGTTTATTTACTCCATTAGATGCAAATCCAGGCTCAGTAAAAATTTATCCAGACAAGGATGAATGAGAAGGAAGAACAAAGAAATGGAGGAAGGGAGACCGAGGGAAGTTTCTTCTGGGCAGGAACCATGTCTTACTAATTTCCATATATCCAAGGGACAAGGCAGTACTTAGGATACATGGGTGCTCATCAAAATGTCTAATAAATTGATTTGACATCAATCTTAAAGGAAAAAGAACCAGATAATTCTTATCAAATGGAAAACTGCCATTAATCAACATGATGTAATATTTGAGCCAAATCTATCGTGTTGTACACAAGTACATCATAGGCTCAACTTCCGACTCTATAGAACCTACTAACTGACAAGAACTAAGCTAAACATTCAGAATTCAACGATGCATGAGACATGACTCCTTCCCTCAATCAACTCATAGTTTAGATGGGGAATCAGGTAAGTAAAAAGATAATTGCCACCTAATATGATAAAAACTATATCCAAGTGATATGATTTGTCTGTATCATCACCCAAATCTCACCTTGAATTGTAATAATCCCCATGTGTTAAGGGCGGGGCCAGTGGAGATAAATGAATAATGGGGGTGGTTTCCCCCATACTGTTCTCATGGTAGTGAATAAGTCTCATGAGACCTGATGGTTTTATAAATGGGAGTTCCCCTGCCCAAGCTCTCCTTGCCTGCCACCATGTAAGATGTGACTTTGCTCCTCCTTTGCCTTCCACCATGACTGTGAGGCTTCTCCAACCATGTGGAACTGTGAGTCAATTAAATCTCTTTCCTTATAAATTACCCAGTATCAAGTATGTCTTTATTAGCAGCATGAGAAGGGACTAATATACCAGGACATATTCAGAGTAACCATGGTACAAAGAAGAGATATGTATCTAGCTGGAGGTGATAGAGGCAGAGGGAATTCTGAAAGGACATCTTGGAGAAGATAGTTTCTTCACTCAACCTTAGAAGACTAACAGATGTTTTAATATGGTTGGTTAGTGAGTTAGTCCATGAAGCAGGGAACACTTGTTCTGTGGCTCCAGCATCCTCCTAGGAAAAAATTCATTCTAAAGGAAAGTGAATCCAAGCACATAAGCTACGGTAAAGAGAACGGGTTGGTATTGCAGAGGCAGGGCAATGCATCGCTTGAACTAGACCAGCTGAAGAACCAAACCAAAGAACTGAGTCTCAGAGAACATTGTGTATCAGAGCATGGGGGTGGCAGTAGATTTTGCATAGAAGCCAGAGTGTAAGAGGAAGGAAAGGGGTGTGGGGCATGGTATCTCAGAGAAAAACATTCATGGAATATAGGCTGGGGGAAATGGCCACCCACAGAGTAGTCTAGAGAATTGTAGTCAAAGGCAAACTTGAGCAATCCCTGGGGACTCCCTGGACTAGTTGGGGAAGGGGTTGGAGGAAGCCAGTTTCCACAGTTAGGAGGGTAATGCAGAGCCAAAGAAATGCTACTTGCTGCTGTTACTGACACTTTAGTATTTTTCTTTTAATACCAAGCTGCTTTATTCTAGGTTGCGTAAGAAAAGTATGAGACACGATTTCAGCCCTCAGACACTGTTGATTTCAGGAGTTTATAACTGTATTGAGAAACCAATTGTGTTTTGGTTTTCAATTGCTATGGAAACACACTCAGGATGGACAAATTGTGAACGATGTCCCAGAAAAAGAGAGCCCAAAGGAGAGAACACAAAGATGACCATATCAGACCAAATCCAGAGGATGTATATAGAAAATGCAATGTGTTTCAAAAAAATTGACAAAAGTATAAGGTAGCATATATAGGCTTACTAATTAGAAAGCAGAATTTGCTAGTAGGGAGTAAAAAAATAAGACAGTTTGCTACATCCTAAGTGCCTTTGAGGACAGGAGGACAATGGAACCTGAGGAACCTGGCTGAGCAGGAGTCAGTCTTGGGCAGGACATCTCTGGAGTGGAAGTACTGTCTGGTGAAAGACCAGCTCCTCAGAGTTGGGCAGTTAGTTAGAACAGGATCCAAAGTGAAGGCTAAAAGTTTGATCCTGCCTCTGTTTTCAAGTATCAAACCAGGGTAGTCAATAAGAAGTGAAAGCAAGTCATCTATAAAAGGTACAAGGAAAGGGACCAGGAGTTCTATCCTCAGCCCTTGGCTCTCCAACCAAAGAACAATTACCCGTAAAGCCCTGAAGCTTGAAGGCCATCAGAATGTGCTCTAATTGTTTGCCTCAGGTTGGAGGTTACTGCACAAAGAAATTAAGACTTCACATTTATTGTCTGTTTTTTTTTTTTTTTTTCCTGGTAGAGCAGTCACAAGGAACTTAATGTCTGTTTTTAAAATTTAAGAATTTTAAATCTAAAAAGTTTAGTGTTTTAAATGTTCATTTTTACATTGTTTAAGCTAATACTATTGTTTATATAATATTTATGTTCTCTAGTTTAACTGTTTAATTAAAATCTTAATTGTTTCTGGCTTTTGTTTCACTATTTTGTATGCCCTTTTGCTTAGTTAACAGCATTTTAATCAATTTTCCTTTATAGCTTTTTTTTATTGAAAACTACATGCTCATTTCAAAAGTAGAAGATTTAAAAATCACGACAACTTAGTAGTCATTTAATTTTTTAACATTTGAAATATTTCTTTTCAGTTTTTTTTGGAGTTTTTTGTTTGTTTGTTTGTTTTTTAAGCATTATTGTACTATAATCTTATTTAATTGAACTTCTGGATCTTGTGGTATATAATGCCTTAGGGAGAGAGTTTACCAGATGAATTATTTTGCCCAACTACACAATTTTGTCTGGGGAGAATAACTCATGAGGGAACTGTTTGCTTTTAAGTGCAATCCAGATGCCAACACGACACACATTCCTGCAGCCTCATCCATGGACTCAGTTCAATCAATGTGGTTTGCTGAGGATTCTAAGAACTCGGGAGAGCCCTGTACTTGCTGGCAGTCCTCTGGAAGTCTGAAGGTGTTTAGTAACATCAATCCTATTCTTAAGTTCATTTTGATTTGTCTTTCAGTCAATTAAAACTTCGTTCATTTGTTTTTGTTCTCCAAGAAAGCTATGTGCACAGCATATTTTGAAACCTGGCATACATGAATGTCTGTAACCTTCAAGAATGAAACAAAATGCAGCCGGTACAACACTCTCCAGTCACAACCTTTTCCCCTGAAAACTTTGGCTCACAAGTTCTGGCACTGGTGATGTAGAAAAGTCTGTCATCCATAGCTACCATCTCCCTCACAGTTTTCACCTCCTTTCTTTTTTTTCCTCTGCATTTAGAGAATATTTCTCAAATGTGTTTTCCACATCATTGCTTCAGTACACCTCAGGGTGAATCCTTTTCACTCTCTTCCGTTTATATCTTCACTGCTATTACATGTCCAGTTTACCTGTAGCTTTCCACGTTTATTGTTCCCTTTTCATCTCAGCCTATTTGTTCCTTATACTTTTTGTGTGTGTGTGTTTGTTTTTGCTTTTTTGGGATGGAGTCTCGTTCTGTCGCCTAGGCTGGAGTGCAGTGGCACGATCTCGGCTCACTGCAACCTCTGCCTCCTGGGTTCAAACGATTCTCCTGCCTGCCTCCCGAGTAGCTGGGACTACAGGTGCCCATCACCATACCCGGCTAATTTTTGTATTTTTAGTAGAGATGGGATTTCACCATATTGGCCAGGCTGGTCTCGAACTCCTGATCTTGTTACCGCCTGCCTTGGCCTCCCAAAGTGCTGGGATTACAAGCATGAGCCACCTCACTCAGCCTGTTCCTTATACTTTTATATTTCAGTTCCACAGAGGCTGTATCTTCCTAAATCAACTAAGGATGCTAGAAAAGTTTTGAAATTTCTTACATGTCTATAATAAATAATTTTCAGAGAGTTACACTTCCTCTAAATCTTCATAATGATGTTCCCTTTGTTCAGAAAGTTTTATAAGTCCCGTATTGTTATGTGATCTCTCATTTGAGGATGAGAAAAACATCTAGACCTGGTATTTGATAACAAACAGGTATATGAACCACCACTGGCCCCATTCTGTCAACATATGTGCTAGTGAAATCTGCTCTAATCTACAGCTGCATAGTTGATGAGCATAACTTCTAATCTAATTCCCGATGTCTTAACAGGCTTCCATCTGGGGCAGGTCTGCTAAACTCAAATCCAACCATCAGGCTTAGTGTTACACAGAAATGATGGAATATTTAGAAACAAAACAAAACAAAACAAAAAACAAAACTATAATCTCTGGCATATTACTTGAGACTCTTCATTATAAGTCGATGGAAAATCTATCTCTAATTGGCTTCAACTGAAACAGAATTTAGGGACTCAAATAACATACTTCTCCATTTATTTACACCTTTTTAAATTTCTCTCAGCAGTATTTTATACTTTTCGGTGTAGAGGTGTGCCTGTTTGTTAAATTTATTTATTTTTTATTTATTTATTTTTTTTTTTTGAGACGGAGTCTCGCTCTGTCGCCCAGCCCAGGCTGGAGTGCAGTGGCGCGATCTCGGCTCACTGCAAGCTCCGCCTCCCAGGTTCACGCCATTCTCCTGCCTCAGCCTCCCGAGTAGCTGGGACTACAGGCGCCCACAACCGCGCCCGGCTAATTTTTTGTAATTTTTAGTAGAGACGGGGTTTCACCGTGGTCTCGATCTCCTGACCTTGTGATCCGCCCGCCTCGGCCTCCCAAAGTGCTGGGATTACAGGCGTGAGCCACCGCGCCCGGCCTTGTTAAATTTATTCTTAAGTATTTTGGTGCTATTAAAAGACAACTGGTTTTTAAGACAACTGGTTTTTAAATCTTATTTAAGTAAAAATACAATTAATTTTTTATTGCCCTTGTATCTCAAGACTTTGTTAAGTTTACTTATTGTTTACAGTACTTTTAAAATTGATTCCTTAGGATATTATACTATATAAATAGTTTGAGAATAGGGCGTTTTTACTTCTTCCTTTTTAATCTTTATTTTTTTACTTCTCCTTGCCTTATTGCATTGGCAAGGACATTCAGAAAAATGTTGAGTAGAAATTTTGGGAATGGTATCCTTGCCTGTGGAGCACCCAATTCTGTCGCTGTTCGAGGCATCACTGTGTAACCCGCACAGTCCTAGGGAGACTGAACAAAGCGGGGGCAAATGTGGGAATAAAAGACAAAGACAAAAGAGTATATTTGGAAGAAGGGGTGGGGGGCACCTTGCCTCTAGTGGACAAGGGCCCTGAGCTTTACACAGCCCTTCATATTTATTAAGCAAAAGAGTGAGAAGTGGGGTGGAAGAAGGGGTCAGCTGCTCGGTCCAGAGTAGGCTTGCAAGACTGCATTCCTTGAACAACAGGTTCTAGATGTCACAGTAGATAACCTCAGTGCCAGGGAATGACTGCCTCCAGCAAACCTGTTGGCAGGAGCAGTTGTGAGTTTGCTCACATCCTGCATTCATGATAAATAGTTTGTTGTTAGATCATATAGCCTCCAGTGGAATGCTGAGTTGGTCATGTCCCACGGGCCTTCGGCTCCCTGCCCTTGCCTTGTTCCTGGTTTTAAAGGCATAGTCCTCAGGGGCTTATTATTAAGAATGATGTTAGCTGAAGGCATGTTGTAGGTGCCCTTTATCAGACTGATGAAACTATCTTCTAATTCCAGTTTGCTGAATTTTATTTAAGCCCCATGCTGATTTTGGTCAAATGCTTTTTCTGTGTCTATTGAGGTGGCCACATTTCTTTTCCTTATCATTAATATGGTGGATTACATTTATTTATTTTCAAATACAAAACCAATCTTATATTCCTGGGATAAAACCCATTTGATCATGTTCTATTAATTCTTTTATTTATAGCTGGATTCAATTTGTTAATATTTTGTTGAAGAGTTTTATGTATGTTCATAAGAGATTTTTAACTTTTCATAATATCTTTACTAGATTTTAGTATGTGAATTACACTAGCCTCACAAAATTAGTTGGTAAGTTATTTCTTCTTCCTTTATTTTCTGAAGCCGTTTGTTAGATTTTACAGTCTCTTTCATAAATGTCTGAGAATTCACTTGTGATACTCTCTGGGCCTGAAGTTTTCTCGGTAGGAATGTTTTCTATCACAAAGCGAATTTCTTTGACACACACAAGACTATTCAGTTTTTTGGGTTTTTTGTTTGTGTTTTGGTTTTTGGGGTTTTTTTTGAGACAAGAGTCTCGCTCTGCCACCCAGGCTGGAGTGCAGTGGCACGATCTCAGCTCACTGCAACCTCCACCTCCCAGATGCAAGTAATTTTCCTGCCTCAGCCTCCCGAGTAGCTGGTATTACAGGCGTGTACCACCATGCCTGGCTTATTTTTGTATTTTTAGTAGAGACAGGGTTTCACCATGTTGGCCTGGCTGGTCTTGAACTTCTGACCTCGTGATCCACCCTCCTCGGCCTCCCAAAGTGCTGGGATTACAGGCGTGAGCCACCGTGCCCAGCCAAGACTATTCAGTTTTTAAATTTAATTTTGTATCAGTTTTGGAAAGTTACATTTTTCCAGGAATTTGTTTCATCGAAGGCATCAAATTTATTGGCATAAAGTTGTTTTTCGAATTTGATTATCTTTTTGAAGTTTACAGATACATAATGATGCTCCTCCTTCATTATCAGTATTGGTATAATAAGCTTTTTCTAGGGGTTTTCAATTTTTTTTATCTTTTGAAAAAACCCATTTTGGTTGTATTTATTGTTTCTATTGTCTATTTTCTAATTAACTGCCATCTGCTATTGTCTTCACTTTCTTCTTTCTTGGGTTTAATTTGCTTATTTTTTTCCAGCTTCTGGTAACTTAAATATTACATTTTAATACTTCTTCCTTTCTAATATGAACAATTAAAGCTATAAATTTCTCTGTAAGCAATGCTTTAACTGCATCCCCAAAATACTAACACATTTTTTATTATCATTCAGTTCAAAATATTTTCAGAAATATACCGTTTCATTTCTAAGTCTTTGGAGACTTTCCAAATATCTTTTTGTTACTGACTTATAGTTTAATTCAGTTGTAATCAGAAAACATACTCTGTTAGATCTCAATCTTCTGAAACTTGTAAAGTACTTGTTTCATGGCCCTGGATATGGTCTATTTTGGTAAAAGTTCCATGGTACCTAAAAAGACTGTTTATTCTGTATTTGTTGGGTATTAGGTTCTATAAATATTAACTGGGGCAAGCTGGTTAACAGTGCTATTAAAATCTTCTCTATCTGTACAGACTTTTGGCCTAGTTGTTCTACTAACTGCTCTAAAAGGGATATGAAAATCTCCAAGTATGACTGTAGACTTGAATCCTTTCTTCCATCTGTCAGTTTTATGCTTTATGTATTTTGAAGCTAATTAGGCATATATGCATTTGGGATTATGTCTTTCTGATATATTGAGTTTTAAAAATTATAAAATGTCCCTGTTTATCTCTGGTAGTACTCCTTGAAGTCCATCTTTTCCATTATTAAAATATTTATTCTAACTCTATTTATGTTTACATGGTATATCCTTTTCCATCCTTTTACTTTGAAGCTTTGTACCTTTTTGTTAAGTGCATGCCTTGTAGACAGTTTATAGTTGGGTAATGCTTTTATCCAGCTTGACAATCTCTATCTTTTAATTGTAATGTTAAGTCGATTTACATTTAATTTGGCTGGATTTGGCCGGACTGGCCATTTTAGTGTTTTCTATTTGTCTCATCTGTTTGCTGTTTCTCTGTTCCTCTTTTGGGGTGAACTGAAAAAAAATTCAGTATTGTCTTTTAAAAACAGCTTTACTGAAATACAACTCATATTACAATTCACCGATTTAAAGTATAGAAGTCAATGTTTTGTTGTTGTTGTTGTTTTGAGACAGGGTCTTGTTTTGTCGCCTAGGATGGAGTGCAGTGGCGATCACAGCCCCACAAGGTCACAGCCTTGATCTTCTGTGCACAAGTGATCCTCCCATCTCAGTTTCCCAAATAGTTGGGACTACAGGTGCATGTCACCATGCCCAGTTAATTTTTTTTTTTTTTAATAGAGATGAGATCTTACTGTGTTGCCCAGGCTGGTCTCAAGGTCTCAAACTCCTGGGCTCAAGCAATTCTCCCATGTCAGCCTCCCCAAGTGCTGGGGTTACAGGCATGAGCCACTGCGCCTGGCCCAATTCAATGTTTTAAAAACTATATTCATAGGGTTGTAAAAACATCACCACAATCTAATTACAGATCATTTTCATCCCTTTCAAAGAAACCCTGTACTCATTAGCTGTCCTTCCCCTTATTCCCCCAGCCCAAAGCAACTACGAATCAACTCTCTTTCTCTATAGATTTGCTTATTCTAGATGTTTTATATAAATGATAATACAATATGTGGTCTTCTGTGACTGGCTTTTTTCACTTAATATAACTTTTCAAGATTCATCCATGTTACAACATGAATCAGTACTTCATTTCTTTTTATTGCTGAACAATATGCCACTGTACAGATATACTACATTTTATTTTTCCATTCGTCAACTGATGGACATTTGGATTGTTTCCACTTTTTTACTATTTTAAATAAGGCTGCTATTAACATCCATGTATATGTTTTTCTGTGGATGTGGGTTTTCATTTCCATTGGGTATATATCTAGGAATAGAACTGCTGGGTCTTATGTAACTCTATATTTGACTTGTTAAAAAACTACTAAACTATTTTACAAAGTAGCTGCAATATTGCACACTTTCACTAGCAGTGTATGAGTTCCTATTTCTCCACATCCTTGTGAACACTTGTGATTGTTCTATCTTTTTCATTATAGTCATCCTAGTGGATGTAAACTAGTATTTTGTGAGCCTCTATTGTCCTTTGCTGAACTCTTTGTACTTTTGTTTTACTGGTTGCTTTAGAAATTAAAATATACATCCATAACTAATACAATCTACAGTTAATGCTGTACCAATAAACACTAAATATAGATGTCTTGTAACAGCAAAATTCTATTTATCCCAGTCCTTTGTGCTACTGTTATAAACCCTACAAAACAGTGCTTTAATTTTTCTTTAACCATTAGTATGTCTTTTAAAGAAATTAAGAAAATAATCTATAGTCTTTCATATTTATTCACTGATTTGCCATTTCTATTGATCTTCATTCATTTCTGAAGATATGAGTTACCAGTTAGTGTTGTTTGCAGTGTTATTTCCAGTATTAGTTCTTCAGCCTGAAGAACTTATTTTACCATTTCTTATATTACAGGTCTGCTGGTGAAGAATTCTTGTTTTTCTCTGAAAAATATCTTTAGTTAACCTTCATTCCTGAAGACTAGTTTTTCTGGATATGTAATTCTAGAGGCCGGGTATGGTAGCACATGCCTGTAATCCCAGCACTTTGTAAGGCCAAGGTGGGCAGATAGCTTGAACTCGGGGGTTTGAGACTAGGCTGACCAGCATGGCAAAACCCCGACTCTACTAAAAATACAAAAATCAGCTGGGTGTGGTGATGCATGCCTGTAATCCCAGTTACTTGGAAGGCTGAGGCATGACCATTGCTTGAATTCAGGAGATGGAGGTTGCAGTGAGCCAAGATTGCACAACTGCATGCCAGTCTAGGTGACAGAGTGAGACCCTGACTCAAAAAAAAAAAAAAAAAAAAATCCTAGAGTGGCACTTTATTTCTTGTAGAAATCTAATGATGTAATGCCATTGTTTTTGGCCTCCACTGTATCTAATGAGAAGTCAGTTGTAATTATGTATTATCGCTCCCCTGTGTGTAAAGGGTTGTTCTTCTCTCACTGCAGCCAAGATTTCAGCAGTTTTATTAAAATGTATCTGATGTGGTTAACTTTGTGCTTATTCTTCTTGGGGTTTGTTAAGCTTCCTGGATCTATAAGTTGATATTTTTTCACCAAATTTTACTGTTGGTGAAATTTTCTCAAAATTTTTTGCCCCATTTTCTCTCTTTGCTCTTTTAGGAACTCTACTTACATGTATGCTTAGACTGCTTGCTAGTGTCCTAGAGGTCTCATAGGCTCTATCTAGTTTTCATGAGTCTTTTTTCTCTCTGCTCTTTGAGTGTTTTCTATTGATGTCTTCAAGTTAATTGACTCTTTGATGTCCCAAATCTGCTGTAAGGTCCATTTTTCATTTCAGTTATTATACTTTAGTGTTTTATAATTTTCACTTTTAAAAAGTGTCTCTTGGGAGGCCAAGGTGGGTGGATCACCTGAGGTCAGGGATTCAGCACCAGCCGGGCCAACACGGTGAAACCCTGTCTCTACTAAAAATAAAAAAAATTAGCCAGGTGTGGTGGTGCATGCTTTTAATCCCAGCTACTCAGGAGGCTGAGGCAGGAGAATAGCTCGAACCTGGGAAGCAGAGCTTGCAGTGAGCTGAAACCACACCACTGCACTCCAGCCTGGGCAACAGAGTGAGACTCCATCTCAAAGAAAAAAAAAAAAAAGGAAAAAAGAAAAAATTTCCCTTTCTGTTTGAGGTTTTCTACTTGTTCAATTACTATACACATATTTTCTTTCATAGTCCTTAAGCATATTTATAATGACTGCTTTAACAGCTTTGACTTAGAATACAAACACTTGGTCATCTTGAAGATATTTTGTTATTGACTACTTTTCTTTTGAACGTTGTTACATTTTCCTGTTTCTTCACATGTCTAGTGATTTTTGGATTGGTTCTTACACATTATGTATAATATGTTGTCATGACTCTGGATTCTGTTACATTCCTCTGAAGATGGATCTTTGTTCTAGCAGGCAGTTAATTTGGTGGGACTCTCAATTTCCAAATTCTGTCTCCCCTGCCATCAGCATCTGTTGAAACCTCTTCTCTGTTCTTTTAGCTTCCAGGTGCTGCTTTTTCATTGCATTTCCTGGGCCTCCCCACACATATGAAGGAGTTGGGCAGATGTTAAATGCAGGTTTGGTGACTAATCTTTCTGCATCTCCTCCCCTTCCAAGATTTTTTGCCTAAGTTTCTGGCTGCTCTACTAGTCCTGAGCCCTGTTATCCAAGATTTCTGCCTCTGGAGCCAGGCACAGACTGGGGAGGACCTTCAGGGGCAAGTTCCTTCCTTTCAGATTGAGTTTATCTTTTCTTTCACTTCCTTTCCAGTGCCTTTAAATAGCTGTTGCAAATATATAAATGTATATATGTAATTTTTAAATCTACATTTCAATAATCTTTATCTGTGGGAGGTTAGTGTGAGTAATCTATTATGCCATCACCAGCAGATGAAATAATCAGTGTTGTTTTGATTCAGTGTCTCACACTGGGAGAATTTTTTGGATTCTTCATCCACCTTTCAGAGGTTCATCTTTATCCTGGCTGACTTTCCAAGTTGTCACAAGATGGAACCAGCAGCTTTCAGAGCTACATGCTTCCATCTTCAAAACCAGAGAAGGAAGAAAGAGCCGAACCATCAAACGTGGTCCTGGGCTTCACTCCAACTAAACAAATTTTTAGAAAACATAACCACCCTTGAACCAAGCACTGTGGCCAGTAGAATGCTATGAGCCGACTGGCTTAGGCTTGGGTCACTGGTCATCTTCTCCCTCTGGCCCTATTCCTTGTTTCTGACTCCCTGAAGGCCTATAACCCCACTTACAGGTCCCTGTTGCTTTTGTAAGCCAGGGGAGTGATGCTGTGGAATACTCTTCCTCAAGGGCAGCACGGCCTTTTGTGGCTCCCAATTTTAAGGACACAGGTCAATTGCAATTCTCTGACTCTCACAAGCCTGAAGTCTTTTCTCTTCACCTCATATAGCACTTAAAAGTATGGTTCCCACTCCCCATTGGCCATTTTGGCTTTAGCTCTCTTTCATATCTGGGTTTGAGTTTCCTTGTCACTTCTGGTATCTGGAGATTTCCTTTGTCTGCTTTCAAACTTAATCAGGTAGTAATAATAATAAAAAAAAAAAAAACTGAGAAAGGGAGCTTATATTTTATCCAGCATTTCTATGTATTCGAAGAAGAAAAAAAGAGGAATCTTCTCATATTAACTAAATCAGTAACTTTCCTTAGCCTTCAGGATATAGAACCAATTCTAATTCATTTAACACAGAGGGCCCTTCATGGTATCATTTACCCTCTTAGTTTCATGACCTGAATACCCTCAAATGCAATCTTTTCTTTTGCGAAGGAAAGAACTTTTTGTAATTCTCTGTTCATGCCATGCCATTTCTTCTTTCCATGCCTTTTCTGATACTGTTTACTCTATATAGAATATTATCTCCCCAAGGTGCCCATGCCCTCACACACAAATTTTTATCTAGTCAACTGATACTCATTCTAAAAGTCTCCAACTAAACATGGCTCTTAAAAGCCTTTTCTGTTTCTCCCTCCCCTATATCAACTAAGACTAAGACGGTCCCTTCCTCGGGTCCTGTAACACTCTATACACACTTCTGAAATACAAATATCACTCCAATTGCTGGATTACTTTTCCCACTAGACTACACTCCTTGAAAGAAATATGTCTTAAGTAATTGATTACTTCTAGTACTTCATTCTTCGTTTGGCACATATTAGATATTTGACAAATGTTTGTTGAATGAATGGAGAGACAGATTCTTTTTTCTTTTTTTAAAAAAATTAATAGATTTATTCTTTAGAGCAATTTTTTTTTGGTTTACAGAAAAACTGAACAGAAAGTACAAAGTTCTCATAGAATTGGCAAAACCTGGAAGTAACCAAGATGTCCTTCAGCAGGTGGATGATACATAAGCTGTGGCACATCAGACAATGGACAATTATTTAGCAATAAAAAGAAATGAGCTGGCCCCTCATCCCATGTGCAGACCCCACCACTGGAAGGCCTGGTGCCCACACCATATCAAAGAAAAAAGAGACTGAGTGCAGAAGAAAAGACAGCCTGCATGATGGAAACATTTTTTAAAACAGAAGATGTATTTCAATTAAAAGAGATGGAGAAGGCCAGGTGCAGTGGCTCACGCCTGTAATAGCAGCACTTTTGGGAGGTTGATGCAGGAGGACTGCTTGAGGCCAGGAGTTGAAGATCAACCTGGCCAACCTAGCGAGACCCATCTCTTAAAAAAAAAAAAAAAAAAGACATGGAGAAGACTGCTCCCAAAGAGAAAGGCATTACTGCTGTGTTAGTAAAAGAAAAAAGTCCTTCAAAGTTTAGCTGATAATGATATGGTTGGTGAGAGAACTGGAACTTCTCATTATTATCAGGCTTTTCCAAGTAAAATTCTTCATGCAAGGACCTGTAAATTGGAGGTTCTGAAATCTCAGTTGTTTCAGAGAATCCAAAAGCATGCAAACTTACAGAAAAGCATCAGAAAAACTAAAACTGGCCAACATGAGATGAAGGAGTGAACCATGCTAGCCAAAGAGCATTCTTTACTCTGGGATCAAAGGGAACAGCTAAAGACAGAAGTTGAAAAATGCAAATAATGTGACCCGCAAGTTGTTGAAGAAATACATCAGGCAAATAAAGTACTTGTTAACAGATGGACTGATAACATATTTGCAATAAAATCTTGGGCCAAAAGAAAATTTGGGTTTGAAGAAAATAAAATTGATAAAACTTCTGGAATTCCAGAAGACTTTGAGTACATTGACTAAAATATACCATGGTGGTAAAGAATCTATGAGCTCATAAACATGCAAATTTTTAAATATTATCCAACTAGGCCGGGTACAGTGGCTCACGCCTGTAATCCCAGCACTTTGGGAGGCTGAGGCAGGAGAATCACAAGGTCAGGAGATCGAGACCATCCTGGCTAACATGGTGAAACCCCATCTCTACTAAATATACAAAAAATAAAAAATAAAAATTAGCCGGGTGTGGTGGCACACTCCTGTAGTCCCAGCCACTCGGGAGCCTGAGGCAGGATAATCACTTAAACCTGGGATGCAGAGGTTGCAGTGAGCTGAGATCGTGCCATTGCACTCCAGCCTAGGCGACAGAGCGAGACTCTGTCTCAAAAAAAAATTTTTTTTAATTTAAAAAATATTATCCAACTAAATGTACTGAATTGTCTTTTACCTATAACAGTGTTTATCATTTTATTAAAGTATAAAATGTAAAAAAGAGAAAGAAATGAACCATCAAGCCATGAAAAGACATAGAAAAATCTTAAATGTGTATTCCTTTTGTAGTAATTCTAAGATTTGAGAAAATTATTTGTCAGACATACCCTACCTGATTGAAAAATGCAAATAATGTGACCCGCAAGTTGTTGAAGAAATACATCAGGCAAATAAAGTACTTGTTAACAGATGGACTGATAACATATTTGCAATAAAATCTTGGGCCTAAGTGCATTCCTAAGTGAAAGAAGCCAATCTGAAAAGGCCACATACATACTGTGGAATTCCAACTATATAATATTCCAGAAAAGGCAACAGTAAAAACATCAGTGGTTGCTAGGGGTTGGAGGGATGAACAGGTGGAGCACCAAGGATTTTTAGGGCAGTGAAACTACTCTGTTTGATAATAATATAATGGTGGATACATGCCATTATACACTTGTCAAAACCCAAAGAATGTACATCAAGAGTAAACCCTAATGTAAACTATGGGCTTCTGGAGATAATGATGTGTCAATGTAGGTTTGTCAATTGTAACATATGTACCACTCTGGTGAGGGATGTTGATAGTCAGGGAGGCTGTACATGTGTGGTGCAGAGGGGTATATGACAATGCTCTGCTTAATTTTGTCACAAATTTTAAATTGCTCTAAAAATTAAAGTATATTTTTTAAAAACATGAAAGAGCTAAATATACATCTCAAGAAGAAGAAAAAGAACAGAAAAACAAACAAACCCCCCCAAAACCCAAGAAGTAGAAGGAAAGAAATAATAAAGATAGAAACTAATAAAACAGAACATAAAATAAAAATCAACACAACTAAAACTTTGTCCCTTTGAAAAGTTCTAAGAAGAAATTGAAAAGGTGAATAGTTTCTATATCTAAAAACCACAGAAGGAAAAAGTATCAGGGAGGCAGGCATGATCAATAGTATATAATGCCATAACAAAGTAAAGTACAATTAATATTGAAAACTGCCCGGTGTGTGGCTCCCATCTGTAATCTCAATGCTTTGGGTGGCCAAGGCAGGAAGATTGCTGGAGGCCAGGAGTTTGAGACCAGCCTGGGCAATATAGCAAGACCCCTTAAAAAAAGGAAAAGAAAACTGCCTGATCTAATAATAAGGAGATCACTGATAACTTGGGCAAGAATAATTTAAGTGGAATGGAATGAAGTAGAACAAGTCTCTAAAAGCAAAAAAAAAAAAAAAAAAAAAAAATCCCAGATGTGTTGACATTAATGCTGACATATATCTGCAAGAAGCTAGATTTGATTTATCTTTACCTTTGCACAGTGCCTCACATATCACTGCCTGCAACACTATTTGCTGAATTAATTTAGTTGGATGGAAAAGAAAGGACCACACATAAAGAGCTTTAAATGCTTGACAGTATTGAGGCTTAAATGAAGAAGTTTTAAGATTTCTCAACAGATAAACAGTCTGATGTTTAAAGAAGATTAATCTGGATGTTAGCTTAAGACTTTTAAAGGGAATACTGAGGAAAGGGAGACTAGTTAGGAAGTTATTGCAGCAATCTAGGCCCTTCTGGATTAGGATAGGTCAACAGCAGTGACGATAAAAGGGTAAAATTTGAGACATTATGAAAGTAAACTTCTTAGGATTTGTCAACAAACAGATATGAAAGTTAGAAGAAAAAGATGTTAAAGGTTTGAAAGACTGAAAAACTTAATAAAGAACAAAGGTCAGTGGTAACACACAATGGCATTTTAACTAAATGCAACCTCAACTGGATCTATTTCTACGGTTTAAGAAATTCATGTTTTTAATTTTCAGCATACAACTTTTGGTCACAAAATAAATTTTCTTGAACAAATGAATTTTAAATCTAGAGGAAACTGAGATCTTTATAAATGAATAAAAAACAGTGGAGAATTTATTCAAATTCATATACTTCTATATTTATTTCCAGAAGGCAAGATAATGGGATAGTTTTGAAATATCTAGTAGAATATGCCAATTTTTCATAAAAGAAAAGTTTTTTTTCTTAACAGTTTAAATCTAGAAAACTAGTTTAAAATCAAAAAGTTATGCATGAGAAAAGCTAAAATGACAAATCTGGCAAGATATCTACTTTTATATACATATATCAGAAGTTTTCTATTTGTGGAAACATGCAAACTCGCATAGTTCAAATGTATTTCCTGAGTCAGCATATACTGGAAGGTTTCTCACCTTCCTCTTTTCATCTTATTTTGGCTCACCTTCTCCCTCAAAACATCTTGAAACATAGATACTGTGGAAACAAATGAAAATGATCTATCTCTGAAAGCATTCAGAATCAAATAGCTCAGCATTCCTCTTCTTTTTCACTAAATTGTGCTCTGCACCACAAAATTAAACAGACATCCCTAGGGATACAGATTTGCCAAGAGTGTTCCTGGCAAAAATAAAACCTGGCCTTTCTCCAGACTGCTATACATGGACAACAATGGAAGTTCTACGAATGGAGATTGATTGCTGGCTGGCTGGCGGGTCTGTGGTTACTTACTAGTGTCAAGATGAAGAATATTAGGCACAGATCATTTTCATGTCCAAAGACTTCTGAAAAATGTGCTCTGCTTGACTTCTCACATTCAACAAAGTGAGAGTTATCTACTGAAGAAACAGTTATAATTCTAGCTCTATTCCTTTAAGTATCAGACTAGCAAACTGAAGCCCAGCGAAGGTGGGTCATTTGCCCAGAATCATATAGCTAGTTGGTGACAGGACAAAACACAGGTCTTGAGATTCCCAGTTCAATATTTCCACCTCTCTATTGAGCAACACTACTCTCTAAATAATACTAAAAAGAATGTGTTACTCATGTCTTAAACTCTTTTAATCTAAGTCATTTCATAACTTGACATTCCTGTTTGGTATTTTGCTAGAAATTGCAATATACTTTTATTTTGTGAGATACTATACATTAATATAACAGTTTTTAAAAGAACTATGTATTTTAAGTCCCAGAATCACCAAAATAAAATGAGATTAGAAATGGTTTTAAAACTATTAAAACGCAATTAATAAATTCTGAATCTTTAAACTTGGGGAGATTCTTTAAAAATTACAGCTGAATATATTTAAAAGCAGAGAGGGGTACTGGAATCAAGGTCACAAGACCAGGATTTAAGTGCTATCCCTGCTACTGACTAGCTGCATGACCTGAGCATGTTTCCTCCTTATCTATAAAATGAACAGGGTCAATCACGGTTGCTGAAATCAGTTTTATCATTTAAAATACAGTTCCAGACAACTCAAGGATAAGATCTTTATCTTATCCTTATTATATTATAACGTGTTCAAATAATTGAGCAAAAAAAAAAGAAAAAAAATCCCTCACTATTCTATACCTAACTAACTAAAGACAATAAAACACAGGAAATGGCTGGGCATGGTGGCTCATGCCTGTAATCCCAGCACTTTGGAAGGCTGAGGTGGGAGGATCAGGAGTTCATGACTAGCCTGGGTAATAAGGTGAGACCCTGTCTCTACAAAAAATAGGAAGATAAAAATTAGCCAGGCTGGAACATCTACTCTGGTGGCTGGAACAGCTACTCAGGTGCCTGAGATGGGAGGATCAATCACCTGGGCCCAAGAGTTCAAGGTTGCAATGAGCTATGATCATGCCACTGCATTCCCGCCTGGGCAACAGAGAGAGACTTCATCTCAAAAAGAAAAACAAAAGAACAATAACAACAACAACAAAACCTCACAGGAAACATCATCTCTACTATAAAAAAGCTGTAGATTTGGCTCTGCATAGAGTCAGCAAGAAAAACAATGTCAGAAAAATGCAGTACACAGTTGAAGTTATGGAAATCTGGATCACATCTTTCTGCATTCATTTAACTAAATAGGCAGCTTTGAAAACCTAAGTATAGTTTTTCTGAAGGGGAAACAGAAGGAGAACATAAAAGAAGCTCAGAGAAGCCGGGCATGGTGGCTCATGCCTGTAATCCCAACACTTTGAGAGGCCAAGGCAGGCGGATCACCTGAGGTCAGGAGTTTGAGACCAGCCTGACCAACAAGGAGAAACCCCGACTCTACTAAAAATACAAAAATTAGCCAGGCGTGATGGTGCACGCCTGTAATCCCAGGTATTCAGGAGGCTGAGGCAGGAGTTCTCCTATTGCTTGAACCCAGGAGGCGGAGGTTGCAGTGAGCCAAGATCACACCACTGCACTCCAGCCTGGGCAACAAGAACGAAACTCTGTCTCAAAAAAAAAAAAAAAAAAAAAAAAAAAAAAAAAGAAAGAAAAGAAAAAGAAAAAAGAAAGAAAGAAGCTCAGAGAAGTTGTTTTAGTCCAGTTCTGCCAGACCCTCCACAGCAAGTACCATGCAGCACTACCAGACATCAAGACCCTTTATCCATTGCTTTATTGAGTGCTGTTATACATGGTCCTGGATGATTTGAACCTGTTTAATAATAGGTCTTTTAGATCTTTGGGGGTGAAATTAACTGTAAAAACAACTTTTACTTTTGCTTTTCTACTACTTGAGACAATTGTGAATTCACACAGATATAGATACCCTTATATACAATTCACTGTTCATTCACTCTATGGAAATCCAAAAAGTACAAACATAGTCCCTGTACCCCCCAGCTACCAAGAGTTTACAATTGAATAGGATCATGAGTTTTACTATTTAATAAATTCTTACCAGTTTTTATGTCCAATTCACTGTGCATTCACTCTATGGAAATCCAAAAAGTATAAACATAGTCCCTGTACCCACCAGCTACCAAGAGTTTACAACTGAATAGGATCATGAGTTTTACTATTTAATAAATTCTTACCAGTTTTTATGTCCAATTTAATTGCACTTAAGTCCTTTGTCTCTTAACAGACGTAAAACAGAAAAATTAATTTGTAAGGTACTAGAAAAAAGGATTAAGGAATCATAAAGAGCTAATCCAAGGTTGGGCATAGTGGCTCATATCTGTAATCCCAGCACTTTGGGAGGCTGAGGCGGGTGGACCACTTGAGGTCAGGAGTTCGAGACCAGCCTGGCCAACACGGTGAAGCCCTGTCTCTACTAAAAAATACAAAAAAAATTAGCCGGGCATAGTGACTTCTTCCTAGAACATTCACTGGTGACTAACCTATCATAAATACTTTGCAAGTATTTCTTCACAGATACTGCATGATATACTTCTACCTAACTTTTGCAGATGTGACTTTCAATTTGTGGGGATCACAACAGAAATCTCCACATGCTTCATTTGTTACAGACTAAATGGTGAATCCAGAAAGAAAAAAAGGGTCTGACACAATCTTTCAGCCTCCTTTTGGGCTAGGATTGGAATTCATTCTAGTGGTGAATGACCCAACTATTGCCAAAGTTGTTTTTTTTGGCAATGCTGCTTTTAAAAAAAAATCTCAGTACCAGGTCATTTGAATATCTAATTGGAAAAAATACATATATCTTTAATCACACCATATACAAAAATCAATTCCTAACTGACTACAGATCTAAATGTGAAACATAGGACAATAATGCTTTTAGAGAAAAACAATAGAATAGCTTTGTGACCTTAGAATATTTAAAGTATTTGTGTCTTCTTAAACTGGACACAAAACCTCTAATCATAAAATAAAAAATAATACTAAACTTGATTATATTAAGAATTTCTGTTCGGCCGGGTGTGATAGCTTACTCCTGTAATCCCAGCACTTTGGGAGGCCAAGGCAGGCAGATCACGAGGTCAAGAGATCGAGACAATCCTGGCTAAGACGGTGAAATCTCATCTCTATTAAAATACAAAAAATTTAGCCAGGCATGGTGGTGGGTGACAGAGCAAGACGCCATCTCTAAATTAATTAAATTTAATTTAAAACAACTTCTGTTCTCCAAAACACAATATTAGAACAAAATGACCACAAAAGTAGAAGGCAATAATATATCTGACAAAGGGTTTACATAGAGATTGCACAGAGAATTCCTATGAGTTGATTTAAAAAAATATACAGAACACCAACAGAAATATGAACAAAATACCTGAACTTGAATGACTTCATAAAAGAGGATATCCAAATGGAAAATAAACCTGAAAAAGATGCCCAACTTCATTAGTTATCAAGGAAATGCAAATTAAAATTGCAACATGGTATCAGGCTGGGCCTGGTGGCTCATGCCTATAATTCCAGCACTTTGGGAAGCAGAGGTGGGCAGATCACTTGAAGTCAGGGGTTCAAAACCAGCCTGGCCAACATGGTGAAACCCCGTCTCTACTAAAAATATAAAAATTAGCCAGGCACGGTGGTGGGCACCTGTAATTCTAGCTATTCAGGAGGCTGAGGCAGGAAAACTGCTTGAACCCAGGAGGCAGAGGTTGCAGTAAGCCAAGATCACGTCATTGCACTCCAGCTTGCAGACAGAGCAAGACTCAATCTCAAAAACAAACCAACCAACTAAAAAACCACAACATGGTATCACTCTACACCCATCAGAACATCTAAAATGAAGATGTGAAATACCAAGTATTGGGGAGGGAGTGGAGCAACTGAAACTCTCATACACTACTTGCTATGGTTTGAATGTTTGTGTTTCCTCCAAAATTCATGTTGCAAGTTAATCTCCAATGCAACAGTATTGAGAGGTAGGGCCTCTAGGAGGTGATTAGGTCATGAAGACTTCACCTTGGTGAATGCGATATTAAGTCCTTTAAAAAAATGGTTTCACACAGCAATTAGCATCTCTTTTTTTTTCTGCTTCTACCATGTACAACATGGCAAGACCACATCTCTAAAAACAAAATAAAATAAAGATGGGCATTAAGAAAAACAACTGAACATAGAGGGAGATGTTGGGCAAAGGATACAAAACTTCAATTAGACAGAAGGAATAAGTTCAGGAAATCTATCATATAACATTGTGGTTATAATTAATGACAATGTATCATATACTTGAAAATTGCTAAGAAAGTAAATTTTAAGTGTTATCACCTCAAAAAAAAGTATGTGAGGTAATGCATATGCTAATTATTAATAGTTCGATTTAGCAATTCCACAATGTATATATATTTCAAAACATCATATTGTACACCATAAATATATGCAATTTACATCAATTTTTTAAAAATAAGTAAAATAATTTTTAAAAATGGAACATAGGCATATCTAGGAACTACCCATTCAATTCCACAGAAATGCTTATGTATGTTCACCAAAAGACAGGTACTAGAATATCCATAGCTTCAATATCTGCAATAGCTAAAAACTGGAGAGGGCCAGGCACAGTGGCTCATGCCTGTAATCATAGCACTTTGGAAGGTCAAGGCAGGAGGATCACTTGAGCCCAAGAGTTTGAGACCAGCCTGGGCATCATGGTGAGATCCTGTCACTACAAAAAAATAAATAAAAGAATTAGCCAGGTGTGGTGACGTGCACCTGTAACCTGTAGTTGCAGCTACTAGGGAGGCTGAGGTGGGAGGATCACTTGAGCCCAGGAGTTTGAGGTTACAGTGAGCTATGATCATGCCACTGCACTCCAGCCTGGGCTGTATACAGAGCGAGACTGTCTCTAAAAACAAAAAACAGTAGAATGAATAAATAAATTGAGGTATGTTGACACATGGAATACTAGACAGCAATGAAAATGAAGGATATATAACTACATGTGACAATAAGGATGGATCTCACAAACATAATGCTGAGCAACAGAGGCCAGACCCCAAAGATATGAGTCCACTTATATCAAAAACAAAATCAGGCAAAACTAGACTTCCATTAGAAGACAGGAGATGTTAATATCAGGACAAGAAATGAGGGAGGCTTCTACCATGCTGGTAAATGGTGTTTCTTGAGTATAAATGTACATTTCAATATTCATGTTATACTTTATTTATTTATTATTTTTATTTATTTATTTATTTATTTTTGAGATGGAGTCTCGCTCTGTTGCCCAGGCTGGAGTGCAGTGGCACGATCTCGGCTCACTGCAAGCTCCGCCCCCCGGGTTGACGCCATTCTCCTGCCGCAGCCTCCCAAGTAGCTGGGACAACAGGCGCCCGCCACCACACCCGGCTAATTTTTTTTTTTTTTTTTGTATTTTTAGTAGAGATGGGGTTTCACCATGTTAGTCAGGATGGTCTCGATCTCCTGACCTTGTGATCCACGTGCCTCGGCCTCCCAAAGTGCTGGGATTACAGGCGTGAGCCACCGTGCCCGGCCTCATGTTATATTTTAATGAAAAGTTAAGGACTACTTTTTCTTGCTACTTAATATTAAGGTTCTGGCCTTTCACATAAAAAGCCAGCACTCCGACCTTGGATAAATACCAAAGTATACTGTAAAGGCTAGTAATGAAACTGGTTTTAAGCTAACTACAGATTAACCTTTACCCCGGGTCACAGCTTCACAGAATTCGGAACCTACTAATAGTCTGGCAGAACAAATTTGTTCTTTTCTAATTTAAAAAATTAAAAAGGCATTACAAATGAATGATTTTCTTCCCTCCTCCCACTTATTGTTATGAACTATACACAGAGCAAAATACATCACATATTATTTCATTTAATCTTCATAATAATTCCATGAAATAATATTTTTATATTTTTCATAATTTTATAGTTAAAGAGATTTAGGTTAAGCACATTGTCTAAGATCAGTTAGTACATACGTAGTAGAGCCAGGATCTGAATCCTGGTTTGTCTGATTTCCAAACTTTGTTCTTTACCACTTTATACTGCCTCATTGTTATACTGGGGACTGTGTAGGATGGAGTGATGATCATCTTCTTTAGCTTTAATCACTTTAGAAGGCCAGGTCTGAACAGAACATTTCTTTCCACCTCTTTTTTATAAAGACCCATAAAGGGACTGGACTGTTATGGAATGAAAGCCGGGCATTAATAACGGAGAGCCCATGCCACCAACAGGCCTGTAATAAAAGTGTTTGACTGCTTTTAACAACTGGCTAAATGGGAAATTGGGCAGAGTTCTCAGCAGACTGGTCTCAAATGAACCAACAATTGAGGATGAGTGTTTTCCTTAGGCCATAGTGGAAGAACCATGGATACACTATACAATTTTGTTAAAAATGAGGATTAATGAGCAGGTTCTTTCTTAGCAGGTTTTTTTTTTCTTTTTCTTTTTTTTTTTTTTTTTTTTGAGACGGAGTCTCATTCTGTTGCCCAGACTGGAGTGCAGTGGCGCGATCTCTGCTCACTGCAAGCTCCGCCTCTCAGGTTCAGCCATTCTCCTGCCTCAGCCTCCCCAGTAGCTGGGACTACAGGCGCCCGCTACCACGCCTGGCTGATTCTTTGTATTTTTAGTAGAGATGGGGTTTCACCATGTTAGCCAGAATGTTCTCGATCTCCTGACCTTGTGATCCGCCCGCCTCAGCGTCCCAAAGTGCTGGGATTACAGGCGTGAGCCACCGCGCCCGGCCATGAGCAGGTTCTTTTTTTTTTTTTTTTTTTTTTTTTTTTTGAGACAGAGTCTCGCTCTGTCGCCCAGGCTGGAGTGCAGTGGCCGGATCTCAGCTCACTGCAAGCTCCGCCTCCCGGGTTCACGCCATTCTCCTGCTTCAGCCTCCCGAGTAGCTGGGACTACAGGCGCCCGCCACCTCGCCCGGCTAGTTTTTTGTATTTTTTTTTTTTAGTAGAGACGGGGTTTCACCGTGTTAGCCAGGATGGTCTCGATCTCCTGACCTCGTGATCCGCCCATCTCGGCCTCCCAAAGTTCTGGGATTACAGGCTTGAGCCACCGCGCCCGGCCATGAGCAGGTTCTTAACTGTGCACAGGTATCTGCATTTCTTTAAATCTTCTTCTAGGGTATATTATTTTTTTCAAAAGTTATACTGACAAGTATTTATTATTTAATATGGACGCTATTAAAGCTTTAACAAAAGTTTAGGTTGGTAGAAAAATATGACTGACTAGACTACTGATTTTTAAATAGCTTCTGATCTTTAATCATATACTTCATTCAGTAAGTTAGCAGATACTTTCCCAAGTTGCAGATCTGCTACCTAATTAAAATTAAGCACGGTTGGGTGCGGTGGCTCATGCCTGTAATCCCAGCACTTTCAGAGGCTGAGGCAGGCGGATCACGAGGTCACAAGTTCAAGACCAGCCTGCCCAACATGGTGAAACCCCGTCTCTACTAAAAATACAAAAATTAGCCAGGTGTGGTGGTGCGCGCCTGTAATCCCAGATTCTCAGGAGGCTGAGGCAGGAGAATTGCTTCAACCCAAAAGGCAGAGGTTGAGCGGAGATTGTACTGCTGCACTCTAGCGTGGAAGACAGAGCTAGACTCCATCTGGAAAAAAAAAAAAAAAGAGAGAAGAAAAAGCAAAAACTAAGCACTTTTACTCATCTACTTTGGAAAATCCTAAACTTAAAAAGTAACTTCCAGCTTGTGTGAAAGGTCAATTTCATAGTTAAAAATCACACCCTGACCTGAGATTTTGTTGTATAATCACAGCATCCTTCATAAAAGGAATTTCAAAGTTTGTTTATTGATTGGTTGATCAACTGAGACTGGGTCTCACTGTGTTGCCTAGGCTGGAGTGCAGTGATGCATTCATGGCTCACTGCAGCCTTGACCTCCCAGGCTCAAGCAATCCTCCCACCTCAGCCTCCAAGTAGCTGGGACCACCCAGTTAATATTTTATTTTTTATAGAGTCAGAGTCTCCCAGTGTTGCCCAGCTGGTCTTGAACTCCTGGCCTCAAGCAATCCTCCTGCCATGGCCCCACAAACTGTTGGGATTACAGGCGTGAGCCATCATGCCCAACCCAAAGTTTATTTTTGAACCATGCAATATCAAAGTCATTTGAAATTTAAATGTCATTCTTTATAATAGAGGAAAAATATATATGCCATATTATATAGAACTCTATACTTGATGTGTATGTTAGAGGTTGGTTTTTTTTTTTTTTTTTTTTTTGAAATGGAGTCTCACTCTGTCACCCAGGCTGGAGTGCAGTGGCGCAATCTTGGCTCACTGCAATCTCCACCTCCTGGGTTCAAGTGATTCTCCTGGCACAGCCTCCCAAGTAGCTGGGATTACAGGCATGCACTACCATGCCCAGCTAATTTTTGTATTTTTAGTAGAGATGAGGTTTTGCCATGTTGGCCAGGAACACAAAGTCATAATCTTTAATTATGAACTACAGATACTTCTACTTGCACCCCTGCCAATACACCTATAGTTGAAGCAGCTTGCTGGTGGTATTAGAATCCCCACAACTTTCTGAGTGGAGGAGGCTCAGTGTTTGACTCTAAGCTGTATGCACCTGCTGTAAGGCTTAGATAAAGGGTATCCCATCTAGATACATATTTATTAACTTGCCTCTTGAAAGTATAGATCCAGGGGGGAAAATCACATATGGCTCTCTAGTAAATATACATAATATCTATTATTTCTCGATTGTGTTATTCTATCTAGGCCTATTCCTCAAGTAAAAATGTAACTGTGGCCTGGGCAACATGGTGAAACCTTGTCTCTACAATACATACAAAAATTAGCCAGGCATGGTGGTACACAACTATAGTTCCAGCTACTCAGGAGGCTAAGCCAGGAGAATTAGCCAGGCATGGTGGTGCACACCTGTAGTCCCAGCTACTCAGGAGGCTGAGCCAGGAGAATTAGCCAGGCATGGTGGTGCACACCTGTAGTCCCAGCTACTCAGGAGGCTGAGGTGGGAGGATCACCTAAGCCCAGGGAGGTCAAAGCTGTAGTGAGCCATGATCACGCCACTGCATTCCAGCCTGGGCCACAGAGCGAGACCTCTTCTAAAGAAAAAAAAAAAAAGTTGATTCCTCTAAGGCAACTCATAAACATATACCAAAGACAGACAATTAATTTGAAAGAAGAAATTAGTCATTTCACTAATTTGACTTCAAAAAATTCTTCAAATAGGCAAAGAGTCCAACATAGAAAGCCATAATGTATTTTTGGAAAGTCATTCAAAAATTTATAATTTTTGGATATATCATTTTATGAGCAAGCTAAAGAATTCCTCTTTCAATAATGAATTAATTCTCCCAGAATTATTAGGAAGGTAAGAAAAAAACCATCCTAATCAATCATCACCTCACTGGTAAATGAAAAAAATAAGGGTCAGAAGGACAAAGGAGCTTGACACAAGCCAAATCACACACTTGAAATCTCATGCTAATGCATATTATTCATCTTAAAGTTGGATAACGTTAGAATTCTTTCTACTTTTCTTTATTTATTCATTTATTTTTTAGACGGAGTCTTGCTCTGTCACCCAGGCTGGAGGCAGTGGTGTGATCTCAGCTCACTGCAACTCCTGCATCTCGGGTTTAAGCAATTCTCCTGCCTCAGCCTCTCAAGTAGCTGGGATTACAGGCACCCGCTACCACGCCTGGCTAATTTTTTGTATTTTTAGCAGAGACGGGGTTTCACCATGTTGAACAGACTGGTCTCGAACTCCTGACCTCAGGTGATCTGCCCACCTCGGCCTCTCAAAGTGCTGGGATTACAGGTGTGAGCCACCACACCTGGCCTTCCATTTTTCTTTAAATTCAAAATTACTTCAATAAAAATACTTGCTACATAAGACATTTATAACCAAATACTATCATTTTGTACACTGAATTTCTATCACCTTTGGGGAGGGAAGTCTACATAACTGAATGACTTTTACATTCACTTGGTAGATCTAGCTATATGCCATTTTTGCATTAGTCTGATTTAATAGGATCTATTTTAGGTTAATTAATCTTCAGGGATACAAATTTCTTAATAGAGCAGTCAGCAGTATTTTTAAAAATTAACCAAAACATTCCTAAATCATGTGAAGTAATACATTAGCAAGACTAAAATACCTCATTTCTATTTGTAGCCTTCAAAGCTTAACCCTCTTCCCCACCTTCCCAAATGCCCCCTTCCACCCAGTGATACCCCTTTCCTCCCACATTCTTCTCTGTCAACTAAAAAATGACCATAGAAAATTTACATTTATCAGGGCCAGGAGCAGTGGCTCATGCTTGTAATCCCAGCACTTTGGGAGGCCAAGGCAGGAAGATCACTTGAGGTCAGGAATTCAAGACCAGCCTGGCCAACATAGTGAAACCCTGTTTCTAACAAAAAACACAAAAATTAGCTGGTGGCGGCCCACGCCTATAATCCCAGCTACTCAGGAGGCTGAGGCAGGAGGCGGAGGTTGCAGTGAGTTGAGATCACGCCACTACATTCCAGCCTAGGCAACAGAGTGAGACTCTGTCTCAAAAAAAAAAAAAAATTATATTTATCAAATGACTGAAATTCATTTATACTATAATCCTGCAAGTACCTGTATATTAAATTGGCTACTGGTGAAATGGAAGGCTTAATCCCCTACTTAAGAAGACTGGGACAGTATCATCAAGCATATACAGAGATTTTCCATACATGGGGAGCTAGAAATAGGAAATCTGAAATCATGCATTATCTAAAGGTAAACCTAATGTAGTCCTTTCAGGGTGATTCTAAAAACACAACTCTCCCCTGACCTGCCTTTCCTTTTCCTCTGTTGCCTTTTTAGAACATGGCTATTGAACACAACTGTCTGAGCACATCCCCTGACCCTGATTTTAAAAATAGGCATTTAAAGCCAATAACATCATCTTAACATAGTACGACACTTCTTTTTCTTACTCTTACTAGTGCCATATTTTATATGATTATCATTTAATTAAGGGACTTTTGGTACTACAATTCTACCCCTTAACAGACAAATGCCAAGTTCCTTAATATTTCAACTACCTCTGATATTTAAGATTCTGATTTCTTAAAAAGCATTCTTTTGGAATGTAGCCACTTCGGCAACGGAGGTATGTTTTTAAACTCTAGCATTTTTGTTTGTGGATCCCACAAAGAATTTGAAAACTATACACCCCCTTGCATATTTTTAAGTTGACATCTACAGTTTTTCACCATAAGTTTAAATAGTTGCAAACTGCTTTCCATGGCTGTATCATTTTACATCAATTTATGAATGATCCAGTTGCTCTGCGTCCTTGCCAGCATTTGATGTTTTCACTATTTTTAATTTTAGTCATTCTGATGATATCTCATCACAGTTTTAATGTGTAATTCCCTAATGGCTAATAAGCTTGAATGTCCTTTCATCTGTGTTTACTTGCCATCTATATATCTTTGGTAAAATGTCTACACGTGTCTTTTTCCCACTTTCTAACTGGATTATTTTTTAAAACTGAGTTTTGAGAGTTCTTTATATATGCCAGATACTAGTCCTTTGTGAGATACGTGGCTTGCAAATACTTTCTTCCAGTCTGTAGCTTGTCTTTTCCTCTTTTTTAACAGGGTCTTTAGCAGAGAAAAAGATTTTAATTTTGATGAGATCAAATTTATCAATTTTTCCTTTATGAGCCATGCTTTCGGTGTCAAGTCTAAGAACATGCAGTAACTATTATTTCTTGCCAGAATGAAATAGGACTCAGCTATTAAAAAATAGATTTATGGCCGGGCGCGGTGGCTCACGCCTGTAATCCCAGCACTTTGGGAGGCCGAGACGGGCGGATCACGAGGTCAGGAGATCGAGACCATCCTGGCTAACACGGTGAAACCCCGTCTCTACTAAAAAATACAAAAAACTAGCCAGGCGAGGTGGCGGGCGCCTATAGTCCCAGCTACTCGGGAGGCTGAGGCAGGAGAATGGTGTGAACCCGGGAGGCGGAGCTTGCAGTGAGCTGAGATCCGGCCACTGCACTCCAGCCCGGGCGACAGAGCGAGACTCCGTCTCAAAAAAAAAAAAAAAAAAAAAAAATAGATTTATCCCTATTTTTTGTTTTTATAACTTTAAGTGGTGAGAAATCTTTTTCACATACATGAAAAGATAAAAATGGAAGTCTTGTTATAGCAATTATCTCTCAATTCTTGGAAATCTTTTGAGTTATGTGACAAAAATAACAGTAACCTACCATCAAAAATATACTTACTGATCTATTAGTTACTTAGCAGACAACTACATTAGGCCTTCTTTCAGTGTTGTTGAGAGCAAAATATTGGAAACTAATATTGCAAGACTGTTATCTAGTCATTCCCCGAGACAGTATTTCCTGTCATTCACTATTTTAACACAGACACCAAATTTTCAATTGCCCTTTTGTTTGGTGTTCTGGTAGTCTTTACATCCAGGGCAATGGACCTTTGTAAGACCTGAAATGGATGAGCAGTGTGCCTTTCCTTTCTACAAGTGGCAAAGGACAACTATGCAATAAAAGGTGGAAAAGCAGAGCACGAACCTCCATTCCAAACACATTCTCTGGCAGAGCAATGTTAGGAAAAACTACATTGGGAATTCAAAAATCTAGAAATTGATTCCCTTAACTATCCACACTCCATACTCGAAAAATGCACTCAAATTTACAGATAAAAGCCAGGAGTGGTGGTGCGTGCTTGTAATCCCAGCTACTCAGGAGGCTGAAGCAGGAGAATTGCTTGAACCCAGGAGGCGGAAGTTGCAGTGAGCTGACATCGCACCATTGCACTCCAGCCCGGGCGACAGGGACACTCCGTCTCAAAAAAAAAAAAAAAAAAGCCAGTGTGCATCTACAGCCCACAGCATCAACACCAGCACAGGGAATATATAGACATGAGCATTAAATACTTTTTGAAGAGGAAAAGAGAAGCAGCAAAATGATGAGCAGCAAAATAGCAACATGATACAGTTTGTGAAAGGAAGAACTCAAAAACTAAGAATCAGACAGAAGTAAATTAAGTTGTTGCTTAAAGCACAATAATTAAGGCTTTTAAATTCACCAAACCATTCTGCTATCACAGACTAAAAAGGCTTGTTTATCCCTTCTCTGTCCTAGGGGAATAAATTATCTCATGAGTCTTTCTATTTTACCAAATTGCTATTTAAAAGCTGGTGAAATGTTTAAGCAATTCATTACATTAATATAAAGACCTTTTATAGGACAAAAGCATTATCAAAACCAAGTATGAACAGAGCATTATGAGTAAAGTGGAAAGGATATTGTTTACTTAAAACCCATTGAAATCAACCACAAAACTGATTCTAATTTAGGAGCAGTTTTTTCTTTTTCCTTTTTTTTTAATCAAAATAAACTGTATACAAGATTTTCTGGGAAAAAAGTTCCATCTTATTTTTATTCCTTTGAGGTTATTTACTCTAATTATCTCGACTTATTTTATTGAAATAATTTGTTAATTAGGTTTTTATTTTTATTTATTTATTTATTTATTTCTGAGAAGGAGTCTAGCACTGTCGCCCCGGCTGGAGTGCGGTGGCACAATCCTGGCTCACTGCAACCTCTGCCTCCTTCACGGGTTCAAGTGATTCTCCTACCTCAGCCTCCTGCGTAGCTGGGATTATAGGCGCCCGCCACCACACCCAGCTAGTGTTTTGTATTTTTAGTACAGACAAGGTTTCACCATGTTGGGCCAGGCTGGTCTCAAACTCCTGACCTCATGATTCGCCCGCCTCGGCCTCCCAAAGTGTTGGGATTACAGGCCCGAGCCACTGCACCCAGCTAATTTGTTAATTACGTAATGCTTAAACAGCCACCGCAGTCACGAAGATAAATAGGGTAGGTAAATACTCAGAAAACAGATGCTGCAGTTTAAAATTCACATCAGGACTTTCAGTTTAAGATGGCAGACTAAAGATATATGTTTGCTACTTACAGCTTGCAAAAACACATTCAAATAAGGAAGGCAAAAGAAGCAATAAACCTCTAATAGCTGAAAGAAAGAAAAGTAGGAAATTCACCAGTGGATAAAAGATCCAACACATTTCTAGTTTCAAAAAGCAAATGGAATTGTGTTGATGGATGAGGCAGGCAGAGAAAGCCACAGCCCAGAATACTCTACCAGGCAACCTAAAAGGAGCTGGAAGCCAAACTGCTTCTTGGAATGCTAGAGGGAATCTAGAGCACCAATCTGTCAGTTGGAACACCTGATGGCTCTGGGCTCTGAGCCAACAGGTAGAAGGGAGGGCAGGAGTGAGAAGTGAGGTTGAAGACGGTGGGAATAATTGAAGATCTGTACCTGGAACTGCACTGGTTGGCACCCCCAACCACCTCCCCCACCCCACAGAGATCACGGGAAGCCTAGCATTAACCCTCACTCGAAAAACCAGATAGCTGAAAGAACAAACAAGCTGCAGAAAGCCAAGGCTTCTAGTGTGGGTACGTACAGCCCAACAAGAGTAAAGTACTCCGCTGGCACGAGGGACCACAGAGCCCAGCAAAGTGTCAACCTAGAGCAAACAGGCCAGCCAAGGCATCCCATCCTACATACAGGGCTCAGTCAGGCATCTATTCTGGTGATAGGTCTAATGGGAAAACAGACTAATTTTAAAACAGCAGAGGAAATCCACACCAGTTACCTAGTCCTTCTTTCTAAAATATGAACAGACAACCAGCAATCACCAAGCACATGAGAAAGTCCAGCAGCATGAAAAATAAGAGCTAAGATAAATATATAGAAGATAAAATCTCTGAAAGGAATGAAGACAATTACAGGGTATAAGAAAACATTAAAAAATAAAACTGTTATAATCAAAATACTGAAGAGGATGGTGCATCCACATAAACTATGAATAGTTTGTAAAAAGAAAATCAACAAATGATCTGGAAAATAAAATTGAGAAACTCAACAATGAGAGTACATGAATAAAAGATAAAAATAATAGAGAAGCTAGAAAAGACATAAAGAACCAATCCAGTAGGTCCACCATTTGACTAGGAAGAGCTCTAGAAGGAAGAAACAGAGGAAAAAGAAGGGAGAAACTATTCAACAAATAATAGAATTTCCCAGAGTTGAGAAAGGACCCAAGTCTTAAGATTTAAAGAGCTCGGTGAGTACCCATACAACTGGTAAAAGACCCCTATTTATACATTTTCTCTGAAAATTTCAAAATAAAAAGTATAAAACAGAGATCCTGAACAGGAAAAACAGGTCACCCACAAAGGATTGATAATCAAACTAGCTTCTTGTCAGCAACAGGGGATATCAGAAGTCAAAGCAGGTGCATCTTCAAATTTTCTAAGAAAATTATGTTTGGCCCAGAATTCTACACCCAGCCCAGCCACAAATAAGTACTAGGATACAATAAAGGCAGTTTTTGTTTTGTTTTGTTTTTCTGAGACACGGTCTTACTCTGTCACCCAGGCTGGAGTACAGTGGTACGATCTTGGCTTACTGCAGTTTCCACCTCCTGGGTTCACAGCATTCTTCCACCTCAGCCTCCCGAGTAGCTGGGAGCACAGCTAATTTTTGTAGTAGGATCACTTGAACCCAGGAGTTTGAGCCCAGCCTGGGCAACATGGCAAAACCCCACAGGCTGGCTCAAACTCCTGGGCTCAAGTGATCCTCCTGCTTTGCCACTATGCCTGGTCAAAGACAGTTTTAGACATGAAAGCACTCAAAAAGTTTACTTCCCACACATCCTTGCCAAAGAAGAAGATGGCACAAATTAGGACAGGGAAAGACTTAGGGTCCTGAGAACAGCGACACCAACCAATGAGAAGAATGGAGGGAAATCCTAGGAAGCCAGTTGTGTAGTAGGCCTAGAAAAGCATCCGGTCACCCTGGGAACACAAGCATGGAGGAGGGAGGTTTCTGGTAAGAAGAAAAAAAAGAAGGAGGAGGATTCCACCACAGAATATGAAATATAAGTGAGAGTACAGAAAAAATAAGGCTATGATAAAGGAAGATTGTGCCAGAAAAAGAAGGCAATTAGAAACTCCGGGCAAAATTTTTTTAAAAAGGAAGGAAAAAAAGACAAATAGCATTAAAAAGCTACATTTCAAACAGGAAACAAGCTTATATGTACCCTGATTACAAGGAACTGATAGAGTGTGAGAAAAGAGTATACAGTTGCTATTAATGTTGAAGTCTTGAGAGCCCAGGGTCATTACCCTGGCCCTAGCAAGAAGAAAAAGTAGTCCTAACATAGAGTTGGCTCTGCACTAAATAATATTTATAGAATCATATTTTAGGGGGTACTAAAATTAGAAATGTCTTTCATCTTAGGCAAGAACTAACTTTGATATATTTGGTCTCAAGACATAAATTTCAGGATCCTAAGAGAAAGACTGGCCAAAAGTATCTCACTCCTCTTCTATTTTCTATAAACGCAGAATCAAATGATACCTAGTTCCTTCGTGCAATTAACTCCCTGACGGTGACAGTCATTTTTATTATTTGAATGGTCTAGAACTCCAGAACAAGCTCGATTCACTTGGATTTGGGGGGGAGCAGATGACAGAAAAGTCCACTTTCTGCAGCTAAGTATAACCAGGTAATTATTGCAAAAGACAAATACTGCATATTGACTGCTCGGGGAGAAACTGTGGCCAATGGATGGTGATTTCAAATCATAATTCTGTTACTTCATTAGGGATCCCAAAGGCTAGGTTTTAAATTATTATTTTTTAATAGAAACATCAAAAAGCAAGCAAGCATGATTTCTAAATACAAGGGACTTTTTAATAGGGAATTTACAAACATCACATGTTTTTTCCCTATTGGCAGAAATATGGTCTAGCTTCTGGGAAGGGACAAATCCTTGTAGTAATGCGCTAAAAAACAAGGGGCAATTGTTGAGGTCTGTGAATTCTACTTGCTTCCTATAATAAAAGGAAAATAACTATAAGCTGCAGACAATGGGTTTCAAGTTTATAAGGGAGATTTTCCTTTATGGAAGAACTAACAAGTCATAATAATATAATATTATTTATAGTTTTCATATTTAAGATTCAACTTGTATGGAGACTTGGCTGTATAACAGGAAAAAATATAAATGTTATCAACTTTGGCAGTGTAAAATAAAAGTAGCTGACAGAAAGTGAGAAGCAGAAGAGAGGAAAAAACAGGTAGAAAAAGGAGCACATGTTCTCATGTCCCTTCTAAAAAAGGGGAGAGAGTCAAGAAAGACTGTCAAAAGTGGATGAAATAAGAAACAGTTGTTATTTCTGAGGTTACCAAGTTAAGCAACAGAATAAGTTAAATTAAAATTACAACTATCAAACACTGGAGAGGGATAATGATGTGAGAAAACTAAATATTCATTTTTTAACACCAAGTTAGCAATTATTAACTAAATTTGATAAATCAAAAAACAGAGGAGAGCTGGGTCCGATGGCTCATGCTTGTAGTCCCAGTACTTTGGGAGGCTGAGGCAGGCAGATTGCTTGAGCTCAGGAGTTTGAGATCAGCCTGGGCAACATGGTGAAACCCTGCCTCTACAAAAAAATACAAAAATTGGTCAAGCCTGGTGGCACTTGTCTGTGGTCCCAACTACTTGGGAGGCTGAGGTGGGAGGATCTCCCAAGCCAGCAATGTTGAGGCTGCAGTAAGCTGAGACTGCGCCACTGCACTCCAGCCTGGGGTGACAGAGTTAGACCCTGTCTCAAAAAAAAAAAAAAAAAAAAAAAAACACGTCTATTATATAGAGCATAATGATCTCATGATGATCTCCAAATTTTTTTGATAGTACAATCCTTTCAGGAAAATAGTAATAAGCACAAATCCCCAATATAATTATATTTAGTTATTTGTAATCTATGTAAAACTATGACTATACTCATCTATTATATGTATATTGTAACTTACACAAAAATAAAAGTTCTAAGTATGTAAGAATAATTTTGAATGCATTTTTCAAGGTAGGGAAATACTTACAATAATACATCAAAATACAGAAAATCATCAGTTATTCTTACATAAAAATAAACATTTTAAGATATTTTTTAAAAGCATACAGGCTGGGCAAATGATCTGAACAGACATTTCTCAAAAGAAGACATACAAATGGTCAAAACAAGGATAAGAAAAAATGCTCAAAGTCATTAATCATCAGGGAAATGCAAATCAAAACTACAATGAGCTATCATCTCACCCCAGTTAGAACAGCTATTACCAAAAAGACAGAAAGTAACAAATACTGGCAAAGATGCAGAGAAAAGGGAACTCTTACATACAGTTGGTGGTAATGTAAATTAGTACAGCCATTATGGAAGAGTATGGAGGTTCTTAAAAAAAACTACAAATAGAATTACCATATAATGCAGCAATCCCACTACTGGATATTTATCTAAAGGTAAGGAAATCAGTATGGAGAGACAGCTGTACTTCCATGTTTACTGCAGCACGATTCACAATAGCCAAGATAGGGAATCAATCAAAGTAATGGAATACTATTCAGCCACAGAAAACAATGAAATCCTGTCTTTCACAGCAATATGGATGAGCCTGTAGGAGAGTATGTTAAGTGAAACAAGCCAGGCACAGGAAAATAAATACCACAAGTTTTCACTCATATGTGGAAACTAAAAACATTGATCTCATAGAAATAGAAAGTAGAAGAGTGGTTACCAGAGGTAGAAAAAGGTACAGGGGAGAGAGGAAGAGCTAAAGATTGGTTAACAGATACAAAAGTACAGCTAGATAGGAGGAATAAGTTCTAGTATTCTACAGCACTGTAGGGTGACTCCAGTTAATAATAATTTATTGTATATTTTCAAATAGCTAGGAGAGGATTTTGTACGTTCCCAGTTTAAAGAAATGATAAAAGTTTAAGGGGATAGACATGCTAATTATCCTGATTTGATCATTATACTTACATGGAGACTTGGTTGTATAATAGGAAAAAATATAAATGTTATCAACTTTGGCAGTATAAAAGTAAAAGTGTAGCTGACAGAAAGTGGGAGGGATATTCCAAGGCAGAGAGGAAAGGTAGGGTAGACACGTTGACACATGAGACAGTATGTTGTCTGGGAAACTGGAAGTTTTTCAGGATTGCTAGAGCAAACGGTACATGAGGTGGTGGTGGCAGGAATGGAACAGGTATTGAAATATCACATTGTACCCCATAAATATGTACAATTATGTGTCAACTAAAAATAATGTTTAAAAATTTTTAAAAAGGTAATTACCTTTTTTCTTTAAAAAATAGAGACAGGGGTCTCATTATGTTGCCCAGGCTGGTCTTGAACTCTTGGGCTCAAGTGATCCTCTTGCCTCAGCCTCCCAAAGTGCTGGGATTACAGGCATGAGCCACCACACCCAGCTAAAAGGTAGTTAACTTCATATTCATATATATATATATTTCCCCCCCCGAGGTGGAGTTTCACTCTTGTTGCCCAGGCTGGAGTACAACTACACAATCTTGGCTCACTGCAACTTCCACCTCCTGGGTTCAAGCGATTCTCCTTCCTCAGCCTCACAAGTAGCTGGGATTACAGACGCCCACCACCACGCCTGGCTAATTTTTTGTATTTTTAGTAGAGACGGAGTTTCACCATATTGGCCTGGCTGGTCTCAAACTCCTGACCTCAGGTGATCCACCCACTTAGGCCTCTCAAAGTGCTGGGATTAGCTAACTTTGTTTTTTAAAAACAGCATACAAATAAAGAACCAACGATTTGACATTCTTCTTACCCACTTCTCTACCCTCCCACTCCCACCCCCAAAATTAGAACTTCACCTTCTTCCAGGAAGTATATTCAAGGAACTGAAAACACTTAATAAAGGTAATATACTTTCCAAAAAAAGTGTACAATAAATAAAATTTCAAATAATTCCCTTTCTTTTCTTTTCTTTTTTTTTTTTTTTTTTGAGACGGAGTCTCGCTCTGTCATCCAGGCGGGAGTGCAATGGTGTGACCTCAGCTCACTGAAACCTCCGTCTCCCGGGTTCAAGCAATTCTCCTGCCTTAGCCTTCGAGTAGCTGGGATTACGGGCATCCATCACTACGCCCAGCTAATTTTTTTGTATTTTAAGTAGAGACGGGGTTTCACCATGTTGGCCAGGCTGGTCTCGAACTTCTGACCTCAGATGATCTACCCACCTCGGCCTCCCAAAATGCTGGAATTACAAGTGTGAGCCACCGTGCCCGGCAATAATTTCTTTCAGTACTCAAATTAAGCATCTTATGCACCTCCCAGGATGTGTACAGTTTTCTTTAGACATACAGCTATAGAAGTCAGAGGCACAGTAACCAGAAAATCCAAAAATATAAATGGTTAAAGAGAGGCTACCTTTAGGGAATAAAGCTGGGGGTAGGATAAGCTGGAAGGAGAAACAAAGTTTGTATCATAAGCTCATCTATACTATTTGACTTGCTGTGTACACGTTCTTTCAGATAAGGAATTAGTTTAATCAGTTCTATAAAACTCTGTCTATTTACAAGCATGTATGCTGATTCATTTCATTCAACAAATATTTTTTCAACATCCGCTCTGCCCTAGCCACAAAAGACAGAGAGAAAACTGACATTTTAGCTCTCAAAGAGATCACAGTTTGGGATGGAAGAAGGATATGGAAACCACTGACAACATTTCAGTCTTGTAAGTGATTAAGAGAAGAGCGTGCCAGGTATCATACACTCGCAGTTTGGGTCACACAAGAGGTACACTAACACTGTGGAGTATTAAGGAGGGATTGCTGAAAGGTCACTTCCTCTTCAAGTTGAGACTTAAAGGACAAGTAAAAAAAAAAAAAAAGACAATAAACCAGATGAATGGGTATGGAGAACAAACGGGGAAAGGACATTCTAAGGCAAAGAGGAAAGGTGGGGTAGACATGTTGACACATGAGAGCATGTTGTCTGGGAAACTGGAAGCTGGTGGCAGTGGCAGGAATGGAACAACAATATAGGAAGGGGCAAGAAATGAAGAGTGGTGCTCAGAACTCTGCATAGTCTCCTAAAGGCAATGGGAAGCCACTGAGGGATTTCACCAGCAGGAAGGGATACCTGAACAAATTACTTTGGAAGCAATGTGGAGGACAGATCTGAAAGGGGCAGACTGGGCTATTACAATGGGCCTAATTAGACAAAAGGAGGATGTGAATTACAGTAACAGCAGAAGAATGAAGATGAGATGATGCATTCAAAAGGTATTTGGGAGGCGGGAGGATAGCTTGCTTGAGCCTGGGACGACGCTGCAGTGAGCCACTGCACTCCAGTCTAGGAAACAGAGGGAAACCCTGTCTCAAACAAACAAACAAAAAAGAATAGTGTTTATGGTAAAAACAAGTATTTCCAAATGTAATTGTTAGCAGCTATTTTCATTTTCCTTCCTTTAATAAATATCCAAAACTTTCACCGTTATTGCCAGAAGGATTAATACAATCATAGCTCTCTTATAAAAATCTCTTCATTGGTACCATCTTTAAACCTAATATTAATACAAAAGGCACAAAATATTTTAAGAAATATTTACTTTTTTTACTATTAGAATTCAATTATATCTTCCTGTGGAGGCAGAATTCTATAGATAGCCACCAACATTTCCACCCTCTGGTTATTTCAAATACTAATCTAAGTACTGCTGTGAAGGAGGGACTTTGCAAGTGGAACTAAGGTTACTAATCAGATGACTTTAATATAGAGATTATCCTGGATTATCTGAGTGGATCCAACGTAATCATACGAGCTCTTAAAAGCAGAAGAGGAAGGCAGAGGAGTTAGTGAGATGAGGCAGAAGAGGGAGGCAGAGAGATGTGAAACAAAGGACTCCACCCCTAGTTGCTGGCTTTGAAGATGGAGAAAGGGAACCACGAACCATGAAATGCAGGTGGCCTCTAGAGGCTGAGAACAATCCCAAGCCAGCAGCCAGCAAGCAAATGGAGACTCAGTCCTGCAACCACATGTAACTGAATTCTGACAACTGTAAAAAATTTGGAAGCCGAATCATTCCCAAAACTCTAGAAAGAAACTTAGCCCTGGTGACACTGATTTCAACCTTGTGAAACTTGGAGCAGAGAAACAGCTGAGTCACACTATGCCCTGACTTCTAAGTTAACAAAACTGTGAGATCAGGGTACAAACAAATGGGCGTTGTTTTAGGCTATTAAATTTGTGGTAATTTGTTACAGGAGCACTGCAAAACTAATATTCTTTCTTTAATCACTGACTTAAAATACTCTGTCAAATCTCATTTTTCTATTAAGAGATGTAACTTTGAACAGAGTTCATACATTTCCAGTCATACCCAATTACTATAAAATCCAGTCTAATTTATTTTTCCCAAACATATTTTGAAGATGTTTAAACCTACAGAAAATTTCGAAGACTAATACAATGAATACTCTTATACCCTATACCTACCTATATTTATCAACTGCTAACATTGTTCTAATTTATTTGCCTTTTCACCCTTCCTAAATGTACATAAATACTCCCCCGCCCCCCACCTTCTCCTTCTCTGTATCAGGCATTCTAAACTGTAGATGATTTTGCCCCCCAGAGGACAACTTATCATCAGGAAAATGAAATTAAAACTACAATGAAATACCAACTCACACCCATGAGAATGGCCACTCTTTAAAAAAAAAAAAAAAAAAAAAGAAATGTCTGGAGACGATAGTCACTACTGGGGGAATGCTACTGACATCTAACAGGTAGAGCCCACAGATGCTGCTAAACATCCTGCAACACAAAGTCCCACACAATTATCCAGCCCAAAATATCATTAATGCTGAGATTAAGAAACCCTGCTTTCTGCATATGTGTATACAAACATTTTTTCCTGAACTATTTTTTATTTATTCCTGAACTATAATTTTCCTGAACTATACTGAAATATTTCCTGAACTATTACTGTAACTGTAAGTTACAGACGTTATGATACTTTTTACCCTAAAGGCTTTAGTTTTGGCTGGGTGTGGTGGCTCACGCCTGTAATGCCAGGACTTTGGGAGGCCAAGGTGGGCCGATTGCTTGAGCCCAGGAGTTCGAGATCAGCCTGGGCAACACGGTGAAACCTGGTCTCTACAAAAAACACAAAAACTAGCCAGGTGTGGTGGTGCATGCCTGTGGTCCCAGCTATTTGGGAGGCTGAGGTGGGAGATCGCTTGAGCCCGGAAGGCTAGGTTGCAGTGAACCATGATGACGCCACTGCATTCTAGCCTGGGCAACAGATTAAGACCTTGCCTGAAAAAAAACTACAATTTATATTTTCTAAAAACCAGAACACTATCTCATACAGCACAATTTAACATTGATACAATACTACTATCCAATATACAGTCCATTTTCAAATGTCCCTATAATCTAAAAAAAATCCTTTATGGCTTTTTAAAAAAAATACAGGATCCAAAGAAGGGTACATAGGATGGCAGCCTGATCAACATTTTAGATTTAAAATAAATAAGGAGTCCCAATTTTCAAGCAATGGGGGACAGGGAGTAAAACTTGTGGCATTAGCTCTAAGATCTAATAGTCTATGACTCTGATACCATGCTACATCTGAAATGGATGTACTAATTCAGAAGCTTGTTAATACACTAAAAATCTCTCTTGGGAGAATATCTTCAAACATGTTTACCCTGTACTTAAGAAAGGTGAACTCTGTTCTCAATAACACATAACCCTGTTGAATAAAAATATCAATCTGAAACAACAAATCAAGAAGGAACTTTCTCCAAAGAAGACACACAAATGGCCAATAAGCATATGAAAAGATGTTCAACACCACTAATCATCAGGAAAGTGAATAAAAACTACAATGAGGTATCAACTCACACCCGTGAGAATGGTCACTCTTAAAAAAAAATAGAAAATAAGTGCTGACAGGGATGTGGAAAAATTGAAACCCTTGGGCATTGTTGGTGGGAACGTAAAAGGGTAAAACCACTTTGGAAAACAGTATGAAGGTTCCTAAAAAAATTAAAAATAGAATGACCAGGTGATCCAACAATCCCACTTCTGGATATACAGAAAAATTGAAAGCAAGATCTCAAAGAGATATTTGCACTCCCATGTTCATTGTAGTACAATTCACAATAGCCAGGAGGTAGAAGCAACCTAAATGTTCATCGACTGATGAATGGATAAAGGAAATGTGGAATATACATACAATGGAATACTATTCACCTTTAAAAAAGAAGGAAATCCTGTCATACTCTACATGGGTGGCATCATGTTAAGTGAAATAAGGCAGTCACAAAAGACAAATGCTGTGTGATTCCACTTTTATGAAGTATAAAGCAGTCTAATGGAAACAGAAAGCAGAATGTAGTCACCAAGGGCCAGGGGCAGGAGGAAATGAGGAGTCGTTCAATGGGTAGAGTTTCGACTTTGCAGGATGTAGAAGTTCTAGAGATCTGCTGCACAGAATTCAAGACCAGTCTGGGCAATGCAGTGGGACCACTGTCTCTTAAAAAAAAAAAAATTAAATTATCTGGACTTGGTGGGATGTGCCTGTAGCTACTCAGGAGGCTGAGGCAGTAGGATCACTTGAGTATGGGAGGTAGAGGCTGCAGTGAGCCATGACTGTCACCCAGACTGCACTCAGCCTGGGTGACAGAGGGAGATCCTGTATCAAGAAGAGAAAAGAAAAGAAGAAAAGGGGGAAAAAAAAGAAAAGGAGGGAGGCTATTTATGTGTCAGGACGACGAGTATATGGGAAATCTCTCTGCATTCCTCTCAATTTTGCTGTGAACTTAAAATGGTTCTAAAACATTTAAAGTCTTTAACTTAAAAACAAAATCTGAGGCACTGAGAAGACTACAATGAAGAAACACTTTTACTGTATGGTCCACTCTGAAAGAAATGTGGTAAGGATGCAATCTCCCTGAGAATTCACCATTTCTTTGAGCTTCTAACAAAGGTTCAAAAGCAACTAATGGTAATATCAAATGGCTCTCTGTACCCATACCAGTCTCAGAAAGCTAATCATAGTTCTGGAGATTAAGTTTCAGGCAAAGGCAAAAGCTAATCTCTGAACAGCAGGTCTAATAAAGTTAATGAGAACTATACAAACTACAGATCTTCTCCCTCTATTGTCTTTGGAGGATAGGGAACAATCATAGGCTCTAATTATCCTTAGATTTAAAATAATCCCGGAGACTGAAAATGGGCAAAAAGCCATATTAGTCTTACTACAGTATTTGGCGACATTACTACTATTACCAGTTAATCTGTATCAGTAACCCTGTCTGGCACTAAATCTCACAAAATATCCACATTAACTCATAAGGAACCAAACCATCCACAGAAGTCATGTTTGAAAAATTGTACTAATATGAGCCAAAGTGCCAGGTATCAGAAATGTTAAACAAGTGCCAACACCCTAGTTAGAACATGCCTACTACCTATTCACTCATGACAACCCTACTGAACACATACTGAAATTGCTAGGGCAGTCATTTTCAAGAGGATACTTCAAAAACTTTAAGCCCTTTACAAGCAAAAGGGCTTGAAAACCTTCAAAGGACCCAAGTATATGGGACTTCAAATTTCCATTAGAACTGTACCAACTTTTCTTATGCAACAGAACACATAGGCAGAATGATTGGAATGGAAAATGTGTATAATCTAAGTACAGAGAATTATGCTGAATTGTCTTAACTTTCATTCTTTCAGGACTTAACAATAGTGAGAAGGAAGAAGGTATTTTAAACCAAAACCAACAAATTACAGGGTTGCTGTGTTATCAGCTTCACTCAGACTACGAGTAAACCCTAAACAAAGTAGATCCTAGTTTGTAGAAAACACACTGTTAAAAACAGACAAATGCAGGTGTCATTCTGGGTTATCACACCCAAGCAGGCCACAAGTAGTATGCACTATAATGGCACATGGAAGAAAAATACTTCTAAAAATGGTTTAAACAGTTAATACACCCACAGTTTCTGATCTCAGAGGCAGGATTCTACTCTGTTCAATGTGCTGCATCATTTAGCCAGTCCAGGAAGTGTTATTTCCCAAGTAATGTTTCAACAAAATATCTAGAAAACACGGAACTGTAAATTAGCTTGCTTGCTCTGGGCAAGATGCCTTGCCATGAGAAGCTTGTTGCTCAGGTAAATGTCTGTTGGCTCTTCCAGGCAGGTCACAAGTCCTCCTAGCCCACAGAGAGGCTGCACAGACTAACAGTGTGCCTGCCCGGCTCCCCTGGAGGAAGTGCTCCCTACACCAAAAAGCTGGCCTTGGTGGAATCTGCAGCAAAAGGCAGAGAGAAGAAGGACCACTTTCATGAGATAAACTCGGTTCATTTATTTTCCTTTTTTAACAGTTTTATGGAGATATACTAATAATTCACATATCCTACAATTTATTCATTTAAAGTATAAAGTTCAGTAGGTTTTAGTATATTCACAGACTTGGGTAACCATCACCACTATCAATTTTAGAACATTTCTGTCCCCCTCAAGAATACCTCGTATTCATCAGTAGTTACTCCCCATTTCCCCCCAGGCAACCATTTATCTATTTTTTTGTCTTTATATAGATTTGCCCATTCTGGACATCTCATATGAATGAAATAATACGTGATCTTTTGTGACTGGTTTCATATATTTAAGGTTTTTAAGGTTCATCCATGTTACAGTGTGTATGAGAACTTCATTTCACTTTATTGCTGAATAATATTCTGTTGTACACATACACCACACAAGTTCTTTTCTTCACAGGCAGTAGAATCTCCTTTGCTATATAAGCAAAGCTATAAACAGTGATAAGGTGCCTGCATTAGCTCATGAATGTCTATTATGGCTGAAACTATATCATTAATTGCATAATGCTACAGTTTTCCAAAAGCATTATGAAGTGCCACTGGATTAATAAAAATACTGAGAATGAAGTTCCTTTACAAGTAAGCTGACTGCTTGGAAGTTTTCTCCTGTACACTGCAGAAAAAAGGGAACTTACAGCTCCTAAGGCCTGAACACCTCAGGACATAACTGGTCTTTGACCCCATCCAGTTAAAGATAAACAGCAAAACTGCCAGTATACAAAGCTGGTCTCTGCAACCTTTCTCTCCTCTTCCTGGCCCTCCATCTCTTTCCTCTATCTGTGAAATAAATCCAACTTCTTCCTGTCCTCTTACCCTTCCCTACCCCCAAACAGAACAAGATCTCTCATACCTGCTGAATAGTTATACCCTCACTCTAAATTAAAATAATACATTCATTCATAGGAAAAGTTACTTAAACCAGACATCTGTATTCTAAGACATTCTTCCAAAACATGAAATGAAACTAGTTTCCCTCATAAGAAGAATTTCTAGCATAAACGAGCTAATAAGAGGAGGGTTTTTTGTTTTGCTTTTTGCAGAGAGACCCATTGAAATCACAGTAAACCCACTCCATGGCAAATCAGATTTAGTCAGTAATCTCAGGTTCATGCATATCTACAAGGGGGTGGGAAAAAATAAATTGTTGTTAACTTTGTTAGGCATGATAATGGTATTATGATTACATCTAAAAATACCCTTATCTACTAGAAATGCATACTGAGGTACTTAGATGAAATGATGTGATGCCTGAGGTTTACTTTAAAATACTTTGGTTCAGCCAGGCATGGTGGCTTATGCCTGTAATCCCATCACTTTGGGAGGTCAAGGCAGGAAGACTGCTTGGGGCCAGGAGTTCGAGACTAGCCTGGGCAACACGGCGAAACCCTGTGTCTACAAAAAGTACAAAAATTAGATGGGCATGGTGGTGTGTGCCTGTAGTCCCAGCTTCTCAGGAGGCTGAGGCGAAAGGATTATCTGAGCCTGGTAAGTCGAGGCTGCAGTGAGCCCAGATGGCGCCACTGCACTCCAGCCTGGGCAACAGAAGACCTGTCTCTAAATAAATAAATAAATAAATAAATAACAGTTGGAAGAGGGTTTTGGGCGAGGTGAAATGAAATAAAATATTGATGAGGGTGGCTGATAGGCATATGACAGTTCATTATTCTTTTCTGTTTTCTGAATGTATAAAAATATCCATAGTAAAACACTTTTTGTTGTTGTTGTTGTTGTTTTTGAGACGGAGTCTCGCTCTGTCGCCCAGGCTGGAGTGCAGTGGCGCGATCTCCGCTCACCACAAGCTCCGCCTCCCGGGTTCACGCCATTATCCCGCCTCAGCCTCCCGAGTAGCTGGGACTACACGCGCCCACCACCACGCCCGGCTAATTTTTTGTATTTTCAGTAGAGACGGGGTTTCACCATGTTAGTCAGGATGGTCTTGATGATCTGACCTCGTGATCCGCCGCGCCTCGGCCTCACAGAGTGTGGGGATTACAGGCGTGAGCCACTGCGCACGGCCTGTTGTTGTTTTTTGTTTTTTTTTGTTGTTGTTTGTTTTTAATAGGCACGGTCTCACTCTGTTGCCCAGGCTGAAGTGCAGTGGCGTGATCTCTGCTCACTGCAATCTCCGCCCCGGGGCTCCAGTCATACTCCCACTTCAGCCTCCCGGAGTAGCTGGCACCACAGGCCCCCTCCATCCCACCCAACTTTTTTTTTTCTTTTTCTTTTCTTTTTTTTTTTTTCTTTTTTTTTTTTTTTTTGGTATTTTTAGTAGAGACGGGGTTTCACAATGTTGCCCAGGCTGGTCTCAAACTCCTGAGCTCAAGGAATCAGCCCGCCTTGGCCTCCTAAGTGCCGGGATTACAGGCGTGAGCCACTGTGCCTGGCGGGTAAGAGTTTTTTGTTTTTTTGTTTTTTTGTTTTTTTTTGACTCACATAAAAGACTACAAAGAGGTACCTGGCCTGGGTTGAATTCTAGACAGGGTTCTGAGAGTGTTACTCAAGGGCACAATTACTATTGGTGATGCCTGCTACAAAGACTCAGTTTTATTCGTACACGCTTAATATCATGGGTTGTCAAATCATTCTTCCAATTTGCAGTACATCACTCGCTTCAGGGTAATGACTTAATACAATTTTCAAACAAAAATGTAAGATTTACTTGCCCAATGATGGTTATCTTCTCAACTTTTTTCATAATTTATAAAAGCACCAGCTGACCCTAAATCATCTACCAATATCTTTAGGCCTTTTAATGCAAGCGGTAAAGGAATACTGTCCTCTGAATGCAGCGTTGGCTAACACTGCTGACCCACGCAAGGCATTGATTTGTAGTTGTTTTTCCATCGGAGTGATGGATTTGCGCTCAGCTACTCGCGGTGTCTACTAGGTCCCCCTGGTGACCAAACAGTACACTTAGGCAGTAGTAGGGTTCCAAGGCACAGACTGGCAGCGGAACAGAGGGTGGAACGGGAAATCATGAAAAATTAACACGCGAACAGTACACACGACATGACTGAGAATCACGTTTGCATTGCTGGGGTATTTTGGATCCAAAGACGAGCAACTAGCCCCTTTCCTTTAAAAAGCAAACACCCATCCGCCTGGTTCAGGCTTATCGATCTCCACCTCCCATTTAAATCTTGGGTGTGATGGAAAGACCCAACGAAGGGGCTCGGCACGAGGCACACGCTGCTTTTTGGTGTCTGGTGAAACACTGGTGTGACAAATTGTCATAATTTTCTAAGATATGGAGGAATGCTACACCACCTTTCCTACCACCGACTTAAGACCCAAGACACGGAGTCAAGAGCAGCCGACCTGCGGGGGCCTACGGGGGAGGGGGGAAAGCCCCGAAAACACCAGGGAGAAGGCGGCCCGTCGAGCTCCGCCTGGAGGGGCGCAGGGCTGCGGACAGCGCCCGGAGCGCGGGTCGTACTCAGGTCACGTCTCGGGGCTCTCAGGGTGAAAGGGCGAACCCGGGCGGGACGACCCGGGCCCTGGAGCCCGCCTGGCCGCGGCGCGGTAGGCGCGAGGGCCGCGGTGGGGGGCGTCGGCAGCGCAGCCGAGGGGGCTGGGGAGGGCGCGCCGCCAGGTGCCTGACGGCAGGGGGCAGCGGGGTTCGGGCGGGCGCAGACCCAGGGAGGGAGGAAGGGAGCGGGGGCGAGTCCCGCGCTGCGCGGCAGGGCGCACGGCCGGGTGCTCCCGCAGCGGGTGGCTGGGCGGCCGCCGGCCTACCTGGAGGTAATAGGGTTTCCTTAGCCAGGCCCCCGGACAGAGACTCCTCGCCATGGTAATCACACATCGCCCCGCCGCGCTGCAGTCAGAGGCGGACCCGAGCGCTGGCGGCCGGGCTCCCCGCCTCCCCGCGCCTCCCCCAGCCTCCCCGCCCCCTGCCCGGCCGGGCCCGCCCACTCCTCCGCCCCCGCCGCGGCGCGCGCCGCGCTCCCCTCGGCCCGGCGGCAGTAAGGGCGGCTAGCGACCGGAGGCCCGGCCTCCTGCTCTGTTCGCCCGGCCGCCGCGGCTGTCAGAGAGGCTGGTGCCGACTCCGCCATAAAGGGGAGTCGCACCTCGCCTCCGCCGACACAAATCGACTGCGCCTGGAGCTTAAAGGGGAGGCGTGTGGAGGCGGGAGGGGGCGCCGCGGGAGCGGGGGTGTTGCACGCTCTGTGCGGATTGGGTCGTGGGCCTTGCTGGCTGATGCTGCGACCCCTGGACCGCGCTGGCTTCGCAGTCTGCTCTGGCTTCCGGCTCCCCGCGCTGCGCCTCGCTGCGCGTCCCGCCACCCGCCCCGGCAGCACCGACGCTCCCCATGGACTCTGCTTCTGGAGTCAGTACGTGTCTGGACGGGTTGTTTCGAAATTCAGGGGAAGCTTGGGGCTCCTTCCCTGGGGACTGGCTCATCCTCCCTCGCTCTTGGTGGCGGTCGAGGGAAGGGGGCGTCTGCCGCAGCTGGAGACGCAGACCGGGGCATCCCCCCAGGACTGGGCTCAGCGTCGAACGCGGACAGGGCGCCCCGCTGCTTAAGTCGGTGCCCCGCTACCACTCTCCAGTTAGCCTCGAATGGCCTACAACTTTTTTTAAAAATATACTTTTAAAAAATTCCGACTTTTTTGTTTATATTGTTTTTAAGACAGCTTCAGAGTTTTCCTGGCCCCACCCAGGAACACTGATTTCAAAAGAAAACAAAAACAAAAACACCGAATTAAATACAGTCCTGAAGGCAGGGAGCCTGGGACGTGGCCTGCTACTCGGTTAAGGCTACATAACACTGGGTGTGGTGTCTTTCTTTTGACAATGAGTTCCAAATAAGGGAAAAAAGAGCCACCCTACTGGGAGAACAGCTGTTGATCCTAGTGACTTGTAATGGAAGAAGCTTTTTTTTTTTTTTTTTTGGCTGCTTTTTACCCCACCTACCACCTTTAAACGTGATGCTAACAAAGTTTAGGTGGCCCGTTAGAGCTCATTCGGGCCAGTTTCTCTGAGAAGCGGTTTCCCCAGGAGCAAACCATTACTCCTTCTCACTTGGTTTTTACATAAGCCTTGTTCAGGTGCCTTGTTCCTGAAGAGATACCTTCATGTCTGCCCCTTCCCTCAACCCACACACAGACACAGGTTTTAAACCTCGGTGATTTTGGTTGTGGTGGTGGTTCTTTCTGTTTTTGAGAGGGGTCTTACCATGTTGACTAGGCTGGACTCACACTCCTGGGCTGAAGCCATCCTTCCGTGTAGCTGGAACTATAGCTACTTGGTCTTATTTTATTGCTTGCAGACAAACCAATTTTTCATTGATTTTGTTTGGGTTAAGAGATGGTAATTTCAGAATAAGATAAGGGTGAATCCTAATGGTTTCATGCATTCATTTAATAAAGATTTATGAGTACCCAGGCACTATTCAAGTTGTTTGGGTTACATAAACAAAACAGAAAAAATCCTTGCTCTGGTGGATATGAGAGAGAGGGGCAATAAATAAAAATGTAATCAATAAAATCAAATAGGATAAGAATG